>NC_049208.1:43148888-43888888 GCF_013347855.1 Anguilla anguilla
TGGAAAATCACCAGGTCACGCAGGAGATGCTGCGGACCAGCCGACCCGACCCAGGAAGAGGGACGACCGGGGGATCCAGGGTGGAGAAAAGCCCGGCCCGGAGAATGGCTGAACCCCCGGAGCCGCGACAGCTCAGACACCCTACAGCGCCCCCTAGGGGACCCACGGAAAGACGCAGGTGCTATACCTGTGGAGGGGAAGGTCACCTTGCCCGGGCTTGCCCCGACCGGGATGAGCCCATGCCCACCGCAGATACGTCGGAGCAACCGGTGTTCCCATGCCGGTACATCACCACCTGCTGGGCACATGAGGGAGCCAGGGCCCCAACATTTCCGGTAAAAATCGGCGGACGGGATACCGAGGCCTTACTTGACTCAGGAAGTATGGTGACCCTCATCCGGCCGGAGTTTGCGGGGGGCCCCCGAGGTAAGGCAATCGCCGTGGCCTGCATTCACGGGGACACTAAGCAATATTTCACGGCTGATATTGTGATGACCACCCCCCGAGGCTCGGTGGCCGTCCGGGCAGGAGTCGTGGAGAACCTGCCCGTCCCTGTACTGGTGGGCCGGGATTGTGCCGTGTTTGACAGGTACTGGAAGGAGTCCCCGGCGAACCTCGAACCAGAGGGCAGGCGCAGACCCCAGAAGAGGCGGCCCCAGCACACCGCAGGGGGTGCTCAACCGGCCTGGGCGGGCATCTCTGGGGAAGACCAGGCCGGACCGACGGATGCTGTGGTAGAGGGGAGGCAGCCAACTGCCAGTACTAGGGAGACCACCGCCACCGCATCAGAGGTCGTAGCCGAGAACCCCGTCGGCCTGGAGGAGGTAGGCTCAGAAGAGACCTTTACCGAGTTCGCCCCACAGCCGGGGAGCCAGACCGGGGAACAGGGCCGCTTTGGAACAGCGCAGCTACAGGATCCCAACTTGACGCAGGCCTGGAGGGACGTCCAGGAGATTGATGGGAAACCACGACCAGGGGTGAGTGAAACCACCACCCCCTATTTTGTGATTGAGCAGGGGTTATTATATAGGGTGTCCCGGGTCAAGGAAGAGAGAGTCAACCAGCTGTTAGTCCCCAAGACTTACATTTCAAAGGTCCTGTACCTCACCCACACCCACCTCCTGGGGGCCCACTTGGGAGCTGAGAAGACGTATGAGCGCATCATCGAACGGTTCTACTGGCCTGGGGTGAAGAGGGCCGTCGAGGAGTACTGTCGCCACTGCGCTGACTGCCAGCTTCATAGCCCCAAGGTAAAGTATAAAAACCCCCTGATCCCTCTGCCCATCATAGAGGTCCCCTTCCACCGCATCGCCATGGACATCGTGGGCCCCCTTCCAAGGTCCAGCCGAGGGCACAAATACATCCTGGTCATCCTGGACTACGCTACCCGGTTCCCGGAAGCCATCCCGTTGCGGACTGCCACTGGGAAAGCGGTAGCTCGGGAACTGTTCCTGCTGTTCAGCCGGGTGGGTATTGCGTCGGAGATACTCACGGACCAGGGGTCCTGCTTTATGTCCACCGTGTTAAAGGCGATGTGCGGCCTGCTGAAGGTGAAGCAGGTGAGGACGTCCGTCTATCACCCACAGACCGACGGGCTGGTTGAGCGGTTTAACCACACCTTGAAACAAATGATGAGGAAAATGATTGAAACGGACGGTAAAGACTGTGACCAGCTGTTACCCTACCTTATGTTTGCCATTCGGGAAGTACCTCAGGCGTCTACCGGGTTTTCACCCTTCGAGCTGCTGTATGGGCGGCGACCCCGAGGGCTGTTGGACCTGGCTAAGGAAACATGGGAGCGCCAACCTTCGCGACATAGCACGGTCATCGAGCACGTGGAGCAGATGCACCTACGGATGTCCCGGATCTGGCCCATGGTCCGGGAGAACATGCAGCAGGCACAGCAAGCCCAGGCCCGGGTCTACAATCGCGGAGCACAGGTGAGAGAATTTCAGCCGGGTGATAAAGTGATGGTCTTGGTCCCAACCCATGAGTGTAAATTTCTGGCTAAATGGCACGGGCCCTACGAGGTGGTTGCGAAAACCGGGCCTGTCAACTACAAAGTCAGCCAACCGGGACGCCGCCGCCACACCCAGATCTACCACATAAATTTGTTAAAACGTTGGTATGAAGCTGAACCCCCGCAGGCACAGGCCCTCTCTGCTCACATCTCCCCACAGGACCCCCCCGAGGTGACGCTGGGGAAGCAGCTGACGGGCCACCAGATCCAAGATCTACGAGAACTCCTGGACCGAAATCGGGATGTCTTCTCAAAGCTCCCCGGCCGAACCTCCATCATCGCCCACCACATCGCCACAGAACCCGGGAAGAAGGTTAGGCTGAGGCCGTACCGGATCCCCGAAGCCCAGCGGGATACCATCCGGGAAGAGGTCAGGCGGATGTTGGAGATGGGGGTCATCGAAGAGTCCCGCAGTTCGTGGAGCAGCCCCATAGTCATCGTACCCAAACCCGACGGTAGCCTGAGGTTTTGTAATGACTTCAGGAAGCTAAACGAAATCTCACGGTTTGATGCTTACCCCATGCCCAGGGTGGATGAGCTGATCGAGAGGCTGGGACCGGCTCGGTTCCTCAGCACGTTGGACCTCACCCGCGGGTACTGGCAGGTCCCCCTTACCCCCCAGGCTAAGGAGAAGACTGCCTTCGTGACGCCGGATGGCCTCTTCCAGTACCGGGTCCTACCGTTTGGGGTCCACGGAGCCCCGGCTACCTTCCAGCGGCTCATGGATCAGGTCCTCCGACCTCATCAGGAGTATGGGGCGGCGTACCTGGACGACATCGTGGTCCACAGTGCCGATTGGGAAACCCACTTGAGCAGGCTAGAGGCGGTGCTGGGGGCCCTCCGGGAGGCAGGCCTGACGGCCAACGCAACCAAGTGCCGTTTGGGATTGGAGGAGGCGGATTACCTAGGCTACACCGTTGGAAGAGGGTGCGTGAAACCCCAATCCACCAAGGTGGAAGCCATCGCAACGTGGCCCAAGCCCCAGACGCAGAAGCAGGTGAGAACCTTCCTGGGCCTAGTGGGGTATTACCGTCAGTTTATTCCCAATTTTGCCGCCATAGCAGCCCCCCTGCATGACCTGACCTCCAAGAGTCGAAGCAACCGAGTCAGCTGGACGGAAGAAGCTGATGCCGCCTTCGAAACCCTGAGACAAGCCCTCTGCAGCGAATCGGTTCTGGTGACTCCGGCCTTCGATCAGACATTCGTGCTCCAAACGGACGCTTCCCTGGTGGGGATAGGAGCCGTGCTCTCACAGATCCGGGAGGGGGCCTAGCATCCGGTAACGTACATCAGCCGTAAACTCTTAACTCATGAGCGTAACTATGCCACAGTAGAAAAAGAGTGTTTAGCTGTCAAATGGGCGATGGACAAGCTGCGATATTACTTACTGGGTAGGGAGTTTGTACTAGTCACTGACTATGCCCCACTCAAATGGATGTCAGTGAATAAAGATAGTAATGCCCGGGTTACTAGGTGGTTTCTGGGGCTACAGTCTTTTTGCTTCAGGGTGGAACATCGAGCTGGGAAGCTCCACGGGAATGCTGACGCCCTGTCCAGACGGGAGGAATGTCTTTGGTCAGGCGCTCCAGGTAATGACATGGAGCTGAGGGAAGGGGTATGTGGCGCCCCGATCCCTGATCGGTGCTCCCCACGAGACCACCAAGACGGCCGAGCCCATCGACACCGGCGGCTGCTGGGAAAAGTCGTGAGTGGGCGCTACTTACCAAACCACAGCCTGGAGACGTTCAGGACTCGGGACAGCACCAGACAGAACACCTAAGGTGACACCAGGCAGCACCATGGACAGGGCTGCAGCAGAGGGAAGGTAAGGGGAATTTTCCACTCTGCTGCACACCTGCAGCTGCTTGATAGATTGGCTGCCGGCGCCCACCTGAAGCTGCTTGCGCTGACGAGCAGGCAGGCTTTTATAGACCAGCACGACCACAGGAAGGGAGAGCTGCTGGGGATTTCATCGGAGCTACACCAGGCGCCTTTCTGCACCTGGATCAGAGACCGTAAGCGGCCGTGGGTCACGCTCTCCTCGCGGAGAGGAATAGGTGTGACAACTTGCGAATTGTTTGGTGTAAAGAGCAACCGTGAGTCCAGGGGACCGTGTGACCGGGGGCGACGACAGGGACCGCTCAGGGCTGGAGCTGGGAGACCTTCACCCCTACACCCCCTCTCAGACGGGAGGAGCACCAGTCGGCACCTGGAGGAAGGAGCCGGACCCGGACCGGACTGACTAAGCCCCGCCCCCCTAACCAATGTGCTTCTTGTTTCTCTCCAGAAGGGAACCTTGTGAATACCTGGAGTGGAGCACCGATACCCCGACCGGGAAGACGTTTTAGTTGGTTTTGGCTCCCCCTACCTTTACCCCCACTCGTTATCACCATTAAAGAACTTTTTGTTAATCACTACCTCAGTCTCCCTGCTCTGGTTCTTCTGGTCTTCCGTCACTCAACCCCGCGTTGGCTGAGAGAGTTCACAATATATATATATATATATATATATGTATATATATATGTATGGCACTGCACAATTCTTGATTTGTAATCAAACATGTGGTTAAAGTGGAGATTCTCCCATTTTACTAAAGTGTATTTTTTATACATTTTGGTTTTACCATGTAGAAATTTCAGCACTGTTTATACAGAACTCCCCATTTCAGAGCACAATAATGTTTGGGACAAATGGCTTCACGTGTTTGGGATTAGTCAGCTGTATTCAGTTGCTTCCTTAGTGCAAGTATAAGACAGCTTACAGTATCTCATTTTGATTCTATGCTTTTGAATGCCTTTGGAGTCTGTTATTGGTGTTTATGAACTTGAGGATGAGAGTTGTGCCAGTGACAGCCACTATGTCGCTGAGAATTAAGAAAACTGTCAAAGACATAGGCAAAACTTAAGCTTTCAAAAATGAACTGCTTGAAACATCATTAAGAAAAAAGAGCACTGGAAAAGAAAGAGTTGGTTTCTTATTTGCAGCTTCTTATTCATACTTCCCGGTCTACCTTAATTTTTTAAAACTGGTTTATTAATTTGCTACTGCTTGTTTGAAATTTTACAGGGTGATTCAGAACAGTTTTTAAAGGCTTAAATCGTGTTGAGCCACACTTTACACACAATAGATCACACAATTTAACCAACAGAGCCAGCTTATTTATTTTGTGCTGGTAATACCATGCTAGAACTTAAGCAAAGATTCTAATTAGGTTATACATTTACAAACATGTCGCAACAACTTCAGAATGTGCACTTCAAACACATGTGAATTGTTTGTTTGCAAAATCTAGCATTGTGGAGTACAGAATGAAATCAAGAGAGAGAGGAAAAAAAGTCCCTAATGTCCCTAATGTTATGGAGATCATTGTGTATATATAATATATATATATATATATATATCTGATGAAAATCACATTTTGAAAGTACAAAAATACCAAGTTACTCACACATACAAAGCACTGTCTACAGTTGAGGCCAAAAGTTTACATACACCAAGGCTAAAAATATTCAAACTCACGTTTTTCACTACTTTACACATTTCATGTTACCGTGCACTATATTGACTTGTCAAAAGAAATGTATCTTCTTTGTTCATGCCAGAGGTAATTTTAAAGCAATCGATTAGAGACAGATTTATTTCAGCTTTAATTCACTATATCAGAATTCCAGTGAGTCGAATGTTTACCTGCACTAAGTTGACTGTCTCTTTAAAGAGTCTGGAAGATTCCAGAAATTGGTGTAATTACTTTTTTTTTTAGAAGATTATGATTGGCCAATTGTCATATTTATTAATAATTTTTAATTGGGAGTTAATTGGCATCTGTGGAAGTATTTAAGGGCCTACCTTTAGAGCCACTGCCTTTTTGCCCTTGATACCATGGGAAAATCCAAGCAGCTCAGCCAAGACCTCAGAAAAATTGTGGACCTCCACAAGTCCGGTTCTTCCTTAGCAGCAATTTCCAAACAACTGAAAGTACCACCAGGATCTGTACAAACAATTGTATGCAAATATAAAAATCTTGGGACCACACACATCATTCTGGAAGGATGCACAAATGAACTCCCAGGGCTGAACAAACTTTGGTCCGAAAGGTTCAACTGAAGCCCAAAGACACAACAAAGGAACTGGTGAAGGAGTTAGAGGCATCAGGTACTAAAGTATCTACATCCACCATTAATAGAGTCCTACATCACCATGGCCTGAAGGGCTGTCGTGCAAGGAAAAAGGCCCTGCTCCAAGACCGGCATAAAAAAGCCAGAATGAAGTTTGCAGATGAACACGAGGACGAAGACCTAGCCTTTTGGAGGAGTGTTCTCTGGTCAGATGAAACAAAAATTGGCCATAATGATCAGCGCTATGTATGAAGGAAAAAGGGTAAGGCTTTTAATCCGAAGAACACCATCCCAACATAAATTACATCGAAGAAATTAAATTACAGAAAATTCCATTACAAATTCCTAAATTACATTTGTCTTATTACAAATGAAAAATTAATAATTCTAATCGGGAAATTCTTGTAAGAGCGTCCACACACAAATTGCATCAGAAAAATTAATTGAACATTAAGGTGCGCTGTCATTGATGAGGTGGACAGATGTTGTCACGGAGCTGTTGAGTATTCTCCCTTTTCAATAACAGGGATGTCAGTCTTCCTGAGGACAAGATCTGAAACCGATGACTCAGGGGTTGTGAGAGAAGGACCGTTATACTTTCTAATTTCCTGCCTGCCCACTCTGCATAAAGTTGTTTCATGGTTCTTTGTTGTCTCTCTGATATTACTACTCAGTAATGCGACCCTCTCCAGCTTAGTCTGTCTGGTGTTATTTACAGAGCCAAACTAAGCTGTTAGACTGAAGGTCATTGCTGATTCAATGAAGCAGATAAAATGCTTGCTGTACTGACTGATTGACATTCAATTTCCAGAGTTTGCACAGAAAGAACGGTCTTGATTGACATTTGGCATACACTCAATTGGGCAATGACAATTGGCTCCAAAGGTCAGTTTGTTGTCTATGATGGTAGCCAGATATTTAAAATCTTCAACTCTTTCTATTGTTTTTGCTTTGACAGTAAGGTGACCATTTCCTTTGTCTTTTCTGCATTGCATGACACCATTGTTGGTTGATAGTAGTCTGGATCATTTCCTCAGAGGTGGAGGTGTCCACAGTAACTGTGTCATCTGAATACTTAAGAAGTGCATTTTCTCCTGAAGTCTCATCACAAATGACAGAACTGAATATCAAGGTGGTTTTAGTCTTCTTCCTAAAGGAAAAAATGAAATATACATCACATTATAGTCCTTAATATTACATGGCTTCTTGTGCTTTTATCTTTGGGGAAAAGTATTAAAGAAGCCGATAGGATAAAGGGAATGCTGATTTAATAGGAGCAAGGACTCATTTTAGAGATAAAGTCAAATGGTGTAATGTCTCGTTTTTTCAATTAGGAAAAAATTATACTACAAATCCACATTACTTATCTTGTCAAAGGTGCTCCATTACACCTATCCATACTGTCATTCTGACCCAGGGCAACACTCCCATTCCTGGTTGATGCCAGATCCAACTGTGTGTCACCCTGCGGGGCTGCTAGCACTGGTGCAGTCTGGATTTGATACCAAAACATGGGGCCAGCCAATGCCCAAAAACAGTGCCTCAACAGGATGAGCTACCCTGCCACCCCAGGACGTTTTTACTCCACAACTGCCAATTTGAAGTAGTATACCATAGCTTACATCTATATATTTTTATTGATTAAACTGCGAAGCAACAAACATCCTGTGTACAATAACTGGACAAAAAATGCCACAAAAAAAAAAAAAAAACTTTCAAATGTATACATATGCTAGATTTGCTTTAGAATGTTTGGTGTTACAGAGTGACAGAACTTGGGTATTAACACAGAGGGTGCAGAGTCAGTTTAGGTGAGTTCTTCTTGAACCACTTGGCTGATTCTTATAAAAGTTGAAATTTTGCAAGAGGTTGTCACCCAATAATGCAGTACCAAATTGGGTGATCAGTTGTCATTGCAGTTATTAAACAATCATAACTCTTGCAATGTTTGACCTAGAGACTTAAAAACAATGATCCATCCTCAAATACCAAGAACAAATTTGCCTCAAAAAAGCAAAAACCAACATAGTTCATTTTCTGTCATTTAGAATTTTCTAGAAACACTTAAAATGCTACTCCATGTACAAGAATTGACAGACTTACATTTTATAATTTTATAAACAATCTATTTTTAACCTATATCTCGATGTCAAATGCATATTGTCCTTGAAATTATACCAGTATTATCATGAACTAGACAGGTGACAAATAAAGGGAAAACCAACATAAAGTGTCTTTGTAAGGTGTTGGGCCACCATGAGCCACCAGAACAGCTTTGATGCACCTTGGCATAGATTCTACGAACTAAGTCTCTGGAACTCTACTGGAGGGATGGAGCACCATTCTTTCAAAAGATATTCCCTCATTTGGTATTTTGATGATGGTGGTTGAGAACGCTGTCTAACACGTCGGTTCATAATCTCCCATAGATATTCAATTGGGTTGAGATCTGATGACTGGAAAGGTCAAAGCATATGATACACATCATATTCATACTCATCAAACCATTCAGTGACCACTCATGCCCTGTGGATGGGGACATTGTCATCCTGGGAGAGACCACTCCCATTTCTCAAGATAGAAAGGTTTCATCATAGGATCAAGGTGATCTCTCAGAATAACTTGGTACTGATTTGCAGTGACCCTTTCCTCTAAGGGGACAAGTGACCCAAACCATGCCAGAAAAATTCCCCTCACAACATAACACAGCCACCGGACCCCCTCACTTTAGCAGCCAATAATTCAGGCCTGTACCGTTTTCTTGGTGTACATCACACATGCACTCACCCACTTGTTGAGAATATGGTTAAGGATGACTCATCTGACCATATAACTTTTTTTCAGCGCCTATGGTTTTTGCACCACTGAACTCTCAAATGTGCATTTGTCTTCGTAATGAATGGTTTATGCACTGAAACTCTAATATAATATCCCTCTCTATGTAGTTGCTGATGCACTGTTCTTGCTGACAGTCTGATCACGTCCTGCATTGACATTCTGAGTCACCTGAGGAAGAGTTGCACTTCTGTTTTTCTTACATATTTGCACTAATGCACAAGCATTACAGTCATTGAATGTGTGCTTTTGACCACAATTTCTGACCCTATTTACGGATGTCTTTCCCATAGATCTAAATGCAGATATCACTTTAGTCACTGTTCCTATTGAAAAACTGGCCAGTTGAGCAGTCTTAGTGATTGAAGCTCCTGCCATCCGTGCCCCAATAGTGAACCCCCTTTCAAAGTCACTTACATCTTTTCCTCGTGCCATCTTGATCCAAAATCGAGGTCAACTGGGCATATTCAGCATTTCTATACATACCACAGAGCATGATAGGATGTTAATTGCTAAATTGAATCATGCGGTACACTTGTATTGAAGTATCTGCATTCGTTGTTTCTCTACTCATTTATTCAGGTTTTTCCTTTATTTTGTCACCTGTCTGTATATAATATCGCCCACCTGTACCTGCAGCTATATTTTGTTATTGGACTGTTTTATAGACTTTCATAATTTAATTGTGATTTTGTTCCACGTATTTAGTAAGGATAAGGACCTTTGCCTGAGTTCAGTTAGAGTCTGTACAAGGCCAGCTACGGTTACCTCCCACCCTGAATCGTGTTTTTGTTTATTTCCCCAAATAATCTTTTGTATTATACTGCAATTGTTATCACTCAATTTATCACACAAGACCAAGTGGACCATCAAAAAGCAAAATAAAAAGCCTTTGATTGGGTTGGCTGCCTTTTTGGAGCATTAGACAAACTTGACTTTGGTAAGAGTTTTCTTGCTTGGATTAGGTTACTATACTCATCCCCTCTGTGTGTAAAAACAGTGATTATTTAGATGACTTCCCTATCTATAGAGGGACAAGACAGGGATGTCTTCTTTCCCCAATTTGTTCACAGTCGTGATAGAAGCTCTCGCCGGTAGTGTTACTAGAGATATAGTTAGAGGTTTTGAACAAAAGACCCTGCAGCATCTCTTCTTTCTGCCCATTCTATCCTTGATAAGCCTGGTGAAATGTCAGGGTACAAATTGAACCTAGATAAAAGTGAACTTTTTCCAATTAAGCTTCAACTTACATGGGTGTACACATGACAGATAAATTTGAGAAAATGTTTAAGCACAATTTTTCTCCAATTCTTCCCCGTACTAGACTGGAGACTGAACTCTCACTGAGTCTTTAGCTGGATGCATATCAACACAGTCAAAATGAACATACTTCCAAAATTTTTGTATTTTTTTCCAATGTATCCCTAATTTTATTCCTAAGCATTTTTTAAAAATTAATTGGAAAGCATTCCTTCACTGTTCATCTGAAACAAGAAGTTTCCAAGGACACATACGAATCTGTGGGATGTGGCTTTACCTAATTTTCTCTTTTATTACTAGGCATCTAATTTCCGGCCCATTCTATACTGGATGCATATGAATGATTTAGACCTACCCCCAGCTTGGTGGCTCATGGAGACCACAAGGACTTGCAGCTTTTATGTGACTGACAAAAACACATCACATGATCACATGGAAGCTATACGACCTTGCTGCTGACTGACTGTCTTATAAAAAATTCAATAGATATTAGTGGTGATTTTGTTTCTGGAAGCATTTCACATTGCCTCTGAAGTTCTGATGTTTATTACCACATGATAATAAGATGGAAAAAAGAAAAAAGATGGAAAGGAAGGCAACATCATGATGGTGATGATCGAATATAAGCTCATGAGTTTGTCCATAAAGTTTCCTGACTTCCCCACACTTCCAACCAAATCACCTGCAGACTCAGGCCTTACAGCTTTTTCAATAATCTGTCCATACCTCCTCAATGTGTGCCAGGCACAGAGTGATACATTTCTACACTGGTGCATTGAACTACGTGTAGGCTATACACTTTATAATTTGTACAGAATGTGCTGATCCTACATGTCATCAACCCCAGCTACTCTGTGTCACAGGTTTTGGTCCTGTCCTTCCTTAGCATCATACTGGGCAGTGGGCACCCATGTTCAACACGATCTCTCAGGTGTTGCAACTACATGTGGACCCCTGCCTAAGTATTCCACTCTTTGGTGTTCTCCTGGAGGCTCTTCTTCTGCCTCCAGAAGAAGACAGATTTTGTGGTCTTTGTGGCAAGGCATCTCATTCTGATTAACTAGAAAGTATCACACCCACTCTCCCATACCCAGTGGATCATGGATATATTATATTTCTTGAAAATGGAAAAAAAAAATCTAATACACTTTCCATAGCTCTGAATTAAAACTCTACAAAGCTTGACAACCCTGCTTGTCACATGTAGATCACCCTCAACTCCAATTCATTGAATCATCTTCTTGCCTATGTTTAACTGATACTGTATATTGTAAGACTGTGTAAGATTTACTGTATATTATTATTGGTATTTATTCATGTTTCTTGTGTATTCTTGTGTATTAATTTTATCTTTTTAATTAAAAATATATTTTTCTTTCTCATTATTATTATAACTCTCGTTATGGTTATTGGGTTGGTCATGTGTTTTTCCTCCTTTAAAAAATTAAATTAAAAGATTTTTAAAAAAGCAAACAACAGAGCAAACCACAAAACGCTTGCAGAGCTTGGCCCCCTAATAAAAATCTGAACAATAACTAATAAAATAAATAATAATAAATAAATGTGCAAAAGCATATAAACTGCAAATTTGTACTGCAGTATATACAGTGTCCTTGCTTTTCCTTTGAACGCAATTTAAAATAAATGAGCATAGCAATTCCAGACAATGACCCCACTTAGTGGTCATTAAGTTTGATGGCCTGCTTTGCTTAAATGTTGTCCATTTTAACCTGGCATCAGCTAGAGTACATCATTAAACACAGTACAGATTGCCACTAAATCCCTGGAATATTACTCTGACAGATAACACTTTTAAGGAGGAATTATATTGTTGTTGAACAATAGGAACTGTTATTGCGAAACAGTAGTTTAGGTATTCATAATCATTATTACATCATAATATGAACCATGGATATTATGATTTTTAGGTTAAGCATATTATTAAATTTGAGCTTTGATACAGACAAGCAAATTCGTTTTATGGAAGCTCACTTGCCCTCATGAAAGCCTACCCATCCTGTCTAGACACTGCAACTTTCAGGCCGCACCTTTTCCTGGATTTTTAATATAGAACTGGTTCTTATTAGCTTAAATCAGGTTTTCGTTGAATCCAGGTCATATTAACATGAGTGGCTGAGGCACTTTCATTGAATCTTGGGCTTCATCATAGACCCAACCCAAGATGTTCATTTTATAGAGTAAGGGCTTTTTAACTTGGTCCTGTGATACCCTTTGAATGTTGATTATTACCATCTTGACCAATTAAAGTAGAAGAAAACAGGTGTTTCAGACTTTTTTTCCTTAGACTATGTGTCGATTGCAGTGTGCCTTCAGTTTTTAGTAAGCAGCTGTGTAAAAGACAGGTTTCCAAAGTACTATAGGAACATGGCCTTTGCTGTGTATGAAGTTTAGGAAAGTCTGCATTGCAGCGTGCAATTGGAGTTTGGTGTCAGCTGATCCCCAGGAAGTCTCCTGCTAGATCAGCTGCATTTCTTTGTGGATCAGCTACATTTATTTGTGGCAATCATACCCCCATATTTTTACGTATATTTAATTGTGACAAATACAGTTGTTGTTGAGGCTTTATCAAGCACTTCACAGATGACATGCTGATTATGGATATGATTAGGTCTATTCATTATTTGTCAAACAGATGAATGAATAGGCTTAAAAGCTGTTGAGAAAATTAAAATTCATCAGTATCTATCAGTAATTTCGGTCTCTCAAAGGACAATGTTGTACTTAAAAAATAAAATTATGTTCATTTTGAATTGAGTTGAAATCTAAACCAAGGACAGACAATAACACATATATACAGAGTGAAAGAAGATCCACAACACGCTTCAAGCCAGCTAAATAAAAACTCATTGGATAGGTGCTCAGCAGTCAGGACGGTCAAACTAGAGTAAAAAACACTTCCCAGGGATGGCCCGAAATAAGGAACACTGGAGCACACGTTGCCCTTTTGCCCTGAGCAACGTCAGCTCCAGTGTTCCTTATTTCAGGCCAGTCCCTGTTTTTTAGTCTCAATTTACCATATGCAGAGAATTTATTCTTTGTTTTACATTTTTTTAATGTGTAACTGTACTAGCCAGTTGCAGATGCGTGGTGAAAGACATGAATGAAGTAGGCTATAACGAGTTGTGAATTGCGATTATTTTTGTGTATGAACAGCCCTTAGGCCTTTTAAAACCTGGTCAGCAGCAGGTTTATGTAGTATGTGACTTTAATGCCCTCCAAGGTGGCATTTACAGCATGCTGTAAACAGGATTATTTTGGAACTATATCAGGGGCTCACAACAAGAGCTGATCTCTTTCAGGATTGCCAACTTCTGCTCTTAATTAATTAGCTCAGTCATATCTTGACCTGACATTTGAATGAGCACCAGCTACAGCCACAGACTGCAAGAGCATCCTAAAGATTTTACTGTACTCAAGTACAGGACTGAACCAGCTTATTTTATAGAGCTGTCAGAAAACTAAAATTAAGGTAATTGGGTGGAACAAAAACCAGCACGCAGAGCAGCCCTCCAGGACCAGATTTATACACCCCTGGACAATACAGTAAAATTTTTAGGATATACTTGCAGACTGTGGCTGTAGCTTGTGCTAATACAAATGCCAGATTAAGATTGAGAATTAAATAATTAACAGTAGATGTTTGCACAAAATCCGAAAATGAATGGCCTCTTGTTGTGTGCTCCTGATTTAAAGCTAACTGGGTCTAACTGTAGGCATTGGATTGTCACAATGACCTGACTAATTATAAAATTAGCATCAATTATGACCCTTATAAGGTAAATTATTTGACATAATAGGCTGTGCTGGGTGAGAAGAAGGAATGTAACATGGCCGGAATGTCAAACACAAACTGGGTGACCAGTTACAGGTAACAAAATCAGTTTAATCACAATCTGAAATTAACATGGAGGGAGAATCCTCTGTCAGTGCAAAAAAAGAATTAAGCTACAAAGAGATTTCATATAATATTTTTGAGTGCAAAACTTCCACTTAAAAAGGATCCCAAATTAGCTGTGCTTTTTTGTATAGGCACAAGAAATGACAGAAATATTCCTTGAATTCGACTTTGGCAGAAGTATGTGCTGCAGGATGCTGACTGAAAAAAATGGTCACAGACAAATCAACAGATGGCACAGACTATTATGTTTTCCACAATTTATTTGTTCTGCAAGGAAACTAAATCACGTTTGAGTAATTCTTAGTTAACTTATTCTTGCTGTCACTGTATAACTTAATGTAGTGAGTTACAGCTTAGTCATGGATAGCATAAAACTGCCAGTTGAACTTTGTGGTTGATTTCAATGTAACTGAATTTGAATCAGGTGATGTTGAAAGCATACAATGTAACGTTCAAAGGTTTGATGCCAAATTAGTTTAACATGTAATGCTCACATTGTGACACTCAAGTTGTAATTTGGCTAGCAATTTTCCAAACGTTTAAAGATTTTAATGATTTTTTCAAGCTGCATGTCACTTTTAAGGAACATAAAAGAACAAGGTTCAGGCTTCACTGTAAAACTAGATGGTTGCATGAAACCAGTTCATGGAGTCTGCCATGTTTGACTTTGTGGCACCAGAGCATGTGCGGGGGTACCTAAATGTTGTATCTTGTGTATTCACTGCACTCAACAACTTGTTAGGCATTTAAGGTGTTTTTATTAACATTTCTTTCTTTCTCTTACAGGTTTCACGTTTCTCCTGCATTGGAGCAAGCTCTTGAACTTCCGTGATTCTGCATACTCTATGCTGGATTGAAAAACAACTAAAGAATGGAAGCGCCACCTACAGGTGAGTATGACAGCCTAATTAGGCACACTACTAGAAAATAGTCAATATACTACACTAAACATGAAGGATCACGGTAAACTGGCAAACACAATGCAATGACGTGAGCCCCGGGGTGTGCTCTGAGAATTGACAGCCCAAGCTTCCAGGTCGTCTGACCAAGCCTGTATCAGGTGTTCCTTGTGGACAGGAACACCTAATACAGGCTTGGATGTATCTGCTTGATTTGTTTTGTGAGTCTGGCCTGTGCTGTAAATAATAGCAAAAATATTTCATTAATATTGACAGGCACTCGCATGGTTTGGAGCATACCTATGTGACAGGAAACAGTTTGTCAAATTCAAAGAAGAAGAGTCCAGCTCCTCAATAATGAAATACGGTATTCCACAAGGATCAGTACTAGGACCAGTACTCTTCTCGCTATATATGTTACCACTTGGCAATATTATCCGGGCACATGGCGTAGAGTTCATGGCGTAGATTTCCACTGTTATGCGGACGATACTCAGATTTATATTTCAATGAAACCTGGCGAAGCACTGCCGCTTTCACGGTTAGAGGCCTGTATTGTAGATATCAAGGTTTGGATGCTTTCAAATTTTCTGCTCCTAAATTCAGATAAGACTGAAATGTTGGTTTTAGATCCCAACATATTAAGGGAGAAATTGTCTACTCTCATCTTAAACTGTGATGGTTGTTTGGCTGAACCTAATATGGTCGTTAAAGACCTCGGTGTCACCTTTGATCCTGATCTATCTTTTGACACCCATATAAAAAACACATCCAGAATTGCCTTCTTTCAGCTACGCAACATAGCTAAAATTAGACATTTCCTGTCAGTTGGGGATGCTGAAAAATTGATCCATGCGTTTGTTACGTCTAGGTTAGATTACTGTAATGCCCTGCTATCTGGCTGCCCTAATAACTCGTTAAAGAGTCTCCAGCTTGTGCAGAATGCAGCTGCTCGTATCTTGACCAGAACTAAGAAGTATGAGCACCTTACACCAGTACTAGCGTTGCTTCACTGGCCTAAGCATAGGATAGATTTCAAGGTTTTGCTCCTGACTTTTAAAACTCTGCATGGACGTGCACCTGTGTACATAACTAACCTGCTCCTAGCTTATAAGCCCACAAGGTCACTCCGATCCCAAGACGCAGGCTACTTGGTAGTCCCAAGAATTTCCAAAAACCTAAAAGGTGGTAGGGCTTTCTCCTACAGGGCCCCACTACTGTGGAACCAGCTTCCAAAATGTATAAAGGAGTCAGACTCAGTCTCAATATTTAAATCTAGATTAAAAATGCACCTCTATGCTCAGGCTTATAATCAGTTATAGTCTGGAGACAGGGTGCGAGAAGCCTGTAGTCATAGAGCTTTGTAGGTGGCAATCCTTTCCTTACTGTCACCTGTCAATCAGCTGTGACCCGACTTTACATGGGCTGGCTCTTGATAGGCGGGTATGGTTGTCCACCCCTCATAACTGCATGGGCTCTCCATCCCTGTGCTAGTAGCTATGCAGCCATATATTACTCCTGGCGGGGTCCCCCCAATACATACGACTTCCACATTACCCACTGTCTGCTATATTCCCTAATTGCCGTTTCTACCCTCTTCCCCACGCTGCCGGCGGGGCTCTTGCCCCAACCTTCGAGAGTGCTTCGAGAGTCGTCTGATCTCCCCCACCTCTGCGGTCCAGCCCCTCTTTCGTCATTGCCTCCACCCTGCCCACATCTGTCGCCACCTGCTGTTCCCCATCACCGCCACCTGGCCCCACCCATCATCTGAGCCACATCATAAACCTTATAAAACTGACTGAGATGTTGGTCACCAGTTGGCACCCTCAGCCAACCAGAGGAGGATGGTTTTCCCCCTTGAGCCTGGTTCCTTCCAAGGTTTCTTCCCATCTGCCACAGGGAGGGAGTTTTGCCTTACCACTGTTGCCTTAGGCTTGCTCCTGTGGGGGTTTAGGCCATGGTTGTCTGTAAAGCATATTGTGACAACTGCTGTAAAATACGCTATACAAATAAAATTTGATTGAATTTGATTGATTAATATTAACTTTTATTTTTATTCAAATGTAAACATACAAGGTGCTTCATATTGCTGGTTATGTAACCGAACATCTGTCAATCCATCCATTATTTATACCCACTTATTCCTGGGCAGGGTCGTGGGGGGTGCTGGAGCCTATCCCAGCATGCGTTGGGCGAGAGGAAGGAATACACCGTGGTGGGGTCACCAATCTATCGCAGGGCACACACACTATTTGCTCACCATTCACTCATACCTATCGGCAACTGGAATCTCCATTTAGCCTACATGCATGTCATTGGACTGTTAGAGGAAACAAGAGTATGTATTCAGCAACGTGTAGTAATAAAAGCTTGGCACCAAAATGCAATAATATTATTATTATTTTCATTATTACAGGCGAGTACAAGGCGGAAATTATTCAAGATTCATTAATTCATTCATCATTCATGAAGTACCTGCTAAGAGATTGTAGAAAAAAAAAATTACATTTGTAGTATTCGAAAAGCGGTTATTAGCCTACAATCAAAAAGTGGAATGTGATGACATTGGCACTATCTGCGATTAACTGGAAGTGGATACAATGTACAGAATGATACCATACAACAGGACATACCTGTAGTATTTACAGTAGGTTTGGTGGTGCAGTCCCTGTCATGGCACTTTCTCAGCTAAGATCCCTTCTGTTATGCTGACTGACAACAGATACATATTTTATACAAAAAGTACAAATCGTGTGGTTTAATTTCTACTGTGCTACCACTTTTTTGTTATGTTTGCTAGACCGGTCCCAGGTTCAAATCAATACATGATTTTTTCTTTTATATAAAGCATTTCATTAAATATTTTAAAAACAAACTTCACACTATACCCCAGTCTAAGCCCTCAAAAACTTAGCCAAGAACCCTTTTATGCCATGTAAATGCCATGTACACTTCAGGTGTGGATTTGTAGGCACAAACATGGTCAAGTCAAATTTCAGTCTAATAAGGTCCGGTCTGGTTGTATGACATCACCTGGAAGAGACTATTCTGGATGGGATGGGCTGGAGAAGAGGATGGGGTGGGGTTGTTCAGGCTGCAGGCTTAGAAGAGGCTGGGGTTTTGGGGCAGGCACCCCATGGGAGAGGGAACAAGAAACAAGAATTGGGAGTTAGGGAAGAGCAAAGAAAAAGATGCGGAGTGGAGATGGCAATATATGACCCTGCCAAAGGTTTCGTGTGGCTGAATAACTACTCTAGTGTGTGGATCTACACGCTGCTTTTTGTTTGTTTATCTAAATACTTTTGTTAATGTAATTTTGTTACCTATACTATTTCCTTACCATTTTTGTTACAGCTAAACTGAAAGTAGTAAGTATTTTGATAAATTACTGAAGAAATAAAGGTCAGACTGGCAAAGCTTGAAAGATCAGTGGCAAGTATCTCCCAATCCAATACACCAGAGGTCATTTTACTCAATGTGATTCTGCCCTTACAAAACTTTAAAGAACCTGAATGACCTGGAACAAAACTGACGATAATGAATCCTGAAAGGACCTGGTAAGGAAGAAATAATTTAGGAAATTCAATTGGAGTTCAGGCTAGGAATTGTTCTCGGTTGATTTCTGTATATATTAGATTCCCTACCTGAAGAAGCAGCTGGCAGAAGGCCTTGGGAAAGAGTGAGGGCACACACAAGCTGATGTTCCTTGGTTCTCGAGATGGTATGATATTTGTATTGTTAGCAACTGCAACACAACAGATCGCCAGCTAGTCCATATAATAATACGTACTCTCCTTCACAGTAAGCTATTCCATACACAGTATTGTTTTTTTTACAAACATGACATCTTAGTGAACAAATCTCAGCAGCAGCCAAATTTTGTCAGGTTGCATCTTCACACTTCTCTATAACTATTAAGCGCCATGATGACCACAGTGAGACAGGACATTGGTTTAATGTCCCATCGAAAACACAGCGTCTCCTACAGCACAGTGTCCCTATCACTGCACTTGCGGCATTGGAGTTTACTTCAGAGGGAAGACTGCCCTCATTCTGGCCCACAAACACACTTCCTGCAGCAACTTAGTTTTCCTAGGAGGCATCCCTTCCCAGTACTAACCAAGCCAGCACCAGCTTAGCTTTAACCATTCTGTAGGGGCATAAGTAAGTGCCACGCCCTGAAATCATGAGGGAAAATGGATGTATGCTTTAGATACAGTAGAAGTGCATTAGATGTGGGAAGGTACATTAAGGGGAGGGGCTACAGATTGAGTGCCGTGAACCACCACCACCCAGTTCTCACTTTAATGCTCTCCAATCCATTCCCCTATAGCTGTACACAAGAGGTTATCCATTTCTCCAAAGGATTCACCTCTCCCTAACTGTGGATTTCATAATAATTAAAAATAAAAAATTTTAAGTCTCAATTGCTTGCTTTTTGGGGGTTCAGGCCTGAATCTCTGTAAAAATTACTAAGTGAATTGAACTGAGTTGAATTGAAAAATGTGCACACAATGGAGCAAACAAATAACTATCTTGGTGGTTAATTCTGGGCTGCCCTCACAAAATAGTGGGATTAGTCTTTGCAGGACTCAATCACGTGCTTGGATACCACATGCTGCAGTTACGCCATGCTGACATGCAAGCCACTCAGCATCTTACTTGATGTGTTTATAGTGAATTCAAGCATCTTTCAACCATCTAAAAAGTGTAATGTATTCCTATTCCTGTTCTGCATCCTCCAATGTTCTAAACCAAAGAATAAAAAAGAAAATTATGCACATTAGTAATGTTAAGAAGTACAACTCAAAATTGTCCTTTTTTTATAATTTTTTATATTAAATATCTTATTCAATTCAATTTATTTGTATAGTGCTTTTTACAGAGAACTGCTACAAAGACACTTTACAGAGTAGCAAGGCAAGAGACAGAGCAAAAAGAGCAAACAGAGCAAACACCAGGCCTGAACCCCCAAATAAGAAGATAAGATAAAAACCTCCCAGTGGGGAGAAAACCCTCAAACAGCAGCCAGAAAAAATTCCCCAATGGGAAGAAATCTTGAGAGGAACCCGGCTATAGAGGGGGAGGCCATCCTCCACTGGCCAGCCTGGTGTAAAATAGCAGACAGAAAATAAAATGGGTTAAGCAGGTTACCACTGAGGTAAAAGCTAACAGGAATAATAGAAGACCAAATTGTATAGTTCAGAATAGGTCAGTTTAGAGGACATGCAGTTCATTTCAATACTATGACCTACAGTATTCAAAAGTCATTTTCAATCATCTCCATTGTGTGATGGCCTCTGAGCCATAGCCTGGCCTATGTGGGCGTGTCTTTCTCTCTCTCCTTGCTCTTTTGGGAGTGGCTTATTAGTGTTTCTCTCTCTCTCTCTCTCTCTCTCTCTCCTAGCCTTGCCCCTCCCATTCAGAATTGTGCTTGCCCTTGCCTAACTCTCTTCTCCACTCATTAGCAGATTGGCTTCTCCTGGAGAGAGGAGGCCATAAAGCATGGCTTCACGGCTGGCTCTGGTTCTCTCCACGCCTGCCTGGATGGCAGCTTTACAACACCAGCTCACCTCATTCCACTGTCCATGCATCCAACACCCTCCACTCACCCTGATTTACTGAATGACACACCTCATCTTCTTATGTTTTTTGATTATTTAAATTTAAACTATTGTTTAACCAAGTCCTTTACCGTGCGGTCTCCCTTTTTTGTTGTGACTTCAACGAGCGGTCATAACGATTGATCATATTCTGTCCAATTCGACTTTGATATAAATCCCTCAAGCAGTTAAAATTCACATTACATGTAGCATTCATTGTCTCTTTTCTTTTAAAAAATGTTAATTGCTGCATTTGTTTGTGTTTTTAATAGTTTACTGTTGTTCTTTATAGTGGCCCACTATTGTAATCCGTTCTTTCTCTACCACCTGCCATGAGATGAATGGCAATAAACACAACTTTTTCATTTCAATCATGTGACAGTAGTTGAAATAAAAGCTACAGGCATTAACATTATTTTTAGGCTACCTAACGATATATAGAGATAATAATGGAAAATAAAATTCATGTGTGGGTCATGCTATCCACGTAGCCTGCAGTCTATACATTCAAAGTGGAGGAGCCAAGAAAAATTGCAACTCCACCAACACCTCTGGAGTGCCATTTGAAAATATTACAGATTCTATGCCATTGAAGACAAAATAATAACCAAGAAAGTTGCCTGCATCATATACAAGCTGAAACTAACCCTCCAGAGGCTAACCCTTTCTCCAAAGGAAATTGGTTGGTTCTGTTTAGTTTAAGTGAATTACTAATGGACGCATACATAGGCTGACCAGATGTCCTCTTTTCCTGGGACATTTCATCTTTTTGGGACCGAAAATATCTGTCCAGGCAGGATTTCTAAATTCTTAAATTGTCTGGTTAAGTTTTGCTCATTCCATTGACCATATATAAACAAACAATTAGCCTAGTATTACGTTCATAATGTGTCAGCCTTTTTTTTTTGAAATCCAATGTATGGTCACCCTACACATGCGTTATAATTTTTTCTTTCGTTTGAACGACAGTTGATCTACTGAGTCATTTTATTCCTGTGAATGGCATCATTGGTATTGTTATGAGATGAATGCTTCTCGCCTCTTCTGGTCAAGAAAAATGGGATGGCAGGTATGCCATCCTGCCAAGTTACGGCTTAGTGGGGCGGCATGCCCCATATCTATATAGGACCAACAGTTTGGCGGTTTTCAGGGTTCCCTACAAAATAACCACAATGACCATAGACTCTCAGCCCGTAAAAACATTCATTTCTGTAGCTTCTGACCCCATTTCCATAGACAGAATTCACAAACAACTTGATCTGGGCATGATGTTACATTCCTGTCATCCAAAGCCATGTCTTCAAGCAAGTCACACAAGGCCATGACTGAAGGGCAATGGGTGGGGCACCTGAAGACATTTGTCAGAACTGTATCCATCCATCTTAATATAAAATAAGTGATAAATATATATAATGAATAAATAAGTTTTAGTACAATGGTTTGCTGAATATTCCTGCTAAGTTTCTTACACAATATACAGAAGTATTGCTAAGAATATTTAGATTCATTGTTTTAATCTATTATAAATTATCCAATATAGTGTGATACATTTAATAGTGAGAAACATTTTTAGAAACAATTTACTGGGCATTTCATTTTTTGCCGAGGTGGGGAATTGAACCCTGGTCCTTTCCCTTTTCCTTCCTTTTCATCTTCCCACTTCTTTGACAGACCATTGTTTCCTATCTTACGGCATACAAACAATTAGTAGGTCTGTAGTGTACAATAGCCCATTAAAAACACTTCTATTTAAAAATATGACACTTGTTTGTCATTCCTTATGGTAAAGGAAAAATGAATCCGTGCCTATGTGTTTCTTTCAGAATGTAGGCTGTGTGTGTTTGCATGCTTTTATGTGTATGCATGTCTGTCATAACCTGCATTTATATATTAATTATTATCATCTCTTACTCATAACAAACGCAGTACAAAAATAAATGATATCTGATGAAAAACACGTTTTCAATGTACAAAAAAGTTACACGTACAAAGCACTGTTTATAACTCATTAATTCAAACTATCAAAATCTAGGCATGCCATTAAAAGTAGTGATATAAAAATGATGTCAGGTTACAAGAAACAATATTGGCTATCTTACCTCACACAAATTAAACAATCTGTATTCCAGTGCAATGCTATCCAATGTTTCCTCAATTGTTTCAAGTACCTTGGCCCTGTGTTTTTTAATCTTACTGTCTGACAAGGTGCTCATTCATACTTTCTGTCACATCACAGTGTAAAATGATAAAATATGTCATTTGACACTATGATGTGACAGAAAGTATGAATGAGCACCTTGCCTCATACAAGACATTTAAATGAATGTATAAAACTGCTGGTGAGTACCTTCTGAAAGCATATTCCTCCAGAAAGGATATGTTATTCTTGGTTGTCAAGTTAATTTTAACTTAAAATAAATACTGATTGTAAAATAAATACTGTACAAGCATACATACACATGTATAGAATACTTCATTATCCCCATAGGGACTCTTGCAGCATGTAGCATTCACATTTACAAACAGACATTTATACCAAGAAACATGCAATTATTCATACTACAGAAAGGCCGGGCGAATAAATAGGCTAAATAAATACAGATTAAAATTCTACATATTGAGGCCTCTTAAATCAATCTTGACTCTTACAAGCCTATCCACACATACTACATTACATTACAGGCATTTAGCAGACACTCTTATCCAGAGCGACTTACACATATTTTTACACAGAATTTAAATTGTATCCAATTATACAGCTGGATATATACTGGAGCAATGCAGGTTAAGTACATATGTTTGCCTCATTAATGTACTTGTATGCTTGTACACACTGGGCCAAGTTCCTTGAAACAATTTAAGAAACATTGGTATCATTGCTTTGGAATACAGATTGTTTCATTTGTGTGAGGTAAGATAGCCAATATTGTTTCTTGTAACTTGGCATAATTTTGATATCAATACTTTTTTAATGGCTGGCAAAGATTATGCCAGTTTGAATTAATGCGATATAGACAGTGCTTTGTATGTATGAGTAACTTGCCATTTGTGTATGTTGAAACTGTGTTTTTCATCAGATATCAACATTTAGTAGCCACGCTCAGTATGGCCATAGGCTGCACCACTGATTCCTTGTGCCGATGTGCCTTGCACTGTTGATTCTGGAAAACAGAGCCCTATGTCTCCTAGATCAAATACTCAGTGTGTGTAAAGTGTAGATTTAAATGTAAGGGTGTAGATTGTATCCGCTTCTCAGCGTTAGGACTGGGTTTACCACACATACCACTAAAATAATTATTTAATGCAATAATGATCACTGCCAACATGAGGTGTATTGCCTTTCTTTTTGTATTTTTTTCTTTAATTACATCTGATGCGGTTTTAAACTTTGTAAACTTCAGAGGCTGCATGAAATGCTTCCAGGGAAAAAGCAAAAACATCACCACTTTTATCTACTGGGTGTTGATAAGACAGCCAATCAGCAGCAAGGCCTTGCAGCTTGATGTGATTGATAAAAACACATCACATGATCGCATGGAAGCTGTACAACCTTGCTGCTGATTGCTGTCTTATCAACACCCAGTAGATATGGGTGGTGATATTATTTGAACTGCAAATGTAATGTACTCTGTAAAACGGACTGATAAGTAGAGATTTCAAGAGGGAGATGGAGTAAATTATCCTCATAAATTATCCTCCGTGTGCTTTCTGTATGGGTCAGTTACAAATTTATTGTGCTCTTTAATGATGAGTATATGAAACAAGTAAATTTGAGACTTGGCGAAATTGAGATAATTATTATTAAAATCACTCAGATAAAACCCAGAGCCAGTCCTGATGAGAAATATGTTATCTACATAATCTATTGCCCATAAAAAAACTGGTGGGAGAGAAAGGGATATGCTAATGATTAAAGATAACGTCAGTCTCATATAGTTCTGCATACAACTGATCAAGATTACAGGACATCTGAGATCCTATGGAACAGCCAATTTTTTGAAGATAAAAATCATTCCCAATATGAAAAAAATCCTCATTAGTAGTTTTGTTAAGCTCTCTGATACACTCAGTGACATTGCTGATACACTGATTTAGAAAATGCTACATGGAATGTAGGTCACTCTGATAAGCTCTCAATGTGTAATGTTACCTGCAAAAAATCACCCTCAGCCTATTAAAGTAGTTGTAGGGAGTGAATAAAATTCATGCAGTTGCTATTACAGGAAGAGAAGGATAAAACATGAGGTTTGATAAAAGAGTCAACAAAAGCAGACATTATTTCTGTGACAGAGCCAATACCAGACACAATAGGCCTGCCTACTGGGACATCAGTATTCACATCAGGCTTTATGAATATTCAGCAGTTTGTATATGACTGGAGTGACAGTGTGTCCCCAATGTGAATTTGTTTTTTCTAATGTTGGTTTTTTAAAATGAAACCTGTTTTTATTTGACTCCCATACTGCAAAATAAAATTTTTGTGTTTTCATAAAATGTAGCATTGCTAAGTTGTCTGTGAATCTTATGGTCATAAGCTATTCTGTCTAAGGTAATGATGGCACCCCCTTCATCAGCTGCTTGTACCACAGTGGAAGTGTCCTGTTTAATTTCTTGCAGAGCTTCTCTTTGAGTAAATTATTAGTCACCTTATATTTTCCTTCCTTACATACCAGCTGGGAGACACCCCTCTCCACCGGTCTAGGTAGGTGTCTAGTATAGGAAGGAATAAAAGTGGATTTGCCTCTGAAGCTGCTGTGTTTACAGACATGAAAAACATTGTTGGTACTGTCATTGTTAATAAAAAATGGCTGAGAAATATAATTAATTTGTGTCTTAAATTATGGAAGAATTTATAGATATCAGCCATAGCATCAACGTCATTGCCCTGTGTTGGGAACAAAATGCAGTCTCTTGCTTAACATTACGAAGACCATTTCTGTGTGATGTTCTGTGTAAGGACCCACACGCAGACCAGGGAAATCCAAAAAACGTTGTCTTTATTCAGTCCGAGGTTCGAAGCCAGGTAATCAGAGAGAGGACGGTGCCGAATCGAGTTTCCAAGAGAATAGTGAAAAAACAGGCAAAAAATCAAAAACCAGGAGATCAGAATGGCGAAGGTACAAAGGGACAGGCAAAAGAGAAGTCAAGGCAAAGCAAAGGTCAAACCAGAAGCAAACAAAACCAAAAGGGGCAGGCAAACTCAAAGTCGTACAAAGGGGTGTCGCAGGAATCTCGATAGACAAAGGCTTACTAACAATCGGCACAATGAATTCGATCAACATTCTGACGCTGAACTGGTGGAAAAGACTGACATTTATACACTGGGGAAGGTAACAATCAAGGAGGGGTTAAGTGAGTGAGGGAGGAGTAACAAACAACATCCAGGTGAAGAACATTAGGATAACTAATAAAATGACAGGGGACTGACAAAACGCGGACTGGAATCACATAGACAACAATGATAATAGACGGCCTGGGTTAAGCAGGTAAAACGCGTGCAGAGAGAGAGGTGCAGTCAGAGCAAGAGACAGGTGCAGGAAATTGCAGAGCGTTAAAGCAGGCTAGAAAGAAAAGGGGCGGAGCTACAGCGCAGCATGGAAAAGGGGAGACTGGTAAATGTATTAGTATAGTGATCTAAACTATCAAAAACCCAAAACTAGTGTGTGTTAGTCCATTAGTAATATTCACATGTTAGTATATTAGTGAGGTTAGTACTTTACAATCTATAAGTTAGTAGGGATTAGTAGAAATTAGTAAAACTAGAAATAAGCAGGAAGTAAAGCGAGACTGGAAAGAAGGGGGGAAACCACGAAAACCCGGAACCACCCGAATAGTGAAATCACACAAGTACAGGGGAGTGAAGCAGCTCAGGGAACATAGACACAGAGACAGTACTGGGGAGACAAGTGACCGGGAATACAGACTACAACATTCTGAATGGTCTGTTTGACAGGTTAATGATATTCAATGTTTTCTCCAAGTGTATATTTGATCATGAAATAATAATAATAATAATAATAATAATAATAATAATAAATAAATAAATAAATAATAACAGCTTTATTTCAGGCTACAACTTCAAACTGGAAGCTTGTGTAATAACTTATGGCATATAAACTATGTACTCATATGTACTGAATGTTATTCTCAGTATAATTTGAAATGTTTTAGCACTTGCTTAGTTGCAGTGTGAAGTATATCAAATAAATACATGTCATAGGAAGGATTTGAATATGCTTCCTGCTCCCAGAACATTTAAACTTGGGGATATGAGTCTTTTACATTTTAAAATACCAAGTAAAAAATGCAAGATGAAATGAATGATGAATGCACCCATAAGGCATGATGCATCTGTGCTTCACAGAAAGCATTATTCCTCTGCCATATCATGAGGTCACGTCATATGCTCTTTTTCACAAGGCATAAGGAATCGAGGGAATTGGCCCAGAACTGCTTACTAATGGTGGCCAACAATTCAACGAGCAGGTTTATGGATGCTCATTTTCAGAAATTATGAATATTTCATTCATTAATTTAAGTGAAGTCAGTAATTTTTGACAGGCATGCTGTTGGGGTCCATGGCATATTTTTGAGGTGGAAGGTGTGGCTGCTGTAAAAATGACAGTAAAATGGTTGTTCAGATCTGCTGAACCCTGCTGCTAGGCACTCATTGGAATGACATAAAAGGAAAGATGAATATGGAAACAAGTAAACATGGTACTTGCTGATTGGTTTTGGGCGTAACTTAATTTGAATGTAATTTTATAGTTTACTCATAATAAACTGCTTGCATAAATCCAAACATGAAGATGAATAAGAAATGTCACAGTGGACTGGGTAGGCCTATATTCATCTTTACGGTTGTATTTATCAGACTTGGACATCTATCATACCATAGATATGTAATGGGAATTGACATGTTCCCCATATGTCCTCCCTAATAATCATCACTCTACACAATACACATTTCACTGCACAATACATTAGAAACTGTTGTAAATATATAAACATTCCCGCCCCTGCCAAATAAATATGAAATTACTGCTCTTTACCTGAATTAGCCTAATAACACCATTACTGACACCATCAAAAAAACCAGTTGGCTTCTGGTGAAAAGACCCGGCTTCGCCATTGCGTTTTCACAGGAAAGAGGTAAAATGTAAAAGAAAAGAGCAAATGTGCCATAAGGCAATGTAGAAGGGTCTCAGGTGGGGCAGCAGAAATACCTGTTTCTATAGAGAAGCTTCAATATTTGGAGTCTGATCAGGCAGCTTCTGAAAAATTAATATCTCCGTGGAGGAAGGTTTTGAATACAAACTTCTGGAATTGTGTTTAAGGACTCAGGACACTGGGTTTTTTTTTTTCTTCTGTCTGGTGGTATAAGAGCATCAGTAGTATATTTAGTC
The DNA here is from genome assembly GCF_013347855.1 of Anguilla anguilla. Classification (NCBI taxonomy): domain Eukaryota; kingdom Metazoa; phylum Chordata; class Actinopteri; order Anguilliformes; family Anguillidae; genus Anguilla; species Anguilla anguilla. The sequence goes on from NC_049208.1 coordinate 43,176,946, forward strand.
TGCTTTTCACTTACATCTGCACAAATGTCTTTCCAGTGTGGAAAATTGTGGATTTGTAGTACTCCCTGAAGGCTCATACAGGTGCAAATTGTTAACCCCTCTGTCCCATACCTACACAACAGTTCAAATATGAACTCAGAGCCTGCAGAAAATATGATATTAAAATGAATATTGAGGTTAATATGAATCTTATCATGTGATGCAGTCATAGTATGTTATAGCTATGAGGAGGACGGAGTGTGGCACAGTGGGTAAGGAACTGCGCTTGTAACCGAAAGGTCGCAGGTTCGAATCCCGGGTAAGGACACTGCCGTTGTACCCTTGAGCAAGGTACTTAACCTGCATTGCTTCAGTATATATCCAGCTGTATAAATGGATACAATGTAAAGTGCTATGTAAAAAGCTGTGTAAGTCGCTCTGGATAAGAGCGTCTGCTAAATGCCTGTAATGTAATGTAATGTAATGTAATGATATCTATATGTAAGAAAGAATTGATCAAGGTAAAGAAGACGTTGTCATGATGATATAGATAAATCTGCTTTTACACATTCTGACAAGCAAGTTTGTTCGTTATAAATTACGCAACCACCTCTTTTTTTACTGTGTTGCCATGTGAGTTATTCTCAGTGTGCCATGTGTCAATAAATAGTTGATTGAATCAATAGTTAATAGCTTACAGACTAAATTCAATGTTGTCAACTATTTTCAGGCTAAGTAGGTACTGGAAGCTCACTAAGTCACTACATGGTTACACGACCAGTTCCTTACTCATTATACTACACTACCACCACGTAGTATGTAGGGTTAGGTTGACAGCATTACAAACTATGATTTGGGCTAGCATCTACAATACAATTTACACTAACTGAGGAGCAATACTTATTAACATGAAGCATTTGCCAGCCTCAACTACTGGCATGTTCACATAACTAGAAAGTGAGACATAGATCTTTGAAAACACACACTTTTTTCTTTGCTATGATATATAACAAAGCATTGATTCCATAGGTAACAAAGATGTTGTCATGCTGGTGTAGTTAAATCAGTATGTTGCATGTAGGGCATGTCCAAATTCACTTTTTCTTGTTAAATCATTTAACTGCATAGTAAGGCGCAAGGTTCAAATGGGCTGAACTTAGTCTCTTCATTAATAATAGGTATGTCTTGAGCAAAACATGTAATAAAGCAATCACAGTGTCATCTCTCATTCCCTTTAAAAGCCGCATGCACCTATTGGCATTTTGGTGATACAATGGCAGATTTAGCAAGACTTCGAAAAAACAGTTTACCTCTGACCAAACAGACCTGCTTTTGAAAATATTTATTTTTGAAATTAGATTAGGTTCTGATTAAAATCTGAGAATTTGCGAACACGTGTAACCTTACATAGCTTCAAGCAGTTCATATATATATAAGAGCATTCTCTCCTGGGGCACACAGTTGCACATGCATGCAATCCATGTCACTGAGAACTAGGGCTGGGCCGATGTAAAAATTTTCCAACCAGTTTGATATTAAGCCAAATACCGGACCAGTAATACCGAATTTGACTCAGCACATGACTCAGCCGCTCCCAAGTGGACCTGTCACACCAATTTTGATCTGGGTTGCAAAAATGATCCGGGTGAGGTAATGACATTCTAAAACCATTGCGACGTACTTAAAGTTTCGTTGCAGCGTCCGTTGCTATGCCGACGCTGCCAGCCTTGCTACATTCTTTGGCGATAAAGATTCTAAGACAACTCAACAATTTCTCTGGTTTAATGGGTCATTTTCCAGCCTGAAATGCGATCGTATTAGTAAATGGCTACATCTAACTTGCAAGTCGTTGGCTATCTCCCTGGATATGAATTAAATGTTTTTAACAGAAAATAATAATAAATGCGATTTTATCCACGGAAATGGCTATACACAAAAAGGCAAAATAAATGTTGTGGTCACGATCGCTGTTGCACACAGCACTCATACGGCGGAATGCACTTATAGCTAGCTAGCCACCGCTGCAGCATTTTAAGAATATGGGAGACTTCAGGGTCTTATTCCGCTCTTACAGCTTGTTTCCAGCCCAAACCACTGCAAAGAAAGAAAACTTTTTGCATTTTTGTCAGTGACATTTCCTTCTGACGTCTAGGACGGTGATCACAACCACAACATTTATTTTGCCTTTTTGCAGCCTATATCTGCTGAAAATAAAGGTGGTTTTGTCTACAAAACATTTTGGTTTCTTTTTGTACTCAAACAACATGACAAGAATCGGAACCAGGATTTGATAAGAACTGGATTCGATAAGCAGAATCAGAATGGTAACCGGAATCGATCAAATATAAAAGATACCCAGCCCTACTGTCCACTGTTGTATCACAGCCTGATATACGTCTGTCCTGTTTATACATTATGGGTAAAAAAAATAAATAAAAAATAAAAAAACAATGTTACTATGTTACTAGGTAACTACTAGGTATTACTATATTACCAGGTAACACTATGACACAAATACAACATTTTTTTATGTCAAGTACATCAACCCTTTTAGTATTGTGTATTGTGTTCAAGCAGTTTTAAAAATATTGTTTTATATAAAGAGAATGAACAAGGGGCCAAAAAAATGATCATCTTCAGTATTAAATATAATTGAAAAATACCAAACACAATACAATTTGAGGAGAGCCCTCACTGGAAATCAAATGCTGTAGGCTGGGTAATTGTATTTTAAATATTCAATGTCACTGATATTCCTCATTGCACCAAGTGCATACACTGAGATATTATTATCCTACACTCCTAATACTGTAGCGATTTCAGTGAAGGACAAATCAGGTGGATCATTTCTTTGAGCCATTGTGCTAATTTATTAACACACAAAGTAAATGCAGCTTTGAAAAAAGTACAGGATTATGAGAACTGCCCGTGCGCGCATTACATGCTGTTCTTATTCCCCACATGTGGCCCATATGCAAATGACAAGTACAAATCACCATGGAATCTAACTTGCTATTCCTTAACCCAATCCCAGAACCACTGTGCATTATTAATTATTACACGTATGCATCAGCTATGCTCAAAACATGGCGGCTAACTAGGTAGCCAGTCGCCGTTAAAAAGTCCCACTTGGCTACATTATATTGTTTAAATACAAACAGGTAAAATGATGATGGTCAGTTAGTTCCCATGTGCACATACAACATACCACAAAACCTGTAGGTTAAATAAATCAAGCAAAAAACTTTAGGCCAAATCAATTCTGATCTTTGTGGGGCGACATAGCTCAGGAGGTAAGAGAGTTTGTCTGGCAGTCGGAGGGTTGCCGGTTCGATCCCCTGCCCTGGGCGTGTCAAAGTGTCCCTGAGCAAGACACCTAAACCCTAATTGCTCCCAACGAGCTGATTGGTACCTTGCATGGCAGCCTTTCACTGTTGATGTGTGAGTGTGTGTGTGAATGGGTAAATGAGAGACATCAATTGTAAAGCGCTTTGGATGAAAGTGCTATATAAACGCAGTCCATTTACCATATCTCTATATCTGGTGGGTTTGTCACATTTGGATAACACCTAGAAGCCCCCAGAACAACTTTACAAAATGTGTACACACATTTTTAACACAGAATGGATTTTGGTATAGTATTATTGATCCTCATTTTACTCTATTTTAAACCATTTGAAAGTTCTTTAGACTTCATACATAGGACTAATTCTAGTGGGGAGGAATCACAATGAGAAAGCAAATTATATAAAATCATGCTGTTGGTAGCTGGTAAACATCTGATTATCTCACATCATTTCCACTTAAAAACATAAAATTCACTATCAGCACTCATGTACATCATGTAATACCCCCAAAGCCATGAGATTATTGGAATATTTACACAGTACCATATTGTATCAATAGTTTTAAACCTCTCAACACACTAGGGAGTATTGTGACCATAAATAAGCCATGACATTAAATTACTGTTTTTTGGGACATGCATAATTATTACTTTTCCAAGTTGTAAAATAAAATTCAAAATTTTTTATTCACGTACAAGTGGCCAGAAAATGTAAACCATGAGCTGACCGCAGCTATGACACATTCAATAATATACTGCATTTATTAAATGTACTGCTTTGTTACTGTATGTGCCATTGCAGTATGTGCAGATGGTGTGCTATAGCCTTTGACAGAGCAATGAAAAAAGATTAAGGGTACAGGAGATTTCTGTGGGCCCCACCACATTAATTTGCTTCATCCATTTCTCTGATCCTGAGACACCCATTTTTTAACACCTTCTGCACAGATCAGCTGGGGATTGGATGCTCCCAGACTTGGGAAGGCCAGTGTGCACATGCGGTGACGGGAATAATTTAGCGGGTGAGCAAACTCTGTAACGCAAGGACGTTTAGTAGAAGAGGGTAACAGCATATAGTTGACAGTTTGGAGAACACTGGGTGAGGGTGTCAGAGGATTGCACGTACTTCAGCTGTAGTACTCTGGGCTCAACACAGCAAAATGAAATTAACTGCAGTAAAGGTATGTATGGTGAATTTCAGGGAAGGTTGAGCTTTGCTAATAATTTAATTCCTCTCATTTTGAGTGCTACCAAGTAGCTCAGCCCGTAAAGGTATTCATGATAAGTACCGGTTAGACCGCAGTATCTGGACAGGTTTGTGCCAGGGCAATGTCATTTGAGGATTATGACCAAAAGTCTACAGTACAGGGACACAATAGTTTTTTTCCCTTGCCAACAAGGGTTAGCAGTTGTTGTCAGGGAGAAAAATGCCTCTTCTACAACCTGTGCTTGACCTGCTATAGTACTGTGTGGCCTGTAGTGAGGAAAATAATCATTAATTTGCAGCTGAGTGCATTTGAGTGGTAGGCCTACATACACCTGGTGCCTGGAGAAGCAAAATGGGTAAAACAAAGTCAATAAAAATTTAGCAGGAGGCTGTGGTGGTGGAGACACTGTCACTGAACACTGTCAACACAAGGCAATTGGAGGTACAGTACGTGCGAGGCAGGCATTGGATGGAGAGGGGGAAAAGACAGAAGGAGAAGAGGCAGAGGCAGTGCTGCAGAAGTGCTGTGGAATAGATCATTTCGGAGATGCCGGGAGGTTGCTGTGCCACCAATAAGACCGGGATAAGAGACACTCTATAAAACGGTGGCCCTGGCCGCTGCAGCATCATTCTCATAACAGGGATCTAAGCGGCGGGAACAACAGCAATCTGTCATATTTCTGGTGAGCAGACGACTCTGAGGATGAGTAATGGGGCCTTCACTGACCTCCAGCGTCTATACCTGTGACCATCGCGAAATCCCATCAACACTTTTGCCCATGGATATTATTATTATTTAATGAGGACTGTGGTGGGTTCAAGTAGTGTCGGCTGCAGATAAAAGGGCCAGATATGTGCAGTCGAGCCATGAAGGTCTCTGTCTGAATACACAGCAGGGCCCTGCTTCCAGGGTTAGTCATTGGGGGTGATGTGGGATGTGCATCAGTGTGCTCTTTCATACCTGTACATGAAGCAGGGCTGCTTCCCTGTTTCCTTTACCAAGTTTCAAACCCAAACTGAGCATTCCAACCTGGCATAGAATATTTAAGAGCTTTCTTCACATGAAACCAGCTTTTTTTTGAATTCCTCCTTGATATTCAGTACCCTATGCCACCTGCCCCCCAGACATCCCTACTGGCAATCCTTGATATTTACTGGCCCTGTCATGTTTGAGGATTTTTCTTAGACATTTGCACTTCCCTATATTTATTGTACATGAGACTTTGGAATTCAATACATGTGCAGCCACAGGCTTTGCTGATGGCCATGAGAATGAGGTACAGTTCAGGAAGCTAGATGGCATGTCAAGCTTACTGTAATTAGCTATTATGAATAGAATCTACACCAAAGTGCATTGAAGCTGTTCTGGCGACTCATGGTGGCCAAAATCCTTGCTAAGACACTTTATGTTGGTTTTGGAGCTCACTATACATACATAAGAGATGTGTCTCCCACATGTGCTCCTTGTGTCTCTCCAGCCTCTGCATAGTATGTCCTTGGCAGTTGTTTATGAACAGATATGGTGGGGTGATGTTTGACTGTACTAGGTAACCTATTAGCTAACTGTTTTTTTAAATCTTTCTCAGGGTTACACAAGGAATATGTGTCTATTCCTGTTGATTATTATGAGCACATGAACCCTCCAACTCTCATGGAATTGATATTTTATAATTGATCTTTTCTTAAATAATTTTAATCCTGTTAAAAAGGCACAGAGCTATAGAATTCTACATCATTAAAAAACAATGATAAGAACCATCATGACCAGTTCCAGAACACATTTCTTTCAACTTTTGAATACTACATTATATCTGCCTGAGGTGAAAATCCCAGAAAATCTTTCCGTCAGTGGTAATGGCTCAAAATAAAAATCAATAGGGTGTTGCTAGGTCATTTTTGCAGTAGCTAATAACTGAGATGGGTACAATTTCAAGTTCATGAAGATTACTGAATAACTCTAGGACAGGAAAATCTCTGTCAAAATGGTTGGCCCTATAGTTGCCACAAAAAAATGATAATGTATTCTGATGGTGGATTAGGGAAATTAAATAGGCAATATGAGCAAGTCAGCATTTCACACCAGTTCTGAGGCAACATGCCATTAATTAAATTTATCTAAAAGATGGAAACAGGGGGGGAAAAAAATTCCCGCCAGGGAAATTCAATATTAAAACTGATGGGTATTACTGTGGAGGAGTCTTATTTATTATTTATTTTAATCAATGCAATAAGAACAAAAACTTATATTTTTTATACACATCAACAGCCAGTTATTTGTAATAGTACCACCCTTGCATACATTCTTGCTAAATACTCATTTATTATCTGATATTGATTAAAAATTCAAAAGTAAAAAGGAGCACATATGTTTGGTCACCTTCCAACCATAGGATTGTCAGTGGCCCATTGTAGGTTGTCAGCTGGAAACTGCAGTGCTACTGCTACTTACTGTATGAGGAATTAGAGGGTCTGATGAATTAAAACTATGAACACAAGCGCCTCAGAAGGCTACCTGTGGCTCTTACCTCATCCTGTGCATTTAACCCCTTTGCACACATGCCCAATCTGGCCAATCCTTGCCCATTTAGGGGGTACACTATTTAAAGCTTTATAACTCCAGATGTGAAAAATGGCTTAAATGAAGCAAGACAATTGCTTTACCATTTAAAATACTAACTTAGATTATTTTATATTCATAATTTAGGAAGAAATAAAGTTCCACAAAGGCAATTGTTCAGGCAAATATGAATTTGCTATTTTTTAGTTTGCAATGAAATACTGAGAGATCCCATATATACAGCAGGATAATTATGTCATGGATCAAAAACTCCTTGACCACAGGGGCGAATATGTAGAACTACTATACATTTATGAAGTAAAAACTAAGCAGTGTACCCAGCATCTCCAAATCTATCCAAAATGTCTAAATTATGCATTGCTGTAAATCACAACATATTCACTGCAAATCAACTGTTTTGTCTCAAGAAACTCACTGTTGCATCATTTTCAAGTGAGAATTACAAGCTTTCCGTCAGTACAGTGGTCTAAAATATCTAGGGGTCCAGAAACATATCCAAAATCTCTCCAAAAATGAATAAAATTATTTTTGTCGGTTTTGCATATAAATGAGCCCCTTATGAAGGTTTAAGATGGAACATTGCTATCACATTAAAAAATAATGCAAAAATATTGTCACATGATGCAGTACAGTACCTAAATGTGTAATAATTAGCTCTTGTATGTATTTCTATACTCTGTACTCTCGTATGTTTTCTTGTATGGGGATGGGACGACATGAAAACAATTTTCAACTGTCCACCACGTTTTGGCAATGTTCCAACTCTCACATCATCACTGTTGCATGCTTCACAAAAACTATTACACTACTAACGCTTACATTACAGTGTGAAACATCCACATTATATAATACCACTAACCGATTTAAAGACACCAAAGTATTTTGAGCAGTAATACTTACATAGTGATGAAAATCTTATCTATGTTCAGTAGATGGAGACAGAGACAGTGAATATATGATACTGTTCTATTCAGTTCTGTTTTGCTCCAGAAAACGACGTCAGCTAGGTCTATCAGCAAACATATGGCTTAGCTATGCCCAGAAGTCCTCAATAATAGTATTTTCTGAGAAATTACAAAAAATCGTTAACCATGTTTCGTTAGGAGTAGCGTCTTTTACTGCTACCACAGAGTGAATGCGATGATAAGAAAATTTTTGGTTATGCTGACCTATAAAACGCTATTTCCAAAAGCAAAATTAGATATGTTATACATCGTTAGAAAGCTTGTACTCTTACCTACCGAATAAATGAATTGTCAATCAAGCCAGACTGTACTAAAAAGGGCGACAACGCCGTAAACAACACGTGTGGTATTACACACAGCTATTTTGGAAGGTACCCAGGCATCACAAATGCGCATATTTTTCACAAATGGATTGTCCAAGACAATGTATGACCACTCAGTCTCAAAAGGGACATCTCTACACGTAAAACCAATGGTAAGGTTGTATATTTATTCCATATTTAGTCCCTGATATTGACTGTAGAATGACATAGTATCATTTTTAAAAACTTTCTCTCGTTTATTTCGTTATTCAATGAGCAGCGTTTCCACTGCTGTATTGGCATATCTTAGGGCTATTGTCAGGTTAATCTTGTTGCTATGACGGAATACGATTTTTTAGTGGTGAAAGAATATTTTTATGAATGCCAAGATAGACAATATTGTCCATTATGTCATGGGTGGTGGGTGTAGTTGTAGATGAGACTGCAGGGAGACCCGCATGTGCACACTGGCCTTCACAAGTCTGGGAGCATCCAATCCCCAGCTGAACGACCAGAGCGACAATGGTGGCGCTGCAAAACTCCGTATTCGGCATAGCTGTCCTGTATCGTCTACTTATGAAAATAAAACAACGCATTTCTGTTTTTGCAGTAGCACTGAATGTCTGAGTTCAGTAATCTGGGTACGCTGGCATGCCGGCCACTAGGGGGCTTGCGCAAAGGGGTTAATTCCCTGATTGGCTAACGTGACAGGGCACGTGAACATGGTCAGCCTGTCTCTTTTGCACAATGTAATGGCTGCCGAGTAATTTGCAGCTAGCGACAGCAGCTAATTTATAAGTGACTAATTTTTAATAAATTGGCTAGCTAAGTCAGTTCACACATAGGTCTGTAGCATAAGGCAGAATATCACTTGGTTACCACCAACTATGCTGATAGTCAGTCAATCACAGATGCAGTTTTTTTTGTCCCACGTAGCTGCTGCTAGAAAGCTGTCACCGTAGGTTTTTTCCACTTTAATGAGCCAACCAACCGCCACTGTCTGTGTACAAGGCTACCCGCAAACTTTAACGCTAGTCTATAGCTAACCTTTTGCAGGTCACTTAAAACAAGTATTAATTAATACCATCAATTTTCAGACTAGACATTCTTGTAGATTATTCTTAATCCATCCCCCGTTTTTGGCAGTTCTAACAGGATATCCGCAAGTCCCACCGCTGTCAGGCTATCCATGGATCACCCATTCATGGCTAATCTAATCTAATAGGCATAAATAATGAAAAATCATGATGTAAATGCCCACAATGGAAAAAGAAGCCTATTTGGCAGCCTCAGAATGTCACAGTTCAGCTATATTGACAGAATAAACTATCATCTTGTAGTGTATTGCAGGCAAGTTTAGCCTCTGAGATTGGTCCGGGTAATGTCGGCCTTAGCAAAAGAATGTCTTAAAATCTGATTGGCTGGACTAGATTTAGTTTAAAAAATGTGTATGTACAATAATTTGTGGATTTTTCGCAAATAATGGCCGCTCAGATTGTCTAAAAAATCCACAAAAAAATGCCAGCAATAGGCGCTGCACAAATGTGAACCAGCTACATTTACTCATGGATCGGCTACATTTATTTATATTACATTTATTTGTAAAACAGGTGCATTTATTTTTGGATCAGCTGCATTTATTTGTAGATCAGCTACATTTATTTGTGTATCAGTTGCATTTATTTATCTATTTTTGAGACAATAAAACCCGCATAGTTTTTTTTATTTTTTACACATTTCCAAACCCCATCCCTCAGTTTAGTAAACAAACTTACATCCCAAATCCTCAATTTAGTAAGCAAACTTTAACAAAGTTGTCTGTATCCTATTCAAATATTAACATATTTATTTTCTCAAATACAACATAACACATATATTAACCGCTATGCGGTTATTATGCATCGCTTCAGATAAAGCCGCTGCCAAATAAAATGTCATGTAATATTACATTGTTATATTCCTGATTTCAAAATAAATAATTGTAATATTTCAAGTTATTCTGTTTTATAATCAGTCAACCCTGATGAGGACGAGAGTCTTTGGGCCTCATTCACCAATATCTTCCTATGTTTTTTCTTAAATTTGTTCTTAAGAAAGATCCCAAGAAAAGTCTACGTCAGATTCACGACGTGTTCTTAAACCGCAGAATTGTTCGCACATGTGTTCTTAAAATGATGAATCCCACTGTCCTCGTAAATGTAAAGCGCGTGCCAGTTGTTCCTAATTAGCATAGGTAAACGCCCCACCAATCCCCATAAAAGGGTATGAGACTGCAGGGCCGTGGGCACACACAGAAATCGAAAAGGAAAGTTGAGAGTGAACAAAGTCAATAATGCCCGAACGAAAATCTGAAGATGGTGGAGCACCGGACTCCAGACGAAAGAAAAACTTCAGTAGTTCGGAAGTGGAGATATTGCTGTGGGAAGTGAACAGCAAACGATCTGTCATATTTGTGACGGGTGCTGGAGAAAAGGTCCGCAAGTTGCAAATCATCTTTGGAGTATCCTCCGCTAGTGAGCAATATCAACACGAGATCGCAACTGTGTTGACAGGCATTGAGGGCGTTGAGAATATCTTGGATGATATTATCGTACACGCTCATAACCAGGAGACTCACGAACAAAGACTGCATGCTGTCCTTCAAAGGTTACAGGACTGTGGTCTTACTCTCAATGCAGAACAATGCCAGTTTAACATGGACCAGCAGGTGTTTATGGGGATTCTGCTGTAGCAGAAAGGCATTGGCTCAACAGCTGAAAGGGTGAGGGCTGTGGTGGAGGCCAGGGAGCCTGAGACAGCGTCTGAGGTGCGTAGTTTTCTAGGTTTAGTGAGCTATAGCAGTAGGTTTATTCCTCAGTTCGCAACGATCTCAGAGCCGCTTTGCTGACTCACAAAGAAGGACACAAAGTTCCATATTGGACCTGAACAGAAGGAAACATTTCAGACACTGAAACAGGGACTCGCTAAAGCAGGGACACTCGCTTATTTCGACAAAGATGCTCCCACTAAAATCATTGCAGACACAGGGCCGGTAGGCATAGGTGCTGTACTTATCCAGGAACAAAAGGGAGAGATGATACCAGTTTGTTATGTGAGCCGTAGCCTATCAGAATGCGAACGCAGGTACTCGCAAACGGAGCGTGAAGCCCTAGCATTAGTTTGGGCATGTGAGAGACTTCACGCGTACGTATATGGCATGAAGTTGGATTTAGTTACAGACCATTAATCACTGGAGGCACTCTACAGCCCACGCTCCAAACCATGCGTGCGCATCGAGCGGTGGTTGCTCCAGCTATATGACTTCAAGGTGGTCCACATCCAAGGGAAGCAGAACATCGCTGATCCGCTGTCACGTCTGCTAGGAAAGACAGCGATGGAGGAAGTGCATGAACACAGGTCAGATGAACATGTGAGATTTGTGGCAGTGAATGCAACGCCAAATGCAAGAAGAAGCCTCAGTGGGAGATAAGGAGCTGAGAAAAGTGAGGAAGGCTATTGAGAGTGGGTGTTTTGACAAATATAAGGCATACGCACCAATAGCAAACAAACTCTGTGTGATTGGGTACTTCTAGTTCTCAGGGGAACACGTATTGTACTGCCTCCATCACTTCGCCTGAGGGCACTGGCGTTAGCTCACGAGGGACACTTATAGTAGGCACGACAAAACACCTCAGCAGCAAAGTGTGGTGGCCTGGAGTTGACAAGGCTGCAGAAAAACACTGCAAGTCATGTCATGGTTGCCAGATTGTAGCCCGTCCGGACATGCCGGAGCCACTGAGACCAACAACACTACCTGATAGGCCACGGCAGGATATAGCTACAGACTTATTGGGTCCGTTACCCACTGGACATTCAATACTCGTAGTTGTAGACTATTATAGCCAGTATCATGAATACGACATCCTCAAGTCCACGACCACAGAGAAGGTAATTGATAGTTTAGATGCTATCTATAGCCGCCATGGGCTACCACTTACCTGTTGAACAGATTGTGGTCCGAAGTTTATGTCACAGGAATTTCAGCTCTTCTGCAAAGAAAACGGAATTCAGCATGTTCAGCAAGACAATGCCAAAATGAGCTCAAGTGAATGGTGAGGTCAAGCGACATAATGCCTCCCTCCTGAAGCGCATTCGCATTGCACAAGTTGAAGGATCAGACTGGAAGCGTGAGCTACACAAGTATGTCACGATCTACAGAGCCATTAATCATCCCACAACGAGCAGGAGCCCAGCTGAGCTGCTGTTCGGCCGCAAAATGAGAGGAAAGCTGCCGGATTTAGCCACAGCACAGAACGACTGGGAAACGCGCAACTGCGATGCTGAACAAAAAGGAAAGACCAAGATGTATGCGGATGAGCGCCGCAGGGCAAAACCCTCTGACATAGAGGTAGGAGACCAAGTCCTCCTAAGACAAGAGAAGGTAGATAAATTTACTACACCTTTCAACAAAGTACCACACACCATCCTCAACAAAACAGGAAACAGTGTGATCGTCCAGTCTCCAACGGGGACCAGGGGGCGAGGAACACCACCTGTGTAAAAAAAAACCTACCTGAAGATCCAGCTCTGCAACCACAGGATGCCGCACACCTGCAAGAGGAAGACAACGTTACTTCCACGATGGAGCTCCAAAAGGTTTCCGAGCCGGAAACCCGTTCCAAGGAACAGGTGAAAGGTAATTTCACTACAACGCTGGTCAGACCACAAAGATAGGCCAAACTGCCTGAAAGACTGAAAGACTTTGTCATCAAGTGATAGACACAGAGATTGAAAAGACCCAGCTGGAAAATAAAAGTCTAAGTACTTGAGTGTTGGTTTATTCTAAAGGGATTATGTTGTTTAGAATAACTGGTTTTAAGTTACTTACCACAGACTGGGTACAACAGTTGTACAATGACTGGAAATGTATGGAGCTAGTCATGGGTTAAGGACATGTTTGAAAGTTAAGTTTTTGTCCAAAAAAAGGGGGGATGTCATGTATGCAATTTATGTAATGTTACTTTAAGGTCAGTGACATCATTGCGTAAAGGCAAGTGATGCAAGGGGAGGAGTTCATGGAAGAAAAGAAACAGTAAAGTCATGTTTAATTGATACTCAGAGTTTGTGTGATTTAATTCGAGGAACAGTGACTTCAATTCATTAGTTTGGGACACAACAAGTTCCATTAATCACTACTGGTGGTCGCATATTCATCCCTTAGTGGCTAATGCTATCGCTGGGTGAATTGCCAGCCCCCCCCCCCCCCCCCAAAAAAATGGAGATTTATCTATTTTCTTGAATGGTTGCTGTGACATATTTTTGTGGGGTGATATGAAAAGTTAAAGCGGTCTGTTACACATAGCAGTGGTGATTAGTACAGTCCTGCAATGTTCAGTGTGCAGCTCTAAAATGTCCCATGCAGCTGGGGAGATGCAGTCAAAGAGAAGTTACACACGGCAAGACTTCGTTCTGAGCTGCTGTGGAGTTTGGTGGGGGGCATGTGAGGTTTTGTGCCTCATGAGAGTGGAATTCTCAGATCTTTTCAAAAAGATATTTCAGCCTGACCGTTGGTGTGGTACTGCTGTTACAACCCCTGGCTCTCAGGTTGCAACAAAGAATGGGGGACACATGAAACCATTAACTAATCAAATAATTTATTAACAAAGGTAATGAAATGAACATCAAATATGTTATGTATATGAGCGTCAGTAGAATCAGTGGTGTAAGTGAGTGTGTGTGTGTAGAATATGTCGTGTGTGTTGGAAGGTGTGAACCAAACAATAACCAAACTAATTAAGTGTGCAGCGGACTGGAGAGAGACCGCACTGGGAACAGCAGCCTTTATGCTGGAGGACACGCCCAGATCCAGGTGTACGCCCTCAGTTATGATGAGCCGCCTCCCAACCTAGAATGACAATGTAGAACAGAAATAACCAGAAACAGCCCAAAAGGGGGCGGATCGTCACACTGCACCATGCTCCTTGTCGGATTGGAGAAAGGCAGAGAGCTGATTTTTGTTGATTCTTCAGACAGTTGTCCAATTGCGCTTGACATACTCACTAGAGGAGGAGGAAAGGAGACCGATTAATTATGACCAGTCAAAATGCATTTGTAGATATCTAAAATGTAATTATGGATAGTCAAGTGAAGATATTAAATGTTAAAAGGGCTTACCATAAGCTACCTACATAGATAGATACGTATTTGTTGATGTAAACATAAGAATACCATGAGCAAACCAAACCTTTGTTGCTAGCCAAGCTAGCTAACAGTTATGTTGTGAGTTATGTTGTGCTCTGAGGCTACAGAGATAGATGGATATAGATTTTGATTCATATTTTTACTTTTTTTTTACGTTTAAATACTGGTTCGCCCTCTCTTCCTGGAATATTTTTTGGATTTGCACAGACTGTATGCAATTTGGTACTTGAAGGCATAAAGGCGCATGTAGTCACTTCTCGTCATTCCATTATCAGCACAATCCTGTCTCTAAATGAGTCAACATGTCACCACTGCCATATCTATCAAATGAAAGACAAGGCAGTAGTACCATTTCTTTGACCTGATGTTGGTGCAATATAAAGCAATCAGTGAATCCAAGAAGTCGACACCTCCCATGTGCTGATTGCATGTGGATACTGCTGCAGGGCATGGGACCATGATGGTTTTTTTTGGCCTCTGTCCCATCTGTCAATATGGGATACAGGGTGAGCACCTACGTAGCTACTGAGGAGGGTGACTGACCTGTCATACCATTTGACTGCATGCAGCTGGGTATCTCCAACATAGGCCGTTTTTTCCTGGAAGGACCCACGGCCAGATCTTTTCAGATCAGCGTCTGGCATCATGGAACTGCCTGGCAAGCGATTAGAGCGCACCGTACCCAGACAGTTGATGCCTTGCTGGGACAACACGAGCATCAGTGGGACTGAGCTAAACCAGTTGTCAAAGAACAGCGTCAAATTCCTATTCTTCGGTATTGTTTCTGCCAGGCGCAGTACTACATTCCCACTTGCCCCTACATCTGGAAGTTCAGGTGGATAGACAGCTTTCCCAGTATAAACTTCAAAATTGTGTGGAACGCAAATTGATCCAGCAAGGACCAGTATTGTGTAACCCCATTTTCTTGGTTTACTGGGTAGGTACTGCTTGATTCTGCTCTTGCCCTTAAATGGCACCATTTGTTCATCCACACTTAACGTCTCACGCATAGGAAGTTGTTTCAGCTTGGTCAGTATGTGATTTAGAAGACGAATCTTGTATAGCTCATCGTAGTCAGCCATACCTCTCGTAGGCTGACAACTGTTATCGCTGAAATGGAGAAATCTTTTGATGGCCTCCCACCGTGCAAGAGGCATCACATCAGCAACATGTGCAATGCGGCTACTGTGGCTCCAAAACATGCGGGTGGCTGGAAGATCGAATAACGACATGTGGAGCACACAGCCATAGAACTGTTCAAGTTCTTGAACAGTAAGCTTAAGCGGCTTGACAGGATTGCACTGGATGCTGTACAGGTTTGACTCACTAACAATACGCTCAAAGCGGTCGTCAGAGAGAAAACTTTTGAAATATTGGTATGGAGACAGAATTTCACTGGCTGATGGAGGGATGTGTAACAATTCAGGGTGTACTTGAGAGGCAGTGGTGTGACACGTTTTCCATCGAGGGGTCTGGGAAGAACTACTGTCATGTTCAGACAGATTGTCATCTTCATCTTTGTCTTCATCTTCATCTTCACTGGTATCTTGAGTGTCTATAAAAATAGATAAAAAGTAAGTTTCCAATGGCAACGAAAACACAAGAATAACTACAGCTTGATATTCGACCCCTATTTTGTATGCTGTTTGCTGTATCATTTGAATGACAACCAGAGCTACTGTCAGAACTTCTGTTACAGAAAATTAATCAACACATTAGATTTGGTTGTGTACAAATAACTCAATAACAACCAGAGGAGCAATATTTAAAACCCTATTTTTTCCACTTCTGCTCGAACCTTTTTCTCCATTCCACTCCTCCTCACTGTCACTGCTGGCTATCTCACTGTCCTCACTGTCAGATGTAATTTGACTAACATGCCGATCCTGCTCTTTTCTTCCATAGAACCAGCTTTTGTCCATTTTTCTTTAAATGTGTTAAAAGAAGTAAAATTAAATTAAAAAAATAAATACAAATATATTTAAAGCTTATATTGTGCA
This sequence comes from Anguilla anguilla, assembly GCF_013347855.1. NCBI lineage: Eukaryota > Metazoa > Chordata > Actinopteri > Anguilliformes > Anguillidae > Anguilla > Anguilla anguilla. The sequence goes on from NC_049208.1 coordinate 43,193,503, forward strand.
CAAATACATGTGATAATATGTGATAACATCCAAACACATTGTCAGCAAAGACATCCTTGAAAAGTACCCCTTATCGCACAACGTTGCCCTGAGGCAATGAAAAGAAAAACTGAATTTCTGAACATGCAAAATAAAAAAAACTTCATAAAACCTGTTGAAAGGCTTCTCTACACCTTCATACACACACACACATTTTTCACGTACAGTTCATGTCATTTTAAATAAGATTACTAATGCAAATAATCTTACCTTCTTCTCACACCATGTGCTCCTGTGACCATGTGTCAGAAAAGGAAGTCCCGCCTTCAACTGATGCTTGATAGTGACTCGCACACATTACATTACATTACAGGCATTTGGCAGACGCTCTTATCCAGAGCGACGTACAACAAAGTGTATAACCATAACCAGGAACAAGTATGACGAAACCCCTAGAGAGAAGTACCGGTCCAAGTACAGGGAACAACCGCATAGTTCAACTTGGACCCTGGTGGTTAAACTGATTAACACTAACAACGAGAACGGCAACAACGCAATCTATGGAAAAATAAAAATAAATAAAAATACAAGTAGTCGTTAAGACTGGCGCATCAACTAAGTCACCTATTAAACAGCTGCCTAGTTACACCCCTAAGTTTAGTCATTTACAGGGGGGGAAGGGAGGGATGGGGAGAGGTGCAGCCTGAAGAGGTGGGTCTTCAGTCGTCGTTTGAAATTGTTCACAGTCTCAGCTGTTCTGACCTCCACAGGGAGGTCATTCCACCATCGTGGGGCCAGAACAGACAGGAGACGTGTTCTGGAAGTGCAGGTGCGAAGAGGGGGAGGTGCTAGGCGTCCTGAGGTAGCAGAACGGAGGGATCTGGTTGGCATGTAGGGTTTGAAAATCTTGTGAAGGTATGCTGGGGCTGATCCCTTGACTGCCTGGTATGCTAGAACCAATGTTTTGAATTTGATGCGAGCTATAACAGGCAGCCAGTGGAGGGTAGTGAGCAGGGGAGTTACGTGGGAGTGTCTGGGGAGGTTGAAGACCAGACGAGCCGCAGCATTCTGGATGAGCTGCAGGGGTCTGGTGGCAGATGCCGGTAGTCCAGCCAGAAGAGAGTTGCAGTAGTCCAGGCGGGATAGAACCATTGCTTGGACCAGGAGCTGGGTTGAGTAGGTGGTGAGAAAGGGGCGGATTCTGCGGATGTTATATAGGAAAAATCTGCATGCCCGGGTTACTGCTGCAATGTTGTTGGAGAGGGACAGCCTGTTGTCCATCATCACTCCGAGATTCTTGGCGCAGGGTGATGATGTCACTACGGTGTCCCCTAAGGAAATGGAAAAGTCGAGGAGGGGAGAGGATAGAGCAGGAATAAAGATTAGCTCCGTCTTTCCCGGGTTGAGCTTCAGGTGGTGATTGTCCATCCAGCTCTGTATGTCCCTCAGGCAAGCGGAGATGCGGGCAGGGACCTGTGTGTCCGATGGGGAGAAGGAGAGAAAGAGTTGCGTGTCGTCGGCATAGGAATGATAGGACAGGCCATGGGCAGATATTACAGGGCCAAGGGATCTGGTGTACATGGAGAAGAGAAGGGGACCAAGGACTGAGCCCTGGGGAACTCCGGTAGTGAGGGGACGGGGTGGTGATACCTTACCCGCCCAGGCAACCTGGAAGGAGCGGTCAGAGAGGTAGGACTCAATCCAGTCAAGGACTGTGCCGCGGATCCCTGATGCTGCCAGGGAGGACAGGAGGGTAGAGTGGTCCACAGTGTCAAATGCAGCGGAGAGGTCTAGGAGAATCAGGACAGAGGAGAGGGAGGCTGCTCGTGCGGCATGGAGTGACTCACTGACTGAGAGGAGTGCAGTCTCAGTCGAGTGGCCAGGCCTGAAGCCAGACTGGTGGGGATCAAGCAGGTTGTTCTCAGAGAAATAAGCAGAGAGCTGGTTAGATGCAGCACGTTCGAGTGTTTTGGATAGGAAAGGGAGGAGAGATACCGGGCGGTAGTTCTGAATGACTGAAGGATCTAGTGTGGGTTTCTTCAGCAGCGGGGTGATGTGGGCCTTCTTGAAGGATGAGGGGAAACATCCAGAAGATAGGGATGTGTTCACGAGGGAGGCGACAAAAGGGAGGATGTCTGGTGTGATTGCTTGAAGGAGAGATGAGGGGATAGGGTCGAGGGCGCAGGTGGTAGGGCGGTGGGTGAGCAGAAGCTGGGAGACTTCAGTGTCTGAGAGGAGAGAAAATGTGGAGAAACAGGGGGCGGAGGACGCAGAGGGGGCGGAGGACGCAGAGGGGGCGGAGGACGCAGAGGGGGCGGAGGACGCAGAGGGGGCAAAGGAGGTGCGGATGTCTGCAATCTTTTCGTCAAAGAATGCTGCAAAGTCATCTGCAGTGAAGGAAGACTGGGGTGGAGGAGGTGGCACGCTGAGGAGAGAGGAGAAAATAGAGAAAAGTTGACGAGGGTTAGAAATGGAGTTATGAATTTTGGTTTGGTAGAATTTTGCCTTAGCGGCAGTGACAGAAGAGGAGAACTCTTTCAGGAGAGACTGATAGGCTGAGAGGTCAGATGGGTCCCTGGATTTGGCCCACTTCCTCTCAGCAGCGCGGAGGGTGGCCCTGGAGGTGCGCAGGATGTCAGACATCCATGGACTGGGAGGGGATGAACGTGCTGGCCTAGGGACGAAGGGGCATAGGGAGTCGAGTGCTGAGGAGAGAGATGACGTCAGGGTGGAGGATGCAGAGTTAGTGGGGAGCTTGGAAAATGATTGAAGAGTGGGGAGGGAGGCAGTCACTCTGTGAGCAAGAGAAGAGGGTGATAGGGAGCGGAGGTTACGGCGGACAGTGACAGTGGGGATGGGAGGGGGAGAGGGAGGGTGTGGAGAGAGGGGGAGGGAGAAGGAGATGAAATGATGGTCAGACGTATGCAGGGGGGTAACCGTAAGATTGGAGCTGGAGCAGGTCCTCAGGAAGATCAGGTCTAGGAGGTTGCCTGCCTTGTGGGTTGGAGGAGAGTGTTGTAGGGAGAGGTCAAAGGAGTGAAGTAGTGGTAGGAAGGCAGCAGACTGGGAGGCTTCTAGGTGGATGTTAAAATCTCCAAGGAGGATCAGCGGGGTGCCGTCCTCAGGGAAGGAGCTGAGCAGGGTGTCTAGCTCATCCAGGAAGCTTCCCAGGGGCCCCGGGGGGCGATAAATAACAATAATATAAAGGTTAGCAGGGTAGGTGATAGAGACAGGATGGAATTCATCACCTTATTGGACTGTCCTTTGATACTTTTTTGACCATTCTGGTTGGTTGCAATCATTTAAAGAAACATGTACTGGACATGGGGCTTAAGAAAACTTTCCGTTGCCTGAGCACAACGCTGTTCAGTAGAAGCTTAAACACCAGTTTCTTAAAATTAATTTATTGATCTTATGTGTAGCAGTCGGAAATGATTGAAATAACAACTAGCAACAGTAACACGTGCGTTTCCAAAAAAAATAAATAAAAATCAACAGGCGATTGCCAGCTTCAATAATAACCTACGAGTGAAATACATTAATAGGCTGGTGCATTCGCTTGCTTAATTCTGTTCATTACGGAAAGAAAGAACATTTTTACCTTTAATTTAACAGAATGTTAGAAATAGAGCATTCTCAAATTGCATTACTAAAATAAAACACGATTACTGTGTGTTTGTTTTTATTTCTCTACACTTTGTTTTGGAACAATGTGTTGGTGCATTGTCAGGTCCGAGTCTTTGTTGAATATCTGTCGTCTCAGGTATTACCGAAATGGGCGAAGGAGCGCTGGGCATCAACACTGTTGACAGAGGTCATCAAACAACTGATTGCAACAACTTCGCCCAGCAGCTGGGTACTGTTTGAGTCCTTTCACTGCAACGTTGCACACAGCAAACAAAATGATCAAGTATATAGGCAAGATAAATGAAAGTCACTTTGACTGTTCATGGCCATTTAAGTAAATGTCTATAACTTAATTTTCTTATGCAATATTGATATTCAAATTATATCAGAATATTCAATATATATGTTTCAGACAAGTCACAAGTCAAGGGGGAGCATATTTCTTGATGGCAGGTTTATCGATTTTCTAAGTGACAATGGTCAAATTGACCACTGTGGCATTTACAGTTCACCAGATAAATAAATAGCTAAATTTATCTAGATAGCTCACAATCAAGCAAGAGATTGAGTTAGTTAGCATCTCTCTCTGGCAAATACATACACAGCATTTATGTAATCCTGTGTGTTATAGAGGATTGACTGAGTGTAGGTTATTCACGATAGTCTAGCTGGCTATCGCTCTCGCTAGCTACTGCAAGGAATAATGTACATATTATGTATTTATTTACTTCTGTGTGTGACAAAGAAATGGCTGAGTGTAGGCTATACATGTTCAGAATAGTCCAGCTAGCTCTCGCTAGCTAATACACAACATCTTTAAAGCCAAGCAGCTGCTCCATGTTTATTGCTCCCAAGGACATGACACAGTGACAATGTGACAATGACCCGGAAGTACATTTGTGCTCTTATTTATAGATCTTTTCTTGGGAGAATGCATAGGTTTTGTGAAGAAATGCAGAAGTTTTGTGAGGGTTTTTAGGGCCTTTAGAGGCTCCATAAGGGGAAGAAAAAAACATATCAAGATCTGAAACTGGAGAGAAAAAATGGAGAAAAAGCACAAAACCACAATTGTCAGAATCCTTTTTTTATTTTATTTTATTTTTAACGTAGAACCTCCACACTATTCTTTTTGACCAGATGGAAAAATTTAAGTGATATAAATCAGCCAATACAAAAATTTCTTATTTCATTCATAATTACATGCAACATGTATAATATCTGCTCTGACTGCAATGATCAAAATACCTGTTTTTAATCTGTCAGTACTCTATTCTACTTATCACACGGCCAGCTAATTCATAACCTGGTTACCTAGCACTGAAACAATTTCTGTTACTTCTCTCATTCTCTATAGCTTTTAATTGCATTACCTGGTTTCAGATTTTTAGGCCATTCAGTGTGATGAAATACATACTAACTTCTACTGTTGAGTAAATGCACCATTTATTGAATACGTGTACATGTAAATACATTGCAAAACATGCCACTAATATAAAAGTTTTTCTACTTCGCATGACTGCTGCTACAGAGAGACCAATACATTTTAAATTCTATTGGGATGGCAGGTATGCCATCCCGCCAAGTTATGCCTTGGCAGGGCAGAATGCCCCCATACCTATACAGCACCGAGAGTTTGGCCCTTTTCAGAGTTCCCCACAGAAATAACCACAACAGCCACAGACACTCAGCCCTTAAAAACTTTAAATTCTGTACATTCTGACCCCATTTCAACAGACAGAATTCATAAACAACTTCACATATCCCACATCCCATCCTATCCCACAAACAAAATGTCTCCCCATTGGACATTTGTGACAGGTGCTGGGTGTTTTGGTCCTCAAGTAGAGCAAGGTCATTTTTCAGTTTTTTACAGATTATGAAAGTGCAGATTATAAGATTTCAAATGATGTGTCATACATTGAAATCTGAAAATAGTTGAAGAAGATTGAATGTTGGTACTCCTAAAATCAAGTAGCAGAGAAAATCCCCCTGAAAGATCTTGAACCTTTCACACTTCTCACAGGAAGATAATGGGTGGGAACAATAGCTAGTTAACTCCACCCCAACCACTCCCCCACTAGAGTACCTGTCAATCCTTGCCCATTTAGGGGTTACCCTATTTAAAGCTTCATAACTCCAGATGTGAACACCACAGAGACTAGAAAAATGTCTTAAATGAAGCAATACATTTGTACCATTTACAATACTAGCTAGATTACTTTATATTCATAATTTTGTAAGAAATAAAGTGTCACAAAGGCAATGGTCAAGGCAAAAAATCTAAAATGAATTTGCTCCTTTTTTAGTTCGCAATGAAATACTGGGAGGTTAAAGTATACATGTCCTGGATCAAAAACTTCTTGACCACAAGTTCATAAAATTTAAGGGTGGATATGTAGAACTACTAAAGATCTATGAAGCAAAAACTAAGCAGTGTACCCAGCATCTCCAAATCTACCCAAAATGTCTAAATTATTAACAGTGGTCTAAAATAGCTAAGGGTCCAGAAACAAATCCAAAATCTCTCCAAAAAGGAATATAATGCTTTTTGTCCACTGTAAAGCATATGAGCCCCTTATGAAGGTTTAAGATGAAACATAGATATCAGATTTAAACATAATGCAAAAATATAGTCACACAATGCTGCACAGTACCTAAATGTGTAATAATTAACTCTTGTATGTATTTCTATGCTCTGTACACTCCTATGTTTTCTTGTATGGGAATGGGACGATATGAAAACAATTTTCAACCGTCCACCACGTTTTGGCAATGTTTCAACACTCGTCCTCACTGTTGCATGCATCACAAAAACGATTACACTACTAACTAACGCTTACATTACAGTGTGAAATATCCACATTATATAATACCACTAACCTATTGAAAGACACTCAATTTCTAAAATAACACATATAACCGAAATATTTTGAGCAGTAATACTTGCATAGCAATGATGAAATTTTATCTGTGTTCAGCAGATAAAGACAGAGACAGTAAATCAATGGTACAGTTCTATCTGCTTCTGTTTTGCTCCAGAAAACAATGTCAGATAGGTCTATCAGCAAACATATGGCTTAGCTATACCCAGATGTCCTCAATAATAATAGTATTTTCCAAGAAATTATGAAAAATCGTTGACAACGTTTCGTTAGGTACAGCGTCTTTTACTTCTACCACAGAGTGAATGTGTAAGTGAATGCAATGATAAGGAAATATTCGGTTACGCTGACCTATAAAACGCTGTTCCAAAAGCAAAATTAGGCATGTTATACATCGTTAAAAAGCTTATACTCTCTCTCACATACTCAATAAATGAATTGTCAATAAAGCCAGATTTGACAATACATTTTACAAGAAAGTATTTTATTATGTTCTCTATTTTTGTTATTTTGCAAGACATTGTAAAAGAGATGTTACATAGCTGCCTACCTTGGCGATTGAGTACTAACAGCTCCACCTTGTGGAGTATCTTGAGCCAGTATAATGTGAGTTTGGGTGTGTTGTACCAGGTGCTTGATTTTTACATAATAATACCCAGTAACTCTTTGTTAAAATAGAAAAAATAGATCCAACCGGATCCAACCAGTGGCGCCTGTGTGATGTCAGTCAGTTGGCACCTGGGCCACACCATCTATTACACTTTTATTATTTACTGAATAAAAAATGGTTGTTATACAAGTAACATTATGTACATACTCATTCATTGTCTAACATTAGGCTAACTTAAGCTGTCTTTACACTGCCGAGCCGGGTTAAAATGCTGTAGCAGACCTGGGGTAGAATTAGTGATGATCAATTTCCACAAACGTTCTTTATCCACCTTTTGCTCGGTATGAACATCTTTACAGTGCAGAGAAGAAATTGCGGGATTCGCTGTGGCTCGTGCAATTATGTATCTCGTGCATCATCATCGTGAATGATTGTTGTGTGATATTTTTGAAACAACTGCCTTGTTTCTGGTTTTGCTAGCTAAACTGTTCAAGAATAAAGCTGAGCTGGATGTTAAATTAGCAATCAGAATAAGAAGAATAAAACAAAAACAAAGGAGATTTCATCAAAAAAGGGCATCAAGGCTGAAGGAACATATGAGGAAGCGTAATAAAATAATAACAATGCTAATCCATACTGCCGTATTCTTTTATTTAGTTTTCTCCAGCTTGACATCTTTACATAGAAATCAGACCCGGCTCTGCTCCACCTACACCCCGGCTTATATATTGATGAACTTGATGGCAATGTAAATAACGGTAACGTTAAGGCCAGTTAAGATCAATGATTCGCAACGAGACAAAACTCTTTTAGAATGTTGCAGAGAAAATTGCAGCGGTGTGAACTGGTTAGTTGCAGAGCCTCTGAAGCCGTTGCCTAGGGTCTCAAAAGACCCACCTTGTCAAATCGCCAAGTGCAGTTTTAGAACGTTTACAATCAGACGTCTTGGAATTTTGCAAGTTGCATCCAGTCTCCTTGCGAATTATTGATCTGAACTAGCCTTTATTTAGCTACATTGAAACGCTGCAACAAGGTAGCATTGCATTCGAGAGATGGTTTGCGAGGTCGGTACCGGACAGTAGCGTTAGCTAGCATTTCTTCTAATTGTTAGCTGACATTAGATTGTGTTAATTACATTAGCTAGCTAGCTAACGCAACGTCACCTGATATGAGAGATGGATACTGTGCGCAATGTTGTCTAAACTAATGTTGCCTTTATTGACATGGTCTGGTAGCTAGCGTTAGCTGTGCAAATAGCTATGTAATTTAGTAACGTTACATTGTCATCAAATGTAATACGAAATCTACATCAACAAATAATATGACCTCTCATGTTACACAAAAACTTGTTAGGGTTCCATAACCCCTCCAATTTTAACGCTAGCAGACACCGGAAAAAACAGTACACCGCTCACACACAAGTGAGTTGAAGAGCAAGCCTGTTGCGTTAGCTCCCCCTACCCTCTCTGGCGGACCAACCACTGATGGGTGATGGAAAACGCGTACCTATCTATGCGCCGCTTGTGATTTTTTTCCCGGGAATGTCACCACAGACACCCAGTTCTTTAATCATAAATTATAATAATAATAATAATAATAGGCTCAATCACCATTGTGTTACCTAATTCAGCGATAGATAGTGACTTAACAGACATTTATTTTAATGAAAATCTTCGAGATTATTACTTTAAGTTAATTGAAAAAAAGAAAACATTAGTGTGTATTGCATCAGGCACTGGCAAGAACGTAGAGAATATATAGAAATAAAGAAAAAATGATAATACATAGTCTAAGAAAAAAAGTTGTGTAAAATTGATCTTTGGTGATGAAAAGTCGGGGGGCGGGGGCCCACACCAGTATTCTTTCAGGGGGCCCAGAATTCCTAGCAACAGCCCTGTCTACGGATCATGAAGTCACCGGTTCAAGCCCAGCCAGGAACAAGTTTCTTTAACCTGCTTTTTGGCTGCCCAGCCCTACAAACGCGAATGTCTGTGACTGACTGAGTGAGTGACTGAGTGAGTGATGAAGTTACACCATTGGTCGGCCGAGTTATGAAGGCACGCCATTGGTTGGCCAGATCACGTGTGTCAGGTCCAGCCATATACTAGGTTTTAACCTGGTCTTGTTTGCTCACTAATAATTCTCTATTACTTCTCAATAATTTGCCTTTGCACCACATCTACCCGGCGTTCACCGAACATACACACTGCATTATGACATACCATCTGCACGTTCACTTAACCGGCTACAATGTCGCCAGGCCATATGGATTCAACCGGAGCTCGGCTGTGCTTACTGGCCTGTGTTCTTTAAAATCACGGACAGGTTTGACTATGAAATTTCACGCATTGTATAGCTATGCCATGGTGGCACACTAACAAAATTACAGACTGGTAAGCCTGAGGTTGAAGGATCAAATCCTGCCTTGCCCTCAGGAAGATATTTTTATATTTTACACTAACGTTTTCTTTACGCTTTTTTATATTTGCTTTACCAAAAGTCACTCACGACCACCCATATGCATTTCATGACGGCAAATGTATTGATTTTCTTAAAAAGTTACACCAGTTCACCACTGTGCCATTTCTACTGACTATAATTCTTCACTTGGCTATTGTAGAAAATGTTCTTATCAGCAAACGCCACATTACTACATTAATGTTACCTCGCCCTGTTCTCTATCTAGCCACATACAAACGATTACTACGTATGTACGGTATGCAACTCCCCATTAAAATTTACATTACATTTAAAATCATGAATCAATCATAAATAACTACTACGACTGAACATGAGAAAAGCACATCAGTGCAATAGATCTCCTACACATTATCACACGTTACTTTACCCACCACTTTAATGACTGATGCTTTATACCATTTGTTATATATACCGTTCCATAAGAAAACACAGCTCGCTCATGGTCACCATTTACTTTGCACTATAGTCTGTGATCATGTCAACCTTCACCTACATGCCCATTCTGCTAAAAACATTGTTTCAACTACTCAGTTTCATCATTTCTCCAGTGACTTGAAACAATTGAAGAAACATTGGGTAGCATTGCTTTGGAATACAGCTTATTTAATTTTGGTGAGGCAAGATAGCCTATATTGTTTGTAGTACAGTAACTTGGCGTCATTTTGATATCAGTACTTCTAATGGCAGGCCTACATTTTGCCAGTTCGAATGAATGAGTTATAGACGGTGTATGTCTTGTATGTGTGAGTAACTTGGCATTTTTGTACGTTGAAAATGTGTTTTTTATGAGATACAAACCACTGTAGTGGGTCAAGATTAGTTCAGGTTGCTGTAAAGAATAAAAAAGGCTAAATTAATAAAGAAGTCACAGGACTTATGACTTCAGACATTGTAGTTTAAGGACATTGGTGGCAATTTCAGGCATTTTCAAGAACTGTCATTCAATTGATTCATTTGTGCATAGTTGCTGGAGCTCTGTTGAAAACATTCATGACAACAATGCCAATGTGGCTTTCACATAAAAGGCCTGCAGTACAGAAAAAACAAGACTCTGAAAGCCTTGAATTACAGTCTGGGGCTAAAACTGATTGTGCAGAGATTCAAAGGAAACCAGAGGCCAAACTTCATCTTTAACTTATTATATTTCCATGGAGAAAAACCGCATTTTTGGATGTCAGAGAATCGTTCCGACATTCGTCTCAGTCTCTGTTTACATTGTCGTTTCTTCTAAAAATATTTTAGGCAATCAAGTCTGTCTACATGTTAAATGGAATAGAAGCAGAAATGTAAAAAATAAAAGTGAAACGCTATTTTTTTTCCACCAAGGCTTTGTATTTGGAGCATCTGTTTTTAGATCTTTAAATGACATTTTTTGTGATGATGCATACATTTTGAATTAGTAAAAAGGTCTAGTGCTGACTGGTGTGTTGGCCCCCTACAGGTCTTTCAGATGGCATGGTCAATTCATCTCAATGGACCTAAATTGTTATGCAATTTTAATTATTGAACATGTTTAACAGACAACCTGCAGCAGTGCTCAGACAGGGTAAACTTTTGATGCAAAAAGAATGTCCCATGGGCATTAGTTAAACTTTCAAGATCATCTAGGATTGCCTTACCGAAGACACAGGTGAAGAGAGGTCAAAAGGGGAAATGGTATGCTTTCATTTATATAAATTAAAATAAATATTAGGGTGGGGAAGGCCCATCTAAGAAGGACAATTATTTGCCAAAGAACTGAAAGGAAGTATTTACAGCATTAAAGCCAAAGAAATATGTAGATTAAAAGAGAAAAAAGTGTGCATGCAGAATAATAATCATGATCAACACATTTTAATCAGCCGTACTCAAAGAAGAATTTGGCCTCGCTTGACCAAATAATTGTTTCTCATATAGTAGTGTGGGTCAGTACTTTCACATATTCAAAATATATCGGGCCCTATTATGGTGACAGTGGTAGAGTAAACAAACCTGTGTACTCGTGGAATTTCATCCTGTGAGAACAGACTATATGACCCTTCTATCCCGTTTGGTAGTTTTGTGGTGTGCAGTAAACCCATTTGAGTCCACATGGGTTGGGCGGCACAATAGAGTCAAATGTTTGTTGAATTGAAGTTTGTAAGTTTGGTGTTGAATAGTGCATTTTAAATCGGTACAATTGGACTTGGGCCGTCAACAGTCACTTGATGCATTCTCATCAAAATACTGTTCTCTAATTAGAGAAAATGCTCAACTTTCAGAGCTGATAAGTTCTCACATATCCAGTACTTTTCAAGTCTTTCAACAGCTTGGTACAATTGTGCTTGTTGCACCACTGGCCTAATGTTGTGAAAGTATTTTCAAATAATTCCATCAAATCAAACACTTCGTATTTGAAAATTCAGTATTTCAAATGTTTTTTTAAAGATATATTTGAAAGTAATTGCAAATACATGCAAATGCTCCTTCAGTGTATTTTCAAATACATTTTGTAATTTAATACTCAGTTTTTTAAATGCTGATTTTAAAATAATTTCTAAATAAGTATTTAAAGGTAATTAAAATACTTCAAATATGTATTTCACCCCAGTCTGATAGGGAATGACACTGCTGGTAGAACACCTAACACATAGGAAATATAAGGCATTATGGGACACAATAATACTACCTGTATGTTTCTGGTCTAATTCAAGTGAAAATAACATATATTCCTTCTTCTATACAGCTTTCCTGGAAATTTTGAGTGTTTGACCTCTTTAAAATATTATGTTTTGTTCCCCTTCAGTTTTCTCACACAACTGTCCTTTTTTGAGAAAGTGAATAAATATGAGATGTATTGTATTCAAAATTATTTTATTTATTTATATTTCTGAGTGACACCAGCCCATCTGAAGGGCAAATTTCGCCTGCACATTCCTATTCACTTGAAGAGGTATATACATATTAAAGGCTGGTCACTTCCCCAGTCCATTATAATAATCATTGTGCTTCCAATGGGTGGACTGAAGGATGCAGTAAGCTGCAGATTAATTCAAAAAGACCAGCTAAGGGTAATTAGAGAGCATGATATTATGGTTGTATCAGTATCAATCAATGGTAGCTTTAAAATGTATTAGTATCACCTAATAAGCTAAGATTATGGCAGCATTATGATGCTGCAACATACATGTGCCAGATATTGATATCTTTGATGCACCATACTGGAAATTAAGTGAGAAATGTTTGCTCAAAAAGTTGTCTAATCCTAGTCATCTGCACCTCTTATTAATAATTCATGTTTAATTTATCATTTTACCAAGCAGACTCTGCTTAATGGTAAAGCAAGCAAGTTGAAATATGTTCTTATACTAATAAAATTAGCATTTTTCATTTATAAGTTGGTGGCTGTCCTTATCTACTTCCATGATTTTGATTGCAGTCTGTGAATTTGTGGCAGCAAACATTTTATAGTGTTGGTCAGTGAAGTTTTTTTTCTGTGATAGAAAGTAGACATATAAATGCAACTACATTATCTTTACAAAATATATTAAATAAGACTAATCATAACAGTGAAACAGTTTGCAGTGGTACAGGCTTATAAAAAAGGCAAAATGAGATCTCAAAAGCACCATCATACCTCCACAAACTTTATGTAAATGTCAAAACATACCAGTTCAACATGTTGGATACTCACCAAAAGTGATCATTTCTTCCATGCTTTTCACATCAGGAGATGTATGCATATTCATGATTTTATCTCAAATTCCATTTCACCGTTAAGCATTTTAGCTGGATATGGCACCATCACGTAGCTCATTAGTCTATATTTGTCTTGTGGCAATTAACTTAACCACCATCCAAATCTATTGGTGTAGGTAATAATTAGGCATTTAATATGTAAAGGGAACAATGACAGTAATTAAAATGTAATAATCAGTAGTGTCATGGATTTCTATAAATGCTGCCTTTCACTAACTTAATTCTTGGTCAAAACTGGGAGCCCCCCTAATACTTACCAATTACAGAACTACAAGATATGCCAGATCCACATATTTGATCTCCTTTGGGAGATCAAATATGTGTAAACGGAATCAATTATTCTTTGCCCCATGTCCAACCTTTCCACAAAATATTGTGGTATTGTATGAATCCATTTGCAAGTTACATGCCTTTTCCCTACAGCCACACTTCCCCATTGCCAGTTGCTGTGAAAAGTTAATCAGTTCTTCCTTGCCCCCTGATGAACCTGTCCTCAAGGTTTTGTGATGTTACATGAATCCATTCAGAAGTTATATGCCATTTTGTGTTACATCCCCTACCAGCCCTCCCTTTGGCCAATCGGTGTGAAACATTGGTTCTTCCTTGCCCCATGGCCAAGCTTTCCACAAAGTTTCATGCAAATCCATTAAAAACTTTTGGAGATATCCTGCTAACAGATGATCAGACAAATAAACGTCAACTCTGTTGAGGTAATAAAAGTTCAAGGTTTAAACTTTGTGATTACATTTTATTGTGCTGAGTTAAAAATCTCTCATTCTTTGGCAGTGCCAAAGTGTAAACCTGTCCATAGGCAGAGACACCTCTTTCCGCATCAGTGAAATTATAATGGGGAAGTATCATTTTGCTGTCTGCGCAATATTTACAATAATTTTTCTGCCTCTGGCCCAGCACTCCCCAAGTGTCAGTGCGGTGGCTTGTTCATGTGCCAGTGGTCATGTGTTATCGTCTAGATCGGAAGTACAATATTTAGTAAGTCCTGTTGTCTGGTCAAGCCTGAAACTCTGTCTCCCTCAGAAGCGGTGTGTAGTGGCACTTTGTTATGTCTCATGCAGACATGCATGCACTTGTGGTTGTGTTGTTTTCTCTTTTCTCTGTCTTCCTTTGCTGTCTTGTTCCCCTTGCTGTCTGTAACTCAGGTCCCCGCTCATGATTGGTCCATGCATCTGGGAGCCATGCCCACTCAGTCTGCTTCATTCCCTGATCGGTCCACGCTTCTGGAGTTGTGCTGTCCAATCCCTGGCAATCATCATGTTCCCTGATTGGTCCATCTGGAGTTCTGCTGTCCAATCCCTGGCAACCATCTCCTATATAAAGCCCTACCTACACAGGCTTCTTCCCTCATTTTTACTTCTGGTTAGCAGAAAGAGAGAGAGTGTGTCTTTTGTGCCTTCCACTCTAAAAGTGGAGTTTAGTTCTGTTTGCCCTGTCCTTTTGTGTGTTTCCCTGTTTTAGGGAAAAGGACTAGGTAAGCTTGGGGTACCCTTTACAATTTGCACACGTAGAGTTACTTTGTGTTAGCTACATTAGGTTAGAGGTGAGTGCCATCCTTTGTACTTTTGTTTGGGAAGTCTGAGTAGCTAGGTTTTGTTTGATACCTTTTCCTTTGTTAGCTAGATTACTACTGTTTAGATGTGTGCCCGCTTCAGGGTATATTTTGTATATATTAGCACTAGTCACATGTACACCTTCACTACTGTAAATAAACTCCCTGCACTGAAAAGTCTGGTCAGCTTATTTTTCTTTCTTCACCTGGATAGTTATTGTCCCTCCTTACCTCTAGACCACCATCTGGGACGTAACACACTTTCTGCACTTTTTTTCCAATTTTGAAAATTCCCCACAAATTTGTTGACTATTGGAAAGTTGCTAACCCTCATGCCACACGCAGGTGTCACAATGTGAGCATTGCATGTTGAACAAACTGCATTTGGTGTGAGACCAGAGGGTTTAATTGTATGCGCTCAACATGTAACTTCCAAGACAAATGCAGTTACATTGTTGAAATCAACCTCAAATAGGCATTATTTAATGCTATACATGACAAGAGCATAGGGACACATAGCAGATGCAATTGCGTATAGTTAAAACAAACTTTGTGTACTTAATTTTATGTCACTCCAAGCCGCTTACTTCCTAGCATTACAACATCAATTTCTGCAACCACAGTGACCCAATTTAGTCAATATTATGAAACCATATGTTGCAAAACTTTTTTGTTGAAATAAAGGATTTAACTGAAACAGTTTCAACAGTTATTCCTTATAGCAATTTTGTTGTATTGGCTGAGGGAAAAATATATCAAGGCATATTACAGGCACAATAAGAAAATGCTAAAATGTGCAAAACAAGACAAAACACAAAATAGAAAAAGTAGTTAAATACAAAGTGCAGTATTTTTCATAATGCAACATTCAGGACTCATACCCTCACCGGCTTCCCACCCGCAAACACTGCCAATTGTGTTTGTAGGAATGTCTGACCAAACCGGAAGTACCACTGCCGGGGATTGAACCCGGGTCTCTCCACAATTATTCATCCCCACCCTAAAGTCTTTATCAACTTTATTACATAATTGCAACGAATCAATTTTGTGTGATTATATGTGTGAAATTAGTTTCACTAGCACTTGACCAAGCAATTTGTATCAAAGTGTTGGTCATTCAGTTGCTCAGTAGTGTGGCAGAGGAGAGTCTACCCATTTGCTCAACCAACCAAGACAATGCTCCCACAGGACAGTACAGTGATTAAATGAACTGGAAAAGAAAGTTGAACTCTGCCGATGCAATATTTCAATTGACTAATTGCAGACTGGGAGAGGTTTGCGAGGGCGGCATGGTGGTGCCACTCACAACAAGAAGGTCCTTCATACGAATCTCGACCGGGTCTTTCTGTGTAGAGTTTGCATAAACTGCCCATATCCGTCTAGGTTTCTGTCCAGGGTGTATTCCTGTCTTTCTTCCAGTACATACTAGGACAGCCTCCGACACCTCCCATGAACCTGACTAGGAATAAGCGGGTATAGATAATGGATGGATGGATGGGAGGTCTGAACTTGTGAACTGCTTACGAACAGTTTGTGCTCGGGGCATGCACACACTGTGACTTTCAAACTACAAACACCACCTTAGTGTTTGTCATTTTGAACAAAAAGTTTGATTATGTTTTGAGTATACTGGCCCCTTAAGTGTATAGTTTTATAAAAATTAATGGTTACACAAGGGCTTGTGGGGTGGGTTATCTGTATAACGTGATGAAATATGGCTATGTCCAGAAGTAATTCAGGTTGGGGGTGAAAGTAATGTTAACTTGGTACAGGCACGTAAATATCAGCATAGAACTGAATACAACAGAACTGTATAAGAATGGAAACAGGGTCACATGATTCCACTCAACTCTATTCAATCTGGTACTTCCACAAGTGATGCCGCAAGATTGCCGCCACGGTTCGGAAGTTCTGTTTAACAAGAGGTAATATACAGTTTACCTCTTGTTAAAAGACCTGTTCAACTACAGTCATTTAACAAGAGGTAATCTACAGTTTAGCAAGTTATTTAACAAGAGGTGATCTACAATTTTACAAGCATTTTGTAAATTGTATAATTTCTGTAAATGTATCTGAAGGCATCAGCTGTTGTCAGATATATTTTAATATATATATTAGACATCAGCATCTAACAATAGCATTCTCTTAAATTGTTGCCTTAATCGCTCACTGCTTCAAGGTGCACTGCTGTAACACCTACACTGTTGTAAAGATTAGAGTATTTTTCCACTTTGATGCAGAAAGCCCCGTCCCATAAAATCACTAGACAAAAGAAATAACAAGGCAGTCCCTTGCCCCAAAGGAGGGAAATGACACACCAGGTTGAAGATTTTAGTATTCTATAATCCAATAACTGTCCGTAACAAGTCAAACAACTGCTAATACTACAGTGATGGTAGTGACATTACTGAAATCCCCCTGATCCCTGAGCAATCGATCTGCTCTTTGTATACAGGGTAGCAAAAGTTATTATTCATTATTTTATTATTCATGTGTTATTTCCATTGAGCTAAAAGTGTTTTCCGGAGCATTTGAAAACGAGCATTTCTATATATGTAAATAGAATTTCAAATGTTAAAAGTGCCATAACTTCTTACCTTACAAACAGTGAAAATTTATTTTAATTGGACATTCCAGTGCAGAGTAAATCACCTAAAAGCAAGCTACTATGTGAAAAAATCGACCCTCTGTGATCTACCCATCGTGACTTTTGCCTCTGCTTGGAAACCCCATATACATTACAGTAACCTTACAGTCTTGGGTTCTTCAAGCTCATTTACGTAGCTTTGGAATGTAATTTACGGCTTTCTTCCAATTTATTAAATTTCTATGTAAGTATTACTGCGCAAAATATTTTGGTTATATGCGTTGTATTTGAAATTGAGTGTCTTTAAATATGTTAGTTGTATTTTATAATGAGGATATTTCACACTGTAATCTAAGCATTTGTTGGTAGCTTAGTAGTTTTTGTGTGTCATCCACCAGATATGACATGAGAGTTGGAATATTGCCAAAACGTGGTGGACGGTTGAATATTGTTATCATGTCGTTCCATCCGCATACAAGAAAACATTACATACTGTAGAGTGCAGAAATACACACAAGAGTTAATTATTACACATTTAGGTTCTGTACCTTAAACCTTCATAAGGGGCTCATATATGCTTTACAAAAAGCATTTTATTCATTTTTGGAGAGATTTTGGATGTTTCTGGACCCATAGATAATTTAGACCACTATACTGACAGAAAGCTTGTAATTCCCTCTTGAAAATGATGCAACAGTGAATTTATTGTGTTAAAACAGTTGATTTTAAGTGAAATATGTGATTATGTTGTGATTTACAACAATGCATAAGTTGGACATTTTGGATAGATTTGGAGTCGCTGGGTACACTGCTTAGTTTGTTCTTCATGGATCTTTAGTAGTTCTACATATACACGCTTAAATTTTATGAACTTGTGGTCAATGAGTTTTTTATCGAGGACATATGCAGTTTAACCTGCTGTATATATGGGATCTCTCAGTATTTCATTGCAAACTAAAAAAGAGCAAATTATTATTTATTTTTTGCCTGAACAATTGCTTTTGTGGTACTTTATTTCTTCCTAAATTATGAGTATAAACTAATCTAATCTAGTTACTATTGTAAATGGTACCAATGTCTTCCTTCATTTAAGCCATTTTTCAGTCTCTGTGGTGCTCGCATCTGGAGTTATAAAGCTTTAAATAGGGTACCCCCTAAATGGGCAAGGATTGGCCAGATTTGGCATGTGCAAAGGGGTTAAATTATGGCTCAGCTATTTTGCTGCATACACAGTTACTGTCACTGTGCTTATAAGCCTGATTTACAGCAGACTGACAGGTCAGATGGCAGGTCAGAGCACGCAGAAAGATAAAACCAAGTGGCTTGATTAATTCTAAGTGAATTTAGTTTGTGTGATACTAATAAGTAACAATTATGAACACACTTTGAACATAGAACCTCTCCATTTGACTGAAATACAGGGCTTAGTCAAAAAGAGAGAATGGGTAAATAAAGAATATTTGTTTTGTGGAGTTCAGTGAAAATAGCTTCTGGAAGTGGAATATTACTGGATAAAGACGCAGACAAGTTTGGAGAGGTTTGGTACAATTTAGAGAGGTTTTGGGGACACTTTGGCCCACCTTTGGAAAAATGTTAAATTTTAGTGCTTTGTTCAGTCCACTTCAAACTTTTATCCTGGTGTTGTATACATGCAGGTGTATGTTTGCAAAAACAAATCTGGTTTCATCCAGTATCCTAAGTGCATATAATCACTACAAAATTAATAAAATACTAAATGATTTTTGGATTTCTTTGTTGTTTTTCAGAATAAATATGTTCTGTATGTTTACAGAGTGAGACTCGCAAAGGATCAGGGGATTACCCACTAGTGGTCGGCACGCCGGCGTGCCTAGATTGTTCAACTCAGACATTCATTGCTCCTGCAACCAAAGTACGAGTTTGAAACAGAAACGCATTTGGTCATTTGGGTATGAATGTGTTCTTTATTTCAGGAACCAGGAACAATGTCTGTACTGTACATAATTTTGGGGATAATAAGAGATAATTTGGAGATAATTTCTACAAAAAATCCTGGGTTTTAAGTGGGGTTAAAGGGTTAACTGTTGTGATGTTTTTGGCAACATTTTCCTCATCACACTCTCCGACACTCCCCACCCATGTGTTGTCACCAGCTCATCTTGGTGTCTTTTTTGCTCAACAGATGTGATCATTGTCAGCATTGCAGTGTGTGTGTCAACAATGCTGTTGCCTATGAAAACAGACACAACTAATAGCAAAAATGACTACCGAAAATAACTCTCAAAAGTTTGTTTTATTTTTATTATTAATATTCACAAATGTTATCATCATAATTATTTAGAGTTTTATCAACCCAACCTAATGTGAATGAAGCTTAGTGGAACCATATTTGATAGTAATTTGATAGTAAATTATTTAAAAAGTATATTATATATTAATCAACAAAAAAGTACCATGAAAGTTTCTGTTATAATGCTTTGTAACATCCATGCATGCATGTATAATCAAGGTGGGCTGAAATGGCAATACATTTTTGTCTTTGAATGGAATTTAGTAATTGCTGGTTGTGGCAGTGGGCTTCCATTTGTCTCGGGGAACTTAGATTTGGTTTTCATGACATGGCATGAAATTCACCAGTAACAGCTGTGAACTGTTGATTAGAAGAAAACATCCCTTATTAACTTAGTATTGGCCCTGGGTCAATACTATTTTCTCAGGGCCCTTGATTGTGAGGGGTCAGGAAGCAATAATCAAGCAGTAACATGACCCCTGTCATCAGGTGGCATGCCTTTATATCACCACATCAAATCAACCTTATCAAATGAAACTTTTCTTTGATAATGGTGACAATCAGATATATTTCAATCCCTGTGCATTTGCAGTCTGTTGACATTCTGTACATACTGGTTTTATTTTCAACAGTTCTGCAGTAATTCAAGCCCTCAGAATAATTTCCACTTTATTGAATCCAGTACACCCCTGACTTTGCTGATCATATAGCTGTTCATACAAAGCAATATGAGCAAGATGACTCACACTCCATGTTATGGATCTCTAATTTATGTGAAGTGTTCATTGACCAGTTCATGAGACTAATACTCAGGGTCCACTAAATCTGAATAGACAAGTCCCTGGAATTTATAATACATATGTTATTGAATGCTGTTTTGATATGATAGATTGCAATCAAAGAAAGACGTGTTTTACCATATTGAATCTATAGCTTGATCATTTATCTGTCTATGCCTTGGGGGAGGGGTTGTTCCCAGTCATGGAAGAGGTTTAGTCTCCTATTGGGTGTTGCAAGGGTCTGGTTGAAAATTTCATTTGAATTCCTCTCAATCAACCAAAGTACACTTGCCACAATGTAATACATATGACAGTGAAATAATTTATTTTTTCTCATGGGACAAAAAAACTTTAAATGCAATCATATTTCACATTTGAATGTGTTGAGCTTCGCTGAAGAAGCATTATTGAGGTTCAAGTCTGAAGGCCAGAGATTCCTTCCAAGATGTTCTGCAGGCAGGCTGCTTGTGGATAATTGTTCCTCCAGACTCCTTTGTGTGCAGTGGTATAGCAGTGGTGGTGAGTGATAAGCTGTGGGATGAAGAACAGAGGATGAACTTTATTTTTATTTTTTGCTTTATTACTTCTTTAAAACAGGACCCATAAAATAATGTAAGTTCATTGAAAAATATGTTAATTATAATTTTTGCGGGAATGCTCAGATGAAACTTCAGATGAATCTTCACAGATCTTAACAAATTTGAAAAAGATAAATTATTTGCCAGCTGTGTGTGAATTATATGAATGTATTTATTTTTCATCTCATATTTTGGTTCATTTAAGCCATTTTTTTAGGGGGAGGGGGTGAATCTTTGATCCAGACCTCTTCCACTAGGAGGTGAGGGTCAGGGAGTATAGAAACTAAAATGTTTTTTTCTGTCTTCATAAATTTGCAAAAGAATTTTGTCCTTAACTCTCCTGACAGCTCTGTGTTCAGAGTCATTCTAGTCTAACTTACATTTTGAGCTGGATGCAACATTTAATTACTCTTTAAAATTACTTCTCAACTAGAAAGGCTTAGGGTATTTGTACTACATGAGTTTGTTTGTATGAATTTGCCACCTGAATTGTCATCTTGAAATATACACTGGAAAATTTACTCTGGTTAAAACTGTACGGTGCTATTGGATATTGCTGATCTGAGACATGATCTGATGTGATGTTACACGTGATATCTCATATTGAGGTCAGGGAGAATAATACCTTGCTTGCCTGTTGCTCTCCTTTGTCTTACACAATGACATGGTCAACCTGCAATCAGCTGAAAAGACGCTGGGAAAAAAAAATCCAAGACTGACCTCACCTGCCAGTTGGTCAGCTTCAACCTTTTAAGCTCATTACATCTGATAAAGTGTCCTTCACTCAAACAACATGCACCTATTAATACATGTAAATTGTTCACTGAATTCTCTGCCCTTCTCAGCTTCCTTCACTCCTTCTCATGATAAGATGACTTTAGACTTTATTATAAACTTGGGAACCTGAACTTTCCACAGAAAAAAGTGCAGGTCCCCGAGTTTATGCATACTAATCCCCTGCTTTACTGATCTGACCTTCTCTGCCCCTTTTCAGCCCACAGTACCCTATATTTTTGGAGTATGTTAACGATGTAATTAACGCATTTGGATTTGAGATGAAAAGATGAAGATGAGACAAAACCACAGACAATCAGCTTTTATATTAATGGCATTTACATGCATATATGTTTAACCCCCCCCCCCCCCCAACTGCAATAATTTGCTTAATCCTAACTAGGGTGTGGTGAATTTGAGTTGGTTCTTTTTTTACCCAGATTATTATCAGGATACAAATTTGTCCTACAATCTGTTCTAAAGCAGAACTGGAGCTTTCTTATTATGAGAGTAGCTAGCATAACAGTGGCTGCTGAGACAAAATGACAAAGGTTGTGTAGAAAAACATTTAAAGTGCAAAAAATGTCCTCATACTGTAATTCAAATTCCACAATATATTGTTCATTTATTATTCAATTAGAAGATATGAACTTTTTTGTTTTCTAATGCCAGCTCCTTTGTTTCCAATTCTGAAGTAAATAATGTGTTTCTCTTCAAAATGGCAGAGGTGATGCACTGAATTTCTCTTTAAAAGGGCTCAGTTTCATGTGTATACTACTGGTGAATGTGTCTGTGGAAGCAGAAGGTGTGGCAGAGGGGGAGGGTCTGGTGCAAGTCAGAGTGCCTTTGATAGATGTTTAAGGAGTGGAGAAATTTCTGCTTCACCTGCTGCAGATTATTTTGCAATCAACAAACATATATTCCAACAAATGCTGTCATCGGCTGTTTCTGCAGCACAGCTCTTTGCGTAAATATCCTCGAGGTGCTTCTTCCCTCCCATGTACGCGCAATTCATTATTCTGTAGCTGAGACTGAATTCACTTTTTTCATTCTTTACATACATGAATGTAGATTACAACCATTTTTAATTATTTATATACATTGCAGTGCATTTTGGGTGATATTTCAAAGTCAGTTTGCATTGCATAGGCAATTTCAAGAGTGCGTGCATGTGTGTGCGTGTGTGTGTGTGTGTGTGTGTGCGTGCCTGTATATATGTGTGTATGGTCACTTAGTAACGGTTGGTACAATTGATACCTGATTTATTGTGCATCGGTTACATAGCACAGCTGCCTTAAGGCACAGTGCACTCATCCAAGACTAGACAAAGACCCAGATCAAATGAAAACACTGACCCACCCACAAACCACAAATTACAAAACCAGTTTTGATTGTGGGCTCCCTCTGGGGTAGAAGAAATAGACCTCTGGCTAGTAAAACAAATCAGTTCCAGGCTTATAAACTTGAAATAAGCAGTGGGTCTAAACTGATTTAATCCCAGCAAAGATCAATAAAATTGAGGGGACTAGATGCTGCTTGTTGAACCAATGCAATCCCCACCCTTTTTCCTTGCAGTGTTATGGGGGCTACTCTTTTGTTTATGTTCTTTCTTTCCCTGGTAAAATAGGAAAACAGTTCTTTATAATTTTAGTAAACGGGACAGTTTCAGTATAATCTTCCATAACCATATACAGTGCAGTTCGTATTTCTGGACCATAACACAGCATTTGTTGTTTTGGCTCTGTGCTCTACCACACTGGATTTGAAATTAAACCATATGAGGTTATAGTGCAGACTGTCATCTTTAATTTAGATTAAATTAGATTTACATATATATTGGGTGATCTGTGTACAAATTACAGCCCTTTGTATGCAAGGTCCCCCCATTTTAGGGGAGAAAAAGTATTTGCACAGATTAACATGATCTGAAATAGTCATCATATTTACTATTTGGTTGCAAATCCTTTGCAATTTATGACTGCCTGAAGTCTTCTACCCATCACCAGATGCTGGGTATCTTCCCTGGTGAAGCCTGCACTGCAGTTAGCTTCAGTTCCTGTTTGTTTCTGGGATGCTTTGCCTTCAGTCTTGTCTTCAGCAAGTAAAATTCAGGACAGGCATTTGACAGTCAAGAACATTCCATTTTTTGGCTCAGATAAACTCCATGGTTGCTTTAGCAGTATGTTTGGGGTCACTGTCCTGCTGCAAGTGAAGCACCTTCCAATGAGTTTTGAGGCATAAATCTGTTTACTCAAGGTTGTAGGAGGGTTTGCCTAAATTTATCACATTTCAGTTTAAACCGATGCCCTATCCAAACCGCAGCTAAACCGTGCGTTTTAATAATAAATTGCAACAGCAACCACAAAGCAGACATCAAAAGCAGATACTGTGGTCTATATAAGAGGGCAAATCTTGTGTGTGTATATATATATATATATATATATTGTCGGACTAGCAACAATTAATTAAAAATATGTTTATTTTCTGAATCCAGAGGTTCCAACAGTCAATGCCCTTGTTAATATGTTCAGCACTCTGAATATTGAACACAAACGATATTGAGTGGTAGAACCCTTCACTTAACCTACATGTAAAATATATTTGATTTCATTTCATTTAATAATTATGTTTAATATTAGAATTATCAATTAAATCGCTGAATTCATTAATAGGTTAGTCTACAGAAAACTGGTGGAATCAACCAACAAGTCAAAACAATCTCTATATCAGGTTTTAAGATTAAATAATTGAATTTACTACAAAGCAGTGAATTAGATTAATGGGTTGAAATCACACATTCTTTAGTGAATGCAGACTCACTACTTCTAAATTACAAAACAGACATACAACAAAACATTAAACAATTGATTATGAAATACCAGAAAAGAGAGAGATGGATAAGCCAGACCTTGCCAAATTATCACCCACTTCCGGTGTAAGCGCCACAGGATGAAAGGAAACCAGGGAAAAACACACAACCAAGCAACCACCACAAAAATATAAAGAGAAAAACTCTGAAACCAAACACCACACAACACAACACAACATTTTCCTGCTCATTTGTCTCAAACACCATAATGTTTGAGACAAATGGCTTCTCAGGTGTTTCTGATTAGTCAGATCTGTTCAATTCCTTCCTTTTTACAGATATAAGGAAGCTTTCAGTATCTAGTCTTCATTCTAGGCTTTTGATTGCCTTTGAGTCTGTTATTGGTATTTGTCAACATGAGGACCAGAGTTGTGCAAATGACAGTCAAGGTAGCCATTATGAGGCTGAGAAATAAGAAAAAACAGTCAGAGCCATAGGCCAAACCATAGGCTTACCAAAATAAACTGTTAAGTTTATTTAGAAGAAAGAGAGCACTGCTCAGGAATCACAAAGGTCTGGTATCCTAAGCAAGACCTCTGCAGTTGGTGACTGAACAAAATCTCACTATTATGAATAAAAACCCCAAACACTTCTCAGAGCAGACAGATCAAGACAGATTCATTCTGATTCAGACAGATTCATTCTGTCTGAATGAATCTGCAAGAAATATGGAATAAATATAAAATTTTACCATTGGATTTGCATGTAAAGAAGTCCATTTCGAGATTCAGTGGTCATTTATTGTCTTGAACAATCCATTTGAGAAATGAGCAAGTGGGGTATAGATTTACAGTGGCAACGCACAAAACCCCACTTGAAATATAAACCGGTGTAACTCTTTATCCAGTTTATCCAGTGGGGGATAGTAGCTTTCCAACGATATATCACGTCTCATTTAAAAGTTGTTATAATGACTGAGAGCCGCATGCAACAGCTTGAACTGTTGCTTCATTACAGGGTTGTAACATTGAGTGGGTCCAAAGAGGAAGAGGTAGCATGAAGTATAGCCAGGATACGTACGGAGGAAAAGAATGTATTATTTCAAATCCTGTGTGCTGTAGTAAAGAGCCAGAACAACAGAAATTTTGTCATTGTTCAGATACTCATGCACTGTACTGTACATTGTTAACATAATTTTGTTTACTCATTTATTTGACTTTTTCAAACTTGTTAAAATTTAAGCTATACATTTACACACTTAGCAAATAAAGCTCACTAAAGGCTGATTAACACCAGGAATGGAGCAGACATGTAGCAGGCACTGTAAGGCGCCCACTTCCTTTCAGTACCCATGCTAGTGGATTAGAGGTTTATACTAGCTGGACTCCACTACACTCCTGGTACAAATTTTTAAGGAGTATCCAGATAATATGTTTGCAGTGCCATTTGTTCCTTACTCAGTCTTCTCAGTCTGGGGTTTGATAAATTCTCTGGCATGAATCAATGTTGATTCATTGTTCAATGAAATTTCATAATCCTGTGTAAACATTAGTTAACATAAATCTGTATCTTCTTTGTAATAGCATCCATTGTTGGCTGCACAGTGGTGCAGTGGGTAGCACTGTTGCCTCACAGCAAGAAGGCCCCAGGTTTGAATCATGTGTGGAATCTTGCATGTCCACGTGGGTTCCTCCAGGTACACCAGATTTCTTCCACAGTCCAGAGATGCAAATTGATTAGGCAAAAAAGGTATGAATGTGTAAGTGGTGTGTGCCCTGCAATGGATTGCAATGGATTGGCAACCTGTCCAGGGTGTATTCCTTTCGCCCAATGCATGCTACGATAGACTTGAGCATACGTGGGTAAGACAATGGACTATTTAGTGAACAGCATATTTCACCACTGTATTGGCATACCTTAGGGCTATTGTTGGCTTTATCTTGTTGCTATGATGGAATACACATTTTTGGGGGTGAAATATTCTAATTAACTCTCAGATCTAAACTCTTGTTCAGTGTTTCAGGTTTCATGGGTATAGTTGCAGATGAGACTGCAGGGGTGGTGCTTGTTAACTGGACAACCTATGTGACAATGGTGACACTTATGTTGCATGCTTGTTGTGTATTGTCTACTGATAAAGCAAGGACAGTTTGTTGTTTCCACTCATAGTGTGGTTGGAGGAGCACTGAATGTCTGAGTTTAGCAATCATGACTCCAGTGTCCT
The DNA here is from genome assembly GCF_013347855.1 of Anguilla anguilla. Lineage (NCBI taxonomy): Eukaryota > Metazoa > Chordata > Actinopteri > Anguilliformes > Anguillidae > Anguilla > Anguilla anguilla. The sequence goes on from NC_049208.1 coordinate 43,220,383, forward strand.
GGCCACTTGGGGTTTGCTCAAAGGGGTTAAGCGAATGCTGATTCTCCTCGGTACATTCCTTTAGCTGGGTTGTCCCTAATAAAAATGGGCTACTACCACACTGTCTAGAGTCTATTTTATTGATTTATTGTTCAGAATTCATGGATGCTATGTGGGCACTTGTGTGTCCCACTGCTGTTGAAGTTGATGACAAATTTCCTCATTTTTGTTTGTTTCTATATTTTGTTTAATGAACAGTGAAGCATTTCAGTTTCAGTTCCTCACAGATGTTTCCATAATGTGTTGCCAAAGTGCTGGTGGATCCCCGTCACCTACTGCTATACTGGGTACTAGCTGGAAGGAATTATTCTAAGCCTGTCTCTGAAACCATATAAAGCCCACTGTGTATCTTGTTCTTGTGACTGTAGCTGTCTAGTTTTATTTTTTATTTTTTGGTTTGATTTTAGAAAACACTAGGTAATGACTGTGTCGTGCCACATTTTCCCTAAGCCTGTCTTGGACAGGCGTTGTAATGCTTTCATTGTCCAATTTTTTGAATCCTCCTCATGTGGACTGGCAGTGGACAATTTATACTGTGATCCCTTTTCTGCAGACACTCTGTGCTCAATGGCTGCAGCTCAAGATATCCTGCAAGGACCTCTCTTTTCTGAACTTCCCTCTTCTACCATAACCTCCTAATTTCTGCTGTTTTCTGGTCAGGCATGGTTTATTAATTAACCATTTAAGATAGATGGCTTGTCTTGGTCAGCTTTTCTGAGGAATCTGAAGTATGAATCTTTAGTTTTTGACTAAAATAATTAAAGTTTTTTTATTGTCATTGTTTTTTGTTTTTCATTAAAAGTTACAAAAATAAAGAATTTTGTAAGCTTGTGCAAGACTTATAATGATTCTCTTAACTGATACTGCACCTATACTGTGAGGTAACAGCAAATATATACTCTCAATATTGTGGTGTGATTGTCTTGATGATCTTTATCAGAAGCGCTTAAACTGTAATTGTTCTATCTGCTTCATAATATTTCTACTGAAGTTTTATTTTGTGTATTTGCACTTTTTCACCTTTGCTGCTTCAAAAATGATTCTATTTCTGGTGCCAACCCTTTAGGTGAGGAATGATATTTAATAAGGCTGTTAGCATGAACCTTAAATTTTCTCCTACTTTAGCTCCCTGGTGTAAAGAAGAGAGATGACCCATTATTCTCATGCACAGTAAGTTCTTTTTTTCTGTTTTTCTGGTGGATTAGTTTTCACACCACATTCAGCCAGAATTGTGCAAATGTTGTTCTGGTGCATCCAGCACAGGAAACTCTTGGCAATTAGCTGTGCAACCTTTTGAGGCAATTCACAGGAGGTATAATATGTGTCATTCTTATTTCTAAGTCCATTAATTCTATTAATCAAAGGGAACATGGCTTGAAATATTTGGGCTGTTATGTGGTTTTGCGGCAAGAAGACAGTTCGCTAGTCTGTGGCAGGGCAAACACACACACCATTCACTCACACACTCATAACTATGAGCATTATAGTCTCCAAATAGCCTACCTGTATATGTTTGGCCTGTGAAACCTGAGTACCTGGAAGAAACCCACACGGAGAGGGGGAGAACATACAAGCTCCACACAGAAAGGCCCCGGACAGGATTCGAACCTTGGAACTTCTTCCTGTCAAGCAAAAATATGGACTGTCAAATAATAATAAAAATTAACACATCAATGTTTTATATTTTATTTTTTGTAACTCCAGGAATGTATTTATTACAACCGGGATTGTATGTTCAGAAATCCAGCTGGTCACTAAATGGCTAACATCAATGCTGCTATGATTGACCAAATAATGTAGTGGTCAGCGCTGTCGCCTTAGGCTGGAAAGTTGTGGGTTGCTGGCCATGCCAAATTTGAGTCAGCTCAGTCCTAAATCTAAAAAGAGGATCTCTTGGTCAGACAAAATGACCACAGAGACTTCAGTCAGTTCAGGGTTTCCCAGTCTTCTCATGAAGCCTGTGGCCTGCCATCTGAACAATGCCGGTTCAAAGGCATACAACCAGCAGTGCTGTAAAAGACATTAGCTGGGAATAGCAGTGGTAGGAACCATCTGCTTCTTGTGGAACTTGCATGCAATGGTATTTGTGGGAAAATATTGCTTTTTTGTTTTTGTTTCTTTGTTTCTTTTCATGTGTGGACATTTTCCCCTCTTTTTATGTTTCAACTTCGAATGTCCTTTTTTGATGCCACCATTGCGTTTTTATTATTTTTTCTCTCTGAAATGTTTAATTAGTCCTATTAAGATTTTGGCACACTTCAGAATTTTTGTGCATCGCAAGCCTGGCTTTTGCTCTGATAGCTGGCCAGCACCAAGTACGTGTTCTGTTATTGCCTGAAGTACAAGTAATACATCCAACATTTTGCACGTTCGCACTTTTCAGACTCCGTTTCCAGAGAGAGAGCATCTCATCTGCAATTAATTTCTGCCAATCTACATATTTGACCCTAACATTCTGTGAGTGTCAGGGTCAGACAATATTGCCCTAGATTCAACAAAATGCAGCCAGATTTGTGCTGTTTTTGATTCAGTCAAACAAACGTTAAACCTCTTTACTGAAAAAATCCAAGAAACAGGAAAAGGTGTAGCCTGAGAATAGTGGTGCCCAGGCTGGAGGCAGGAGTTGTTAAATAGAAAGTGAACTTACCGTATGTAAAGAACCTGTTTGTCTGTCTTTATAGTCCTCAGCGTAAGAATAGAATTAATAAAATATAATCAAAGAAAGAAAATCTAAAAAATTATCAAAATTTAAAAAAAAAATGTTATTTAGTGAATAGAGGAATATCATCATACTCATTTCATACAACATTTTAGAAACAAAGCCATTAAATAGATTTGTAGATTTGTCAGCTCCCATATGGGTATGTGCCACAATGGTTTTTCTTAGCCAATAAAATAATTTTTTTAAACCTGTAGTGTGCCTGCAAATTTCTGCCAAGGAAACATGCTGTAAAGGGTTACGAATTACATTAACTCTTTTAGAAAATATTAATGGCCCTCTCATGAATGCTGGTAAACTTAGTGTTGCTTGATCTAGGCATGATTTTTGATATTGTCGATCATACCAGTTTTAATTAAAAAATTAGAAACTGACTAGGATTTTCTGGCCGTGCTCTGGACAGGTTTATATCTCTCTATTCAATATTTATTATCTTTATTCTATTTTATTAACTGCTTTGTGCTCCATCTTGAGCAAAACACTCTAAAGGTTATTATCACCATTATCATTGTTGCAATTATAGATATGGAATTGTTTCATTGTTTCATTAGCAGAAACCTTATCCAGAGTGACAAATAGTGCAAAATATGCACATTATCTGCATTTATATGAATATGTACTTTAACAATTCATGTTAAGTAACATTCTCAATGAACTAGTAGCAGTACGCTGGCTGCTTTCTTTGCATGTTGTGCATTTCAGTCTTGTTTTCAGAATTAGCAAAATTCTCTACAATTTAGGTTGGCATGCTAAACAGAGTTGTTTATCATTCCATTTCACTCAAACAACAGCATGACGTAAAGCTTTTTTAAATTTGTGACATCAACTTGCTCCACAGGGTCCCTACTCTTAGTGTACAGGCTGGGGTACAAGATGATTGTATAACAGATAGCTCCCATCACTGGGCTGATGCTTTTGGTGGTGTATTGTATAATATTGATGAGGACGATCTCTTTCTTCTTTCAATACGAGGCCTGATTCATACTGGAAAGTTTCTATTTCATGCTCAGTCACCAACACTTACAGGGAGTAGATGACATGTTGGTCTATTGCCCTTTCTAGAAAATTGGTCACGTTACTTTTTCTTTTCAATTGCAGTTCAATCTCGACACTGAAGAGAGAAAGACAGAGAAACAGCAAATGAGAACGAGTAAAAGAGATATATCAAACCATTCTTTCTTCTTCCAAGAAGGAAGCCCTAAAGCTAATTGTTTGGATCATAGAACAAAATCATTTTCTCAGACATGAATGAATAGGATGAGGACAAGAAAACCTGTTTCAATTACTCCAATGAGGGGTATTCAAGTGCAGTCTGGAGGCACTCAGAAAGGCTCCTCTGGAAGATTTCCTGTCCCCCTTGTCTGGCAGTGGGGAGGGAACTGGAGACATAAACTAGTAGGCAATCATTCAGATCAGTCTGCCTCTCAATGGGGTCCAGCCATTCATAGCTGACAGAGACAAAAAGAGAACAAAAACCCCAAATGCCTCAATAAAAAGGAGTAATGCCATGCCACTGGTGCTCGCAACATCACCAACACCAACCTGAAAATGTAATAGAAATGTTGTTTGTGGGAGCGTGGGGATGAAAGTATAGACAGAAAGACAGAAAAGATGGAGAGTTGATGAGAGAACAGAAATATAGAGAAACAAAAGGCAATTCTAGAGGAAGTTGATGGAAACACAACAAACCATAACAATGTTTTAGAGATAAACTTTCTCCAGTCTGTCCCCCACAGGGCTGTCAGGCTCCTGAGGGATAAATGATGTTTACCTTCGGTGGGTAGTTAGGGCTGCAAGTTCAGGCCTCTCCGTTTGTGAATTTACTGTCTTACACTGTGAGAAAGTGGCTTTAGCTTCACAGCTCCATCTGCAGCAAACACCTTTTAAAGCAGATTCTAGTACACTCATTTGTCAGGGTAAAATGGAGGGCAATCCATATCACATAATTAAACAGAAGTTCCTCTGGCATGTTAAATAAAGCAGCAAATGGACTGTCTGCTTATAACTTACTTATATGCAAGATTTTAAAGCTAGTTATTTACATGTCCAGACTTGCTGGGATGTTGAGTGGCATATCTGGTTAATGCACATAGTGTTGTGATTGGTAGTATGACCTGGATTAAATAAGGAATTTACCAGGCCCCACTGCAGCTGGGATTTCCGTTGTAACGATATACAAGTAACAAAAGTTATGGGCAGTGGTCGGCGGGGAGGTGGTTGGTGACCATCAGACAACACACGTTGTCTCATCTTCACACATTTTGGAGGATGTGAGTGCCAGATCACATCTTCCAGAACGAATGCCTCAGTGGTGGAATGATCTTACAGAATTATCTGATATTGGGAGAAAATTCATTCTTTGTCAATCATTTTCCTTTTGCAATCCACACATGATGTCTATATGATCTCTATATTATTTTTATTGTATGTATTAGTCCTTTTTAGGCCCAAAGTAGTTTTCCAAATACTGGAAGAGGGTAGTAAGTAAAGTACATTCATGTTTTATTATCAGGGGACAGATCAGTTATTCTTGATATTCTCCACACTGTTGAGCCTACATAATGTGGCAGGCAGATATTTATGGGTCCATCTAGAACTCACCTCAGAGCATATTTTCTGCATTAACTCACAGCAGAGGCAACTACTGGCATCCTCTGAGTCAGCTCATAATCATTATTACATACAGGAGAAAGTATTCAGTGCAGACTGGCGGGTGAGGGCTGACATTAACGATGCTGCCCTTTGGGAGGGCTCGGGCAGCCTCTGCCAGAGCGCAGTACCAGAAATGGCAGAAGAGCTGAGGGTTATGGGAGGGTTGGAAACATCTGTTTACAGTGCACCATCATCCTGGAGGAACCGGAACCATAATAATGACAAAATAGCATCTTTTACAAAGCCGCTACAGGACATTACATCAGTAACAACTAGAAGTGTGCTAAAATGCAGTTGAAATTTCATAGAAAGTTGATAAATAAAATTCTAATAAAATAATAATAATAATAATAATAATAATAATAATAATAAAGGCTCCAGTGAGGTCCTGGGCCATTTAATTAATTAAATATTTGAAAGCCACATCATCACTGATTCGTCAATACTGCACCAGCAATTGTTTCGTCAATACTGCACCAGCAAATGTTGAGGAATTCATTTGAAAGCGTTTCTTTAATACAGCGTGCAATAGTAATAATCATAAATAAGCTGTTTATTTTTCATTATTTGTATATCCTCTGCGCTGAATCCGTTTTGGTCTTAACCGTGAAATATATAGCTAAAGCTATATTGTAATGCTAAAATGTCACAAATATGTAAGAACTCAGTGATCATATTTTTTATACATTAAAACCCAGTTCTGTGTATTAAAAATCATTAGTCTGAATCTAAAGGCAGATTTATTTAATTTTATTATTTAAATTTTGTTTTTTGAGCAGAAACTTTTCTTTCAAAATCTATGTTGAAAACACCAGAGTGATTGTGTATATATGCATATCTTATTTTACAAAAACAAAACCAGCAGATACTTATAAATCAAATGAGTCAAAGTTGAGGCATGGTCAACATTAGAATTAGAACAGTAGAATTTACAATATTATTACCAAGTATATGATTTTCATTCCACACACTACTGACATGTCTGATGCACATATGTATGCATTAGATAATACTGAGATTGAGTGTGTCCAGCAGTATAAATATCTTGGCATTTGGCTTGATTGTGATCTCTCCTTCAAACCGCATATTTTAAATTTGGCAAGTAAGCTTAAACCTAAGCTTTGTTTCCTTTATAGAAATAGGTCTTGTTTATCTATGGAGAACAGAAAGAAGATCATACAAGCCACAATCATGCCAGTGCTAGATTATGGTGATGTGCTTTATTTGCGTGCTCCCACCTCTGCTCTTAAGACACTGGATGCCATCTATCATAGTGCTTTGCACTTTATTACAGTGGATGGGTTTAGAACTCACCACTGTATTTTGTAGCAGGCGGTAGGATGGTTTTCTCTAGACCTTAGAAGAATGTATCACAGCATCATTTTTATTTACAAAGCTCTACTTGCGAAACTTCCTATTTATTTGACCAAGCTTCTTTCAGTTAAGTTCTCAAGTTATTCAACAAGGTCCCAGGAATGCATTACATTAGATATTCCATGTTTTTGGACACTTTCAGTGTTGCTGCCCCATATATGTGGAATGAATTTCAAGAATCTCTTAAGCTTACCTCCCTGGTGTCTTTTGAACTTTTTAAAGATTTAGTTGCTGAACTATTGGAGTTGGAAAATGTTTGTAATTGCTGAAGCCTTTTTAGTGTTGTTGTTTGTCTATGTGAACCTGTTAATGTTGTTGCTTATCTGTGTCATTATGTTGTTATTTATTTATTTATTTATTTATTACCTGCTTGCACCTCATCTGTAACTCTACTTATTTCTCTTTTATTTGTTTTTTTTTTTTTTGTTTTGTTGTGATCACAGGGCACCCCTGTAAAAGAGACTTCGGTCTCAGAGGGTCTTCCCTGTATAAATAAAGGAAAATTAATTTTCCTAGGTATTTCAGTTTGGCTTGGAATACGGTTAGCACTACTTCCGTAGACAGAATAAAAAATAGATTAGTCTGACAATTTGCATTCTTATGCAAATATGATATGCCCTGATTGATTTGCCATATGGAGCTGTTTGAATGATCTCATTAAACTGAAAAAAGTCCCATTTTTTATGGTTCTATTATTTATAAATCCTAGTCAATACATAATTAAAGTTATTTAAATGGATGTAGTTTCATGTCAGTTTCAAAGGTACAAATATATCAGATGCAAACAACTTGCATTGCTGATGTATCTCAGAGGTTCTATTGTATTCATTTTTGCAGGTGCTTTGTACATATAGTTTCCATTTTCCAGTATTATAAATGTAATTTACTGATGCAAGGGTACAGCTGCTTTAATTACCCTGGGAACTAAAGTCACTTTATTTATAAAGCCCAGCTCTTCGTGAAGAAAGTGGGCAAGTTTGTAACTCCCTGACTTAACTTTACTGCTAACTTTATCTGTGTCGGTTAAAGTGGAATGCCGTTGTTTAAGGAAGTTGGGTGATTTTTATTTAATTGATTGGTGATATAAGATATTGCAACAGGTTGAAACAGGTTGAAAGCAAAATTAGTTTGAAATTGGCCAAAATGGACCTAGATAGCAACAATATTCTTTGATGCCTTTGATAAGGTCTGAGGATTGGTTCCGTTGAAGCTTGTTTTTTTTGTTCACATGTTGTTAGATCAGCTATAGATTCAGAATAGTATGCAAAGAAACACAAATGTTGAGGGTTTCAGTTTTTCCCTGGGTATAGTAACAGCTTTTACAGCAACAAAGCTTCAACTTTCATGAATTTCCCATGAATCAGTTTTTTGTTAGTATGCAACTCATGCCAACTAATCAAGTACAGTCTCTGGAAACATAGGGTCAGATTTACTAAGCCGACTGTTTTCAGACGCAGATATGACGCATTCTGCCCCGCATTCTGGAACATGCATCATATGTATCAAAGAGGCGCACAGGGACGGAAGCGTAGTATGTATGTCATCTATGTCGTAGCAAGATGTGCTTTTGTCCTTAATGCATGTGCATTTAAGGGAGGATCACGCAAATAATGGGCGGAGATATAATTGTGATCTCATGCGCAGCAGTGGGAAATGATTGAAATAACATGCCTAGCTACAGCCAGAGCTTAAAGTTTCTAAAAAATCAGTGGGCAGTTGCCATTAGTAAATAATACAAATAAATGCATTGAATTGGTGCATTAAATTTTGTTTGTCCACAAACATGAACACAAATAACATGTTTTTGCCTTTAACAGAAAATTGTTAGAAGCAAAGCATACAGAGCATGCTCAAGTTGCATTACTGAAATAATAAAACACGGAGTTACAGTGTGTTTGTTTTTGTTTCTTTACAGTTAGACTTGGTACATGTTTCAGGTTTGAGTTTTTGAGCGCCTGTTTTTACTGATGGTACCATAGCTACAGGAGGAGCACTCAGCATTTGATTGCAACAGCTGACTGCAGGCTACCCTACCATCCAAAACTTCCAAACAGTCATGGAAAGATACGCTCTTACATGGCACCAGAAAATGCATTTCCCCATACCCAATGAAGATACACAATAAAATGTTTAGTGTTAAATCAACTATAACAGAGTGTGTATCAGTCCACTATGGCCACTGGACATTTTACTGTATTCAATGCACTAAAGTTTTTTTTTTTCTAACTGCGCCTTTTAAGGTCTGCTTCATACGTGAAATGCGAATAGTAGGCAGCACCATTCGCTGACTGCATAATTAGCTGCAACCTTAGTAAATGAGATGTTAATTTCAGGTAGACTGTGAATGCACCAGCATATTCTTGTCAGCCAGCAATGTGCACTGTGAATTTTATGTACGTAAATCTGGTCCTCTTCTGTAAATGTCTAAAATATACTTCTTCACACAAAAAACTACACAAGACTGATCGAAAACATACACAAAAACTTAAAAGCAGTGTGTGTTGCAAAGCACTGTTATGACATACAGTAGGTCAAATAATAGTGCCATTGTGCTCTTATTTTAATTTCCTGTTTTCTAGCTCTTTTTGTCTGGAATATGTAGTTCAATTGTTCAATAAGCATGTTCTGACGTTCTTTGATTGTCCTTGGTAGCTGACCAAATTCTTTTCTGTCCTTGACTGAACCATCTGTGATGCTTTGTCATGTTATTTTCAGTTTTCATTCTCAGTCCAAGTTTCTGAAATACAGTCTGCTGCAGATCAGCTTACTTGGGAGTGGGGAGAGACAGCAAGAATGATTAATTTATCTCTGTAAATTTTGTTAATCTGTTTTTCTGATCTGTCTCTCTTCCCCCTGTTGCATTTTCACATAATTTATAGTAACCCTTTTGCATACACATGATTAACAAGTAGACGATGGTAAAATATATGGTCATATTTCACGTCATAACACCTACATCATTAGCATGGTGAAATACGAGCTATCACCTGCTGATCTGGCTCCTCAGCACTCTATTCAGAATGAATGAGAGAGGTAAGCACCCCTGCCACACAGGGCTTAATGTATTGTGTCATCACAGCAGGAAAAACAGATATGCTTTTCACCAGTTTATATGTGAGATGATTACATGATAATGGGAAGAACAATAAACCCCAATGATACATGACCAATATTGTGATATTAGACCATAGTGGTTGAGGACCAGAGAGGTACAATGGGGTAATGTATGTGTCACATATATCCTATTCAAACTGCGATTTGGGGAGCATTTTAGCTGAGACCTTACTCCCTGTGTCTTCTGGATTGGCCAAATGTATTTGGACACACAAACATTGCACCCATATGTGGAACCCTGGAATCGGTAGGGAGTGTTGCAACCGAGGACAGACAATTTATACGTGCTGCACATTTCATCACTTGGTGGTCCTGTTCTGTGAGCTTGTGTGACCTACCACTTTGCAACTGTTGTTGTTACTCCTAGACATTTCCACTTCACAATAACAGCAGTTGATCAACAGTTGATCAGGGCAGCTCTAGCAGGGCAGAAATTTGACAAACTAACTTGTTGAAAAGGTATTCTATGACAGTACCACAAGTCACTGAGCTCTTGAGTGCAACTCATTTTACTGCCAATTTTACTTGTCTATGGAAATAGCATGTCTGCATGCTAGATTTTATGAATGTTAGCAGCGCGTGCAGATGAATTAGCCAAACCCAGAAGAGATGTCCACATAATTGTGGCCATGTAATGTATGAGACTTTATACTCATACCTACATTTGAAAACATCATCCATGTTTGATTCAGTAATTTTTTTACTCAACAAAAATGAAATCAGATGTTTGACGGCCACTGTCAACAATGTTGAAGCCCAGCACTCCTTCCTCCATTACGGTAACATTCAATGACAAGAGGTGTTCTAATCTAGCAATGTACATGTTGTACCAAAACAAACTTAAAAGAAATAAAAATGGACACACGGTAACTGTTTTATTTTAGTAATGCAATTTGAGCATGTTCTATTTCTAATTACATCCTGTTAAATTAAAGAATGCTCTTTCTTTTTGTGAATAACTGCAACAGGCTATCAAAATTTTATTAATTGGCTACTCATTCCTGGCTGTGGATTACTGCCCGTTGATTTTTTTGAAACTTTTACATTAGGGCTGGGTGATATAGCTGAAAAATGTATCACGACAAAATGTTTCATTTCAGTCGATATCGATAATTATTGATAATTTTTAATGACCTATTTTTAATAAAGACCAGTAGAAAAAAGGTTTAATTTAACCATCTTACTTCAAATTTAACCACTTTATTTATCAAGGAACACAGGTAATAATTTTACTTCTAGTGTTATCAAATAAAACGAGAGCCAGTTTAGTCCCAAAGTTGTCAAAGTCAGAGTGGTGGGTCTATATTTAATGTTAACGTGTAGCCTACAGTTTTAATTTAATTTAATTTAATGGTAAGGGGTGACTTTATGGTTTTAAACACTCCGTGCTATGATGGCATTATAAATAGATAAAGTGGGTGGTTGACAAGCATTTTTATGCGTGGTAGGTTTGATCTAAATTCATTTACAGAGTATAGCGTTTTTTCCCCAAAGATGGTATTTCTCCATATAATTGTGCCGCCATGTTAACACATTTCTACGGTTGCGGGTCAGGCACTCTTCACGGTAAAAATAAATTTTAGGATAGCGCTTCCGATATTGCTTGTGTCGAAAGTGCTGCGACGGAAACAGTGACAGATTTACCCACTAGCCACATCTGTCCAAAATGTAAACAAGTCAGGCAGTTTTCACGGTCGGGAAAAATTTTATGACAGTGTACTCCAAAGGATGGGAGCGGCTAAGGTGATAAAATAAGTTTGTTGTATTCCCGCTCTTGGTCGGGACGGTTTTCCTGCACAGTTTACACACAACGGTGTTATGATATGTTGCTTATGATGTTGATCGCTGTTATGTTTGACGCATGTCACGATTCACTGTTTAAAAACTGTGTTTTTATGCTGCTGTACCCTGCCTTGTCAAACTTGAATTAATTAAACTATGAATCTATATCGGTCAGACTTAAAAAAAAACAAAAAACTGCCATACTGGCAAGCTGACCTGTCCTTTTTTGTCAACAATTTCCTCACCGTCTGCACTCAATTTATCACTCCTTGCTGTTCCTGTTGTTGTGTCACATGTCGATGGTGCAACCGAACATACACTTGTTAAATGACTGGCTGTTTGCGTGTCACTCGTAGCACGCTCCATTATCAAGGGATATGATAGGCTGTTTATGAGCCAGGGAGGGAACACGCTTGGGGTTTGTTCATGCAAACAAACTTTGCGTATTTGTTATGTTCTTTCCTGGTGGTTTGCATTTGATGCATTTAAGCAAAACTATCGAACATTCTATCGAACAATTTTCTTATTGCTATTGATGAAGTGTCTATCGCGGTACATATCGCTATTGTTTTGTCACCCAGGTCTACTTAAAGCCCTTCTAACTGCTGCTACAGTTACACATGTTATTTAAATGGTTTTCCTACTGCTGCACATGAGAGCTTTTAATTGTAAAAAGAAACATTTTTTCAAAACTCTATTTCTTCCGCTTTTTCAGTTTTTCATGATTTGAATGACAGAATGCTGTGACTGCTCCATGATTTCAGCAAATATTGTCACCCAGCCTTACCTATTAGTCCACAATTTTAGGCATTCCCCTTGAGGGTTTTTGCAAGGAAGCCCAGCACTTTGTCTGGGAATACCAAACAGGGGTGACCTGTTCTGATAGGGTGCTTCTTGTGCAAATGCACATATATTTCCTTGCTTGTTTTTCCAATAAAGAGAAGTGAGAATGATTTTCCAACCACCACAATGTCTAAACAAGTTGACTTAAGAATCCAAGGGCCAGATTTGCTAAATGATTGTGACTTTTTTTTTCCAAAGCAAAACTAATTGCTACAAGGTCGCAATATCTGTCACTAAACAGTCACAATAGGTCAAAATCATTATTAGGAATATTTTTTGCGGGGATTCTTTTTTGATGCATAGTTAAATGTGTTAATGCATATGTACTCCTGGAGCGAACATGGTAAAACAGGGTGGAGATGATGAAAATCAGGCCAATTAATTAACTAAATCGTGCATTAATTGCAACTCCCCTCTTTGTGTGAGAATTTTTAGAACTCCTGAAAGCAGGTGGTAATTAGTGATATAACCTATAGCTCACACACAGGATGTCTGAGATGGGTATCGGAGTGTACGCACATCTTCAGCAGTCAAGTTTGTTTCCCTTGGAATGGAATTCATGGAATTTTTTTTGTAATTGATACAGCCATATTGTCACGTAAAAAACAAAGTTGTGACAGTATAAATAAGCATAACCACATCACAAGTGTGTTCTTAAAAAAGTAATCAGAAAAAAATAGCTGTACTAGGACAGAATTGATATGGCGTGTCCGCTCAAGAAATCAAGACAGCGGACAATAAATTGCCATGCAAAGTGTGGCTTTTTTTTTTTTTTTTTTAAATAATGAATACTAATGAATTATCTATTTTTGAGAAAGATTGTGAATGATATTTTTTAAAGGATTTATCAAATCAAATACCTTCAAATCAATTTTTTTTTTCTGACATTTTATTTTACTGAGCAATTAAACTTCATACCATGTTTTTGGTGAAATGGTGAAGCCTTAAAATCACAGGAAATATCAAAGATGATGTGTTACCTCATTAATGTGAAAAAATCCTGCCATGTAAATTTTGAGTTGTAAGAGAAAAGATATGGTGATGGCTGTACCGTTTGCACTTATGAAACAGGTTGATAGGTGATGGAAGGAAAGAAGACTGCAGGCTATTCAATTTATTTTTCCTGCACCTGTTCTTAGAACTCATCCTGCTGCTGGTCCAGGCTCTGGGCTCACCAATTCAACGTAACCAGCAGAAATCTCTTCACCTTGAACTTCAGAAATGCTCTTTCATAGCTTCTTCTCTGGAAACCATGAGTAGATTATCTCAACCAAATCAGAAATTTTAATCACCCATTTACCCAAATTATCTTGTGCTGATTGTTGTGCTTTTAATTGAAATGGGTCTGCCCTGTTATATGTGTTTCAATTTTGCGATTTGCACATCATTAAATATTTGGATTGGCTTCTAAAAATGGCAAAGTAAGGTCTGTGCCTTCATTATAATTGGTAATTAGAAAACCTTAGAGGGATCAGGGCTGCTACAATACCACACACTGTGACTATGACCCACACGCCTCCTTTCTCCTCTGGCAAGGCACCAGTAACACTAATTGATCTTTCCACATATTCATCTTTGTACAACCTCTTTGTAATCATGTAGAATGGCAAATTTAATGGGCATACAACAATGCTATTTTTACTTTATAATGGTTTTTAAAAATCTAATAACTGTTTTAGTTTTTGAAGGCATTCACATAAAAAACATTTCAAGCCTTGTGTTTTTTTCAGTGTACCATGCATCTCTACGATTGGAATCTTTGTTAATTGTAGGTCTATTAATACTATGGGTATAGTCCCTTATTTAAAGCTACAATATGTATGATGTATAAGCATTCCCTTTATGTATCACTGTGGAACAAGATTATTCGCATTATTTCAGGCAGACAGAGTTTGGTTATCTTCATCTGAAATGTGAACTAACTTCATCTGGGTTTATGTGAGGATAATTTCAGCAGTGAGGCCTATCAGATAATTCACAGAACTTGCCTGCAGTGAAGGTGCCTCTAAATCCCTCTGGCCCGCCCTTCTTTTCATTCTGTATAAAGTGCATCAGCATTGCCGCAAGCAGTGTTCATTACAATAAAAGGTGCCGGATCTCTGACAGGCATGAGCTTATAGCATTAACAGCATTATTGCGTAAGGTGTGCTACAGCAAAACTGGAGGTAATGAGAGAGGAGATGTCCTGTGTTTGTTCTTTGTGAGATATTTAATGTCTATTTTTTTTTCACCTTAAAATCAGAAACAAGGCCGTCTGGGTAGTGTAGAGGTATAAGCACTCGCTTACCACTGCAGAGACCCGGGTTCAATTCCCGGCAGCGGTACTTCCGGCTTGGTCAGACGTTCCTATGAACACAATTGGCAGTGTGGGAAGCCGGTGAGATTATGGGTCTTGATTGTTGCATTCGCGACTCCTACTGGTTGGTCGGGGCGCCTGTTCAGGGAGAGGATCTGGGGGAGATGAACCTCCGCACGCATTACGCTCTCCCAATGAAACTCCACGCTGTCAGGTGAAAAGAAGCGGCCGGCGACTCCACATGTATCGGAGGTGGCATGTGGTAGTCTACACCCAGACCAACAGAGGATAGCGCATCGACCAGGACCGTGATTCTGACAGGGAATTGGTATAACGACTAAATTGGGGAGAAAATGGGAGATAAATGGCAAAAAATAAATAAAATCGGTGAGTTAACTGTGTAATCAACTCCATTCATTTATCAATGAAGTTCGGAGTAACAAAAACCAGTAGATTGCCCAGGACAAATGCTGCAGATCCCTGTTATAAATAACAAAATAAGCGTGTGCTACCCCTTTCAGCCCAATTATATTAAAACCTTTAATGTCCTTAAAATGCAGAGACTGAGAACATCTTAAGCCACGGCACTCCAGAATAAGCCCAGCCCTTACCATTGAATGTAATGAAATACTGAGCTTTTTCTGTTAAAAAGGTTGATTAGTTTCATTTTCATACATTACACACAAAATGTGGCTGATGCTTTACACTGTGGATCAGCTGTTTCTGTTACCATCAATGGGTATTTGATTTTCATCTTTCAATTATTATTTTCATGTACCTTATTCAAGGTTAAAGCAGAAGTGTCCAACCTGGAAATGAAAACTGCAGCATTCTGGCAGCAAGCCTAGTTCCTTAAACACTAAGCCAAATTACCACCTCAGGATGGCAGTGAATGAAAATGACCCCAAAGACATTTCTCATGTGGAGGCTGAGAGTCCGGACTCCATACTCTTGAAGGGACATTCACTCTGATTCTGTGCATCTAGGAAATGGCTTTACATGGCTGCACTTATTCTAATGCTCATTTTATCTTGTCGTGGTTGAACGAGATCCCACTCAGATATAAACATATTGCTGAATTGGCATCCTAAGCGCATGGTGGTTTTGTTCATCCCAATAAAGCAGTGAAGGTGAATAACTTTCATTTTGTTTTCGTTTCCAGAGACTCTTATTTCATTATACTGACAGCTTTTTATTCAAGTATAAAATTAGCTACATTCAATCATGATCTCAGATGCATTTTGTTAAGCTATAGAGTGAAAAGGAAATGTAAATATATTACCTTTAACAGTACCCCAGAAAAAGTTTCCATAGTTCCACTCCTTGGTTCCATTTAGACTGTATGGATGAGATAAATATTAAATTGAAAACTGCCAATTTTTATGAATTTTTATGATTCAAAATTGTTCTGCATCTACAATTCCTCAGAAAACTGACTTAAATGCCTTAGATTTTGGTTATACATTTCAGAATCATTCTAATCTTATTTTTGGCCATTAATTTGTATAATTTTGTGACACTTTTATTTTTCATTTTATATTGAGGCTACATTTTTAAATATATCCCACAATCAAAAATTACTGTGTCCAAACACAAACCACCCCAAGGAAAAGACAAATGTGTATGAAAATGAATGCAGCATGATTTTATACTGTATTGAAAAACTTGAATCTAAAAATGTTCATTGATTAGAACCTTGGACATTGTGGGCTGAAGGCAGCAGCCTAACCTAAGCCATTACTCAGACAAATTTTTAGGAATTGAAAGGCAATACAGACGGAAAAGTTAATGTGCCAATGGCCAGATTTGAATCAACATGCGTCTTTATCATTAACAATTAAAAGCAAAAAAGTTTTTTTCACAAACACACGTTGTAAAGTTTTGCAATCATTAACACCAAACTGCTAAACTAATACTGATGATATTGTGCTTTTCCTCTCTGATCATAATATATGATCCCATTCTCGTATTACACTCTCTACCATTAATCTTCAGATCCAGGCCCTTGTTTTATAAACAATGGCAGTCACAGATCCCTTTTTCATACACATACTAAGACATGGAACCATTTTCATTCCCTGGTTCACAACCTTCAAATAATCATACAAGCACTACCTGATTTCCAGCCATTGATCCTTACCTGAACCTTTTCTTCCTCACCACTATATCTATTTTCTTTTAAATTCTCTTTTTCTTTCTTCCTTTTTCTTAACAAGCTGTTTTCTTTCACCTCCTTTTTCCCCTACGGGATAGGAAATTTACTATAAAATAGTTTTTAAACTGAGTTGGGCCCAGGATTATTTGTAACTAATGTGTATTGAGTAAACATCTTGCATAGATGTTATGCTTTTAATCCCTTGTACTGAATTAATTAATAATATTGAAAAATAAATTGAAATTAACTTGTAAGTTAAAATTAAGAACAAAAAGCATTTCCAGGCTTTGAGTGACAATATGACAATTCACAAGTTATTAATGACTTTATGGCACATTTGTAAAGAACTACAAATGACTATGTGCTATGAACAGAATCAAACTGACAACCTTTACGATTACAGGCACAACTGTTTTACATTCTTTGCCAAGGAGCTCAGAATTGAGAGCTCAAGTGTTTATATGAATATATTTCCTAGCGTGAACTTCAAACAAATAGTAGGCAAAAACACAACATCCCAAGAAATTTAATGCATTTATTTAACAAATTATGTGTGCCTTTTTACCCTTGAGCAAGGTACTAACCTGAATTGCTACAATTAATATCCGACAGTATAAATTGATTGTATGTACTGTAAATGATTATATAAATGAGTTGTGCAAGTCATTCTGGATGATGATGATGATGTAAAATGTTTTTTTTTTCTTTCTTTTTTTTTTTTAAGTGTGTGCCACAGAATAATGACGAAAATGATGGTTTTGTGACATTTGAAGCCATCAAAACATTAAATTAAAATTAATTAATTATTCTTAATAACAAAGTAGGCTTATTACTATTACCAGTTGGGCAACATGCATAATTGGTATAGTGTATGTGTCAGGGTCTGGGGTGGGTCTCAGAAGCGGACCAGAGTTAGTAGAAGATGCGATTTATTTTTCAAAGCACAGAATCAGAAGCAGTCTCTTAATCAAGTACAGGCAGGGGTCAAAATCCGGGAAATCAATTAGACAGGGCAGAGGTACAAAAACGGGAACCGGGAGCAGGTCGAATAAACAGGCGAGGGTCAAAAATACCGAGGCAAGGAACAACACGGGCAGGCTAAACTCGAGGTCGGAAAAGAACAAGCAAAAGTCGAAAAACCAGGAAGGACAAAAACACTGAACAAGGCTTGAAAGGCTACTCGAAAAAATCAGAGGCACGATCTGGCAAAGGAAAAGGTGCACACAGAAACTAAATAGCAAACGCCAATGAGTGAAGATGGGACGCAGGTGAGGATGGTAAGTGGAGGCTTGATTGCAGATGAGGAAACCGGTGGAACTGGGGCGGGGCGTGGGCGTGGACAGGAACCAGGAATCTAAGGGGGAAAAACAATAACAAACGCACACCCAAGCACACGAACACAGAAAACACAACCGCAAGCGAAAACAAAGTAAACTGAAAATAAAAATAAATAAACACTAGAAAATAAGAAATAAACAAAACTAAAACCGGAACACAAGGAGAAACAGGCAGGATTCCTGACAGTATGTTAATAGTATGTACAATTTCATACTGTTTTATGCTGATCAAATAACATTTGGTGGTATTATTTACATTGCATGCTAATTCCCATGTACTGCAGGATAATTGGTAATGGACATGATAACCTTTCCTTTGCAGCTACCAAGTCTCATGTCAATATCACTTTTAAATATAAAAAGCTGACTATCCAGTCACTTGTGACAATTGTGTTTCTTTGTTATCTATTCATGTTCAAACTTTGAGTCACTTCTACAGTGCACACTAAGTTGGATAATTAATTAATTAAATGTATTTAATTTATAGCCTTCAGTTTCCACCCATGATCTCTCTCAATTATAGGACAAAGCTGGGTGTTCAAAAATTAAGTTGATTGTTTCTTCATGAACTGATTAAAATGCAGCTAAGAGGACCAGTACAGTACACCCGTATAACTGAAATGGTTCAAATTCTTTTATGATATTTTGTACAAATTGACAGAGAGGCATTTTAGTGCAAGTGAGAACATGTTACTGTCAGTGTTTCTCATAAAGAATTTAAATGACATCTATAACTACTTCATAAACTTGACATAATGGCTTCATAAATCGTACTTAAACAAATGTCCTGCTTCAAATGGTGACATGACACCTTATGCATTATGCCAAATGCGACATGACCAACAATGTCACCTAGCTAATGGTTAAACATTATAAAAGGTAACATAAAACAAGCATATGTAGGATATTAGGCTAGTGACATGAAACAATTCAAATCAACCCAAGGGAAGTTAATCCCTCGGACTCCTGTTACAATGGCAGTAAATATTGCTTGTATTAAAAATTTGCCACACAGCTGGCACACTGTATGCACGTCACCGTACATTACAGTAATATGCTACTAAAAGGAGTGGCTAATGTTTCATGAAGAAAAGAACAACATAATTTGTAACACTGGTAGGATGGAAAGTCATAAATGTTAAAAAAGCATAAGTGGTGCAGAATTACGGACATCACCTCATAGTCCCATATATAGCCTTGAATGACTGAAGGTTCATATTCTTGTGAGCCAAAAGTAGGTGAGAGTATTTAAAGGACATTTCATCAATACTATTATTAATAATGGGCCGTGTGAATCATATGTTGTTGTATGTTTTTTCTGGTATTTGCAATAATTTAAGGGCCACTAAAATATTACAACCCTTTTGTGAATTACCCATTAAACTAGAAGATTAAGCATACTGCAGTTTGTTCTATGAGCAAATGTCTTCAGTGGAAAAAAAAATCTTAAAATCTTTCAATCTTAAAACTGAGCATTCAGTTAATTCACTGGTATAATGTGCTCAGTTTTGTAATAAGTTGCTTATTTAAATAACAATACTAACAATAATAAATGAATAACTGATGAATAAGCATGTAAAAAGATGTCACACAGAAAGACCTCACTGGCTTAATTCTACATAATGCCACCCGCATTACCTCGTTCTAATGTTATTTTGAATTCTACTTAGTGATGATTAGTTTTTCCCAGAGAAAATTCACAAAGGGCAACTTTCTCTAAATGAATAGAGAAATTGTTTTTTTTTTCTTTTCTCACCATGAACACAAGAACTTTGAAATAAAAATGTAAAACTTAATTACTTAAGTGAAAAAGTGAATGAAAGGGAATTGACGTGTTAGAAACAGTCTCATTGCACTCAAATGGCATGCAGACAGACTGATTGGAAAATGTGATGGCCTCTGACTAACTCTGTCATTCTGGTTTATGCTAATATAAATATTTATGCCTTGAAGTACAAACTACTGAATCTGCAATAAAAGAAGGTTGATAGTATAACATGGAAGTTCTTCCTATACAGTTTCAATCAGAGAGCCTAGGGATCTTCTTAATCTTACTACAAAATTCAGCAATCAATTACTCATCATACAGTGTTTGATAAAGCACTCAAATGGTATTGTCAAAAAGTATTTAAAAATCGAAACAGTTGTAACCCAACTAATTATTTAATATCAATTATAACTGAATGATGTGTAAGTCAGATGACAAGGTATTTTAACAGATATGAAATTATAGATTGATGGGCACAGAACTTGAGACAAAATTAATTTTATTTTCATCCCAAAATAAAATTAAAAAGCAGTGTAAATGTGGCAAATAAAGGCATAAGATCAAGCATTTGGGGGTTGCCACCTACATACCAACAGGCTCTTTGGATGGATAGCATAAGCATAAGGATCCCCCCTGAATGAGAGCAACCAACAAATACAAGCATCTGGACTTTATTATACATTATATATAACATTATTGTAACTATGACAAGAACATTGAATGTTTTGGCCAAGTACAGCATTGGCATGTTTGGTGTCAAAAGAGGGATGCAAAAGGACCTCATACCTACTGTGAAATATGGTGGAAAATCATTGTTGTGCCACCAGAAGCTCTTGCTAAGATCAATGTACCAGGAGTACCAGGACATTTTGGCTGAAAACCTGGTTGTTTTAGTGAGGAGGCTGATACTTGGTGCTATCTGGGCCTTCCAACAAGACAACAACACCAAACATACCACAAGGTCAACACAGAAATGGTTCCTGTTGTGAATGCAAGATGAACCCTTTACAACGGCCATATCAGTTTCCAGTAAACCATTTTTTGTGGTCTGACAGTCCATAAGCCCAATCCTCAGAATATCAAGGATCTTAAAAGCATCTGCTTGAAGGAATGTGCGAAGGGTGGTCCGTACCATGCCTTACAGCAGGGATCATCAACTCTGGCCCTCAAATCCAAATCCAGCCCTGGTTTTCTTTTCTCCTGGATAATTAGTGCTACTGATTGCCCAGACTGTCTTCACACTTAACTCCCAGGCAAAGGGAGGGTGGAAAACCAGCAGTACTCGGCCCTTGAGGACCGTGGGTTTCTGATCCCTGCCTTACAGAGTGATTTCAAAAACATGTGATATGGGGTGTATTTCTTTTTTAAAATACAAGGGGAAATGTAGTCTTTCACAGAAGAGACCTCAATGCTGCTTATTACAAAATAGCAGGTGTGCAACTAGCCCTAATAGGCCACAGCTTCTGTGACTATTAGCCCAACCTGGTCTCAAGACTAATCACATGTATCTATTCAAGAAGTTTCTAGCATCCTAAAATCACGTAACCAGAATGAAAATCTGACATTTTTCTTCCACCAGTAAATCAATAAAGGTAAGCCAACATCAATATTGAATTTCAAATGTACATTTATTGAAAAACTTTCTAATTTTGTAATTGCATTTTAATGCAACGTCATGAGTAATTCTTTAGCTTTTTCATCTCTTCTGTGTCTGTTCCAATTGTCTTGTATTACTTAGCGAACTACCCAGCTGTGTCTTGCATAGCTAGCTACGCAGCTTTCCAGCTAGTCTGTTTTGAGGATGACATATTATGATTAATAATGGATTTAGCTTGTGAGCTACCCATCAGAGCATGTGATTTTCAGTTCTTTTGAAATGTACAATGTGTGGGAACCAAAATAATTCTCAAATTCAGAAGCTTTGAAAAGCAATACAGGTAAAGTTATACATGCTGCATACATATTAGTGAGCAATTCTATTTTTTCAATTATATGATTTTAAGTGTACTCACTGTATTAGTATAGCTTGGATATGGCATATGTGACCAACAGAGTCCAACTTTAAATAAGAGTCCTTTTTTTAATTACATTTTTTTTATTAATATGCTATTTTATTCCCTTTCCTAATCTTGTTTCATAATCTGTTTTATGTTTTTTATTTGTATTAACTACAGATGGGTGACAAATTAAAGGAAAAACCTGAATAAATGAGTGGAGAAACATGTTACGTCCCATAACTCACCTGTGTTTAATAACTAGGTGTACGCTACCGGACATAATACTAAGCCACCTCAATATTAACCACAACCCGAAAGAAGACCCAATTAAGCATAAAGTGATACAGCAAAGCAGGGATTTAAGAGCCTTTTGTCCTAAAGGAGTTATAAGCAAGTATATACATGTACAGTATATCACAGGTAGCAGGATCTCACCGAGCAGGTAACCCAGCAAGATGGTCCTCTGACCTAAAGGTCCGTCCTCCAGTTCCTTACAGATGTTTCGAGTTACAAACTGGGGTATCGTTGACTATCGCTACAATATGCACTTTCTATAACTAAGAAGAGCACGAAGGCTACTATTAGCACGTTATAGAATATGTCTTTAACAAGTTGTAGAGAATGGAAAAAGTGGACTGTGAGCAGTAGGCTAACCAAAACTAAGACCAAGACTTAGAAACTTAGAAAGATGCACATCATAAATATATAGTCCTGCATCTTTCTAATATCGCTGCTCTGCGACGGTCCCGGCGTCCTCACAACAGGCATCCTTTTATGGTTGCCAAGAGATGGCGCACGTTGTCTCTCAGGCGCATCTTTGGACCAGCATCTTTGCGACGGGTCCGTGACGTCATTATCTCCATCTGTAGGGGAGACAGAAACAAACGCGGTAGCAATAAAACACAAAGCCCAAAAAAGACTGGGACGTAACAAACAAAACAAATGCAGACGCTTCCATACAGATGTACTGCATGATACAATTAAGCAATTAACATCCTATCATGCTCTGTGGCATGTACAAAAATGCTGAGTAGGCCCAATTGACCTCGATTTTGGCTCACTGACTGAACAATGTTTACTGGATCCGATTGATGGCACTCAACTGTTTCTCTCCTTTCCCCCTTCTGACACACAGGTCTATTCATGCATGTCAGCCTGCCTTGTGACATCTCCTCTTGGATGAACAGTTAATACCTGAAGCTTAATTTGGCCAAGACTGAGTTGCTTGACATCCTTACCAAGTCTTCTCTCCTCCAGGACCTCTCCATCACTCTGGACAACACTATAGTGCAGGGCTACTGAACTCCAGATCCTGTGGGCTGCAGTGTTTGCAACATTTGCTGGAAACATGAACTACACCACCGGCTTTCACTAATGAGCTTACTTCCTGACAGTGATGGTTGCTGAGCTGAAAAAAGATGGGATGGAACCTTTAAAATGTTTTCATTCATTTTCATTTAATTGATTAACAAGTGTGCCAATGATCTAAATAATACATTGGAAAGCAAACACATAGCTTCATTCTTCACATCATGTTAAGGAGATGAAATGATAAATGAAATTTAGGTAAATCAGTTTGTTCAGTAAGTAAGTTATCAAGTAAGGAAAAAAAACCCACTCTATTGACCACCACGTTTTCTTTCAGCACAACCTAAAATACAGGCTACAAAACCTGCAATTCAAGACTGCTTAAATGACAAGACCTGCAAATTGCGGAGGGAGAAGAGTACATGTATTCACAGTTTTAAATAATGTCGATAAAATGTGCACAATTTTGCGATGCAAATAAAAACATTTTTATCACTCACCTAATTCAGAAGGACTTGCTATGTCTGATGGTATTGGGTATTTTGTGAATTAATGAAAACAGATTGAGACCAATAATTATATTAAGTTTTCCACCCAGCTCAGTTTTCAGCTTCTTCTTGAACCAAGGTGGTGAAATAATTTGTGAAAGCAGGTGGTATAGTACATGGTTGGAGCAAATACTATCTGCGGCCAGCAGGACCTGGAGTTGAGTGGCGCTGCTATAATGATTTCCGTAAAACATTGGCATGACACTCGACAGCAACCTGACCTTTGATGACAACATAGCATCGGCAAGCTCGGCCTGTAGATTCTTTCTCTGCAAAATTAGTAGAATCTGTTCCTTTTTCACCACCTACACAACTTGGCTCCTGGTCTAGACACTCATGCTCTCTTACCTAGAGTACTGCAACTCTCTTGTCACTGGTCTCACTCCCTGTGCTGTGAGACCTCAAAAACTCATTCAAAATGCTGCTGGTCTACGTCCTGAATTAAATGTTAGCATGAAAGTCTTGCTTCTTAATATAGCATTTAAGGGGTATGTTAACAGTGATTTATATTGTGCATTGGGACTAGCCATGTTACCAATGATTTGGCTTTTTTATTACTTATGCAGTTTTTTCCTCAGTATACCATTGATTATTTATTTGAACACTCTGTTATGCACTCATGTGATATGTTCGTGTGTTGTCTTATGACTCTTGTTCAGATGTAAATGTAAATGTACTCTTATTGCATGCATGCAACTTTGCTTTGTAAGTTTCTCTGGATAAGAGCATCTGACAAATGAATAAATTATGGCATCTTGACTTATACACTTCTGTAATGTGGTGGACCCTCTCTGGAGTGAGTAAGCTAAATGTCTGCTACTTTCATGTCAAAGTAGGTTGCAAAGTCATCTGCAGTGAGAGAAGAGGGAGGTGGGAGAGGGTGTGGGTTGACAAGTACATTTTATGTAGGTTACAGCATTATGCTTGAATAATAATAATAATAATAATAATAATAATAATAGTTTTATTATTAATTGTTATTATTGATTGTACAGTGTAGCACCTTTCATACAGAATGCAGTTCAAAGTGCTGAACAGGAATAATAGACACAGAGGGAGATAAGGGATAACACAATGATCATAGTCAATTACGCAAATTTAAAACATAAAACAAGATTAAGAAAGGGAAATAATATATTAATAAATATAAAAATGTCAAAAATTGAAATTAAAGTTGGCTGTCACTCACTTAAGTCTTATTCAAGCTTTACTAATACAATGAGTTCACTTACAATTATATAATTGAGAAAATAGAATTAGTCACTATTATGTATGCAGCATCTATAACTTTCTCTACATTGCTTCTCAAAGTTTCTTCAGTTGAGAACCAAAAACTACATGCTCTGATTGCTTACATTACATTACATTACAGGCATTTGGCAGACTCTCTCACAAGTAATACAAGGCAATCGGGACAATCAAGACAAAGATGCAAATGGGTCGAGCGAACACGTTATAACCATAGTCTACCATTTAAGGTATACTATGATTATAACAGAATGCGTTAAGCCAGATCACATGTCAATTATGAGAGACATTTAAAATATTTAAATGTGAGGAGGCCTTGGTCTTCACAAGAAATGATTCAGGAGTCTTCCAAATGTGTTCTCCAACCTTATCAGACATTACAGCAAAAGTCTCACTGCCAGTATCCTTTCCAGCTCTTACAGTTACTAATCACAAATAATTGTAAAACTTATTTTAAAAAGTATAATTAGTGTTATGTTGGTTTATCCCACAGAATCATAAAAAAAAACAATACTTTACACACGTGGCAAACTATTGCAAGATATATTCCTTGTCACACCCATGTGAATGTACAGGGATGTATATCACAAATTTTCCTACACATGTAAAACATTGTATTTTATATTGTCCTGTGTATTATGGGCTACAAACAATTTAACAATGCAATCCAAAAATGCAGTGTGTATTATATACCCCATCCTCCGTGTCATCTATATGAGAAGTTACTACAAGAGACTGCTTATGGATAGTTGTGAAACAGTTGATTTCAACTGAGAAATCATTCATGAAGGGTAACCTGACTCAAAAACTAGTGTGAGTCAATGCAAAAACTTTTTTACTTTCAATCTGAACATGAGATGGACTTCACAAATACACCATTTGGGAATGGTTAATTTCAGTGGAGGAGAAAGACAGACCAACCAGGAATAGTCAGACTATACAACTGAACTGCTTTCGATTTAAAGGAAAATGCTGTTTACAAGAACTCATTTCATTAACTCAAGCCGCTGCACTCTGGATTTAGGACCCATACTGCAATAGCTACGCAGTAGGATGGAATATTAAAGAACAGGAACACAGCGTCTATGCCCAGTTCAGAATGTGTCACTCTCACTTCTTTAATATTTTAATACATTTCCTTAATGCACAGTTCCTCGGAGTTAAAATCAGAATGATTATACTATTCAGATCTCCGAACTTGAACAATTTGTTTCAGTGCCTCTATGAACACTCTGGGACTGTACTGCCATACAGGAAAAACCAAGAAAATGTCAGCATTTCCATTTTCTATAGGCTAGGAAGCATGCCTGCATGGAGACGATTATTATTATTATTTTAAACAATAAAATACAATTTAAATAACTCCAAATCAACTTGTCAAGTGACATTATGTTTCCAGGGGCTGTACATGGAAACAGATTCATTTTATATTTATTCACAATTCCAAACATACATTTTAGCATTTCTCTTGTCCCAGTAATTCTTTCCTGCAGTGAAAATTACTGCTCCTTTCTAAAAATGATTAATTATTTTAGTTACAACTGAAATTTTGATAAATTTAAAAAATATATTTAATCAAGTAATATATACATGTACTACCACTTAAGGCACAGTGTTGTTGCACATGCTGTTTTTGATGTGCTTGAAGTGTATTGTTTTGCTTTAGACCATAATCAACCAAATGCCCCAATACCAACCATTATAAATCCAGCACTAATAAAGGATACTACTAACAAGTGAAGTTGTGTAGAATCTTCATTTCATTTAGATCCACTTGATGCATCTACCTTTGATGTTGCTGAACTATTTAACTCACTTAAGTTAAATGATAACAAACATTTATTTAAAATATTGTCTCAAAGACATACTTTAACATAAAGAACTGTTTTACGCCTTGTCTAATAATTTGCTGAATTTTATTCCATTACAAGTTAGATTACACATGTATCCACAGCTACTGCTGCATATGATCCTGGAGTTCTCTATATGTGGGGAACGCATTGGGTTGGAAATAGCTCAACAGAAGCTTTATAGTAGGCATATAGTTCATGTCTAACTACTTCAGTGACCAAAATCATATACTAAATGGACATAGGTTATCATGTTAGATGTTCATGCTTGCCTTGTGGCTTTTACTGAATTAAGTAATAAATGTGGGAAATTAGATCTATGAGGAGGGGGTAAACTGTTTTAGGTTAAATGAGCGTGCTGCTTGATACAGATGGACAATGAACAAGCACACTGCAAAGGATACTTGCATTCAAAGTAATATGCAGCAACATGGTTTCAGTCCAACCTTCTCATTTAAGAAAACACACCAGATTGCACTGATCAAAACAGAACTGGCATTTTTTTAAACAATTGAAAACTGAGCCTCAATTATAGGAGGCTTGTCACCTTTTAACTAAAAATAATTTTCAGCAGTTTTGATTTGGTTTGGTCTGAGACCAAAGAGGCGGATTGGTCTCGGCTGCGCCGGCTTGTGGAGAGAGCACACACACCTGGGTTGCGTTAGCTCATCAGCCCAGGTGCTTAAAGGTGTGCTGCTCTCCACAGTTCGGGGCCGAGACCGGGACCTAACATCGAGAGTGCAGTTATAATTTTCTTTTCGCTTTATTTTGAGCACTAAAAAAGAAAGGAGTCCTCAGCTGGGATGCTGGAGGAGCTGGACCTGGCCGGGAAGGCGGGTCAGCTACAGAGCAGGGAACTGAAAAGTTGCTGCTCTTACTTTCTTCTGTCTTTGTTATTTTAGGTTGTTCTTTTAGTTTAATGCTTTTGCCCGGAACCCGTGAGAACGGTGTTGCCTGGTGCGCATCTCCCTTCCCCGGGGTATCACGCTTGGCGTGTGACGCAGCATTAAATTAGCCAATCCTGATTGCTGATAAACAGATTATGTCTGACATTTTTCACTAGCCTGTACTGCACTATAATAATGATGATGATGATGATAAAATGAATTTTAAAAAATAATAATGTTCTTGTTATAATATTTCTAAAAGGTTTCATTAAAATTAATTCCAATATATGGGGACCTATTGCTGTGGGGAAAATAAACATGAACTCACTCAAATTAATTTTTTATTTATTTGAATAAGGGTTGTAATTGCAGCATATGAATTAAGTCTCAACTACATGTGGGCAGTGGGTCCAAGTTAATCCTAACCCTGTTATCTCCTAACGCAGCT
This sequence comes from Anguilla anguilla, assembly GCF_013347855.1. NCBI lineage: Eukaryota > Metazoa > Chordata > Actinopteri > Anguilliformes > Anguillidae > Anguilla > Anguilla anguilla. Next base: position 43,248,748 of record NC_049208.1, read on the forward strand.
TTCGACAGTTTTAGTTACATTGACTGAATCAATTACTGACAAGGTTTCATTAACTCATAAATGACTTGGTGATAATGGAGCCTGTCTGGAAGAGTTCATAGATTGATTAGCCATTTGTGAATGCAATTCTTCTCACATTGGTATCTATTCAGTCAATTATTTAACAGGGGCAGGTATCTATCTTGGTTTGTGATTTAGAGGGTCCACTGTGTATATATATATATATATATATATATATATATAATTATTTTTGTTTGTTTGTTTAATGAATGATGTCATACAAATGTGGATACATGCCCTCTAATTAATTGAAAGTGCTTGCAGAGTGTTTTGTGTATATCCACAAAGTGATAGAACTGAAATGTGGGGATCTGATGCAATGCATTAAATTCTAAAGGAAAAGTAGGAATTGTTCATTCTAGAAAGTAGTGTGCAACAGATCTAATAAATAAATGGTTGCACAATTTTACATATTTGGAAATTACACACTTGAATATTATAGATCAGGTACATTGATCTATGTTACAACAGTAGTGTTCTACCATGTAATCAAACCTTCAATGTCCACATTATGAGTCCTGGACAACTATGTCACACATTACTGCTGTACATATAAATGTTCTGGTGTAACCTGGTGATTATACAAGTTGTCTGTGGGGACTGCAATGGTGACATAAAATTTTGCCACCCTGTTCATTTTAACACAATTTGGAGGGGATGTCTGAAATTAGTGTGGGTGGGATAGACAGTTTGAGTATAGTTATCAGATGGAGAGGAAATGATTCAACAAGATACTCTGACCAGAGTTATTTAGGAGTCTTTTATACAGCATGGTTATACCTTTAATTCTCTATGGTACCTTGTCTGTATATTTCTACCTATAGGCCCCATATTTTGAACAATGTTAGTATTGGGAAAATTTCAAGAGTGTTTTCTCAAGGATAAAACTTGCAGGTGCCTGCAATGTAAGGTTGCCTATTGTATACAGACATGAATAAAGGTCAATTTAAAGATTTCTTATCAGCGAATGTGATTACTATTGGCTTGTCTATGCTCCTTCTGGGTGACTTGTTTTGTCTTCCCCATAAGATAATTTCTTCATTAGTTTCAAACCAAATTCAAAGAATGCCTTTGGTGTTGTGGTTGTTGTTGTGGTTTTTTAAAAACACAACAATATGGAGTCTGATGGCATTTAAAATCAACTTGTTAATTCAATATACTACAGTACATACTGCTGGATGAAACTTTTAAATGTGCAGAAAAAATTGACAAAATGTTTCTGCATGACACCAACAATATCTTAGCTTGACATTATATCTCATCATTGCTTGCAGAATTAATAAAATCACAGAATCATTTCAAGATTTTCACAACTAACCAGTTTCATCAAATCAAAATAAGTTAGTGAGATGATGTTAAGCGGCAGTGTGCACTTTTCCCTCTTAAACAGGTGGGCGCCTCAAGCCATAGAAGCTGATAAGGATGTTAGAAACAGCAACATTTATAGCTTTAAACTGTAATAACATTCACATACATTAAAACATAAGAGTAGAAAATAAACACATCTTGAATTTTTTTCGACTTGGATACCTTTTATTTCTGTTGAATACGTTTTGGTTAACTATGGGGACTTTTTAAATGAATCATTTAAAATCAGTATTTTTTTGAAGAATGAAAAGGTTTTGGTACATTTTTATTATTGATGATTTGCTACTACTTTTGCATGCAAAAAATATTAGACAGAATCTAGTGTAATAATGTGCATAATACATGGCTCCTTGTGGTGAAATTACCCATCTGTCTCATTGTAACATTTACAGGCTAAATTTATTTTTGGCAATAGTGTTTGATATTCTTCTTCCATCAAGGAGCTTTTACGATTAGTAACCACTCTGTTGTAACTCCAGTGGAAATGCACTGTGTGGGAAATGTAGAACATTTTTTGTATGGGCAAGTGAGGCTTTGTGAACCGGTGAGTCATCAAGTGCCATCAGTGATTTTCACATTTCAATCAGTTAATGTGATTGTACTGTATATTCACATCAAAAACAGACCATTTGACTACCATTTTACAATTTAATGATACCTGAAGCCACTTTCTTTGTGTTATGTACAATTCCAGGAGGACTCCTGTCGCACTCCTTCAATCTCTCTTGTCCCGCTATTTCATATTCACACACCTCTATTTTAATTTCACAAAAAAATCATATTCCTTTCTAAAAAAAAATTAAATAACAAAAATAGTGGGCACATTTCTTACATGTATCTTGCATATTATTTGAATTATATCTAGCTTCACTTTCTTTTCTGGCAAGTGGAAAGCAATGTTTTAGGGTTACTATTTCATATGTTAGTATATCGCTAAAGAAAGAGAGAGAGTTGTGTTATATGTAAACAGAGAAAGTATTACAATGACTGTGTACAAAGTGTTACAAAGTCTTTGAGGGGAAAATATAGGTTCTGTACGATCATAATTGGGAGTTAAAAGTTTCAGTTTGCTTAAATTATTAAATTAAATATTAAATTGCAGTTTGAAAGGAAAATAAAAAATTACCATTTATTTAAATCTTACCCTCATATAGCCTGTGACTTGGCAACTTTTCCATTAATTGTTTGCACTGACTGAAACTGTCAGTATACTATAATACTATTTTAACTGACATGCCCAGTGTAGGTGACACTGAAATAATACATAAATATATTTTATATTATGAATTTCACATAAACACAATGCATGTATTAAGCAAGATGACTAGATAAACAACCAGCAGATCAATTTATGAATGAGTTCGTATTTTCTATCCCATATTCATAAAAACAATAAACACACACACACACACCTGCAATTGCACGTCCTAGTTGTAGTGTGTTGTATAGAAATTATTTTATTTTATGGTGTATGCAATGTCCCGAAATTAACATTACTTTTACTTACTCAGGCATGTGGATAATATGGTAGACGGTGCATAGTTTCGATGCAAAGATGTCACCAACCGAAATTAAATGCGTAAACTCAGTCAACCTGTAGCATTTAAACACGTTTTACTTTCCTCATCTCAGTCCGGCGAGCTCGTGTCGCTGTCCCTTTAAGACCGTTCAGTCTAGGGTGGCGCTTTCCTCTGCAAGGGCTTCTTGATATTAATAGTGTTGGTGTCTTGAAACTGACGTAATGCTTGGAGTCTGAGGTCCTGACAAGCGATAACATTTCTGATAAAGAATTGAGATCACTGCAAACTAACCTTCTATTTTTTTCCATCCAGACACAGGCGTTTTTAATATTAAACACAGTCACCCCGATTCCAATTGCATAGGAGAAATTTGAAATCTTAAATCCCCTCAAACAAAAAGAGAAATAATACCCCGAGATCAACAAACAAACACAAAGACGGTTCATGGCTTACGCCAAAGCTCCTCCATCTTTCAGACTGCAAAGACTATTGCAATTTAATCAACAGGTAAGGAGAAAGAGAATCAATGAACGTTAGTAGGGCGGCAGCAAACAATGTGATGTGAATATCTAGTAGTTCCTGAATGCTGATCTCTTTTAGTAGCTAACGTTATGTAATGTTGGGAGAGCTAAGGGATTTCGTGAATCAGTTGTGAGCTACTTTGCTATGAAAAAGGAGCAGGGCTTCTCGGATTTCACATGGCATTTAGGTTTTGTTGGGTCAAATGCATGAGAAATTGAAATTGGCTACTAGCTAGAAGCAGTAGCCTTAATCGAGGGGTCACGTTCTGAGACAAGGAAGAAAAACATGATTTCCAGTAGGTTTGTGGCTTTTTCCTTCCCTTTTCTGCAAATCCTTTTCTTTGAAGCTGCCGTGAAACGTTCGTTCGAAAGATTGTAACGGATGAATTGGTTTGTTTTATGAAAATGATCCAGCCTGTCAAATTCCGCGCATTTTAAATGTGTAACTAGCTAGATGTGCTCTCTTTAGCCGCCGCATCACATGCATTTATTTGCATTGTTACAGCGAAAGAGCGTTGAGGACATCTAAAAGTTCATACTAAACTATACAAAACTTTATTTAAATGAACTACCGTTTGTGATAACGTAATGGTGCGTAGATAATATGACTAGTGTAGTATTTCCCTCCGAAGTTTGAAAACTTTTACAGTTCGATGTTCCATTGATAAGAAAAGTTATGAACATTACGCGTTCCACTATATGTGTGTGCGCGCGCGACTTTGTAGTGTATGGCTACCACACTTTTCAACATGGTTTATGTTCTTTGGTCCAGCTTCATTCGTAGCCTAGTTACACTACTTTATGCTGCATAGCCAGTGCTACATTTGAGTCTTGAAGTTAAATATGTTTGTTCGTTGCTTCTGCTTTGCGAAGGAAGATTCATATTCACTTTAGTAAAACAACTGACGTTTCGGTATACAATATTATTTAAACACATTAACAGTGAATCCGTGTAATGTTTTCAGTGTGACTTCTCCTTTAATGGAGATCGACCAGCAGTAGTTCGGCGCACTGTGATGTAGTCTAGTTTCAGAAAAGTTTTAGTAGCTAGCGTGACTAAGCAACATGATATAGACAACTTACTAAAACTATTTGACCTGTTTCTTTGGTAATAGAAAGCTTAAGCATGGTTATTTTATAATAACTACAGTTTATGACTGTCGTGTATGCAATATTATCCACAATTTGTCGGAATTACTTTATTATTCTGGAAGAGTAGGGGGCGGGGGTAACGTGCCACAGGCTGTGTTTTTGTCCAAATCATTACCAGTTTGTCACAAGTTACTTTGTACAGTTAGCTTCCAGACTACAACGTAGGTTATTTTTTAAAAGTTCTGTTGTGTTTCTGAATACGCTACTTTGGAAAATTACAGTGAAACAGTTGCGTATGAAAGTGTGTAACCCTTTGAAAGTTAGTCAGTTATTTTATTTCAGAAATGGTCCCTAAACACTATTTTGATTTTCCTCCACTTCATGGTTTTCAGAGGTGGAAAGTATCACTTTGTTCAGACCTGACAACAGAAGTCACCCGTTTCTCCGCCGAGCTTACTGTAGAAGTGGTTGGTAAAGCTGATTATTGTGACACAAAATTCCCATGTTGGTTCCAGTAGATGAATTGCAGTATTTCCTGTAAACTGTGAAACCGACTACACGCAGTGTCTGGAAATGATACGTCTTCTGCCCCTGAAAGCCCTCATTCTTGTCGGAGAAAGTGTGTTAATGACGTGGCCAAAGCAAACAAACTGCTCATCATTTAGAGAAAAATAGAAAAGCCTGCACTGAAAACCAGAGTTTCTAAATTTGTAACTAAGCGTGGGGGAACAATGACGCTTTTAGTTTTCACTCCTACACAGATAATCTGTTGACTGTTTTATGCCAAACAGTCTGCAAACCTTTTAAGACCTTCAGCTTGGGTAAATTTAGATCATAAATATGTTAGTTTTATACGTTTTATCTGCAAATGAATCGCTCAGTTCTATGGAAGAAAAAAAACCTTGAACCCAACCATTGTTTATAAAGCTATCTGATAAACTTGTAATACTTAATGGAATTTATAGAGGTTCAATTAAGTCCGAGGGATATAGGCCATTCCAAGTCTTAGACGAAAGCAGCTTTTCTTAAGTTTTCAGGCTAAGGAAAATATTTTTGAAAGTGTCAAGAAAATACCGTTCTTTACTCCTTTAAACTAATAAATACTAGAGACACATGGTTCTGCATATCCAAAGTGACTGAATAGTTTAATGTGTATTTCAACTGTAAATGGGACATATTATAGATCAGTTTTACATTGTAGAAACTTTACGGCTGACAAATGAATTTGGGTCTCAACTTCAGTGGTGGTCTGCATTTGTTCTACATGGCTTTATAGTTTTCACAACATCTTATGAAAACTTAATCGCACTGAGGCCCTTCTTTTTATTGCATATTGTGTGCCAGATCCATTGTGTAGGAATAGGGAATAGCTCATTATAAACTAGTTGTGATAAATTCTTGCTCTTGGTTTGGAAAATAGATTAAAATTAGATTTACATAAATTGCCCAATATAGTTTTTTTTTGTGCTGAAGCTAGAGTCTTTGACCAGAAATAATTGATCCCTGACCAAGGTCTTGTAATCATAGGGTTGCCTTGAAAAATTTCCTATTAATCAGATCTTCTGTGAGTATAGCCTACACAGTGACAACCGGTTGAATGTAATATGTTAAAGTAAATGTGATTTTCTTACCCGACCATAGAATTAGTTAAGTATTATTCTGTTCTGTCTTTGAAATGTTTTTGAACATTGTAATTACTGATCTGCACAGAAATGATCGCACATGTATTTGGAAAAGTCATTCTGTATAAAATTAACTTTTTGTAGATGCAACTTTTTATGCTTTTAAATATCTAAAAGTAAAGTAAGATCTCTATAGCAAAGTTTCCTCTTGACTTTTGGACTTGGATTAACATTTCGTATGACTCCTTGTTAAAGTGCTCCATATAAATTTGTATTCTTCTGAAATTATTTTTGAGTGCGTAAAGTGGCCTTTTCTGATTATTATGTAATCTAGAATATGGTTATTTATGTTTATATTTAAGCAAGGAAATGGTAACAAAGTGGTATGTGCTGCATTGGGCCATTGCTTATGATTTATGTAGAAAATTGTTTTTCCGTATATAAACAACATGACTATCTGTCTTTGTATTTATTCCAGATTACTTGTTTTATCAAGGTCGGTCGATTCAGTATATACGGCTGTAGCATTTTCAGTTCTTTCATGACAAGATGTCGTATATCAAATTTTAACATTCAAGCCTCAGTGTAAAGCTACATTTTTGTACAAGCACCGTTAAACTAATAGGGCGTGAGGAAGAAAAAAACATTTTTTTCATTTATGAAATTAAAGTTTGCTTATCAGTATTGATTATCGGTGGGAAAAACAGATCGAAGATCTTTTGTCGGGGAAAAAAGGTATTACTGTGTCTTTAAAAAAAATGTTCCATTAAAAAGTTTTTGTGACTAGACACCTTCCCTGGTGGTTGTATTCATCCGACAAGGAGAGCAGGAAACTTTCGATTTTTTAATGCTGCCTGACGTAATGTCAGAGTTTACTTTGAAGTAACAGACAGCAGTAATTGGTAGCCTTAAACTTTTAATAACACTTTGGATTCATTCTGGCAACCAAGTGGGTTGTTTTTCAGATTTGCCAAAAAGGGACTGTGGTCAGAGCAAGAAAGCCTGGGTTTGATGCAGTTATTTTTATTCTTGTTTTTAAAATCTGTTATTTCAATTCTGCCCAGCTGAACTGTGCAAGATGCCTCCAAAGTCACTGTAATAGTTAGTGTGTTTTGGACAACTTCTAGTTGATAGATTTTATAACTTGTAGCGTCCTCTGTTGTGACATTTAATGATGCAGTGTTCTTTTTTTAAGTGTCTCACTGCAAGCAATAGACCCACACAATGCCGCGCAAAAGCAGATCCAGTCCTTCTGTTTGAAAACATCTCCCATGCGCCTCCCCCTGCCTCCTCATGCAATAACTTTCCAAACAACATGGACACATCGGCCACACTTGGCAAACATTTTCTTTCTTTCTTTGCCCCTGAGAAGGTTTTATTCACAGAAGGCTATCAGGGCTATTAAGTTTATGCGGCAATGCACGAGAATACATGTTTATTAATACAAATTTTATTTAGTTGTAGTTGTGGCTGTTTTAGTAGTAGTCATCCAAGTAAATGTATTGTATAATTTTATGGACACTTGCTTACAGTAGTTTGGTTGACATTTCAACTGTCTTAAAACTCAAATAACCAGGGATGTATGATATGGGCATTCTGGACCATTTTCTTCTGGCCTTGTTCACCAATGCCACTCTGTTTTTCATTATAGAACAAATGTGAACTACAATTGAGTTTCCACATTCATGGATGAAGTAGATGGTCACAGACATCAACTTACAAAGAAGTGTCCTAGAATATAAAGTATTTTTATGGCCTGAATAATGTCTGATATGAGTTTGCTGTGAGCACTATTAACTAGCAGTTTGTTAAGCAGAGAGCAAGAGTCTATAGAACTAATGAGTCCCTGTATAACTTTGCTTGTGTTTGGTTGGTAAGAAATTAGTATTAAATAAGAGGTTAAGATTTCTGCTGTTAGGCTACTTTTGAGCATAACATTTCAGCTTCAGGGGTCCATCGAATGTTGTCTCATCACATCGCCCCATCATATTGGCCAGCACTATTGCTTTAAGCTGTTGTCGGCCAATGACAATGCAGCCCCTATCTTATTGTGCATCCCTGCAAAAAACCTATTGCGTATTAACTATTCAGATGTGTTTATGTCATTGTGCATCTTTTTTATTTATTTATTTATTTATTTATTTATTTATTTATTTATTTATTTATTTATTTATTTATTTATTTATTATTATTATTTTTTTAATAATCTTGGCTTAGGAACAAGTCTATTTTGGTTAGAGGAAAACTGCAGAGGTTTTCTTTGAAATTTGCTGAATGCAAATGAAGGCCTTTTTTCAGAAGGGTTTCTGCAGGAGAGGTCTTTGTGAACCCCTTAGAAAATTTGGAAAGTAGGGGTTCACTCCAAGAAGTGTCTCAGAATACTCAGTGGACGTATGGCCCCAATAATTTCTGACATGAGCTTTCTGTGAGTACTGTTGAAAGTCAGGGCAGATCTTGTTAGGTCAGGTGCACGCAAGTTATAGTTATTCCTACAAGTGCCAAATGTATGAGCTGTAACTCAATTTCAAGTAAGTCAAGATTTTTCTCACAAAATCACACTGAAGAGAAGGAAATATCACTTGCTTAGTTTAGGATAAAGGCTGCTACCAGCCAGTTGAAAGTACCACTTAACTAGTGTTTAAAATGTTGTTTGTCATTGAAACGGAAAGAAGCTATGGAACAGGAGTGAGGCAGTAGCAAAAAGATGCGTGTATTAGGGTAAAAACACATGTGGGACAGAAGCAGAAGAGGAGGCCTATTGCCCTGGGGCAAGAACACTGAGCCTGGTGGCCCCAAATTGTTACCAGCCTGTATAGTATGACCAATACACTCACCATGCATTTGTGTGAAATTTCAAGTTCATACCAGGTCTACCAGGCTCTAGTGGGGCAACACAATAAATTGCTTTTAACATGTTCAAACCCCCTTTGTTTGAGCAGGGAGTGAAAAGCAGAGAAAATGGCAGACACAGGCCATTTCAAATAGTGTTTCAAACCATGGTGGGTAATTTCTCATGAATGATCAAAACTTCTGGAGAGCAGATATGCTTCTCACTTCCATGTTGTTGGCCAGATGCAGCTACTCCATGAATATATTTCAGTTTTACAAAGGGCAATTCAGAAGCTCCATAGTGAATTGCACCTGGGGTGAGTTTATACTGTCTGGTAAGGCGAGGGTTCTGTAGCGTGCTAAGTTATAGATAAGCACTTATTTCATTATTACAAATGATGGTCTTGATAGAGCAGGTCTCTTACAATCCTGGCCATAATCTGGGGGGAAATATGGAGACAGACGATCCGTGTTCATAGCAGCCGTCTGAGCCATCATTTATAAATATGATTAATAGCGGGATAGTATCCTTTCTTGTACATGGAGCACATCATTATTTTTACATTTGAGGCCAATAATGGGGTCTGCTATTTTATCTGAAACTCAGCAGAATCAAATTGGGTAAGCTTTGTACTTCTCCGGGTCTTGTATAGGTTTTGGTATGGAGAAGATTCTTGACAGTGTAGAAGGGGAGCACTGTCTGACTTTTTAAGGTAACTGATGGATAGCCTTTTAAAAAAAATGATTTTGTTTCCTCGTAACCCCACCGCATTCTTCTGTAAGGATAGCTCCTTCTGCCTTTCCTTCAGACAGATATACATACTGCTGTGTGGGGCCTACTTTTTCAGTTCTTTCCAGTAGTGACTTGCTCCGCTGTGTTGCCTCTTTTGGGAGAGGTGCCCTGCCCTTTGCCTCGGGTGGCCCTGGCGTTTAGGGGGTTGGAGGGTGAAGGGAATCCTGTCTACTAAAACTGCCCTTTCCTCATCTGTCTGCTGTCCAAGTGCTCCGATGAGTCAGTTAGGCTCTTTTTTTTCTGTGTGAGTCTCTCTTTCTTCCATATTTTTATGCTTGCCGTGGTCTTCCTCTCTGTGTGGTCTGAGACTAGTGAAGTGGGTATGACTTAGCATAGTCTGTGGCACTGAGACAGGTTGGACAGGATGACTCTGAGAGGGAGGAAAAAAGAACCTTTTCCTAGAGAATGTTTATTCGCCTGCTTTTAGTTTGCCAGAGGACCGTCCCGTTAATGCACTCTTTCATTAATCAGCAATCTGCTTTCCGATGCTGGGAGTACATGTTACTGGATTTGTTTTATCAGTTTTTGGTGGAGTTAATTCTGTTTTCTTGTCACTGACTTCAGATACCGAAAGCCTTTGATGGGCCACATTTTCAACCCTGTTTCTCTGTGGTAGAATTTTCAGAACTCTCTTGGTCATTAATGTTTGCATGTACTGTGTATATGGATATACTCATTTTTTTCTTAATATTTATTTTTTTGTTTTATATTTGTTTATTTCTGTTTTAATTGGGTGTGGTTGCCATGGGAGAAGCTTTCGTGACGTGTACAGCAATTGAACCCTGGACCATTTGTACCTGCAGTCTCCTTTGAAGAACTGAATTGAAGAGATCGACAAAACAAAATAAAAGAAAAAAAAAACAAAACAAAAAGGAATGCATTTAAATCAGCTATGGACATGGAATAAAGGATACTTGAAATCAGCACCAGAGCTTTGGATATTGTGGCAGTATACAAATGCCTCATTTCTTGTGGAATCATTAGAAATCATGCTCTAATCCAGTCTCTCAGCAGAGGTATGTATATTTTATTATGGGGTGAATAAAGGCTTGCACCTGGGCATTATGTATCATTATATCTGTTGAAACAATACTTTACCAGCGAGCATAAGACAATACTGTATTGTCATTGTCAACTCATTAAAATCCAGAAATCACATTGTTGAGATACTTAAATGTTTGTTTTGTAATATATTTGCATGAATTTCAATGCAGCCTTTCCTGTTCATCGATTTCCACATTTGGTGGCTGTAGCTAGAAATCTTGCTTTCTATGGTTGCTTAGGAAAATAAGGCCTATGTACTGGTAATATGTTAGGTCTTAAAGCATTATTTAATTCTACATTTTGGTGGTGCTATTCCGGTTGTTTCTGCAGATTGTGTCCGACTGCGCATACTGGTTCCTTCACCCACATCACGAAAGAAAGATAAAACAATTCACCAGAAAGTTGCTGGTGCTTTCTATTCATTTGTGGTTTTATACAGTTCTTCTCTGTATGTGCAAACTAAAATATAATTTTCTGCTTGTTGTTTGTGTTTCTTACGTAACCGCTTTCCAGTGAGAAATTGTTTCCATGAGGCTGCACTGTGAAGAGAAGGTTCTTTAATTATAGTTTCAGAATTCAGAAAGCATTACTACTGTTAGAGTGTAATTTTACACATATAATGTGATTCCAAAATATATATATATAATATATATAATCTATAACATTTTATATAATTCCTATCAGTATGCATACTGAGGGAGTATGCCTACAAATAAAGAAACAAATAAAAAAAGGTGTGCTATTGACTGTCACCTGGATGCAATATAGTGAAAACAAAGAACCTTTGTGGTTTTTCTTCTCCTTTTTACATATTTGTAATCAAATGTGTGGGACTCCTGTATGTACAGCTATTTGAGCTGTACTGCACATAGGCTATAATTTACAGCTACTTTATATTTTCTAATGCATGCGCATCAGTGTACTATTTACATTTTTATAGATTATTTGAGTCATTTCACTTTTTTTGAGAATTTGCTGTCTTTGTATAAGGCTGGAAACCTATTTAAATGAAAAGGGTAGGCTATATATCCAAAAAATCTACTATTGTTTTTGCTTTTTTGTTTACTGTCCCATGTTATTTTAATCATTTTCAAGTTTTTAAGTGTTTACTATAACCTAATTATAATCTCATTTGATGTTTCAGATGATAATTTGAGTACATGCTGCTTTGCTTGAATCTCCTTTTGTCATTCAGCAGATTTATGTAATTCTAAACATAAGGCTTTTTTCAGACTCTTAAGAAATCCAGCCATAGTCATGGACATATAAATCGCTTTCTGTATTCTAGGTGTGTGATGCATTCAATCTGCCATCTGTGAGGTATGAAGGAAGACAGATTAGCAGAGAGGTAAATTAACCCAATAAGGCTCTGAGCCCAGTTTACTAAAGAGGTCAGTGTAAGGAGGCTTGGTTTTCCTTGGTTTTCACAAGGCTCACTATTTGTGCCAAGCTGTGTTTTTGTGGTTATAGGTGTTTTCATTATTGGAATTGTATTTTATTTGGTTTTGCAGTATTGAATTGCTTGTGCCTATGTCAGAAAATATATCATCGGAAATCTGATTTATCTAAAGTTCCAACCTTTTGATAGTGTATGGTACACATTTTACAGATATCAACAACTAATATTCAACATCAGTTTGTATTGTACTTGGTATTAAGGAAAACCTTATATTGTTTGTTTCAGTCCTTGTCTTGAGGGCCTACAAAAATATGTATAAACTGGCAACTAGAGCGGAGATCACTGAAACTGATAAGCAGACTCTAAACAGTGCTTTCACTCATATGATGTCAAATAGTTGTCAAATAGAGGTGATTTTTCCCTCTCATAGATTACAGTGGATTAGCTTATTATGTGATTATGGAAAAAACTCTCTAGACCTGAATCTTTTTTTTTCTTTCACTGCTTAAAAAGGCTTCTTGTGAGAATGTGGCTTAAATGCTGGGGGACCATATCTGTGTAATTAAAATAAAAAAATGTAAAAAAAAAAAACTTACGAATGCATAATTAAGGAGTTTTTCATTTTAAGAATTCTTGTGCAGTGCACAGTATGTGGGACAAGGTGATTTGAGTTTCCTCTTGGTCTTTGTGGTTTTGAGTGAACTCATTAAAAAAAACTGAGTTATTTTGTCTATACATTCAACTACTTTGCTACATGTGGCAATGCACATACATAGCTATTAGCTTAGATGTTGCTGTTAACATTACAGACATTACAGTGACCCACATAAAATATGACAGATGAGAGGTGTTGAAAGATGAACAAGAAGGGTATATTTATCATGAGGCATGGGCAGGAAGTGAAAGAAGCTACTGTAACTGTCATTTACCACTGTGCAAGTGGAATGAGTCTGTGAAAGTTGTGTCTTCTTGGCTATATTCTAAGTGTACTTTGGGCTCCAGATGTTGGAACTAAGGCATGTTAGTGTGTTTCAAAAATCACATGCATGTATTGAGATATTGCAATACAAGCACAAGCAGCTCTCTGTATGGAACCTTTGATTGGTCTCGCACCATCTTTCAGGAAATGTGGGTGTGCACAATGGCAATAATATGACTGCCAAAAAAAAAAATAATAAATGGGGAAAGGAAGAACATCTACTGACAAAGCATTGCGACTGGGGGGGTGGGGTGGGGTGGAAGAATAGGGTGTCAATATGGAAAGAAAATAAATAGAGGATATATTATGAGTTATAACCAATAATGGGTTAGGGTGGTTTGGGGTTTCTTTTTTGTCCTGTAATGATTTGGTGTATTGAGTTCCTTAAAAGAAAAAAGGAGGGTTTTTCTACAACATAAGGCTTCAGTTATCTTTTATCAACGCTCAGAGCATCTTGGATGCCACCATGTCACCATGTGACAGTCATTTGGGTGTTTACTAGCAAGCTCTCAGATTTCTGCCTTGATTGAAATTAATATCTGCCTTTTTATGAGAGACAGTGCTTGTGTAAACTTACTAAAAATAAAATTTTCCTCTGTCTGAGGTTTGCAATGAGTTTGGTTTGGCGTTTTGGAAAATAAACAAATGGGCATTATCATACAGTGACTTCAAAGTTCCTCCTGTTTTAACTAAAGGCAAATGCAGGCAATAAAATCAGTGCTTCACTCCTCCACTGACTATATATACGGTGTGACAAATTCAATATCTGTATCTGTATCTGTTCAACCACCAAAATGATCTGTTTCTGTATCTATTCAGATAGAAACCAGAGGTGGGCATGGCCTAAATCAGAAGTGACTGGAAAATATAGACAAATACTTGTTAAAGCTTAAAATGGGCCTTTACATCATCATCTTCTGTTTAATCAATGAACCTAAGTAGGCCTAATTGTTTTAAAAAATATATTTTCACAAACAAAACAAACTTTAGATAAGTAGTTTGATAGTACTGTAGCTAGATATAGGCCTACTGTAGGCTACACTGATGATGAACTGAACCCCACCACCTTCCTTGTTTAAAAGACAATGAACAATCAGGTAGGAACAAATTTTGCATAGGCTAACCTCAGGATGTTTTCTGATTTTCCATGATATTTATTTAATTTTCTAGTGGCATTTAACATTATTGCATTAGAATGTGGCACATTAACTCTACAAACTGAGTAATTCTAAATAAAGATTATTCCTAGCTTCCCTTTGAGAGCACTATACAGGCACTTTAAATAGCCAGGGGGTACGCTGACAGAGACTTCATTTCCGAGGCAATTTTACAGATCAGCTTGAATTCTAATGACTTTTTAGAAAGAAAATAATGCAAGAGGGGGCAAGTAAGAAGAAAAAAAAAACTTTTTTATTGTGGGTTCATGCAATGTGTCATAAAAATACAGCAGTTCTGAATAGGGATGTTTGTCATGGTAAATATTGGCTTAATTTACTTCGCAGTCACAACAAAGTTATTGAAAATCACAGAAAACTGAAAGAGGCAGAAATCACAGTAGTTAAATTAAATTAACAAATAGATCTCATGCACAGCTGTGGGTAATGATTGAAAGAATATGCACAACTATATGAACAGTAACTAGTGCTTGAAATTTCAACAAAAAGTCAGTCAGCTGCCGCTAGTAACAAATAGAAGTAAGATGCATTGATAGGCTGGTGCATTTAATCACTACAATCTATCACAGCTTTGGGCACACACCTTGTTTTTCAGCAGGGAAAGATGGCAGGCCCATTTGGTGTGCTTTGACCTGAACCAGCCGCACTGGGAACTGTACAGCTTTTTGGGACCAGCTCACCTATGGAATCTTGCCTCTTAGTTTGACTTTTTGTGGCAGGATGAAGAGCGAGGCGAACTCTGATCTACTATGATGAGTTTGAGAGTGTTTCAGTTTCTGTCCAGGCCTCTCCTTGTAATTTACCATATGAGATTAATTTCATAGTTCTAATTCAGTTGTATTTCAGCCTCAGGGATGGTTTGTGTCTTGTCTCATGCATGTCAGTCGAATGCTGTCTCTAATCATGGGATTTATGCACAAGGCTTTGGAGAAGAGCATCCTGAACCCCCCTCATTGCTATGAGAAAGTACAGCTCTGACCCTCTACAAGATGCAGTGAAGTTAAATTGCAGAGTTGAAGACTGAGATTAGTGTGCAGTTATAAATTCTGTGCTTTTCACTGTACCGGAGACGGTCAGATTGCAGAACCAAGTAATATGTATGATACCTCTGCTCCCCCCTGTCTAATGCAGATTCTTGTGACTGGCATCAGCCAACAAATAATTTTGTCACAAAGACTTCAAAGCCTTTTGGGATTGGCATATTCTACAGTTACTTCCCAGTTCACATCAAAGTGAAATCTAGAAAACATAACATAGTTAATGAGAATTGTGTATTTTTTTGAGAATTCTTATGATAAATTATTTTGTAGCGCTAAGTAGAAGTCACACCTGGTACAAAAAAAATTCTTGGTTGCAAACCTCCATTTGGAAGACTGAGTCAACCTGCATGTGAGGTAATGGCAGCTAATTAGCTGAATTTTGCATGCGTTTCTCTCCTTACAGCGCACCTTATTGCAGTAACCTCAAACTCCACTGAACTAATCTAATTAGATCAAGAACAAGAAATTGCCCAGCTGCACACAGAATACAAACAAAGGACCAATTCATTCCCATGTGGCATTAAACAGAAATGGTTAAGTGCAAGGCTGTTGTTTTTAGTGGATTGTTTCCGCAAGGCCGGCACCATATGGTTAAGAAATGACCTCAAAAGGAGAGAGAAGGGGTGGGGAGGGGGCATATTTTAGTCTGGGTGATACAAGGAGGCTGCAAAAACAAAACACTGAAGTAAAACCTCTTAAATTAAAGAGTAATGTCAGGAGTACTGCATGCTCAGGAATTGTTTATTTAAAAAAGCCATACTGCATTAATCAATGTCTTCATCGTCTTTGTTGGCTGACGTCCTCTTTTTCTTTTTGCAACTACCAGTCCGAATGCAGCCTTGATAGAACATTTCTGACAAAGTTGTATCACACATGGAGCAAAATCTGAACTGTGCAATATTATACTCTTGGGCCTGTATGTCTGTTCTGTATCATCCAAAAGAATAAGGTATAACTTTTCCAGATGAGGTATTTCTTCCAATGATTATGAAATGTTGACCAATCAAATGAAGAATAATAGACACTTGATCCTGATTTGTGGACAGGTTTAGGGCTTTGATTTCATTTGCATGTCTGCTTCCTGGCTAGAAAGTAAGGCATTACAGTATAAGCTGGGAGACGATAATTGTGTTGCCTTTCAAAGTCCCTTTTTGAAGTTGCTTATCGTTAGGCTACAAAAAGTACATTGGTCCGTCAGGGTTGCAAAACGAGCATCAATGAACAATATGTAAAATCTTTTATCAAATTTTCCAGGATTTGTGAACAACAAGAATGAATCCAACATTTTAAGAGCTCTACACTAATTAGGGTCTTGCCATTTTAGCTTAATGTGCTGTAGTTAGGTAGCAAGCTTAACTCTGTTAGCTTGAGTTATATTGTCTTATTTTATAATTAAATATATGCATGGGTGGACTGTTTTCAATCCGCAATGCATGAGTGGTTTGAAAACTACTGAAATCCCATCCTTTTATCATTGTATGTTTTTAGATGAAGAACCATGCAATTACAGACCTCTGAGTACTACGTTTAAAGAAAAAGTTACATTTGTACGGTTTTGCTCACAGGTTTCAGCTTGTTTACCACTGACATGCCTGCCATTTTCAGGTCTCCTTATATACACTTTTCCCACCAGTAGGGTGCCAAAAAACCATTTCACACTGTGATTTGCTACCTTCTGAACTCCTTTTGTGGGAGGTCTGTGTTTTCTGTTGAAGCTGTGTTTTCTGTCTTATGAACACATTTAAGCCTTCTGAGCTCACACTTGCAGAGTTCTGGCACTTCGTCACTTTGGACAGAGTGCACTTCGGATTCAACCTTGACAGAATGCTTGATGTTGCCCTCATCATTTTCACTTGCACAACTCTATAAAAATCATTGTCAGTGTCCGTGTTTTCTAAGTCATATGTGGCAGCTAAGCTTCATAATACATTGTTGCATTTTATTTCTGTGGCAACTAATGGATTACTTATTTTTAATGCAATTGCATTTCAGTGATGATCTAACTAGCTGTTTTTTAGAATGTTCACACTAAATGTCTATATGTACCTGGGTTTCAAATGACTTACCTCATACTAATGTACTTGCAAGATACCATTAATGAACATCTCTTCTGGGCTTATTTGTTGTCCTGGCTTGGTCTGAAGCCATGTAAGTATGTTTTAAATAGATCAATCAAATAGATCACAAATAAAAGTTCCATGCCCTTCAATGTCTTGTATTGCTGATGATCACTCCAGTAGAAGAATGGAGACTTTCTCTCTTCTATCATGTCTGCCAAGTATGTAGTAAGATCCTGAGGGAGATGTAGGGTGTTTAAAATGTGAACCTGGGGCTATAGTGGTTCTTCCTAAAATACTGGAAATTAGTGTGTTGATGAGTCCCATGGTTTGGCATAGAACCTGATTATGCCAGTGGATGCTGTGACCAGCAGCCCTGTACGTGATGTAATTGAGGGAGCTGTGCTCACAAAGTGACTTCTTGGGATGATTTGGTTGGACCATTGTACTCCTTCATGTAATGAATATGCATGTCAGTTGGTGAAAAGAAATGGTAGCTGTCTTCCAGACACAAAAGTTGTAGTAAGGTCCAGAATCTCAAATTGGTAGAAAGTAAAAATCTAGTATGAAAATTATTATTATTATTATTATTGAAAAGAGGTAGCAATGTTATTCACTCCAATGCTGATTTACTGTTTTGTGCTTATGTTAACCACTGATGCTGCCTGCTTATTTATACCCAATTTCCCCCTCCATGTTTTCTGTGAGTGAGAGCTCTCTTCCTCTCCCTTGGTACCTTCACATAATTCTTCTAGCATTCCTGTGGATGAGGCAGAGGGTGTGTTTTTTGCTGCTGCCGTGTTCCCCAGCACCCTCAGCACCTATTATGGTAAACTAGCTGCCTCCCTGTCAGGACTGCTGCACTGATTCACATCCCGCTCAGATTATTCCTGTGTCTCCTTTCAGCATGTTCTCCACTTCCAGATAGGAGATAAAATATATATAAACAGTACTTGAAGGAAAATGTAAATGTTTATAGCCTTCCCGTGAGGCTTATCTGATATTGTTCTTATTTATACATCCATGCGTTGCTTTAACTGCTCCACCATCGAAAGGCAGCCAAAGGCTTTTAGTGCTGGAGTAACACTCTGGTGGCGTTGGCCTGTAGGGAAGATTTAAGGTGACAGTCAGACTGCAGAAAAGTCTGGAGTGAACACTGGGGTGGAAAGAATAGTCTGACAGTAGAGAACCGGCCCCCACCCAATGGCCAGAATGCTGCTTATCTCCAGAATTGGAACGACATAGAATTACCCAAGAATTATTAAAAGGGATGTACAGAACAACCACTTATTTATTTATGTATTTATTTATTTATTTATTTATTTATTATTAATTATTTGGGGGGGGGGGGGGTTAAAATATATTTTTATTAATAGTATTATCTATACTTGTGGCCATTTTACTGTATAAAATCAGTCTCATCATTGTTATTGTTCCATCTTAGTACCTCATCCCCAGTGACCCAATATCTGAAGCTGATGTGTATGAAAATACTATTTATCACCTACTAAATCTCACAGTGAGTTTTATTTTTAAATGTCTATGTGGACGGTCCTATACTGTTAATGCTCTATAAATCAGGGCCCTTGTCTCATCTTTTGACTATTATTTTCTTGAGCCAAACTGCACAAGAATCTTTTGAAAGCAAGAGCAGATGAAATGACTCCGCTCTAAGTCGATCACAAAGGTCTGCATCTGAACAGCGAGGTCGGGCAGCCGTTAAACACACTGGAGCGTCCTTACAGTTGGTCATGTCATGTGCCTTCTTGGTTGGCCTCCTCTTTTTAAATTGCATTACCCAATTTGTATATACTTAGATGGCTGTAATACAAACAGGCTAGTGTGATTTATCATCCAAATAATTTTTTTGTTAAATTTTGCAGTATTCATTTAAAGAAGTTCAGTTCAGACGCATGGATGCAATTTTTGGTAACGTTAACTTAATATGACTGCACCTTTTTTACTTTTTAAAGATTTATCTCTTAAGTCACTGGCTCATTGAAAAGCTGCTGTGCTACATCATGTCTTATTTTGTATCTAATGTAGCTTGGATTGAGCTGTCTAGAGCTATATTAGACTCATATGTCAGGCATTTTGCAAGTTACTGTGGAATAACCAGTGTTACCTAACAGAAAAATATTTTTTACCAAGGCTCGGTAGCTCACCTGCTTACAATGCCAGGCTAGGTTCCTTCATCAGGGACTTTACCTTAACCAGCAAATCTCAGTGACACAAAGTTTGCACTTGAATTCTTGATCGCGTATTTACTGCAAGTTGAGCTCTTATTCCCTCTAAGCTAGTTGCATCTTTTTCATTGGACAAATACACTTGACTTTCCTTCAAAAATCATATTGTGCACTCTGACCAACAACTAATAGTAGAGTTACATAGTTGATTGAGCCAAAATTTAGAGTACATTATGGTATTAAATAATAAAGACAGCTTCTTAATGTAGGTGTGCAACTAGTTTTGCTGTTCTCTTCGACAACTGATTCTTCAAAGCTGATTGACAACCACCTTATTGTGACTTGAGGTGGTTGGTAGTTATTTGTCGTCAGGCTATTTCTTGTGAGCAGCTTAAAATCAAACCCACAGAAATCCTGACAAATCCTGTAACTCCTAAATGCAACACATTGTACAACAGAATTTGATTAGGAGGAGTATGATTTCAGACAGTGAATGTTCAAGAAGGACAACAGATAGGTGTGTTTAGGTTATTTAATAGGCTGAGTAGTCTGGCTCTACAGACAAAATCGGTAGTTAGAAATCTGGGAGTTATTCCAGATTCAGACCATCAGTAGGTTTTAAGGCCTCGCATGGGTGCAGTGACCCAGACTGCTTTTATCATTTAAGAAATATAGCTAAAATGAGACCCTTTTAACATAGCAAAATGCAGAAAAGCTGACATGCTTTTATATCAAGTCAGCTGGACTATTGTATTGCTTTTTTTATTGGACTCCCTAAAAAAACAATTGAGAAACTATAAATTATTCAGAATGGTGCAACCAGAATTTTAATTGAAACCAAGAGGAGGGAGCACATTACTCCTGTATGCATTGCATTGGCTCCCTGTGTGTCTTAGAATTGATTTTAAGGTCCTTTTACTTGTTTATAAGGCACTAAATGGCATAGCGCCGACTTAAATTTCTGATTTCCTATCCTTGTATTTCTCAATGTGAGCTCTTAGATCCTTCGCTGCTAGTGTCCTCAAGGTACCAATGGTACTGTAATGTGCAAAAAAGTGGAGAAACTGCCTTCTGCTTTATGCACCACAACTATGGAAAACTGGATATATCAGTTGGCATTTTTAAAAAGCACCTTAAAACATACCTGTTTAGTCTCGCTTTTAATTGAAAGTTTTATCTAATATCCCACTCTTTTATATTCCTTTTCTCCTTCACTTGCATTGCATTTTATATATTGCTTTTATTCTATATATAGCTATATATATATATATCTACACATACATACGTGCATGCATACGTGTATGTGTGTTGTATTGCGCTGCACTTTGAGCTGCATTTTCTTGTACTAAAAGGTAGTTTATAAAGAAGAATAAAAAGTTCTTATTAAAAAAAAGTTTTTATTATTATTATTATTATTATTATTCAAGAGACACACCACATAGGGTTTTAAATATCATGGATAAATTAGTAGACACTTGAGTCATGCTACTTTGTGATGTCCTTTTCTGCACCAGGATTACAAGGGTGCCAGCACTGCCAATGACAGATTGGTGACATGGAAAATTAGGAAGGAAATGGCGTAGAACTGCTTTCAAAATCCATTTAAGACATTTGCAAACATATTTTAAAAACTGTAAGTGCCTTTATCTTAGCTACAGTGACACTGGTCTGGATTTAGTCAGCATTTCTTTGTTTACATTGACTGTCAAATCAATGCAAAAACCATCTTTGAGTTCAGAAATATAATTATAATGAAAAATTGTGTTTGCATTAAAAAGTTACATTTAACCATAAATGTGGATTGATTTTGGGCTATCAAGGGCCAGTACAAGCATGACATGTTAAAGGATAGTCATCCTTGTTCAATTTTGTTTATGAATTGTGGTATTTGCACTAAACCAATAGGTGCAATACTTGAAAACCAACATGAGCTAATTTATTCCCCCCTCCCCTTGTATAATAATGAGTTATGAGGAACCCACAAGGGGACAAATTTTGAGATAACAATTCTGAAAGCTTGGCGTCACATGAATTTATTTTACTAGTGCATTATAAGGCAATCCAGCCGGAGAATCCTTCAGAGGATGATACCGAAGTATGAATACAATCGGCAAGCAGTAGATTGTTCAGTTTTACTTTATTTCATTTTGCCTTCAAGCCTTATCTCTCTACTCACATTGTCCTCATCTCAGTTTGGGCTCCTCACACAAGCACTCCTTATGGTTAAAAAGCAATAAAAAATGATTTTTTTTTGTTAGTTTTTTCATGCTGCCTCAGATAACATTTTACTAAGATGGTTCCTAAATGCCTGCAGATGCATTACTCATGTTCACCCATGTTGCACATTCATATTTTTAAAATGATTTGCTCTTGTTTTTTGGGAATAGAAGAATGCCTGGATGTATGTTTTAAGGCCTCGTTTGAAAGTATTTTTCCTGCCCCAACCAGACTATGGTTGTTCATGTGTTGCTATAGCACACATCCCATGGGCAGTTCAAGGAATTTTACAGACTGTCTGCGCTGTTATATAGTTGAAGTGTTGCACGGCCTGTGAGTTTAATATTCCAGAAGTGAGGCATGTGGTCTACAGGTTGCTCTCATGCTTTTGGCAAAGTGTATGTAGACCATCAAGGACATCAGTAGCATTTTACTATTAGGTTCCCCACCACTGCTACGGTTATCCTTTAATTGCATATTTAATAAGCCAGTATTTTATGTGATTTGTCTCATTCTTCTCCATCTTTGTTTTCAGTACAGAAACATACACTAATGATACAAAAGTTAAAGCTTGTCCATCTTTAAAGTGTTGGCACATTCTATGTTGGGAAAATTCTCTACCTAAACTGTGTTTTTGTTGGATTTTACAGTCTCACAGTCTTACAGCTCACAAGGCCTGTTTCACATTGCAGGAAATTTCAGAAGTCAGTCAGTGTGATTTTTCTTGTGTTGGCTGGTCCAAATTGCTTGTTTGTTTATTGCATGACACTGTTGTGTTTTGCAGGTGTTACTTCTTCCATTATTGTCAGTTTTTATTTTTAAACCTTCTATTTGCGGCATTTGTTTAGGCCTCTAAAACTACTTGAGATTTTGTCATACAGGATTAGCTACTGCTGCTATCCTGGAGGGAATGGCTCTGGAGTGAGCAACTGGTGGTCATAAAGACTCCATAGTAATAATTTCAAATACTCAGTAAGAGAAAGGAAATTAAACATTTAGTCCCGCTGTAGGCTAGTTTAGCTGTCTGAAAGTCCTTCACTGGATAATGCAAAAACATCTCTAAATATAAATGGGGCTGTTGGTGTAAACCTTGCGTTTCACAAGTTAACACTCTGTGAAGCATTTGAAACTGTGATTAGAAGCCTCTTGCAAAGTTACCAATCTGTGTGCAAAAATTCATTTCTGGTCTCACAGCAGTGTCATAAAAATCTGTTGCAATGTGCTGAGCCCTTCCAGCATGTGGGCCCTTTCCTGTTGCTAAATGCTCTATATTTTTAGGAGTGCATTGAGACTTGAGTGTCACATGGGCTGCTGGATTTTACACACAGACAGAAAAATGATCCCTGTACATCAAACCGATAAATCGAGGTAGCAGAGCTCCTGAAATGCAATTGTCATTGCGATTATGGCTGGAATATGGGAAAGTCTTGTACTGTATAGAGCTGGTTGCCATAAATTATTTCCAGTAAGTGCTTATATTTTCTCAGCCACCTTCCATTTGTTAATCGCTCTTTTGCACCATCTGCACCAGCAAAAACCGGTGGAAATTAAAGAAGGAAGGCTTGTTTAAATCAGAGCTTGTTTTAAGTCGTGAAATTCAGAAGACCTAGTATGTGCACTTACATACACATACAAAGGTGGAAAGTGGATCTTTCTGTGTTGAACTTTGTTGAAGGGCAATGAGAATAACTGTAGGGTGTGTGCTGAGCCCACATTCTTGCCATCTCCCTGGTCGTGTTCACAGGAACCGCTTATCTCATCCGTCCCCGGAGCTGTGATCCCTGCCCCACGCAGACACCATTCAGCCTGTGATCACAGGAAGTGTCGCGGGAAGCAGTTGTTCTCTGTTGTCTCCGGTTCCAGCGTTCACTGATTTAGTGTTCTGAGGGGAGGTCGTTCAGACTACAGACAGGGTTCTCCCAGGGAGGGGGATTTAGGTGGGGGAGGGGGAGGGGGAGGACCGAGGAAGCAACGCAAAGAGAGGGGACAGAAGTGGGAGGTGCTGAACAAGGGAGCTGTATAACCACTTGCAGGTGAAAAGGCCCAACACCTTCCTTGAAATTGCCTCTAAACCCAATATCCCAGAAGTGCTTGTAACAACAACCTCCTCTTTGGTAGATTTTCCCCATGTGATAAAAGCATTTGTATATTGATGTGAAATTGGGACGGGTATAGGTGAGGAGACAGTATTAAAAAAGTATTGCTGCCTGCAACAGATAACATTACTGGAAATGGACAAGAGTCACCCAATTCACCTTTGAAGTATAAGTGATAAAATGTGCTATCATGCTTTCTGACAGTTACACTGGCTGTTCAAGTTTACTGACTGTTCTCATTAAAATGTGCTGCCTGATAATGTTGTCATCTCAACAAACCGACATGATGACATTGTTTCTTGAGCTCAGCAGCCATCAACAAAGGGATACCAATATTCAAATTCACAAAACCAGTGGATGCATAAACATTACTATATTGCAAGATTGCCAGTGTGCAGTCTTGGGCCATCTCAATACAATTTTGCTGAACAGCTTTTCAATAAAAATGTCAACAATACACAACCGTGGCGAGACCCTAAAAAGATTAAATGAGCGATTATGTTAAATTAAACCTCGAACATCATTGTTTCAAAAGGAGCGAAGCCAATTGCCCTGTCTATAACTGTGGGTTCTTTTAGAGCTCTGGCTCTTTGAAGTGGATGGCCTTATGAATAAACATGAAGTTGGTGTGACTCAGGAGAGAGTTGTGTTTGTTGTATTGTACTTCAGCAACGTGCCACGTAAAAAGTTCGGGTGAGGCTATTAGTCACGGCCCTTCCTTTTGAGACCAAGCCCCTTTTATGTTCCTCCACTTGGAAAATGGTGGGCTGAATGGAATTTTTGTGAAGGTTTTTTTAATGCATTATTTTCATATGTAGCCTACTTCTCCCTCTGCAGGCTGGAACTGCGAGTTTGGATACGGCAGGTCTGTCTGTCTGTGGGCTTAGCGTGTGAATGTGTGGTTTGAGCTTCAGCGAGACTTCTGCTCTCTGAGTCAACCTAACTATTATTCACTTTCTGTAGAATTAAAAAGGCATGTATTAGAAGATCCTGTCTAAAGTAAACACAAGCATAATCCTAATTGTGCCCCAAGAGTAGGTCTTCCAGTCAGCAGTTTATTGGTGTGAAATTAAAATGTATGTCACATGCTGAACTTAATGTACAGGGATGATGTAGGAGAATGATTTTACTTTTTTCCCATTATTCAATATGCTAAGATCAAAGATATTCTTTAGTGTTTTGTTTTATTTTAATTTGCTTGTCAGCCACTTAACAGCTGTAGCTGTGAAAGATGTGCTTATAATCCATGACACAACCCTGCAGATAATATTCATATGTTGCTAAAAATCTATCAGCGCAGTTGTGCATCTCCAGAGGCGTAATTCTCCCGAAGGAGCAGCCTGGTTTCTCGTATACCTTTGCAGATTTATTTTCTGCTTGATCAGTTCAATCAAACTCTGCCCCTCCTGTCTGTGAAGTTATTCTGGAATTAAAAAGGAGCTACGTTGTTTTTATTTTGTGTATCGGTATTTTTTTTCCTTATTGTGTAATTCAAGAACTGTTGAATATTGAGTATTTTGTAGACTGACATTATTGGACATCTGAACAAGACAGATCCTGCAAATCCAGATCGTCCTCAAAAGCCTGAGTGTGGGACTTCTTTCCCGGACAGGAGATTAGCATGCTGTTCTGTGTTGCTTTCCCTCTTTTTTGTACTTAGTGAATAAAGCCTTCTTCTTCTTCTGAAGCCTGCGGAGTAAAGAAATGTGATTATTTTTGTCAGAAAGTGGTGTCTCTTCCCTGCCTGTTTGCGTCTAAAGGTGGAGCTGCTCGGGATTCTGATTTGTATTTTCTAATTCTTCCTCCTGTAAAATAATCTATTGGAAAACTTGGGGGATAATGTTTCCTTTCAGCTGTCACTCATCCATATATATATATATATATATATATATATATATATATATATATATTTTTTTTTACAGTTTTCCTTTAGCGAGGTCAATGATGGAGTTAACTATAGATGTGTAGTGGAGGTACTACCACAGAATAAAGTCTTGAGTTGACATATGGATATGTATTTTACTGTGTTGTGAATTTAAAGCATCACGCAGTGGTGGCTTTGGAAGAGAGAGCTTGATGCAAAAATACTGAAATGGTTTCTTTTTTACACACGCAAATATGTACTGTCCACATGTTATTGAAGACCCCCAGATGTTTTGGCAATTTATCTGTCCCTCACTCTATTTTATAATTTAGAACCTAAATTAATTTGGGTGCACAGCATGTTTTGAACTCACAGAATTAGTTCAGTAGTCTCAGTGCAATAATATTGCTTCACATCATTTCAGGTCCCTCAGTCAGATAGTAAAATTTCGGAACAGCTATTAAAAAAAAAAGAAAAACTGGGACATAAAGTTGTAGAAAGGAACAAATCAGAAGGGTATAAAAAATGTAAGTCAATGAGTATCCCCTTGAATGTGGTCAGCTCAATCAGTAGGTGGGGTAGGTGTATTGCCCCCCAGAGTCTCCCTGGTTCAGGCTGCATTTGAACTCAAATCTTTGTCTCAGCAGCTAAAGACAGAACTAGTTGTCTTCATAAAAATGGCTCTGTGGAAAAGAGCAGTCCAGAAGGTCTGTATTCAGGAATAAGGCCAAATTTTGACCATAAATTTGCCACTGACCTTATTTCATATTTCGCCCACCGCGAAGCACAAGTTATTTTGTATGATGTGTAATATTGCCTTGTCTTCTTCCATACTCTTAAAATAAAAGTCTTCCATCTGCATTTGGAAATTTGTTTGCTTTTGACAGTAGTCTGCATCCATAGTGACAGGAAATCCTTTGGATTACAGAAACTAACTAAAAAAGTGCACATTTTGCTGAGGCAAATTTATTTATTTTTAATTAAAAAAGCTGGTATTTGCCCAAGGATGAGTTAATGCAACACGCTGTAACTTGCCGATTGCATTCTTCTTTCTCACTGGTGGGAATTGGTTCTCTGCTTGGTTTCATTCTTTTGACATTTGGCTAATGATAATTAATGGCAAACACTTTATCTTACAACATGCATATGTGTTTTTCATAGACCCTCTGCACAGTTGTAACATTACTCCTTGGACAGTATTGTGAATTATTTTTAATGCTTCAAATGAGATTAAATGCCAAAAAAAGACAGATTGCGGTCAGGATATTCCTCCTTTCCTGCTACAAAGTCTGTGGTGATGACATCATAAACGGCACGCAAAAGAGAGAGGGGAAAAAAGCAAAGGAAAAAAGTTAATATGTAAAGGAGCTCTCTCTTAGACATGACCACACGCATATGGTATGTCGTATAGAACCATAATGGAGCAGACTCCATGTGTTCTATTGAATATATCGATGTTGAAAAAATAATAAGACCAGCCCGATTGAGAGCCGAGCAAGATTTTCTTGTCATCTTTTGTATCGTCTTGTCTTTTCAGAATTGTCTGAAAGCACAGACTGTGGAATATAAGTATAACAAAACAAAAGTGTTAATCTGTCATAATTCTCAGTTATATTCATATTTAACTGCTTCGTGTTTTCCAGTTAGGAACATACTCGTTTTTACGAATGTAACGGTTTTGCTCCCTGGTCAAGGGGGAGAGAAATCTGTATTATCAGAATT
This sequence comes from Anguilla anguilla, assembly GCF_013347855.1. Classification (NCBI taxonomy): domain Eukaryota; kingdom Metazoa; phylum Chordata; class Actinopteri; order Anguilliformes; family Anguillidae; genus Anguilla; species Anguilla anguilla. The sequence continues at coordinate 43,276,332 of NC_049208.1, forward strand.
TTCTGTTTTGATTACTGCTATTTAATGGAACAGTTACTGTGGAAAGTGAACTTGCGCTGCCTGGTTGCCTTTTGCTTCTGGGGACTCCATTCTTTGCCTGAGTAATCACAAAGTTGGTGAGGGAGTGTAATTTGGGCATTGGTGCCAGTTCGATGGGCAGTCAGAGCTTCCCACTGTGCATTGCAAATGTGCACCTGAATTAAGAGGGGTCAGACTGGTTATATAGAGCTAATAAATATTCCACCCTTTTGACATAAAAACCCTCCTGTTTTTTTGTACCCATGGTACAGATGGATCAGTGTTGTGCTCCTTCCCGTATTTGTTAGTTTTAATAGTTGTGCTAATCTGCTGAAGAACCTGTGGAGCAGGCCTGGAGCATCTGACTCATTTAACTGTAGTGGAAGGATGCAGTTTGCTCATTCATTAATAAGTGATCTTTGTATCAGCCTTTCTTCTTTCAAGATTATTTTGCTTGTGCTGCTTTTTTTGTTTGGTTGCGATTGGGTTTCTTCCTCAGAATGGGCCTCATTCACAAAACATAAATACAATCAGATCTGATAATTAACTGTGCTTACAAATGTTTCCACAAACATTTCGGCCTTCATTATTTTTTTCTTCTCTCAATATGTTCTTTGGCATGATATAAATCTGTGTGTTTGTAAAAATGCATTAAGGCATATACACAGAGGAGGTTCCTATTTAGAATGCTTTATTTATTTTTGAAGTTAATTTAAGTAGTTTCAGACCTCATAGTAACAACAAAATGTTTATCAGTACAATTAGGCTATAGGTCAAAATATGATATTGTTTTTAACTACATTGTCACCCATCTGAATATCAAAGTTTTTCAATAGTTTTTATTTTTATTTTATTAAACTTTGATTTCAATTTCAAGTTTTTTTTTTTTTTTTTTTTACAGAAATAACGGTAAAATATAAAGACCCACAAGCACGCAGTCAGACCCAACATGTGGCCATGGCATATTCACTACTTTTGGATTACTTGCCCATTTGTGCTGTGGGGAGAGAGGGCGTCTTTATGGACTGTGCAAATGCCCTACATTTGTGTAGGGCAATGAAAGGCTGATGTTTGCACACGACCCTCTTTATGGTAATCAACATGAGCAGGCACGCACCTCCAATTTTGAACAATTGACATTCATCCACTTATACACCTGGGATACACAAACAAATTGAAGGTCAGTGCATGTTTCATGAATGCCACATTGATTTTTCTGCAAATTTATTATCAGAACAACAGTAAGAATAATTAAGAGCAGTTAAGAGAAGTTTTACGAACGAAAACACAAATATCCTACTATTCTCGCAATAATTCAAGTGTTTTAAATTTAAGCTAAAACCCAGCGATCAACACTGCTATTAAAACAAAGCAATTTACCAACAGTGGGGGAAAAAATACTCTCGTTAAAATAATTAAAATGTAGAGACACGTCCAACTCAGAGAATGATACCAATCTTAAAAAGATCCAGAGCTAACAGTGAGTTGGTACTTGCTCATCTGTGAAGTTCATGCTATTCTACAGTTAGTATTGTGTAGATGTGGATTGGGTTGAAGCTGTGCTGAATAGAATTAACTGGAGATGGAGAATGAGCAAGGTGTTCTGGCTCTAAGTAGGGGCCCTTGCAAATTGAAAAGAGCTCATATTTTCAGTCATAGTGGTGGAAATAAAGGGAATGCATCTGTGTTGACAGTGAAGAGATTTTAAATATCTTAACTTTGGTAAATTGTGTTGTTTTGGATGTTGTTAATTGTGTTGTTTTGAATGTTGAGGTGGAAGCATAGGGGTTAAATGATACCTATAAGAGAGGTTTCAGTAGATCAAAGGTGTATTGGCATGTTTGGTTTAGCAATGGTATTGAATACATTATTAATGGAGGTATAATGGATAATGTAACAGTATAGATGACGCTTTATGTATACATCTGTTCTGTGTTTTTGCATTGAAGGGAGGTTTTGCGATGGCCCTGGTGATGTGCGCGTTCCGATGTGCTGACCCTTGAGGGCAAATTGACATTGGGTTCAGTGCATGCCTGCGCAGTTCTATCAAAAGGTGCTTCACCGTGTGCATTTCCTTTTGTGTCCCATCTCACCTTAATGGTAAAACGTCCGTCACTGAGAATATTTTACCCTCAATAAGCAGTAATAATTTGGTGCCATTTCTTCGCTGCAAATCTGAGGTGGGTGGTCAATAAATGGCCATTCGGATGTGATTACCATCTCTTCTCTCTGCACCCATACTCCTACCATCTCAAATGCTATGTACATTGGATAGACAGATGACTAATATAGTTAGGAAATATTGTCTTTCATGTTGAGGAAGGGAAATGCAAGATCACTGGTGGATAAATTACACAGGCATCTTTAATGTGCACTGATATCCATTTCTTATGGACTATGGAACATGAAGGATCTCCTTCCCCTTAACTTTTAGTTAGGAAAGTAGATTGCCCTCTCCATTTCAAATGGCACATTATATTTAATTGAAAACTTATTGAACACAATGATATACAAAGAATTCTGTAATTCTATAATTAAAAAGTGATCCAAATTGATATGTTAGATGCATATTAAATGACACATACCCCTGGTACCAGACTGTTTCTGCTTCTGATGGGGTTTGGAATTGGAGTATCTCACTAGTGCTCTGAAGTATAAATATAATTGCATGGCGGCTTCAGGGATTAAAAACTTTATTAAAGACTTTAATGTCAGGCTTCACATGTACTTTGGTTCTGAATGGTGCAATAAATACTCTGCTTGTCTCATTGGGCCTCATTCACAAAGCATGTGTACGATCACATTTGATTGTAAACCGTGTGTAAGAACATTACCAAGAACATTTCAGCATTCATCATGTTTTTTCTTATCTGTGTTTGTTCACGGTTGTTTCCTTATGCTAATCACATGAACAGGATTACACATAAAATTAACAGAGTCAGCATTCATCATCTCATAAACCTGGGATATGCACAAAAACAACGGTCTGCACATGTGTCGTGAATCCCATATTGGTTTCTCTTTAGAACTTTTTTGAGAACAAAAATTATAATAATTTAAGAAAGGTGAATGAGGCCCATTGATTGCATACATTGCTGGTTTGCAGTTTATTGTGCAATGTGAAATGCTTATCATTTCCAAGGGGTTATATTTATCCCAGGTTTATTAAAAATCCAAATCCCTGGTCCACTTTTCCGGGAGTTTTAGGATTTGTTCATTGTTTACTTACCCCACCCCCACAGTTTTATTCATTTCACATAGATTTTCCTATAACTTTAAAGACGTTTTGGGTTATGGGTTGATGGTCTGGACTTTTTCTGCAGATGACCAGGTGCCCATTCAGCATTTTATTTTGATACGTTGTTTAATAGTTCATGTTTAAACTCATTAAAGAGGGAGTGCCTCCGGAGTGCCAGTTTCATTTATAAGTTTTGTTCTGCTAATGGTCTATTTGGACAATAGCTGCCTTTAGAGAGACTGACGTATTAAGTGCGTTTTTTGTGGGAATTTGCTAAACTCCCATGGGAAAATGAGACATGTCTGCTACCTGTTCTGCGTCGGTAAGCTAGGGGTTTCCAGGCTTCTTGCCCTGGTTGTGACCCAGGCATCCAGGAGCTACTTTGTCTATTTTTGCTTTGTGTTTCAATGTGAAGCGAAAGACATTTTCAGGGTGTGCTGTTTAGTAGCTTAGTATGCATTCCTCATTCCAAGTTTTTTTTTATGTATCCTAGATGTTTGTATGACTTCATATGGTATACTTTAACAGTATCAAGAACAGAATTTTGAACATGTTTATTTATTTATTAGGATTTATTCATTATTAGATCAGCAGAATACATTGATTTTGGAAGGCAGTTTAACAATCGGACCTGACATGTTCGTCTACACTAATGATATGAAGTCATCTAATTCAGTGGCAAATAGACTTTGTGTTTGTATTTACTTGCAGCCTATAGATTTTTTCAGAACTAATAATAATAATGATAATGAGATTCCAAAACTTGTCAAATTAATGAATTTAGAAATAGATTGATTTCTTTGAATGTATGACGCTGTTATTTATACTTTACTATTTCTGTATGCTCAATACTATTGATACGGCTAGTAATAATTTTACATTTTATTTTTACATTAATGTAATACTTAATTATGAAATAATGTTAATTGATTTTTGACAGCCATTGGAAAGCTCTCTTTAAATTTGGGAATATTGTTTCTATGTGTATGTATGTGAGTACGTTGAAAATAATGATCACAAAATACTGGTTTGGCCTGTGTTGCAATGTGAATACAACAAAAGCAGTGAATGTGGACTGGGTGTGGTCAGACTTGCTTGCTCTTGGTTTATATTAGACTTTCATAAGGCTTTTATTAGCACAGCCTACTTTTAGGCGTTGTCTTTGCAAACATAGAGTAGATAGCCTTATTTCATACCATTTACTTTACAACAAAATAGGAAGTTGTACTCATTATTTTAATTTAACAAGAGATAAGAGTGCTAGTTGTAGATTTATTTTTGTTTCAAGGGCCAAGATGCAAGTATTTTCAAATGAAATTAACTATAAATGCTGTGCATATTTCCTTTTTCATGTGCTATCAAAACCTTTACAGTTTACAGCAGCAAAACCCTGCTTTGCTGAAAGAAAAAATGCTACTTAATACATTATTCAGATTGTCTATCATTGAAAACAAAGTTAAAACAATGGCTTCATTTAAATTTAATCAGTTTTTTAAGTTTGCTAATAAAATGAGTACAAGAAGCAAGAATCTAGTCCAAATGGATTTTTTTCTTTGAAAGGGTACATGCATTAAAACAGAGGTCCGTGAGCCAGATCAGTAAATTGCGTGCACAGATTTTATTCATTAAATTATTATGAACAATGCCAGATGGCCTTAATTGTCACTGATATTTGAAGATCAGTGTCGTTTAAGGAGTAAGCTGTTAGATTATGATTGTTTTAGGGTAAGAGCAAATGACTACTTTCTAGCATGAAATTCAATAGAGGAACATTTTAAAACGTAGCCTAAACAGCTTATAAAAGTGAGGGAAAAGCCAACACTTTTTAGCCATCTTTTTGTATCTGATGACAGCTCTTTCTTAGGATGGATTTGAAAAACAGGGCTGTATGAATTAACCTGATTTACAGTATCAAGGTTTTTTTTTGTCCATGACTGGTAGAAACTGGTAGAGCGATTACTTCAGAATTTCCCCCTTTGGAGTGTTAGATTGTTGTGATGCAATGTGCAGCATTTTCACGCATTTTGCTGTTTTTCTATCACAGATATGGTGCGAAAAAAGAATCCCCCTCTGAGGAGCTTCGGTGGTGAGGAGCCGGAAGGAGAAGCGGCTGTGGGCGAGTCGGCGAGCGTGGGGAGCGAGGACGGCGCGGCGCGGGGCAGGAGCAGAGACGCGACAGAGCCCATGCAAGACGAGCCCAGGCCGGGCGATGTGCTGATGCCAGACAAGAAGGAGGATCAGTATGCGCTGGTCTTGGAGCCCTCTCCCAGCATCAAAAGGGACTTGAAAAGCGCGGCGGCGGCAGCAGAGAGCGAGAGGCCTGGCTTCAATTATGAAAGCCACAAGAAGGGCGGAAATGTTCCGTCCTTCCCCCGTGATGAGGTGACAGACAGAAATATGCTGGCGCTCTCATCCCCAGCTGCCGGGGGCGTCTGCGACGGGCCCGAGTCTCCGGCAAGATCAGAACCAGATGAAGACGAGGGCCGGGCCTGCAGCCCAGCCCGGGACCCGGGGGAGGGCCGAAAGGGAGGGGACGACGAGGAGGGGCCGCTGCACTCGCAGGGCGGGCCTGGCGTCATTGTCCAGGGCTGCCCCGATGATGCCGCCGCCGCCGCGGAAGGGGACCTCTCCCACAGCCCGTCAACGCAGCTGGCCACAGAGCCTGTGGGCGAGGCCAGTAGAGCCAGACCCAAAGAGCCGCCTCACCTGCCCCACCTGAGCAGGAGCAGAGAAGATGGGGCCTGCCTGCCAAACGTCGATGTGGACGTGGATGAAGGCGCCCAACAGCCCTCCTCACCCAAACTACAGGACTTTAAGTGCAACATCTGCGGCTATGGTTACTATGGCAACGACCCTACAGATCTGATCAAGCACTTCCGCAAGTACCACCTGGGCCTGCACAACCGCACACGGCAGGATGCAGAGCTCGATACCAAGATTCTGGCGCTACATAACATGGTGCAGTTCTCTGCCCAGAGCCACACCAAAGACCTTCCCCGCCTGCATTCCCACAGTGTCCTCACCGGGGTACTGCAGGACATGGGGTCCCCCCGGCCCCTGCTGCTCAACGGCACCTATGATGTGCAGGTAACTGTGCACACACGCGAACACACACAAATGCGTGCACATGCACATGCACACGCACACACACACACATACACACACATGCACATGCATACGCACACACACTCACTCACTCACTCATTGAGACACGCACTAACACACACTTTCATACAGACATTCACATACACATACGCAATCACAGATGCATGCACCAATATTTAAAAATCATGGTGTCACACATCTTTTCTGGACAATGAATGTTGATCACTGTCCAAGACAGGTGCCACTGTCAGTCCCCTCTTGTGTCAATGCATCATGATAACAAAAATAATTAATTTCTTCTAACAGTAGCAACATTTTACATAAACTAATAAAAAAGTATAATATATTGTAATGTCTCGTATGTTACCATGTTATGGTATATGTTATAAAATATGACACCCCTCAATGAAAGCAATTCATTGAAAACATTGCAAAAGTTTTATCTAATGCCACAATATAGGAAATTATAACAAAGATCTATAAACTACTGGGCAGACGGAGGAGGTAGTTATTAAAGATTATCAGATTTTGATTTGAACTGATTATATTTCTTGCAAGACCAAACAAATCATTGTTTGAGATTTTTTATTTGATTTTTGCTCGATCTTTAGAATATCTGGCTTGTTAAAAATTTTACTTTGGAGACGAGAGGACATGAAATGTTTTCAGATTTGTCAGCCTCTCAGTACTGGATAATTAATGCATATTTTTCAACAGCAAGTTAACAATTGCAATGTCCTTAAATTGCTTTAGAGATAGCGTGAGGTTGTTGCAGTTTTAGTCTTTCTTTTATAAAGGGATAATTTCTTTTCATTCCTGCAGGAGGGTGGAGTTCTCAAGGTGCCTTCCCTCCCCCTCCCCTCTCCCTCCCTTTCATAACTGGTCAACACCTCCCCCTCAAGGCATCGGCTCTTTGATATCTCCTGTCCTTCCCCTTTTCATATTCACTCTAGTTTGACACTGCTCTGTGAAACCATTTGTGCCTCTCCTTGAAATTGCCCTGTTAAATTGACTAATCTTAAGTTCACTTGGTATTTCCTCCTTGCTACTTCTTCACCTTCCCCCACAAGAAAAGAAAATGTCCCCCCCCCCCCATACTAAAAGAGGTTAAAGGCCTCAGCTTTCCCCCTGAACCCTCCTGAGCTTTGCTGTGGCTCCTCCTCCAAACCAAGCACTTCATGTTCATGCCTACGGACCAACTCCTTGGTGCGAGTGATCGCTAATCTCTTCACAACCCAGAGTCTGACGTCAAGGCAACAAGCTCTTTGTCCGCCCAGTAAGCCCTGCTCTGTCAGGATTCCAAGCCTCTTTCACTTGGGGATGAGTCATTGTGCAGTTCCAACACGAATGGCGAACTGCTCTAACTGCAGTACAGTGTACGTTTGCAGTCTAGATCCATTCCTCCGGGTTTCCCCTATAAATGCAGTAATCCCCTTTTCAGATGCACCCTTTCTCAAACTATTAAATTATAAAAGTTCTGCTCTACTTTTTAAATGAATAATATCAGTGCAATCACATTTTATTTGAGGAGTGTTTGCAAAAGGCTGTTAACAGCAGCAAAGCTGTCGTTTTCCAACCAGCCTGTTCTCTCAACCATATTTTTTAAAGACGTGTAGTACAAGAAAGTTCAAGACATAGCTGATGTTGAATAATTGAATTAATTTTTTTGATAATTTTATTATGTTTATTTAATTTCCTGTATTTATGCAAAGCATGGGAAATGCTGTTTAAACTGATGACAGCACAGACAAACCAACACAGGTGTGGCAGTGATAATCTTTGTATTTACTTTTAAATGATGTAACGCTGTTCTTGAAAATGTCTTCAAACAAGGATATTGGGCTTGTCTCACACACCCATTTCATGACTGTTCTAATCCTTTTTCCATTTATGCAGCTACTCTGTGGCTGCCCTTGTAATCCTCTTTAAATGGCATGCATGTGCGCGCACACATACACACGCACACCTTGTCCTCTATTAACACAAAAACTGTGGTCCACACTGCAGGCCTGTATGACATTTTCCTTGGAGTATAAACGACTTATAGCTACACACACATACACATAATAATAATATTAATATACAAGACCCACCCTCGTCAAGGTTGAATGATTTCTTTCTTAAGTAAATAAAATGTATACCTTCTACGTGTAATCACGGAAAGCTGCTGTGAGCATGTAGTATCATTGGAAATTGGGGTGAGGAATAAAAAATGAAAGCACTCACTATTTGTCCTTTGCAGAAATTCCCATGCAGTAATACTTAAAACTGATTTCTCATTGCCCAATCAAATTTGGGTGAAAATCCACTACCAGCCAGTTAAAACAAGAAACTTGGTTTATATTAAATGACAAGAGGTAATAGCCAGTTGTTGGATACATTTATTAGCACAATTTAAACTGTGGTTTCATCTTGAATTAAACAATGTAATGCATACAATTCAAGTGGTTTGCTTGTATTCTCTGAAAATGACTACCTCCTTGGCACAGAGATATTTGCTTACTTCTCACATACTCTATTGTAATGTTCTAATTTCTTCATTCTTTATAATTAAATAGTCAGCTCATTCTGATATCCCACTACTGACTTAATTTGACAAATATTTTCAAATGTATCTTTAAAATGAAAATTTAAGGGTAATATGATGGGCAGAAGAACAATTCATTTTTCACATTGTTATATGGGAAAATTTTGTCAGTTTCCCTGACGAGAGAGGCAAGCTGCCAATTATAACAAATGCAGATTTAAGTTGTACCAAGTAATCTGAAAACATTATCTTTTTTTCGGCACTCAATGTGGGGCTGAGCATGTACAATTCCTACCCCACTTTGGAATGGCCAGTCGTTAGCAACCGCTGTTATGTACATGTGTGGACCCCACTGCCGATTCGGGAGCATGTTGACATCCACAGTTCTTTTTTGAAGCACATGGTGGCCAGCTGTTTCTTTTCACAGCACACGCATTAGCTATAGTCAGTAGAAGCTTTCATAGCTGTAGTAGGTTTCACTGCAATCTACGCGTGCCTGATTGACCACCAGGGGTCAATAGTCAGCGATGCGTGCTGAACCATTCCCTGGCTAATGCAATCACTATTTGTGTGTTGTTCTTATGAAGCGACAGGCCACAGTCAGCAAGCACATAATCTTTTGATCGTGCCTCTACATCTTTTGGTTGGTGCGGATGTATGATTTATGTTGTAGATGTTGCACAACATACTTTAGTATTCCTTCAGTGATTACATAGCTCAGTGCAAACATTGTCTTCATAAATTAAGAAATACAAAGCCGAAAAAAATTGCTGAACAAAGTTGTAAAAAGATCTCCAGCTGTTGTGAAAATAAACACATTTTATTCATGATGAAACCTACTGACAAAGAGTAAAAACATTAAAATGTTTCATAGATGAGGGGGATGCTTTGGATCTTGGGCAGTTCCTTTTGTCCATACTTTCCTCTTGCCATCACTCTGGTACACGTGATTCTTGGTATCATCTGTGCTCAAGACCTTTTTCTAGAACTCTTCAGTCTCTTTTGGGTACTTCTTAGTTAACTGTAAACGGGCCATTCTGTTTTTAAGGCTGACTAGTGGTTTGAATCTTTCGGTGTAGTTCATGAAGTTGTGTGTGGACAGTAGTCACTGACACATGTTTCTGATCTGTCAGACAGGTGTTTAGGGGGTTTTTTTCATTATGGTGAGACTTCTTCCATCATCAACTGAAGAGGTCTTCCTTCCTACCAGGCACTTTGCAATTACTGAGTTACTGTGCTCACCAGTGCTCTCTTTCTTCTGAGTGATGTATACCTGCACAAATGAAGCAGTTGACCATGCCTGAATAATCACTAAAACCTGTGAAGCCACCACATTGTGGTGCCCTGAAATGGGGGATTATGTATGAAAAGTGTTGTTATTTCTATGTGATGAAACCAAAATGTATTAAAATATTCTTCCATAAAAGATGAGAATCTACACTTAACCTCTTAGCATGCACCCCCTAGTGGTCGGCACGCTGGCATGCCTAGATTGTTCAACTCAGACATTCATTGCTCCTGCAACCAAAGTATGAGTTGAAAACAGAAATACTTTGTTTTAGTTCGTAAATATAATAATATAATATATAATATAATATAATCGTATTCGCAACAAGTTAAACCCAAAAATAGCCCTAAGATATGGCAATACAGCAGTGAAAACGCTGCTCACTGTGAATAACAAAATAAGACTAAGTTAAAAAGAATTATACCATATCATTCCACAGCCATTATCTGGGACTAAATATTAAATAAATGTACAACCTTACCATTGGTTTTATGCGTAGAGATGTCCCTTTTGAGGCTGAGTGGTCAAATATTGTCTCGGACAATCCGTTTGTGAAATATATGCGCATTTGTGACATCTAGGTACCTTCCAAAATAGCTGTGCGTAATACCACACGTCTTCACGCCTTTTTAGTACAGTTTGGCTTGACTGACAATTCATTTATTCAGTAGGTGACAGTATAAGCTTTCTAACAATGTATAACATGTCTAATTTTTCTTTTGGAATAGCTTTTATAGCTCAGCATAACCAAAAGTTTTCTCATCATCGCATTCACTTACGCATTCAGCATTCTGTGGTAGCAGTAAAAGACCCTGCACCTGACGAAACGTTATCAATGATTTTTCATAAATTCTTGGAAAATACTATTATTGAGGACTACTGAGCATAGCTAAGCCGTATGTTTGCTGACAGACCTAGCTGACATAGTTTTCTGGAGTAAGACAGAAGCGGAGAGAACTTAATCATTGATTTACTGTCTCTGTCTCTACTGAACACAGATAAGATTTCATCATCGCTATGTAAGTATTACTGCTCAAAATATTTCAGTTATATACATTATTTTTGTAATTGAGTATCTTTAAATAGGTTAATAGTATTTTATAATGAGGATATTTCACACTGTAATGTAAACGTTTGTCGGTAGTTTTTGTGATGCATACAACAGTGATGACATGAGAGTCGGAACAAAACTCATGGTGGACAGTTGAAAATTGTTTTCATGTCGTCCCGTCCCCATACAAGAAAACAATACATACTGTAGAGTACAGAAATACAAACGAGAGTTAATTATTACATATTTAGATACTGTACCGCATTGTGTGACAATGTTTTTGCATTCTTTTTGAATCTGATATCAATGTTTCATCTTAAACCTTCATAAGGGGCTCATTTATGTACTTTAAAATGGACATAAAGCATTTGATTCATATTTGGAGAGATTTTGAATATGTTTATGGACCCCTAGATATTTTATACCACTGTACTGATGCAAAGCTTGTAATTCCCACTTGAAAGTGATGCAACAGTGAGTTTCTTGAGTCAAAACAGTTGATTTGTAGTGAAATACGTGAATATGTTGTGATTTACAGCAATGCATAATTTAGACATTTTGGATAGATTTGGAGATGCTGGATACACTGCTGAGTTTTTGCTTCATAGATCTTTAGTCGTTCTACATATTCGCCCTTAGATTTTATGAACTTGTGGTCAAGAAGTTTTTGATCCAGGACATGTGTAGTTTAACCTGCTGTATATTTGTAATCTCTTGGTATTTCATTGCAAACTAAAACAGAGCACATTCATTTTAGATTTTATGCCTAGACAATTGCATTTGTGGCACTTTATTTCTTCCAAAATTATGAATATAAACTAATCTATTCATTGTAAATGGTACAAATGTCTTACTTCATTTAAGCCACTTTTCAAGTCTCCGTGGTGTTCATCTGGAGTTATAAAGCTTTAAATAGGGTATCCCCTAAATGGGATAAAGGATTGGGCAGATTTGGCTTGTGTGCTAAGGGGTTAAACCATATGTGCATTGTTTGTTGCAAATCTAAAATCGGGGAGTACAGAGCCTAATCAAGAAAAAAAAAAAAAAAGTCTTTGTCCCACACATTTTGGCACTCACTGTATGCTGTGTATAATTCCTTAGCTTACTCAGGTTTTTGTGATTTCTGAGCTCACCAAAGCTTTTTTTCTTCTTAATGATCTTCACTGCAGTCAGTGGAACAGATTTCTCTCTAGCTGCATTCTAGCTGAGTTCTTCTGCTGTTGTGGTGCAATTTTACAATGGTTTCTTTTGCTAGACACCACATAATATTTGTCTACTACCTTTTGATCTTCCTGGTCTTCTCCTGTTAACATTACTGCCCATTCGCTGGACCCTTCTGAGTGTGTACTGAACAATGCATCTGGATATCTTTCTTTTTTATTTCTCATGGAGAATAACCTTGCCACAATATTTTCACTTTGTCCTGCACATCTACACCTAACTTTTTCCTTTGACGTATTTCTTGCACCATTAGTGCCTGTTTTATTTACACACATTTTTACACCTGTTAACTATAGGCCAATGGTATTGGGCTACCTTTTTTTTTCTTTTTCTTTTTTTAATTTAAGGTAGATAAGATTTCAGTCAACTTAGCTATGCATCCACCCCCCATTTGCAAAATGATTGGATAGCCTTTCAATAATTTGTTTAATTGTAATTAAAGCCAATGGAGGCTATTAACTGTATTCTTCTCTACCTAAGGTTTAAAAAAACAAAACACAAGTGGCCCAATACCTTTGGTCTGTACTGTGTGTGTGTGTGTGTGTGTGTGCTTTCCTGTCCATGCTACACCATAGCATGATGCTGCCACCAATATGTTTGATGATAAGGATGGTGTTTAGACAGAAAATAAAGCAAAATGTTTGGCACAAATCAAAGGGCCTTAACCTTACCCTCAACAAGCCACAAAAAATTCTCATGGTCTGTCATATAGCTTCTGGCAAACGTCAGGCGTGAATTAATGTTGACCTTTCTAAGAAGTGGCTTCCATCCAGCTGCTGTCCCAAAGAGGCCAAATCTGTGATGTGCTGAAGAGACTCTTGATCCCTAGATGGTTTCTCCCATTTCAGCCATTGAGCTCTGCAAATCTATCAGTGTTGTAGCTGGCCTCTTAGTCACTTCTCTGACAGTTGCTCTGTTTGTTGAGGTTGGTGGGATAGCTGTTTTGATGGTTGTTTTTATAGCCTCGGTGTTGTGCCATATTTGTTCCATTATGTTACAGTGGACTTATGCTACAGCTACAGTGGTACTCCTTGGAAGGGTCTAAGCAAATGGTTTTGGAAACCTTTTTAAGCTTGTTGCCTCCCAACGTCTTCATCTTGAAGTCCCAAAGGCAGTTCCATGACAGTGACTGATCTGATCTGCTGTTTCAGTTGTGAAACCTCAAAAAGTCAGTGATATGTATTCTGCAATCATTACATGGTACAAAGGTGACTTCAGTATGTGATACAGTCTTGTTGTCTTATTGGTCGCACCAAATGACATTGTTACATTACAAAATACTGACCAAAATGCTTTAGCATTTTGAAAAGTGATATTTTCAATATTAACTCTACCATATTGGGATGGCAGGTATGCCATCCAGCCAAGTTGCGACTTGGTGGGGCAAGCCACATACCTATACAGCACCGCAAGTTAGGCACTTTTCAGGGTTCCCCACAGACGTAGCTGCTACAGCCACAGACTTAGTTAACAGACTCTCAGCCCTTAAAAACATAACTTTCTGTACATTCTGACCACATTTCAACTGACAGAATTCATAAACAACTTCACATGTCCACACAATAAAGCCCCAAACTAAGGCGATTTTGCATTTTCTCCTTTCTTTTTTTTTCCTGCCACAAATGCTCCTAGCCCACAAAGAATATGTCTCCCCATTGGTCATTTTACGTACATCAACCAATGAAAACAGCGGATGCGAACACAAAATGAACATATACACAAGTGTGCTTGTTTAAAACAGTACAACTTTGCAGCTTTGATGACTTGGAACTATTTAGGTGACATTGGGTAGCATTTCTTTGGAATACAGCTTCTTTAATTTCTGTGTGGCAAGATAGCCTATATTGTTTGTAGTAATGTAACTTGGTGTCATTTTGATATGAATACTTTTAATGGCAGGCCTAGATGTAGCCAGTTTGAATGAATGACTTGTAGACAGTGCTTTGTAAGTGGGAGTAACTTGGCATTTTTGTTTGTTGAAAACATGTTTTTCATTAGATTACATTATACAATTCTATACCTTTACATATATACCCTCAAATCATTCCAAGAGTAGTTAATTCATGGTTTATAATGTCACTTTTTTTTTTGTTTTATTTTGCCTTTGGACAATTACACTGCATTGCATTTTTGTACGACGGTGATACATGGCCAGGGATACATCAACTCATGTTTTAATTGGCTACTAAAAGAAGAATACCAATTTAAATATGCATAAATTATTACATGTCCACATTAAAAATTCCACTTTTTAAATACTACAGCTGAGTAGAGCTGTTTTAATTTAGGTGTGCTCTTATTGGTTGGCCTAGGCGAATGCAATTTCTTTATAAGCCCTCTGGATATTGTGACGTCTTTATGGGTTCTCAGTCTGGCTTAAAATATGAATCCCAGTCTCCGGTACACTGATGGTCAGCCATGTGTCACAGTAATAGCAGCAGATTATTACTTGTTACACAGATGTTACAGCCTTTTATATATCCGTGCATAACTGGGGTCAAGTCAGACACAACGGTCGAAAGGGTCTGGACTTGGATGTAGGAGTGAGGTGTGCGACAATTCCCCGTCTCTCCGGTAATGCAGGACAGCATTCTTTTCCAGTAATACCAGATACAGATTGTGTCCATACCTTCTGTAATGCTCAGCAACACATATTCCCACTTGATTTGATAACAATAAAAGATGTGCTTTATCCTTACTTATTTGTTGTTGATTTGTGTAAGGTCAGAAACGCAGGTGAAATATGGCCAGTGTATGTACTCACGGATTTGACGGCCATCCAACGAGCCTTGATTGACAAAAGAATCAGCAAGCCCGTAGAATTAGAGCGCCCTAGGTCGCAACTTGTGTACCCTTCTGTCCTGCTCCGTTGTCTGTTATTTCGTGGAGATGCACTTTTAGTGTTTGTAAGGTTTATAAGGCATTTTGATAGGCTTATCTGCAGGTAGGAATCTTCTTCGCTGTTTTGCTAAGCTAGAACCGGAAAACTTGATAGTGGAGAATAGGAGCAGACGCATATGTCCCAGCAAGATTTGCATATGAGAAAATAACAACAGTGTGAGAGAAATTAGGAGAAATTAGGAAATTGCGTAGTTGAAACAATATGTTTTTAGCAGAATGGGCATGTAGGTGAAGGTTGACATGATCACAGACTATAGTTTCCTTATTGAACGGTATATATAACTGTCAGTATAAAGCATAAAGTATATGTGCTTTTCTCATGTTCAGTACTAGTAGTTATAATTATGAGTGAGTCATGATTTTAAATGTAATGTTTTAATGGGGAGTTGCAGAACGTACATACGTAGTAATTGTTTGTGTGTGGCTAGATAGAGAACAGGGCGAGGTAACATGAATGTAGAAACGTGGCGTTTGCTGATAAGAAGGTTTTGTACGGTAGCCAAGTGAAAAAATATAGTTAGTAGAAATGGCACAGTGGTGAACTGGTGTAACTTTTTAATAAAAGGAATACATTTGCTGTCATGAAATGCATATGGGTGGCCGTGAGTGAGTTTTCGTAAAGCAAATATAAGCGTAAGAAAACGTTAGTGTAAAAGAGGGAATTATCTGCCTGAGGGCGAGGCGGGATTCAATCCTTCAACTGGAGGTTTACCAGTCTGTGACTTTGTTAGTGCAGCACCATGACATAGCTATGCAATGCATGAAATATCATTAGCAAACCTGTCCATGGTTTTAAAGAAGAACACAGGCCAGTAAGCACAGAAGAGCTCCCGTTGAATCCATGTGGCTTTGCAATATTGTAGCCGGTTAATAACTGAGAGTGCAGATGGTACGTCATAATGCAGTGTATACGTTCGGTGAACGGCTGGTAGATATGGTGCAAAAGCAATAATTGAGAAGTAGTAGACAATTATGAGTGAGGGTAAAAGCAGGTTAAAGAAACGTGTTCCTAGCTGGGCTTGAACCTAGGACCCCATGTTCTCAAGACTGTAACCTTGCCCACTAGGCCACAGGCAGACTAGCTGTTTAAACTGGAAATGTTTCAGTAAAAAGGTATGGATATTTTGCGTGTATGCAAGTTTTTTATTGGGTCGTGTCGGTGAAGATTTGGCTGGTGTTGGTAAAATGTCCAATGGGGAGACATTTTGTTAGTGGGATAGGCGGCAGGAAAAATAAGAATGAGAAGAAGAAGAAGGAGAAAATGCAAAATCCCCTTAGTTTGGGGCTTTATTGTGTGGACATGTGAAGTTGTTTATGAATTCTGTCTATTGAAATGGGGTGAGAATGTACAGAATTTAATGTTTTTAAGGGCTGAGTGTCTGTGGCTGTTGTGGTTATTTCTGTGGGGAACCCTGAAAAGTGCCAAACTCTTGGTGCTGTATAGGTATGGGGCATGCCCCCGCCAATGCGTAACTTGGCGGGACGGCATACCTGCCATCCCAATATAGTCCACAGAAAGTCTGTGTATTCTTTGTGACCTGAGTGGCCACAGTGTAGTATGATGGTTAGGGAACCGGGTTTGTAAACTAGGTTAAGTTCCCAAGTAGTTGTATCCTTGAGCAAGGTACTATATCCAGCTGTGTAAACAGATAATAAGCTGTGCATAAATGGATACAAAAAATGCATGGGAAAGCAGGGGCTTGTTGTTCTAATGAGTGCACATTCATCTTATCAAGTGCATTAAAATTGACAACCAAAAAACAAGCACTGGCTTGTAAATGGAAAATATATTTTGTTTGAGGGAAAAATAAATATGAAAATTAAAATTATTTAGTCTCAGCTTTGTTTTGCTATCTCAAGTCTTCAGCCATAATGAAGGTGTAAGACAAAGACTGGAAACATTGTAATTTTTATGTGAACTTATCCCCTCGCGTGATGTAAATTAATCCGCTTGTTTGTCACAGGTGACTCTGGGAGGCACCCTCATTGGAATTGGCCGGAAAACCCCAGATTGCCAGGGGAACACAAAGTACTTCCGTTGCAAGTTTTGCAACTTCACCTACATGGGCAGCTCTTCAGGCGAGCTGGAGCAGCACTTCCTGGCCACTCATCCGAATAAAATGAAGTCTCATCTGCCCTCTGCCCACCCTGAAGGCAAGTCGCCTGAGAAGAGCGACAGCAAGGGCAATGGCCTGCCCCGCAGCGGCTCAGACGACGGCGAGGCGGGGCGGTGGGCCGACCGGGTGGCTGTCAGAGCGGAGGATGACACTATCGCCGGATACTCGGTCCCAATCCAAGGTGCAGACTCCCATGGCCAGAACAACGTGGAGGGCAGCCAGGCGGGGTATTACTGGTGCAAATACTGCAGCTTCAGCTGCGAGGCGCCCACTGCACTGCACCTGTTGGAGCACTACGAGAAGAAGCATTGCCAGGCCGGTGCGACAGACCGCACCTCCCGAGAGGACTCCATCCGAAGTGACGGGGACCCGCCCTCGAAGAGGAAGGAGGCCCTGAGCAAGGCAGTGGTGGCTGACCCGGAGACCGTTGTCACCAGCTACAACTGCCAGTTCTGTGACTTCCGGTACTCCATGAGCCACGGGCCAGATGTGATCGTGGTTGCGCCTCTCCTCCGGCACTACCAGCAGGCTCACAGCATCCACAAGTGCACCATCAAGCACTGCCCCTTCTGCCCCCGCGGCCTGTGCAGTCCAGAGAAGCACCTGGGCGAGATTTCCTACCCCTTCGCCTGCCGCAAGAGCAACTGCTCGCACTGCGCCCTGCTGCTGCTGGAGCTGTCCTCTGCCGGCCTGCCCCAAGCCAAAGTCAAGCACCTGTGCGACCAGTGCTCTTACTCTGCTGCCGACATCGACCTCCTCCTTCTGCACTATGACAGCGTCCACAGTGCCCATGGGGTCCTGGAGATCAAGCCGGAGGAGGAGCCTGCCCGCCTGGAGGCTGGGGTCACCCCTGCGAAGGAGTTGAGTAACCGCTCCTGCACCAAGTGTGACTTTGTCACCGAGGTTGAGGAGGAGATTTACCGTCACTACAGGTGAGGACCCCCTCTACTGCACAAAATGGCTAGGTTTGTCATTTTTTGTCTTGTAGGTTTGTCCAATATTCTAACTAAACACAGACAGTATTTTTTCTTCTTTATTTAACTCAAAGTGAAGCAATAAAATAAAAATGCAGTTGGCTTTTAGTGGACAACAGGTTTTCTCAGTAACACAGTTTATATAGTTCTGAACAATATATCTTGGTGAACTACTGTAAACTAAACTTGCGGTCCAAGCTATTTTAAAAACGTGGTAAAATACCTCCCTTCTGCACAATACGAATGTGAGTGAGTGTGCGTGCGTGCGTGCGTGCATATAATAAATACAACCTCTAAAATCAGAAATTGCAGTCCATAACCTGAGCGTATGATATCAGTTAGGCCTACATGTTCTTCCTGTTTTAGCTGTTTTTGGCATTGTTTATTTTTAGGGTTTTATGTTAGGTATAAATGAGTTGCGTGCAGTAGCAAAATGCTGCTCCTGATTTTCTGTCTATTTAAAGGTCTGGACTGATGTCATCTCTCAAAAAAGGGCCGTGGGGTAATATTGTCATATATAACTGCCCATGATGTCACCATCTTATTACCATAGGAGATGATGATCTAAACCAAATGATCACTTTACGTTTCCACAGTTTCATCAGCACTGCACAGAAAACCCCAGGGAGGATACACTCTATTTATCATTTATTAATCGCCAGCAACATTCAGGATAGCAATGAGAAGAGAAATAAATGGTTTTAATATTTTATATGTAATTTAAGGAAATTTAACGATGTGAGAATGTTCAATGCTTTTTTTTTTTTTTTTAAAAAGCACATTATGGGCATATTCAATATGTTGTGTATTTTTATGCACGTTTTGCTGTTAAAGCAAAATCTGCTGGAAATGTATATTTTTTATGTCTAGTGTGGTGCAGTCTGAACCTGCACAGTGACAACCCCTAATTTTCACTCAGTCCTGCATTATGCACAATAGATTACATATGACTGAATGTAATCAAATTGAATGAGGTAAGTGCTGGCCTCAGCTCAAATTTTAAGCAGTAGCAAGCACCACTTAATTTAATGTACACATTTATATAGTATAATTTTGCATATTTTTTTCCTCTTCAGTTTTTGTTATTAGACTAGTTTTTCAGCCTCACAAAGAAATGAAAACCTAAGTGGTAGTCCACTTGGGACAGTCTCAAGATGGTCTATATCTTCCATACGTATCTCCGTCTTGATGAAAACACATAAAGGCTTCTTTTATTTACTCATGAATTATCAAATTTTATCAAATAATTGTCTTTTAACAAGGATTTTTAAGAGAGCCTTGATATCAGTGTCATGTTTCCTAAAAATAACATCCTAAAAATCAATTTAAAAAGCAGAGTCATTTAAAAAGCACAGTCGGTGACCATTACTGGTTTATTTTATAGATGCCCAGTGCATCCAAGCAAGCACTTTTTCCTGGATGAATTTTCTCATAGAACCACATTTGGTGTGGTTTAACACATGTATTTCTATGTATGCCAAAATCTCACTGGAAGCTTCCTGCCCTGATAGCTTTTATCATAAAAATGTGCAGTAACACAGTAGCTGTGACACTAGTAGCACTGCTGTCATTTTTCACCTGAGGCTTATGCTTTCTTTAACTGAGGAAATGTTGGATGAGGTTTTGTATCTAAATGTGTATACATGTATGTATGTTTGTATGTATATATGTAGGTCTGTGTGTGTGTATGTGTGTGTATGTATGTGTGTGTGTGTGTGTGTGTGTGTGTGTGCGTAATTAGATCTCTGGACTAGTAGTGTGACGTCCATCATCAGTCTTGCGTAAAGGCATTTATTTATACAGAGGTCTGCCTGCTGTGGAATCCAAGCGGGCACATTTCCAGCCCTGCCGTGGCGTTTGTGTGCCGGCTACTGAATAAGGTGCTTTATGTACTCCAGACTCATGCCATGACACATGGAGGAAAGGGAATAGGAACGAAACCAGGCGCCTGTCCCCAGAGAGCCTTCTCCCTGTAGCTGGTGGGGCCCAGCCTGTTTCAGCCCAGTGCGAGGCACACCGTGTCACCCAAGGCGTAATGCAATTGTAGGGGCTGGGATTTACGAGATGGTCAACGGGATATGTGAACTGGGTCCACCCACTGCCCTCCCAAACTTGCCAGACCACCGAAGCCCCTCTTTTTCACTGCTGGCTGGGCGATCCCAATAAATTAAAAGTGCGCCGTGGTGCTCAAATTGGCCATTACTGTCTGAGCTGTGCTGAGGGACAGCAGGCGTGAGGGATGCCAATTTAACAGCACAGCCCTCTTGGTGCTGGCTTTTTGTGATTCTTTTATTTTTAAAGTTGGCTTGTATTGTGCACACAATGTCATTTTAAATTAGAGTCCTAAGTGCTTGGTCATTTTCCCCCTGTGGCCCCACTAAGAGGTTGTCACAGAACTCTGCCCTGTACTGCTACAGTATTAGTCCAACCAGTCCCATACAGTTCACCCCATTTGTCACTTGCCTCACCCTGTTAATGCCTGTGATATCAGCCCCGCCTCAATCCCACCCTCCCCCTCACCACCCTGCCGTCATGTGAAAGACAGGGAACAGACTGGTGAGTTTCAGCCAGGATGTGGTGTAATTTCCATTTCCTCTCTGACGTTATAGGGATGCGTGTGTCACACTTGGGCAATTCACAGCGCCAGCAGGCCAGGCCTGTCCGTAAATAGCAGTATTGAGTTTGTTTAGTGATGCATGGCTGAGGGAATTCGACTTCATAAAGTACAAATTACCGCTACTCAATACCTTCATTGACATCGATATTGGTCTGGGACTCATGCCCATATTCATTTTTTGAATCAATAATCATAATTAAAGTATGATGATAATGGGAAGGAGTGTGAGGAACAGGATTAGGTTAGGATGCTGCAAAAGAAATGATCAGTGCTTTCTAGCTTTCACATTGTGTATATGCTTACATTTTTATTTACAGCTTGTCTGAACACGCACAGGCACCTCCATTAACATGCTGTCTGCCCTCTGATTTCATGGGAGTGCCTTATTAATTTTGACACTGGGGCAGATCAATGCATGTTGGTTGCACGAGAGCTGTTGAGTAGAGCTTGCTGCTCAATTTTGTCTTCTGCGGGTAGCACTTTAACATTTTTGTGTCGGCTGTTTCTGGTACTGCAGTGCTAACACATCTTTTGTTATTAAATGCAGTAGACACCCTTGTTTTTCACACTAGACTGCCTCAACATCAGCAGAAAAACCTGGAAGGGCTCACTCTGTTGCCCAGAGAGAAATTGGTATGAGAATAAACCTTGTGTAGATTGTAAATGTGTACGCAGTATTTTCAGCTTCCAGCTTTTGTTGCAATTGTTTTATTCTGGTTAAACATTCATATATATTTATAAGAAAATTCAAATTGAACATGACATGTTCAAAGAAAAGTACATGTTAAGATGTTTATGTTTAAATTAAAGGCTGAAAATCAGGTGAGATGTGTGGTGTAGGCCATAGGGTGGCCTACTCTTGAGACACAAGTCCCCCATGCAGAGAGGGGTTCAATTCCACAACATGGAGGAGGCTGGACTGTTTTTGCTCCTTTAAAAAAAAAAAAAAAAAAATGTCTCAATATGTTTCAAAATTCTTATAGATTAACCCCTTTGCACAAACCCCCCAGTGGCCAGGATGCCAGCATCCTCAGATTGTTGAACCCAGACATTCAGTGTTCCTGCAACTATGAAAGTGAAAACAACAAACTGTGTGTTCTAGCTTTATTTGTTGACTATTAATGACAACTATGCCATATGCACAGTTTATGCACAGACAACTATGCCAAGTGCCACCCTTGTCGTGTAGTTTGTCCATTTAACCTCTTAGCGCAAAGCCCCTAGTGGTCGGCACGCCAGCATGCCGAGATTACTAAACTCAGACATTCGATGCTACTGCTACCAAAGTATGAGTTAAAAACAGAAACGCATTGTTTTAGTTTCATTAGTAGACGATAGACGACAACTATGCCGAATACGGAGTTTCGCAGTGCCACCATTGTCGCTCTGGTTGTTCATTTAACACGCTCCCCCTCCCTGCAGTCTCATCTAGAAATCACCCCCCACCCTTGACATAATGGACAATATTGTCTATCTTGGCATTCACAAAAATATTATTTCACCACTAAAAAATTGTATTCTGTCATAGCTACAAGATAAACCTGACAATAGCCCTAAGATATGCCTATACAGCAGTGAAAACACTGCTCACTGAATAACGAAATAAACGAGAAAAAGTTTTTTAAAATGATACCATGTCATTCTACATTTAATATATGGGACTAAATATTGAATAAATATACAACCTTGCCATTGGTTTTACGCATAGAGATGTCCCTTTGGTGACTGAGTGATCATATGTTGTCTTGGACAATCCGTTTGGGAAATATACGCCCATGTGTGATGCCTGGGTACCTTCCAAAATAGCTGTGCGTAATACCACACCTGTTATTTGCAGCGTCGTCGCCCTTTTTCGTACAGTCTGGCTTGATTGACAATTCATTTATTCAGTAGGTGAGAGTATAAGCTTTCAACGATGTATAACATGTCTAATTTTGCTTTTGGAATCGCGTTTTATAGGTGCTATCGCTGCTAACGAAAGCTTGTCAATGATTTTTCGAAATTTCTTGGAAAATACTATTATTATTGAGGACTTCTGAGCATAGCTAAGCCATATGTTTGCTGATAGACCTAGCTGACATAAGCTGCGTTTCCACCGCAGGAACTTTCCCCAGGAACTAGGAACTAGGTCTAAATTAAGTTCCGGGGTCTTTATTTTACCCCCAAAAAAGTCCCTGCTCGGGTGGTAGTACTTTCCAAAAGTACCGAAACTTTTGGGGTGGAGCGCAAGCGCTGAACATTTCTGATTGGTCGAGTACTCGCAGGATTTTATTTCAACCGCCATTTTTAAAAAGTTTTTTTTTACCTGCTGTATATATGCAATCTCTCAGTATTTCATTGCAAAACTAAAAAAGTGCAAATTAATTGTTGATTTTTTTGTCTAGACAATTGCATTTGTGGCACTTTGTTTCTTCCAAAATTATGAATATAAACTAATCTGCATTAGTTCTGTAAATTGTACAGATATCTTCCTTCATTTAAGCCATTTTTCAAGTCTCTGTGATGTTCACATCTGGAGTTATAAATATATTGGTTTTACAAGATTCAAGATTCACTGGTCATTTATTGTTATGTTTATACCAATTTGGCCAATTAGTTTTGCTCTCCTTAAATGGGGAAAGATGTATAAAAACAGCTGTAATTCCTATAGGGATCACTGGATATGGATGCCATTCAATTAAAGCTGATTATCTGCAATTTCACATATTAGTGTGGAGTGAATACACTACATTTTATTTTGGTGTTTAAATAATTAGTCGCTCAACATTGGTTCGATTATTTGAATTATCGTGATTCATTGGATAAATGGTGTTTTTCTCCAAGCCAAACACACAGAACCCAGTACTCACACAACAAAAATGCTATTGAAGTTGGACTAAATAGGTATAGGTACTGTTACTGTATGACTGTACCCAACAACACGCATATATTCCATAACAACACTTTTACTCAGCGGAATCTCATATCTGCCATGAAATTGGTCTAATGATTTTGCCAATGTTACTAAACTTGCTCACGTCTCTTGGGGAACAATGAAGATATAAGCCTGGTTTCTGCCTGCTAGAGAGAAAATGTCTTTACTTCTAGAACCGCATGTATGATAAGGGAGATAAATTGTTAAGTCAACAAATAAAAAAATGCAATATTCACACCTGAAATCCATAATATGGATATGGTTGTGGCTGATATACCAATCAGCCACAACCTTAAAACCACCTGCATTTTTCTTCTTTTTTCTGATTTAATATTTTATTTTCTCTCTTTGTAATCAAACAATTCACAAGCGTAGACTCAGAGCTTTTATTAAAGGGTATTCTTATACATTTTGGTTTCACAATCTAGTAATTACAGCACTTTTTATACGTAGTCCCCCATTTCAGTGTTTTAGACAAATTAACATAATGTAAAATAAAAGAGTCATGTTTTGTATTTGGTTGCATATCCTTTGCATGCCATGACTTCCTGATGTCTGTGACCTATCAACATCATCAGAGTCTGGATATCTTATTGTCAGGTTGTCCTACAAGCGATACAAAAACTCTTTGCATTTGAATGGATCTCTATGGGAATTGGGGGGTGGGACTAGATTCAGCTGTAAATTATGCTGATACAGTATGGAACACATTTGTTGGCTAAATGGCTTTAAGTCATCAAGGGTCCAAGGTATCAAATGAGCCTCAAACCACCAGGCTGCTGCCAGATATGCAGTAGATACTACAAGAATTGTTTCTCCTGAATATTTTTTCCATTGAGTTCAACAGGAAAATTAATCAGGAGAAATAATTTTGGGTTTGGCCCATTTTTTTTTGCCCAGGAGTGTACATGGTGAAACCAAAATGTACAAGAATACCCTTTAATAAAAGCTCTGAGTCTGCACTTTGACCACATGTGAATTGTTTGATTACAAACAGAGAAAATAAAATATTAAATCAGAAAAAAACAGAAAAATGCAGGTGGTTTTAATGTTGTGGCTGATCGGTGTATATTTGAAGACCAAAGTGATAATTATGCTATCACAATATTGGAGCCTTTGAAAATAGATTGAAAGTTTTAAAGCTCTATTTTGAACAGTTAGTGTTTAACATTATAATAAAAAATATACAAAAACAATTCAGTTGTCATTATTCCATGGTGCATTCATTTTTCCAAATAAATAAATTAAATACATTTATTGAAATAACCGTGATTATTTTACAAAACCGAATCAAAATTGAACCAAACTCAAAAATAGTAATTGCTCAACACAACCTCATATTTATTGTCACATTTCAAATCCAATGTGCTGGAGTACAGAGCCAAAACAATAAAGATTTAGTCACAGTACAAACACGCGCTGCACTGTATGGGGTGGGGAAAAAAGAAATTGGATGACAGTCTGTAACTGAAATGAACGATGTTTGAATTTAATCAGATATGAATTGCCATTTCTACCATCAATATTTTCATTTCCCACTTCTTTTCTTTGGTTAAAGCATGAGTAATACATGAGAAAATGGTCATATCCACATTTCATTATTGCTAATGAGATTTAGTCTGGCCTTCCTTATAATGTTAAGCAAGGTAACCCTCATTCAGTAATCGTTCTTGAGAAAGTTCATTTGTGCCAGGGAAATGCCTCACATGGGCCAATTTCAAATGCCATGACTGCAGTGATGCACAATCCAACAAATTATGGGTTTTTAAGGCATACCCCATGTCTATACCTAACAGCAAGGCATACCACATGTCTATACATACAGTAAATGACAAGGCATACCCCATGTCTATACAACTCTGACAGCTTCCCACAGACCTGCAGTCATTAACTCTGTCGATAGGTTAACAGATACACACAGCCACCAGGATTTCAGTTGAAGTTTGTTAAAGTTAATTCAATTCTAAATATTAAATATCCCCAATTTATGAATTTACCTGAAATCAATTCCCAAATTCTGAATATACCCAAACCCTGATATACACACAACAAAGGCCCTGTACTTGGATTACTTTGTTTCTTCTTTACCTGCTGTTTCTTCCACAGTGTTACGCATGTTTCTTTCATGTAATTTGGACCTAGCCAGGTATTCTCAAAATGTCCATCTCTAAGGATTTAACATTAATTGATTATTAATTTGTTGGATGTCTTTTCAGCTTGTTTAGGTGAGTGCCTGCTGGCAAGTAGCCTATAAATTAAATGTAGTTGGCATATACATGATAAACATTTCCAGATTTTTAATTGTGAATGAATAACGGTTTTGCTGTTCTCAAAGTCTAACAATCACACATCTATAGACTACTTGTAGAACAATTGTGTCTGCTAAATTAGTGTAAGAATGGGTGCTTCCTTTATCTTTTACATTTGCACTCAGTGAGGTCAATGGAGGATATCACCTGCCCTTTATGCTTGCAGCGGTCTCTTTATCTGCTGATGATGAAACTTGGATATAATGATAAGTATCTGCCGATGAAGGACTCACTATTCCAGAAAGTTGTGTCCTTGTTGCTCCTACTACTCATTTAGCGAAGCACTAAATGATCTGACTTAAATTTTCATTCAGTCCCTTATAGCCTTAATTTAATTTGCATGTAATTATGTTTGTTTTCAGGGATAAAGCACTGTTGTTTATGTATTAGGCTGCTTGTCACACCATGCAACAGAAAAGTTGAATTGCTTTGTGTATAGAGAGTGCTGAAACTAATGTTGATGACCAGGATATTGACAGTGAGAGTATTTGCATGTGTGGGGAGACAAAGTGGTCTTTGCTGGCGGCTTATCAAAAACCACAGACAGGGACACACAACCAGAAGCTTCGCCACTTGAATTTGTTCTGGCAGGTTGTAGATATTGAGCAGGAACCCAAGTGTGGGAGTGAAATGCGACCGCTCCTGCTGCACACCTAGCTTTACAGGTTAATAGGCTTTGTAGCTCAGATACTGCATCTCGGTCATATCTTTTTTTCTGGGTTTTCTAATTGGAAAAAACCAGAATGCCTCATTCCGTTGAAACAGAAAAATAGCTACGGCCCATTGGAAATGTGCTCTTATCTGTCTACCTTGAGAGGCTGCAGCACAGTGACAAGCTAATTATTAGATGTCTTGTTTGCATGTACTACCCAGTTTATCAATCCTGTTCACTTCCTTTCCTCAAAAACTAGATTTAGTTTAGAGAGCAGAACAACTGTCTGTGCCTGAATCCTCTGTGCAAACCTTTGAAAAAAATTTTTTAGTGGTTATCAGATGTCCAAATAACTTGGGTTTTTTTTTTTTTTTTGCTGTTTATTTGGCATAACCTTTTGTTCTTAACTAACATGAAAAAAGCAAACATTGTAAACAAATGTTAAAAATAACACAAGAACAGAATCCATTTAATGCTTTAAAAACATACACTGGCAGACCATCATAAAATAAAACTACATCTTAGTTGAGCCGCACATGTATATACGCTTGCAAAATTCTTTATAAAAAACAATATGAAGTTCTGAAAAAGAAGCAGATTTGCTTCCAAATGGGAAATTCCCATTTTTCTTTGTACCAACCAGCCTCAAATGGAATGAAAGAAAGATGAACTTATGATCATCTTTGCAAACAAAGGGCTTATTCACTTAACTTATATTTTTTCGCTTTTGAAAATTAAACATTTATGTATTTCTGAATTGAATCTGAGAACTGCATCTTTTGTTCAGAGTAGCTGTCCACAAACCAGATTTTTGTTATGAACCAGAACGTACATTCTGTTCAAATAACCCGTTGTAATGATATTTATTGTAATTGTATTCAGGTCTTTGTCCCTACAGTACTAAGCTCTAACATAAGAAATGTTACTGTGCTTGGATGCGGATCAAAGTCAAAGCTCTAATCTTCTTTTGGATTCCAGTAAAATAAACACCGCAAAAGTGGGCGTGGATTCTGTTTGAATGATTTGTTTTGTAGTGTTTGCATTTGTTTGGAAATTCAGTTTTATATGTTTATTTGTTTTTATAAGGGAATTCTACTCCTGTCCAGAAGGTAAGCAGGGACACATCTTAAAGGGATACTTAACTTTGAGCTTTAGTGTATGTTTTTGATTGGCCTGGCCAGTTTTTATGTACACTAAAGGATAAAAGTTTTTAAAAGTTTCTTTCTGGGTCTTCAGGGATTCATTGTCTAAAGCAAGAAAATACTATTCCAGTACGCCTAATTCCCAGGCAGCATGTTACGTCTCCAGAGGTTGTACATGTATTGTTTTCCGTGATTATTCTTTTAAAGAAAGAAAGAACAAAAAATATTTCTTGTGGCCATGTAACCTGCACTCAAGGAAATTGAGGCAGTTTCTTAGATCAGCATTACTACACTCTACTTCATGGGAGTGAAGAGCATGCACTCCTTGAGAACTGTAAATGGTAAATGGACTGCATTTATGTAGCGCTTTTATCCAAAGCGCTTTACAATTGATGCCTCTCATTCATCCATTCACACACATGCTCACACACCAACAGTGAAAGGCTGTCATGCAAGGTACCAATCAGCTCGTTGGGAGCAATTAGGGGTTAGGTGTCTTGCTCAGGGGCAGTTCTACACGCCCAGGGCAGGGGATCGAACTGGCAACCCTCCGACAGCCAAACAACCGCTCTTACCTCCTGAGCTATGTCGCCCCATAACTGTAAAGGAAAGAAGTATCTACACACTATAAAATCTGGAAATTTTTATAAAATTCATCTTATTATATGTAAAGCCCCTGGAACAAAGTATTGCTTTACAAGCTGCTTTTATTTGAAGTGTATTTTCTTGCTTTAGACAATGAACCTCTGAATGCCCTGATATCCATCATTGTAAAGGCAGCAGGTCATCATAAACTTCTGTAAGTATATAAATATATTAATTGCACACAAAAACTGTCTGATGCAATCGAGAATGAACACTAAAACTGAAATAAAAAACTCTAGTAAGTGAATTGTCCCTTTAATTGTCATTGGAAATCATAAATCATAAATCAGATTTTGACACTCCATGAACAATGCTTCTCTGTTTTTACTTCACATGTTGTGGAAATTATTGCTAATATCCTTGTAATATCCGTGCAGATTTAGTCAGGATGAAGAAATTGCAATTTCTCTTATTTTATAATATTCTGAACGGCTCACACGTATCATTTTCCATTGTGATTCACAGTACATAAGGATTTGACTGTGATAATAAGATGGCAATAGCATATGATATAAAACAACTGGAAGAAGAGGAAATGACACATTCTCATTATAGGGATTGAGAGTAGTACAAATTCATTAATATTCAAGTCTTTTTTCATGCTTCAGAAAAAACCCTTTTTGCTCACAGCAGCTACAGAGACAGGCATAAGAATGGAATCTTTGGTAGCCCAAGTTCAGGGCCAAAGTATTTGAAAAGATGGTCTTATGTTTGGCGGGTCTTATGTTTCTCAAAGGTCCTTTGAAAGGTGAATCATTCTTTTGCCACGAAACCAATTTATTTCACAGTTTTATCAAGGAAATTATTAATTATATATTAACATATAAATAACATACTGTATTTCTGTAGTCTACGGTATATTTTGCAGATTTCACAGTTCTGTACAGTTCCTAGTTCAAAGACACAGGAACAGTGCACCACAGGGGTTTACAGCCTTTCTTAACTAATTTCTTTGCAACCCCAACACAATGATGATATAAAATGAGAGCCCACTTTTTTAAGGCTATATTGGGGGCATATTAGTTGAGTGAGGTTTGTTCGGCAAAAATGCACATTTCACCTGGGTATTTAGCCTGTTACCTGCTCATTGCAGCCTACAATTTAAAAGCAGTTCAGATGGAGGCAAGACATGTAGTGCAATCCATAGATTGGAGGTCTCGTGAGTGATATACACTCATCTGCCACTTTATTAGGTACTTGCTAGTACCAAGTGTGGTCTTCTGCTGCTGTAGCCCGTCTGCTTCAAGGTTCGATGTGTTGTGCATTCAGAGATGCTCTTCTGCATACCTCGGTTGTAACGAGTGGTTATTTGAGTTACTGTTGCCTTTCTATCAGCTCAAACCAGTCTGGCAATTCTCCTCTGACCTCTGCCATCAACAAGGCATTTTCACCCAGAGAACTGCCGCTCACTGGATATTTTCTCTTTTTTGGACCATTCTCTGTAAACCCTAGAGATGGTTGTGCGTGAAAATCCCAGCAGTTTCTGAAATAGTCAAACCAGCCCGTCTGGAGCCAACAACCATGCCACGTTCAAAGTCACTTAAATCACCTTTCTTCCCCATTCTGATGCTTGGTTTGAACTTCAGCAGATCGTCTTGACCATGTCTACATGCCTAAATGCATTGAGTTGCTGCCACGTGATTGGCTGATTAGATATTTGCGTTAACGAGCAGTTGAACAGGTGTACCTAATAAAGTGACCGGTGAGTGTATATCGTGAATCCCCTGTGATGCTGAGGTTTCAGTCCTCTGCCATGACACTTTCAGCATTTCTCTGTAAGCCTCAATGCTTTCTCCCTGTCTGAATGAATGAAAATGAGAAAGGAGGGCGTCCTGTCCACACCAAAGGGAATTTAGCTTAAGCTATGTAACTCAATAAAGCATATGCGCATACATATTTGTCTCATTTACTTGGTTTGTATTTACATTTATGAACACATTTTTAAAAAATTGTTTCTATTATGAATTCCATGTCTGTTTCTGTTGTTTGTGTGTGTGTGTGTGTGTGTGTGTGTATGTGTGTTCACTGACTCCTTTCCCCACTGTGATTCTGCAGGAGAGTACATGGCTGTTGTCGTTGCCGCCACTGCAGCTTCACAGCAGCTGACACTGCCGCCCTACTGGAGCACTTCAACTCTGCACACTGCCAGGACCCTTTGGACTCCTGCTCTTCCCCCACAAATGGCTGCTCTGTTCCCTCCAACATAAGCATCAAGGAAGAGACTAAAGGCGACCTGAAGCTATACAGCCTGGTGCCACCAGAGGCCCGGCCTGCGGAGGTGGGGGTCGGTGTGGAGGGGATGAAGAGGGAGGCCCTTGATGAGAAGGAGCCGCTCAGGGAGAAGGTCTGGGGGGAGGCTGCTGGTGTTGGAGGAGGTGGGGGAGTGGAGCAGGCGCGTGGTCTGCTGTGGGTGCCCAAGGAAAGGGCAGTGGATATCTTGAGGGGAAGTCCTCTGCCATACAGCCAAGGCACCTTAGGCCTTCTCAACGCGGTCGCCGTCTCTCAGGAGCCTCACCAGCAGAAGACCCCTATGCTCAGGGACTCCCCTGGTCTGGTGTTTGGCCTTGGCACAGACAGCAAGGGCTTCATGCAGGGGGCGCCTCCAAGTGGAACGGAGAAGGCCAGTCAAATGACGCAGCAATACAGCACCACAACAGACAGCAAGTCCAACAAGGAGGAGTCGCAGTCACTTTTACGGGTAAGAAATTTTCCCCAATTTTTGCAAAGGTATTTCCCTTTTATTTTTAGGCCTGTTGTTAGTGTTCTCAGTAGCATTGATGAGCAGAACTTTGGTTTTGTACTGCTTTCAACATACTGCACGGTGATGTTTAACGCCATTCAAGAATCTGCTGGAGTAGTTTTGATTATGGAGTGTACGAAACCAGAAGTGTCTGTCCATGATAAAAACAATTCAGTTGTGTTTCTCAAAGTGTAGCTTTGAGGCTGCCACAGAAGAGTCTATTTTTCATCCCATCAAGGTATTTCAGACTTTATTTGCACACATTCCATAAAACGTAAAAGAAAAAAGTTTTCAGGTGGTTCTCTTGCATTGTTTTAATGAGCTCCAAAAACATTGTAAGAACTAATATTGAAATGCACCACAACCTGGGCAGCAAAGGAACCATACCAAATAGAAAATGTAAAAAGAAATAATAAAAGTCTGCTCTAAGAAAATGAATCCCAGCTTTGTGGTAATAACCTTTTTTTTTTTTTTTTTTGAAAGCTTGTACTTTTATTTCAAGATTGTGATGTCTCAGTAGGCTTTGAGTGCTGGGCACTGAACCACTTAAGTTACTTTGGCCATAGAGATAGTGATCCTCAGTGTGTCTGAATCATGCTCGTCCTGGTTCCTTGGGCTCTGGACATAACCAGCTTACATGCACTGCCATTTTCTAGAAGGGCTTCAAAAGCCTGTCTCTCTAAGCCTCCGCATATGAGATGCTAGTTAATAAATAAACAATATGATGAAGAAAGGACAGATTAGTGATTTAATGAACCTAGGAACCATCATTTTTCATGCAGTGAGCAACAGAAGAAGACTAAACAAGAAGAATTCATCATTTAAAGTGAACTTGCTAGTCCAAACTGGTATTAGTGTTACCTAATACCTACCTTCCCTAAAAAGCAGCCACAATTGCAGTTGCAATGCAAACAATGTAATTTTGCGGGCCTGTGCCATTATACTCTTGCTAGCCACAGGTTTCTTAGTAATAAATGCAAGTGTGTGTCTGGGTTTTTCAATATGCCTTGGGTAAGCTCCTTTTTGGCATTTTGAATAGGCTATAAGTGTTTTTAATATATTGCTTGATTTTGTCTTCATTTTAAGACCTATAATTGACCACCTCATTGAATTCCCCTAAATATTTTCCCCATGGGGGTTGGACCAAGAGAGTGTCAGACATTTTTGTGGGTATGACCTCTCTTGCCGACTGGATCTATAGCAGGCAGGCTTGGATATGATCATTTTGCAGCCCTAGGCGAGATTTAAAAAATTCTGCCCCAAAACCACGATAAAATGAAACAAAATCTACACTAATAATCATTGCTATCATAAGCTACATTTGTGTTGTCTTATAAATACCAACATACTGTATACACATATTTCCAATCTGAAAGAACAAAACAAATAGCTAGACTTTAGCCCATTTTACATTGGCCCACTAGGACAATTTTGGCTATATGCTGTCACTCCATTTAGATCAAACCTAACATGAATCAAAAAAAGAATTGTCAATCACTCGCTCTGTATGTTTATAATGCCATCATAAACAAAGTGAGTCTCAGCCATGTTTTTCGCTTAATGAAACTGACTGCACAGACAAAGATGTTACTATTGATAGATCATTGCAAATGCATGGACATAGCACATTATTCGTGAACTCCACTCAGTGCCAGAAGTACCCCAAACACAAAGAATTCATCCTAGTTCAAGTAAACTTCATTTACAGTATTCATGCCTCTTTGTATATAAAGATACCACATTTCATTGTCCACTCCTAAATCTTTTGGACCTGCTCAAGTGTCTGAACTATTTGTTCTGGTCGGGATTAACATTGCAGGGAAATTGACAGCAACTCCATGAGGCAATATGTGCTGTACATATGCTTCATGAGCATCTTGCATTGTGGAATGTTATGGGTTCGGGGCTTCTAAACAAATTCTCACTGACCGAGTAGACAAATTCATGAATAAGGTGCTGTCCTATTATGCATTTTAAATGATTACTCAATAATGTCTTTGCCTGTGCCATCAGTCTCACTAATTCATTTTATGATATCATGTGATACGGTAACTACTTGCAAAACCAGTTTTAGGCTGAAGGAAATTTTGACATGGTTTACCCTACAAAGTTTTATAAGCACACTAATATGGCATACTTTCTGAAAAAAAGAAGTGTACTTTATTTACCTTTGAACAATTATACATT
Organism: Anguilla anguilla; assembly: GCF_013347855.1. Lineage (NCBI taxonomy): Eukaryota > Metazoa > Chordata > Actinopteri > Anguilliformes > Anguillidae > Anguilla > Anguilla anguilla. The sequence goes on from NC_049208.1 coordinate 43,309,978, forward strand.
TCAGGAAAGTATACTTAGGCTTATAGCTACTTGAACTTTTTTGCAACCTTTAGTAAATCAGGTATACTCAAAGTTGCTTTGAAAATAGAATTGGCCTCAGTTAAGTCAAGATCACGGTTGGTGTTTTATATATGTTGTTGGATTAAAAAAGACTGCAGTCTTCAGTTTGATACACTGGGCAAGTTTCTCATTTGGACTGAATCAGAGTTCATTACATGTGTTTAGTTCTTAAAGATTGAGTTGTGTTCCCCTGTCTCAGCTGCATAACAAAATTAATTCAACTGAAAACAATCAAAACAAGTGCTTGGGCTGTTGGCTCTGGTCCACAGTAGAGAACTGACATTGAGAGGTATATTGTGTAGATGTGTCTTTATCAGTTGAACAATTCAAGCCAGTCAAGAGTTCAAGCCAGCTTTGGCATTGGTCCCATTTGTCCATCTTAAATTCTGGGAGATACTGATGGGCGTTGGAGGCAGGTGCAGTGGAGATCGTGGTTTAGTCATTAGTCAAGGCGTGCCGAGAATGTGAGATTCAGGGCGGAGGTGGAGATTATATTATGACTTTCAGGAAATGTTGAATCAGATTTTGGGCAGCGCAGAAAGGTTGAGGTTTCTATGTCCTCCGTCACAATATTTTTAAAGTTACCAGGATCGTGGCAATGATTCATGGCTAGAAAAAATAAAAGCATGCAGAGCCGGGAGGGGTGTAAAAGTGAAAGAACCTGAAAGCCAGATTTGCGTTCAGATGATCTGGAGGCATATTGCACACAAAGTGTTGCGAAACACAGTGTTTTGAAACAAACGCAGTCTGTGCTATACATTTTTGTGAAGATGCAGGTTCAGGTTAAAAACCAATCAATAAATAAATACATTTCATTAATGCTTGGATCAGTGGTATCCCAGGAGGCTTTCTGCTGTCAGGTGCAGCATTTTGATTCTTCTGAATCAGTTTAAAGGAGAAGATGCTATTCTGGGAAAAACAAAATGTCTCCCCACCACAAAAAACTCCCTTCCCCTAAATTTAGCTAAGAAGTGTTCACTGTGATTTTCCCTTCCCTGATATAATACTGATATCATACTATGATGTTGATATAGCAGACATTGGTGGGGTCCTGGATTGTCGTGACGGCACTCAGATTTTTCCCAGAAGCACATGGCGTGGCCTGTCATGGCGATAATGGGCTGTGACATCCTCGCTGCCCCAGGAGCCTGTTGTCTTTCTTCAGATGTGTGACCTCCTCATTAGCGCAGGCATAATCGCCTGTGTGCAGCATGTGTGCAGCTGAGGCCAGCCCTGCGTGAACGAAGATCTGCACTGTAGCCGTGAGAAGTCCCAATATAATATGGAGAATGGATACAGATTGTTATTAGATTCAACTGGTACCAGCAACCAGGATACTGCTCATCAGTCTTTTCCCTGCCTCTGGAGATTTTATTCTCTGCCTGGCATTCACTTACTAGGCCCTGTGCACAAAATGTATTCCTGTTATTCCTCCAAATTAAACAATTTATGCTAATAGTTGTTGTTAAAATAGAATGAGTAACTCTGCAGTAACTTGCTTGTATTACAGCCTTGGCACTGGACACATGACACATGAATGTTCAAGCAACAAACTGTAGCAGAAAGAATTGAGGGCATCATCCTGTATTACCTTGTATTTAACCTGGTACCTTCTCTGAGAGTTATATAAACATACTTTTATAAAGTGCCACAACTAATACAAAAATAAAATATGCTCACATTGGGAAAAAAAAAAAAGATGCATTATGGAACCAGGGACATTTCTGATATGTTTAATGTTTTAAACAATAAAATGTTCATTGGTGTTTTTAAAGTAAAAGAAAACAATTTAACGAATACTAATATAAAGTGGTAGTATGTAAAAAATTAAAAATTGGTAGTATGACTGTCCAATTCCACTGAGAGCCATTTTACAACACTGCAGTCTGCCTGTACCTGAATACTGCGATTTGGGACAACAGTACACAACCACTCTTTCAATAAATATTCAGAGTGCTAATTTCTGGTTTCATGCACTTGCACAATCCTGCATTGAGCTTTTCTCTGCACAGTTTTTGTTGGATTCTCAAGACATAAAATAAATAAATAAATTCTCTTGAAATTGTTCTGCTTGCATGTAGAACATTTTTTGCTTTCTTGTAATCAATAATTCTTTTGTAAGATGGAAATAGTCAGGGAAAAGGGAATCACTGAAAGAGCTGCTCTTTCAGCACTCCCACTTCACAGGGTCCTCTGGGAGGGGGCCTCCATGACTTTCTGTCGTTCTGGGTAGCCCACTCAGAATGCTGGTGGTAGAGTCCCCCAACAGAGATTGAAAAAAAAAAAAAAAAGCAAAACGCTTCTGAACGTATTAGACCTGGGTCAAAATGAATTGGAATTGATTTAATTTGCTGCAAAGCTGTGCCCAAGCTTACTAGTCCTAGGTTTGCCCAGGGATTTTTCCGTAAAGTTTCCAGTGTGTTGATTGCCATGACACACTGTTTGCCTTTTTCTGTCTCACACACATACACACAAACACACACACGTGCACACACTTACTCACAAATATCTTTCCATAGCTCCAGCTCATTTATGTATGCCCAAATAAATGTCTTTGTCTACCAGCAATAAACTGCTGCATTAAAACCCATCAACCACAATGTTAGCACCCCAGTCGGCTAAAGTCATTGTGAGCCTCTGGAGTAAGCACAGCTTTGCTCTGAAAACTGACAGCAGCAGCCAGAGCTACTTTGAACCATTTTACCTATTTTCCCCATCTCTGCTCTTAAAAAATTTCTCATCAGTTTACATTGTATTTCTCATTTTCATACTAATATGTTTATTCTTTATTTTGGTCAGTTTGCGTTTTAGCAGGACTCTGCATGCATTGTACTTCCCGGGAAGGTACTGGGCATACAACTTGCATGAATAGTTTTTTGTGGGAATCATATATAATTTGGACACACGGTTATTTTATGAGTGGTTGTAAAGAAATTCTGATTACCAATTCTGTGGTAGCAATGTTCTTGCCAGGGTAACATGTATTCATCTCTTAGTTTTATAGGCAGCTGAAATAATTCTCCAAGCTCTGGTGGAGAATGTTGTATATAATCTCTTGTCCCTGTCTCCAGCATATTTTGCCACAGAATTATTGTGCTGTCATTTCCATATATATTCTGCATACTGCATTTTCTTCATCCTAAAGCCATTGTGCGTTTTGTTTTAGAATGTAAATTATTTTCAGAAGAAGAAAAATGTTGGTTTAAGGTCTGCATTTTACATCTATTGATCTTAATCATCTTCTCTCATCTGTGTCAATGCCTGGCAGCTTCAGAGCTAAATAAAACAGTCCCTTTGATGTGAGCTGTGATACCAGAGCAGATAATATAGGCTACATCTCTTAATTATTTGAATCTATTGTTGAACTTGTATTGAGCAAAGAATTAAGGGATGAAAGCCATGGCTAAAATAATCTGGCTAGATCAATTTCTTTTCTGCAGAAGTAACAAGACTGAATTTGAAATATTTGAATATGTTGTGCCTTTATTTTAATTATTTAATTAATTAAGGCAATTTAAAGCTCACTTCACACTGAAAGCTGGCTTACCTCAACTGCCACAAATCTGTAACACCCTCTTGGTTAATGTCTATACTTCTATATGTTAATGTTAAATTTTAATGGAATCATGGTGTTAAGATTATGGTAATGTGTTTCAATACTATGCCAACCCCCCACCAAAAGTCCTGATTCGTTAAAATGTGTGCAGTCTGTGTGCAATGTAGAGCACGCTGATACAGATTGTGTACAGGGGCTAATTAAGGTGCCTCTTTCTCATTAGATAGGCCTGATGTGACAAGTCATGCTCAGAAGATACTGTGACACCTTGTTTTGGACACCAGCAACTGGAGCAAAATGTTGAAATATGATTTAACCAGCTTGCAAAAAGGCTGTAATGAGAACAGGTGTCTGTGTTTACTCAGGGCCTGTAGGTGAACTGTAGAAGAGAGGCCTTATTCTCCAGTATTAAGAAAGATGGAAAACGAAAACAAACAAGACCCAGCCATGTACCACAGTAGCTAAATATATAGCCTTCTGCTATAACATCATGTTCTAGTCGAACACATTTATGTAGTTAGAAGAAGGCACAGACCGAGAACATCAATAATGTAAAAGTGCCTGCACAGTGACAGAGCCATATACCTCTTCTGTTGAGAGTTTTCTGTCCCTGCAGAAGTTTGTGGCAAAACATCTTTCTTTTAAAATGCATTAAAGAAGCTAACATTGACTGAGACCGGTTCTGTCACACAATTTTGAGGGACTGGTCTAATGCTCTGTTTACAGAAAGGAAGATGCTGCAAACCTGCATGGTGCATGGGGACCTTGAGCTGGCAAAATGTATGCGCAGACTCTGTAACGGAAATGAGGGTTGTCACTGTGGCACATATCAGGGACTGAGACTGGGGGAGTTGCGGGAGAGCAGTGTCGCAGGTTCCAGCGTGGTGTGCAGTCGTGGGTAAACAGATGGCACTCTGCCGGGGGCGGCGGGCACAATCCAGCACAAGTGAACAAGTGTTGGGAAGCTGCACGGCAGCTCAGCTGTTTCTGCATGCTTGGGCCACTGGCCTTGCAACACTGGTGTTGCTGCCTCCACAGAATCACGGTTTCCACTGTTTTCTGATCAATGTCTCTTAATTCCATTTTTTAAAATTACGATTTTATTACATTTTATAGATTTTTTAAAAATTAAATATTTAGTAAAACATTATTATTATTATTATTATTATGATTAGACTAAATATAGCTGCAAGCGGTGATTATGCAGTGAGCCTGTAGTATTCTAGATGAAGAGGTTTCAAATCTCTGGAAATAATTTTATGGGAATTTCTCTGTAGCACCACCATATGGTTTGATTGAGCCAGTACTACAGGGCTGGCCTCCTGATTTAGTTATTGGTACACAAGGAGGCAGATATGAAATGAAATTAAACTTGCCATAGTTTACATTTTCATATTTTATGTGAGTTTAACCTGCTGAATTCCACTGTATCCATCATAAAGGATTTCCAGGGTCAGATATATCATTACCTTTCCTGCATTAAACTTATGTGGTGTGATGATAGTATCTCTGGAGAAAGGAAGTGATTAAAATGACTTTGTTTCTTCAAGAAAGGCTGGTGCCGTTGGGATGCAGCATGTTAAAAATCTCAATCACAGCAATTAAATGTAATGTTGACAGAGCTGCTAGGAAGAAACATTTTATGAAGCCAAAACACAAAAAGAAGCAGTGGGAATTTGTCATACAACCACAGTGGCACATTATCTGTAGACATGTAAGAGAAAAAAACTTAACTGGAACAGTCCTCATAGTGAGTCTGGTGCTAAAAAGGTGATTCAGGCTGAGAAGACTGGAGAACTTTTTTTTCTTTGGGGTTCATTTACATCTTTTGATCTTGGTGCCCTTATTAGAACTGACGGAAAGTGTCATAAGTATACTTGGCTTTCTCTAAGTGAAGTCATATGCATAGTTAAAATAGGCCTCCCAGCATGATACAGATACAATGGTTATATCTATGCTTAAGTTCATTCATATCATTTTGCATGTTTTCAATTACGTGCTTGCACCTTAGCCATTAAGATTTTTCTTTAAAATGTTTTTTTAAGACTATTTTAAAGTAAATGTGTCCACTTAGAATCAGACAACGACATACCCATATTTTCCCAGTCTGCTCTCTTTAGTTTTAAATGACGTTAAAGAGTCCGGTTCCCTTCATTTATTGACTTTCTCCTTTCTTCATTTTCATAAACATCAATATACAGTTAGTTTGTTATTAACATATACTTTATATTATCATATATCTATGAATACAATTTTTTAAAAAGAGAGAGAGAAATCTGGTCCCAAAAATCTGATCAAAGTGCAATTCCTCTCTGTGACTTTGTCCTAGATAGTCACTGGGTCAGACTGATCCTGGTGATCTGTTGAGAAAGTGGGCTGATTGCCAGGGCCCGACTCTGTCCCAGCGATAATTAAAGGAAAAGAACTCGCCACTGACCATAGGACAGTAAAAATACACCATGGATATACCCAGCAGCTTCTGTAGTTTCATAAATTGGAAGCGGATTTATCTTGTACCCAGCCTTTGTCCAGCAGGGATTGATTTCCTTCATGGCCCTCTCCCAGCAGCCTTTTCTGCAGGGATGAGGCCTCTTGGCATACATGTGGCTACTGCAGGTGAGGTTCTCCAGAAAGCAGAAACAGACCAGCTCAGACAGCTCACCCCTCTGGTCATGGGTCTATATTTATATGAATCTGGCATGTTAGAGTGTTGGGTGGAGGTTGGATGGTGTTATTGTCAGAGCCATTTCCCTTTCCTTATTTTACCGTCACTTCTGTGATGTCGTCCAACTGCATTATCAGTCATATACTACTCTGGCTTGGTTGTTTCTCTTGAGCCTTTTCCAGCTGACTCATTCCCATTGATTTATGTCAATGCCTGTCATTTCTTCAATGAATGGCGGTTTTCCATTGAATGACAAAAAGCAGAAAGGGAAAAATCACACTAGGAGAGTAAAACCAGAATATTTCTGTTGTTCAAATGTCAATGTAATGCCTGTGGAAGAGGTCCGTTTTGTCCATTTGGATAATGCACCACAAAGTGTAGAGGATGAGGAAGATGTTGAATTTTAGCCATGGACAAGCCCAAACAGAAGTGTCTGGCATGAGCTGTTTTTCAGGGAGCCTGGCTGAGCCAGTCCCTGAAGACTGTTGCCTTGTCCTGCAGAAACCAATGGGTTTTCTTCCTCCCGTCAGGAAGAATGTCAAGTTTAATAAGATCCGCAAAATAGCGGGCTGGGCGTACCATTTAACCCTTTTGACCCGTTGCCTCTTGCAATGCTGTTGTGGGCCTTCCTTTGTGTTGGATTTAGGGTCATGCAGGGCGCGAATGGCTACCGACCATGCCCTACCCCCATTCCCGCCCCTGTGTCTGAGAGGACACATATGTTCATATGTTCACTGGCTCAGTCTGTTTAAATGGCCACTGAACATCAATTGAAACAATTGTGGAGGGGCGGGGAATGGTTTGCAAGGGGCTCTGAAGTGGTCTCTCTCTCTCTCTCTCTCTCTCTCTCTCTCTCTCTCTTTGACAATAGCAATGGAAATACAGTGACAGCTCTGCTATAATGCAGTACTCCTGTGGGCCTCTTCAATCAAACACTATTATCCCTCTTTCACTCAAGTCTTTGCTGCTGATTAAGGGTATTTGTGTGTGTGTGTTTTTTTATTTATTTAATTTTATTAATTGTGGTGGCTTTTGGTTGCCTTTGTATGTGTCCATCTGCATAATATATGTGTTCGGGCAGAGAAGATGCTTCTACCTCTCCATGAGTTTTTATGCACTAGTGATTTCATCCAGAATTGATATAGCTAGAGTCATCACCAGGAGTGAAATATCATCTGCATCTCCTGGAGCCATGTGAAATCAGAACATCCTGTTTTGCATCATGCCTGCATACATAAGATTCTCAACAGTTCTCCTGTGCTTTCATCTTGTGATTACACCCAGTAAAAGAAAGGATAGTCTCATCTGAGACGCCAGAATGTTAAATCAAAAGCAGTCATTAATAATGCTGGTATTGATTGTATGGGCATGTTGCTGCTGGCCCCCGATCCTTCCCTCGTGGGACCTGGCAAGCTGTGATGAAAAAGTGATGGGTGCCAAGTGGCTTTGCAGTGCGCTGATTAGATTGTGACTTGAGTGCAGTGTTGTGCGATCGCGCTCCTGTTAATGCAGTCCTCCAGAACACTCCAGTCTGTCAACAAAGCTTCAGTATGCAGCAATAAATTTTCTCAAGTGCCACACATTGTAAGATGGCATTATCCAGAGCATCGCTCTTGTCACAATAGCATCACAGTAGCACCCCCTCCCCCAACATGTGCCCCAGTCCATCTGACATCATCCAGCCCTGACACGTGTGCTCAGATTGTATACCCATCTCTTCTCAGTTTATTCCTATTATGCTTTTGTGACGTGTGTGTGTGTGTGTGTGTGTGTGTGTGTGTGAGAGAGAGCGAGAGAGAGCGAGAGAGAGAGAGAATGATTTATGGCTAACAGTCATCTGTTGAAACAGCAGAGACAGGAAATGGCAAACTTTCCTCCACAACCTGCAGCTGAATTTCATAGCAGAGTGCCACATATTATGGGCACCAAAGAAAAAAACTTTAGTAGTTACCCCTGTTGGTCGTGGCTGAGCCTGGAGATGATGATGACTTCACCAGAGGAGGAATACAGTGGGCCATTTCAGAAAATTTCCAGGGCATATTTATTTTTTTTGCCTGTGAAGTGATGGGAAAATTGACTGCAGCAGAAACAAACCAACACCCCTGCCAGGCAGGCAAAAGAGAGGGGGAGGTGATGCTCTGCCAGGATGAGAAACATTTGTGGCTTTGCATGGGTGGCAGGATGGAAAAGATCCCTCACAATGTACATTTTGTGAAGTTCTGACATCATCGTACTGAGCACAGGCATACTTCCTTTGAGCAATGCTGTTTTTTTAATTTATTTTTTATGAGCCACATAGTGTTCTGTATGCTCTTTTTATATAGTACACATACTTTATGTCTTCTCTGAACCTTTTTGGCCATCATCATCATTATTAGGGGACAAGCACCAAAGGCTCAGCAGATTTTCAAAATGGGGAAATTCACTAAAAATTACAGTTTTTCATATGTACTTGATACTTGCTAGGCTGACTAAGCACCTCATTAGGAATATTCATATGTATTACCTTTGCATATGCAAATATATTTGTGACTGAGTAATTGGCCCCCTTAATTGCTGCTTGTAGGTAAATGTATTATTAGTAGTAGATGTAGTAGTTGTTGTAGTAGTTGGGCATCAAGCTTTTTATTTGAATTAACTTTTTATTAGAAGTTTTCTGCTGAATTGAATGAATACAGCAGAAATATTAATTAACATGCATGGAAGATAGATCAGTATCAGGTGCTGTGGTCTGTGCAAATCCACGCCTCTTTCTCCCAGTTTTGCTCATGCAAATCTTCATGAAGCTCAATTATTAAGAGATGCTTATGTGTTTCTCAGTAGTTTTTGTTTAGAGGAAAAATTTGTTTCATTGAAGGCACTTCCAGAAGGAAGGATGAATTGTTTCCATATGGACCATAATTAGTCCTTTTTAGCATAGCTGTTTTTATGCTTTAGTTCTATATTGAAGAAAACTGCATGATTCATAAAATAAAATTGGCACCTATACAAATATCACGGGTAAACAAATCCTCTAGAAGTTTTTTATCTCCCTTTTGTAATGGTGGTGGGGGGAGGGCTCTAATTACATTGAATGTTGATGTGTCAGCATTGGGGAAATGTAAATATTGGTTGATCTTTGGACATTATTATGCATGCTGTATGCCGTGTCTATGTCCTGCCTCCTGTCTGTCTGGTCTTACGTGCCCTTCTGTGGATGATTGATTGCTACTTGCTTTGAATCACAGAACCTTTTCTAGCCTCATTTATATTTACACCATATATATATATATATATATATATATATAAATACACACACACACACACACACACACTCAGTGTCCACTTTATTAAATACACCAGCTCTGGGTAGGACCCCCTTTTGCCTCCAGAACAACGAAATGCATGCATGGATTTGCAGCATAGATTCAACAAGGTGCTGGAAGCATTCTTTAGTGACTTTGGTCCATGCCATACGGCCATGCATTCAAGCTTTCAACCTCCTGTTCCACCTCATCCCAACAGTGCTCTATTGGATATGGGGACTGTGCAGGCCATTGGAGTAAACTGAAGTCACTGTCATGTTTGGCGAAAAGAGCATGAATCCATTGAGCCGTCCTGACTTGACTGTTAGTAGTGGTACAGACTGAGGGTGGTTGCGTAATGGTGTGGGGAATGTTTTCTTGGCATGCATTAAGCCCCTTATTGACAACTGATCATCATTTGAATGACACAGCATAGCTAAGCATTTTTGCTGAACATTTTCATCCTTTTATGACCCCAGTCTACCCTTTTTTAAGTTGATACTTCCAGCAGGATAATGTGTCATGTCACAAAGCATGCATAATCTCAAGCTGGTTTCATGAACATGATAGTGATTTCAGTTTACTGCAATGCCCTGCACAAGCCATGCAATATTCAGGCTGACCTGGAGACAAAAGGCGGTCTTTCCTGGAATTACAATTCTGTGCAAAAGTCAAAGACTCCCCTTTCATTTATTCAATTTCCAGTCAAATCAGCCATTCACTGAAATATTTTTTTTCAGTGTCAGACAATTATGCAGGAAACATATATATTTAACAGAGGATTACAGAAAATCCTCCCCCAGTACATATAGTATCAAATCTATCAGTATTTGTCCTCTCATTCTTTTGTGCACCCCACTACCACTTTAAGTCTTCCATCCTTCCGATCAACAAACGAGTTACAGCTGTGTCCTCCCAACAAAAGTTACCGAAAGTGTCAATGATGTTATGTTAGAACACAGTTGCCTTGCAGATTTCTTTGTCATATGCATATAAAATTGGTGAAGGAGATATTTATGATGAGATTAGATATAATTCAACTGCATGAAGAAGGTGAAAGTCAAAGTAAAATAACTGAAATAACAAGTGTTTCCAAAACTGGAAGTTGGACTCCCAACAGCCCTGCAACTGGTAGTCCACCAAAATATCACCATCACAAAGACAGTACTTGAAGATTTTTGCGATAGGTCAATAATCAAGCTCCACTTTTGCTTCCGAACTGAAGTCCACTGGTGTTTCTCTTAGTCCTTCCACTGTAAACTCAATGCTATGTGCCTGAATGTCTGTGTAGCTTTCAAAAAGCCACTAATGAGAAAAGGAAATAAACAAAAGAAATGAAAATTTGCATTCATACTCCAAAACTGGACACCTGGGTGGTGGAGTTTATGGGCCGATGAGTCTAAATTTGAGATTTTTGAAAGTAAGAGAAAGCAGTATGTACACTGCCAGAGCACTGAAAGAAACATGTCTACAGCCATCAGTTAAGCATGGTGCAGGATCAGTGCAAGTTTGGGGTTGTATAACAAAATCTGAAGTTGGTGATTTGGTTTTGATTGAAGGCATCATGAATACTAGGACTAGGTGTTTGTCACAGAAAATGTTGGCTGAAGTCCTGACTCAGTTATGCCAAAGTTGTTGAAAATCACAGAAAACTGGAAAAAAGCAAAAGTTGAGTTTAAAATAAAAAATAAAAATATTAACAAGTGCTTGAAGTTTTAAAAAGAAAAATCAACGGGCAGTAACCGACTCCAGGGAACAAATAGCCTACGCTGGTGCATTTAATTGCTTAATGTGGTCCATCACGGAAAGAAAGAGCATGCTGGCTGTAGTTTAATATAACGTAATAGAGCATGCTCAAATTCCATTACTGAAATAAAACACGGGTACAGGTCTGCTTTTATCTTTTTACAGTTTTTTTTGATACACCATGTTGTGCAAACCGCTAGGTTTGGTCTTTGATGGAGTGCATCTTATCACTGAATGTTACCGTAATGGGGGAAGGAGTGCTGAGCATCGACATTGTTGACAGGGGCCATAAAACATCTGATTCCAACTACTAACAAGGATGGGAATCTTGATCCCAGCACAAATCTGTATAGAACACTTTGTTTTCCCAGTATTTGGCGATATTGTTAAAATTCGCAGGCCTATACAAATAGCACTGTAGGCTACATTAATGTTGACAGTTACCACCCAATACTGCTGAAAAAATCACAGAAATCGTAGAAATTCCTCAAATGGTAAAAATCACGGAAGCCATGACAAACATCCAGCTTTATTCATGAATGCTAATAAATACAACAAATCTTAACATATCATGCAATGCCGTCTGGACAGCGTTTTATAGTCCAGATGTCAAAATCATTCTACAGCAAGATAATGACCCCAAGCCCACTCAACTTGAGTCCAGTCCTCAACATCACTGAATGTGTTTGGGATTACTTGGATCGAGAGAAGCAGAAAATGCAACTTCTAAGACTGACCTGGAGGTGGACCCTTGCAGATCTCCAAAAAACTTCAAGCAAGTCTCCGTAAACAAATTGAAGCTGTAATAAAGGCAAAGGGTGGACTCACTAAATACTGAAAGATTTGATATTGTGCACTTTGTCAAAATGTGTAATATTCTGTGTAATTAATTTTACTTTTAAGTTATCTTTGCTGCATTATTTTCTGAAAATAAAACTTGCATTTAATGGCTGTTTTCACTGGGGAGTAAATGAAGGGCGGTTTTTGCACAATACTGTAGATAGGTGTACCTAAATATGTGGCCACTGTGTATATACACACAATTATTTTTGTTTATTTTTTAAACATTAGTGTACTATCCATGTATCTTGCATTGCTGAGCAGAATGTGAGCCTGAGACCTACTGCATAAAGACACTCTTAGATGCCTAGATGAAGTCCTTACCGAGCTGATATTAAAAAAAATAAAAATAAAAAAAACATATACCCTTGCCATCCCCCCCCCCCCGCCGCCTTTTTTTCCACGGAACTTTTTGGTACATATGACACGATGGTAAAATATTTTTTTGCAGTTGAATACTCGCTTTTATATGCAACCAAACATGAGTATTCATGAAATGAATCAAATGAGAGGGCTCATGCTGGACTGTGACGAGTGTCACTTTAAATCGCATCTCTGCGTTAAACAGCGCTCGCTCAGATGAGAACGGCTCCCTCTCAGCCCCTGCCAGAAATGGACAGGTGGACCCAATAATGGGAGAATGAAATTGGACTCCAAACCAAGTTATTTATGAGTTGGAAATTTTAGAGGGAAAAAATGTATATATTTCCACCTCGCAGTGTAATTTCAGCATTTATTTAAATTGTAGTTTTGATTTGGTGAACAAAGAGCATGGTGCGTTACATGTTTGAATGCTGAGGTATAGCCACAATCGGGTTGGAAACAGAAGTCCGCTCTGTTTACTACACAATGTATAACTGATTGACCTGACAGCAGTCTAACCAGTCCATAGTTTCCCCCCTGTTTCTATTGGACTGATATTGAATTTAGCTTAGCACTGTCAAACGGGTGGAGTGTCAGCCTGCTGTGCCGCAGTGCAGAAAAAGCCTTGCGTGTAGATGAGTAGTTGTATTCACTGCCCAATTGCAAATGAACATCTGGACGGCATATCGGTTCCATGTGTGAAAATGAGATCAGCCCAAATAATGACCAGATTCAATCAGACCTTAAAATAAGAGTAATGCACACTGGTCTTGATTTGTTAGACGGCTGAAATTGGCAGCACCTTACATAATTAGGGAGCAATTGGCCGAGATTGGACGAGCTTTGGACCCTGACCAATCATTAATTTGGACCCCCTTCTTTATTCCCTACTCTTTCCCCTCCCCCTCACATATTTGGTAAAGCACTATCAGCTGCAAGCTATTTGTCAAGACCCCCCCTTCATACCAGGCTTAATTGTTTTAGACAAACAAGCAAGCTTGTGGCCTAGTCGTTTTATACAGGAAGACATGAATTCTTTGATCCATACAATATTCCTTAGCAGAGCCTTGGAGCTATTTACCAAGGAGATTTATTTGCAGACAGACAGTGGAACAACTGTTCCTGGCTGAAAATGGACTCAGTTTGCAAGGTTCCCCTTCCACTTGCAGGGGAAGGAAAAAAAGAACAGTGTACTGTGGTTTCAGAATGCTGATTAAATATGTTTTCAGGATCGACAAAGCCGACGATTCCAGTTTCCTTTTTTCCAGCAAAATGTGTAATATTCTGCGTAATTAATTTTACTTTTAAGTTGCATTGTTTTCTGAAAATAAAACTTGCATTTAATGGCTGTTTTCACTGGTGTTTTCACTGGCCACTGTGTATATACACACAATTATTTTGTTTATTTTTTAAACATTAGTGTACCATCCATGTATCTTGCATTGTTGAGCTGAACATGAGCCTGAAACATACTGCATAAAGACACTCTTAGATGCCTAGATGAAGTCCTTACAGAGCTGATATAAAAAATAAAAGAAATTACATATACCCCTAGCACCCCCCCCCCCCCCCCCCCCCCCCCAGACACGGTTCCTGTGTTATGGCTTCTCTTAGAAGCATACATTTTTCAACGTGTTTACGTTGCTCAATCTTTTTTCCGATGTATAAATCGAAAGGAGATGGAGGGAATAATTGCCCGCTCATGTTTTTATTTCACTGATGTTGACACAAAATTGCCACCGGCTCCTTCAACAGTTATCATTGCTCTGGGTGATATTGGCTTTAGCAAAGAAACTGTATTTGTCAAGGGTACTGGCTTCATAAGAAAATGCACCTATTCTGCAGCCATGCTTCTTGAGGGGGAAAATGTGTTTTTACCTTGGTAACAAACCTATGCCAGTCGTTAGTGAAAAGGAGGCCTTTTGCCATGCAATCTAACTAAATCTTTTCCCTTTTGTTGCAGAACAGCAGTTGATCATATATTGAGAAATGCATCGCAAGTTGTTGCAAAGTTGCTTGGTTTATTTATGACTTTCAGTTCCGCCACTTGCTGAAAATGCGGTTGAGAGTGGCAGGATTACTGTACAAGCTGCATTGTGACTTTGGCCAAAGAATAGATTCAGGATGTTAAAGTTACAATCTCGAAGATTTCAGTTTCATTCTCTTTGGCGGTAACAATGGCGAGAAGCGGTAATTGCAGGTGTGTTTTTGGACCTCACTTCCCATAGATCCAACTGGATCCAACCAGTGTCGCCTGTGTGACGTCAGTCAGTTGGCACGCCAACTATAACACTTACTATTTACTGAATAAAAAACGGTTGTTATAAAAGTAACGTTATGTACATACTCATTCGTTGTCTAACATTAGGCTAACTTAAGATGTCTTTACACTGACGAGCCGGGTTAAAATGCCGTAGCAAACCTGGGGTAGAATTAGTGATGATCAATTTCTGCAAATGTTCTTTATCCACCTTTTGCCCGGTATGAACATCTTTACACTGCAGAGAAGGATTCGCTGTGGCTCGTGCAATTATGTATCTCGTGTACAATAAGCAGTCTTTTTCGTGAATGATTGTTGTGTGGTATTTTTTAAACAACTGCCTTGTTTCTGGTTTTGCTAGCTAAACTGTTCGAGAATAAAGCTGAGCTGGGTGTTAAATTAGCAATCAGAACAAGAAGAATAAAACAAATGCAGACCGTTTACTTACCATTTACCATTTAAATAATGGTAATGTTAAGGCCAGTTCAGATCAATGATTCACAACGGTTTTAGAATGTTGCAGAGAAAATTGCAGCGGTGTGAACTGGCTAGTAGCAGAGCCGTTGCCTGCCCTGAGGTTTTAAAAGACCGACCATGTCAAATCGCCAAGTGCAGTTTTAGAACGTTTACAATCAGACGTCTTGGAATTTTGCAAGTTGCATCCAGTCTCGTTGCGAATCATTGATCTGAACTGGCCTTTAGTTAGCTACACTGCAACGTTGCAACAAGGTAGCATTGCATTCGAGAGACGGTTTGCGAGGTTGGTACCGGTCAGTAGTGTTAGCTAGCATTTTTTCTAATTGTTAGCTGACATTAGATTGTGTTAATTACATTAGCTAGCTAGCTAACGCAACGTTACCTGATACGAGAGATGGATACTGTGCGCAACGTTGTCTAAACTAATGTTGTCTTTCTTAACCTGGTCCGGTAGCTAGCGTTAGCTGTGTAAATAGCTATGTAATTTAGTAAAGTTACATTGCCATTAAATGTAATACGAAATCAACATCAACAAATAATATGATCTCTCATGTTACACAAAAACTTTTTAGGGTTCCATAACTCCCCCCACCTCCCCTTTCTCTGTTATTGTAACGCATGCAGACACCGGAAAAAAACAGTACGCCGCTCACACACAAGTGAGTTGAAGAGCGAGCCTGTTGCATTAGTTCCGCCTACCCTCTCAGGCGGACCAACCACTGATGGGTGATGGAAAACGCGTCACTAACTATGCGCCGCTTGTGATTTTTTCCCGGGAATGTCACCACAGACACCCAGTTCTTTAATCATAAATTATAATAATAATAAAAATATAATATAATATAATGATAGGCTCAGTCACCATTGTGTTACCTAATTCGGCGATAGATAGTGACTTCACAGACATTTGTTTTAATGAAAATCTTTGAGATTATTACTTTAAACAAACAAGCTGACAAAAAGGACTCTTCCATTTATTGACTCTGCAGTCTGCCCTGACTGGCTGGGCTTCCCAGTGCAACACTCTCATTGCCTCACTGGCATCATCTTTTTCCCTGCTTTGTTTATGATTTAAACTCTGTATGCTGCGGTTTACATGACCCTCCCATACCCTTCACTTCATTATTCTGCAGGTACAAGCATGCTGTATTGCTTGGTTTTTTTAAGCAGGAACTGTGCTCATATCTGGTGTCTGTGTGAAGTATCTTATCGCGCATCCTCTCCCTGTAAACTTTCCTTCTCTTCTCTCTCTACACTGTTTGGAGAGAGGCCATAGTATCAAAAATGGGGAGTTGGGTTCTGCAGATGGTTTTATTATTAAAAGATGTAAAATATGCTTTTCTGCAGGAATGTGTTTGTTAGCTGTAGATTATTTCCTATTAGCGGCTTAAGTTGGTGGCTAGAGGCTGGCCTCAGCGTGGTATTTTGTTTTATAACTCCATGGGAGTGAGGGCTGGGAGAAAGCACTGCTGCTGCCATAGAAACACAGGCCCTTCATGGCATTGTCAGGCGTGCAAGTAAGTCCCATTGCGCCATGACATAAGAGCCCAGTGTTTTGTTACCCACAGGGCTTCTTGAGCCTTAAGAGACACAAAGGCATCAACACCCATGCTGGGTTTTTTAAAGAGATCACCAGTGATGAGGAGGTCAGAAATAGTCCATGCACATGCCATATGTTTGTCATTTGCTGCACTTCAAATAAAAACGAAAAGGCAGAAAAACCGAAAATAGGTATATACTGAATTCAGTGGGTGCCTTAAATTGTCTGTTATGCTGTGTAGGGACTGGTGGAGGAGTTTGCTCAAATACATTTAATGAAATCCCACTCACAGACCATTCACCAGCTTGGGGTTTAATAGAGATATCTAATTGTTTGTCACACAGGATTCTCCTTTTTAGCTTGGGCTTGCTCAAAAGCGACAGCTTCTCCCCATGGGAATCTTTCAGATTATGAATTCAGTTTGACACTTTTTATTAGATTTTTCCAGTTGTTTTCTGTACTGTGTTCAAGCAGTATGCAGAATATTCTCCTTGTTCATTTTATTTCAACCTACTTCTAAAAAGGCAAGGACTTTGCCAACAAGAAGGGAAACTTTTTGTTTCAGTGCAGAGACCTCATGCACCAGTGTGTGTGTCATCTATAATGCTGTTCTGCAGATAAATTGGAAAATGTGTTTTGTTGTTTCTGAATTTATCAACAGGTGATGCCTGAATCATATCGACCAAATCTCAACTGAGGATACGGTTGAACTATAAAGGCTTATTTCATTAATGCGTGTACGTGAAACAGATTGTCTGATCATATCTGAGTGAAATATAGCGACTTACTTTTAACCTGTTGGAATTGTCCTCTTAATCCATAGGGAAAATGCCTCTGCAGCACCATTATTTTATTAACGCTTGCGCTCCATTCACTTGAAACGAAAAACAAAGAAACTAAAAAAGTTTAAATCACTGCTAGGTATTGACTGTGGTTGACACCCCCCCCACCCCCTCCACCCACCTCCTAAGCCCTCCTTGGGTTTATCAAAAGCACACGTGATAATATGTGGAGCTCCATTGTTCACTCTCAGCACATATTGTGTGCTCACAAGGTCAGTGTGTGACAGAGGGTGCAGGCACTGCGTAGGCCTCCGCAGAAGTTCTGGGAAACTTGTAAAAGCCATTCTTAAACAACTGTGCACATATTTCTCTGCATTCTTTCATGCCATCACGCTGACTTGGACAGTGTAAAGGCTGTAAACATGGTGTTAATTTTCATTTTATTAAAGCCTCATTAGGGACATGTATGTTTTTACAAACAGGTTATTAATCGCAACAGATGTTGCTCTTTCCCATTATTAGCAAAGCTTGGCTCGAAGGTCAGAACTACCGCAAAGAAGTTCCACTGCCGACTCAACTTACTTGATTCCAGTTGGTAGTATTCCTCCCATTCAGAGTCTGTTTTTTTATGTTTGTATTCTACATGTCACTGTGCTGCATTGTTTATCTTCCTAATTGTGAATGGAGAGCAGCTTGTTTGCTGTTCACCTTCATAAAACAATAAAATTCACACCAAAGTAAAAACAAAATCCATAGCATTTACAGAAATGTTTTTATTTAGTTTGTGTTGAGCATTTGGCATGATCATTTGCCTATGTCTTCTGGACAGATTTTCTTCAGGGAGAAGAAGGGAGTATATTTTATTTAAACCAGCACCACATGCAGTATGTCATTTAGGAAACAAAAAGAACAAAATCATTCATTTATTGCTTAAAACTGACACTGTATTTAATGCTGCATTAGTGGGAGGTTGCTATGTCTGCTAGCTTATTTTTATTGCATGTGAAGTGCAATCAGTTGCAGCTCCGTGGGCAGAAACCTATCGTGTCCAGAAATGGTCCACTGTTAAAATGTCGCCACTTCCTGTCAGAAGAGGGGCAGTGACCCGTGGCACTTTCTTAACCCACCTTATGTCCTGTCAAGGGTGAACAGTCGTGCCTCCCACAACACAGGTCTTTGCTCCAGCACCGCCCCCCCCCCCCATGTGCCTGGTCTCTATGTACTAGAGCCATGGTTCGCTGGAAAAGTTTTCATTAAGAAGGCCGATGGGGGCTTACTCTGATGTCACGCGACAGACGGAGCTTTCACATTGGATTTACACATTGTATACGAGGCCTGTAGAGTGATTGAACCAATGCTTTTTTGAGTGAGGTGATGATTTCTTTGGAAAATACCTGCTCCTGGTTTATGATGCATTACATTTTAGGTATCTTTACTCCTTTTGTGAGAAGGTTTGTAAAGAGTAATCCAGTTCCAGTAGCAGCTACACAGGCCCAAGCCATAACACTACCTCCACCATGGGGTGGGGGGGTGCTTTGGATCATGTGCATTTCCTTTCTTTCTCCACACCTTCCTCTCTCCAAGACTTTCGTAAAGGTTTTTACACGTTATTACTCATGTATAAGTCCTTGTTCCAGAACTCTACAGTTAGCTGGTGTAGTCTTCTCTTTATGGCTGTCTTTGACTCATCTATGCCTACATCCTGGGTAGTGTTCTTGATCTGTTTGAGGGTTGAAAAGGGGTTTTTTCGTTGCAGTTGATAGTATTCTTCTGTCATCCACTGCAGTGGTCTTCCGTGGTCTACCAGGTTTTTTTTGCAGGAGCTCACCAGTGGCGTTCTTGCTTCTTAACAAGGCATCAAACAGATGATTTTAACGAACCCACTGTTTTTGTTGTCTCTGTTCAATTTATTCTGATTTTTCAGCCTCATAATGGCCTGCTTTACTGGCATTGACACTGACACTTCTTTGGTCCTCATGTTGAGAGACAACAGCAACAGACTTCAAATGCAATGCCACACCTAGAATCAACTCTAGACATTTTGTTAATTTTTTTGTGCATGAACTAATGATGTAACAACACACAGAAACAGCCTTGCAGCCAACTGTCCAACTACTTTTGGTCACTTAAAATAGGGCTGGACTGTGTATAAAAAAGGGCTATTTATTGAATTTCTACAGGGATGACCCAATATGGATGTAAATGCCCTAACAGTCTGACAGTCTGCACTTTAGCCCTGTATTCATTGTTTCATTTCAAATCCAATGCAGAGTATACAAAACAACAATGTGCTGGAGAACCAAAAACAACAAAAGAGAGCCAAAACAACAAAAATTTTGTCACTGTCAAAATACCTACATACTTCTGATATACTTTCTTTTTATTAATTTACTTCAGTTGTGTTAAGAGAAGTCAGTCAGAGTGCTGGATTTCGGAAATATTGCTCAGTGAATGAAAAGAGCCATCATTAGCTCCTCCAGCTGGCTGTGTGGTGTAGTGTTTGTGTCTCAAAGTTTAGAGAGGGACTGGGAAATTGAGGGGGCAGATGTGTGTTAGGATTTTGAGTTAATGGACTCACGGTAATCCAGCAGGAAAAAATAAGCAGCGAGAAATAGGGCTTGTCTCAGCCAGAGGAGGCCTTATTTTTAACTTCATTGTTCCAGCCGGGGAGGGATCAGGCCTGGTGGCCTGCCAGGCTGCTTTTATTTAGGAGCATTTCATTGGGGGAAAAAAAAACTATTCCGGAGACCTATTAACAGCTGGTGCTGCAGGGATAGCATGCCATTGGAGGAATGAGCAATTTCAATACATTCACTGGAATATTATATTTCAGAATGCAGAATAGCAGTACCATTAATTCTGAAGTAATTATGTAGCACAAAGGGCATTCCATTTCCCTGGTCCTTCACTCAGTACTTATTTAGTACATTTTCTAAACATACCCTGAAACGGGGATCAAATGCATAGTCCACATGATGCTTTAGTTCCAAGCAGGAAATCTGTGCGAAAGTAAACATTACGGAGGGCTCTGAACATGTGGGAAAGATCTCATGATCGGATGAATACAGCAAAAAAGGCGCTTAGCCTTGAGCTTGCAGAGGAGCTGAATTTATACAGATGCCACGTCATTGTCCCTTTATTTAGAGTGCTTGTTCACCACCTCCTGATGAGTAACTAGTACTGATTAGAGATGCTACTGTTTTCATGTCCCCAACCCCTTCACACCCATGCACCCACCCACACACACACACACACACACACACACACATCGTCCATTTCCCCAAATTCCAAGCTGTTAACACCCCAATAGCATTTCTCTGGAGCGTGTTGGGGTTGCTTATGGATGGATGGGTTCATTCACGGTCTGAAATAGCAAACTGCCATATTTTCTGTGGTCATTTCAGTAATCTCACGCATGGTGGCAGACATACTGTCGCATAAACATGCTTTGCATGTGCTTTTGTACTAAACGGGGTGAAACAGACGTATCAGTTTAAAACCTGTACTTTTTCACTCGCTTTGTTTTTTAGTTTCTGTGAATTCTCTTGCACACACTCTTGCTTTCATATTTTATGTGGCAGAATAAAACATTTTGGCTGTATTTGCCTTCTTCAGGGATTGCTTCTGTGGATGCCGTGATTAAAATTATAAGTGCATTAGGAGATGTATGTGAGAAATTGCAACAACATTTGACAAATTGACATAATTGCATACCAATATAGTTTATCAGTTAAGAAATCCATCAATTATGCAAGAATGATTGATTGTAATCAATTTCAACAGTTACGAAATGCTATCAAATAATAGCCTACTGGGCATTAAGATGAACAGAAGTGCCCAAGTGCTTTAATAGTAACATTTACTAGTTACTATTATGAGCTCATTACATTGTCTTAATCAAAAAATGTTACATAGTGAATTCCTTCAAAAGTGATTTATGCTTATGAACCCTTCATCAATACCCATGCATTATTTTTTAAACATGGGCACATGACTGTAACACAGGTCACATTCAAGATTCACATCCATGCATAATATCCTGAATGAGCCCCCCTGTTCCATGCATAAACATGTGTTAAGTTCAAGCAGAGAGGCACATTGTAAGCTAATTCTTTTGGTCAAATTGAATGAATGACAGAATTTATGACAACAGAAATGTATGAATTATAAATGATGACCAAGTCTTGCCTGATTTGCCGTAGGCTTGGCATAATGTGTGATGTGTGCTGTAGCTAAATGGCTGTAATTATACCTTGACTGAAAGAATCCTTAAAACAAAAAGTGCTAATAATTTTAATTAAGACACGTGTGTAGCATGGCCGCAGAGATGATTGAGGGAGTTGGCCATGATCATAGAGCTGCCAACTGTATTAATTTAGTCTCATTTAGAGAGAGAGGAAGAGGCATTATTTGCCTGAAATTATGGGAAATGGGTTTCATTAATTCTAATGAGGTGCCTTCAGTCCCCCTCAGGTAGGTGAGTCATCATTTGGCAGGTCGAATTTGTAAAGGTTCAAAACTATTTGAGCCAAACTTCTATTGGGTCATAATTTGATGAGGCTACTGTACATGCATCTCCTTACAAATAATGCCACTTTGATGGTTCTTTTAGACACTTGTCCCAGTCCACCATCAGCATAAATCAGCGATCATGCATTTTTATCATGCAGGGGCAATTGCCACGGATTGATCAATAATAAAATCAGTTCCTGAATCCTTTTTGTTTCTAAGTCTTCAGGCACTGTGCCTCAGTAATCTGCAGCATCAGACTTCCCTCAGTGACACAAACAGCCCACCTGACACTGTTCCCCCGAGCCCTGAAGCTTCATTCCTGTTTGTGTTCCTTTCTGTGCCCAGAACAAAGGTGTGTCCCACTCAGGGTAAAACGGAAATGGTCATATTCGAAGGCCGTTTGTTCTGTGCCTCCCCGCCCTGTGAGTGCAGTAGAATATGTGAATACTCTTATACGGAGTTAGAAGATTCCAGAGGAGGGCAAACTAATAATGGCTGCCTTCAAGGCTGGCTCCAGCTCTTTCCTGACTCCATGGCAACAGGCTGGATTGCTAGACAGCATGGTGCAATATCACTGTGGTCGGCAGTGGTAATGGCGGAGTGAAAGTTGAAGATGCGTTCATTGTGTACAGATGGTGCTTTTCTGCTCACTGCCCTACACTTGTTTACCTGTGTCCAATTAGACTGGGAACATGCTAAGTCTGCATGGGAATTTATTAATGGAGGGAGATGAAAAGACTGTGCTCACAGAGCAAGGATGATGGTTACCAGAGAACAATGATTTCACTGTGTCTGTCTGCCCTCCATCAAAAAACAAACTGATTTGATTGAAAAAAGTCCTTGTTGCACAAGAGATGGTATGTGCACACACAAACACACACACACACACTCACATACGCACACATGCATCAACACCCACCCCCATCTTAAAATAATATTTCAGAATTAGTAAACTGCAGTTTACATAATGTTTACCAGTTATATGTACGTAGTAGCTCCTATGGGAAAAAACTTGTGGCACATCCGTCTCTGTGACTGTGCCTGTCTTCTAAATGGCAGAAGATGTAAATTGATTTTCCTTCATTTTATTCTTGCACATTAACAAAGTATTTTATTCTTTTTGGTTTTATTGTAATCATCATTTCTGCTTCTCAGTCATCCAGACAACCTCCTTCCTGAGCATTTAACCATTCCATTTTACATAATCTGGGTGTTTATCTATCTCTGGCCGCTTATTTGTTCTCTAATCAGAATTGGCCAAGTCAGTTAGGGCATATGACAATGAGTTTTGAAAATCTATAATCCCACTGAATTGATTCACAGTCTGGGAAGTGAATGGGTCCAGTATCCATAATGGCCTGTTTCATATTCATAGTCACATTTTCCTTAAGTAATAAATCAATGTGAAAACTCAGGAAGGGGGCAGAAGAAGTGCTGTTTTAATACCATATATGATTAAGTTGTTTGAGTTGACATTTTGTCTTGCCAGTAGATTCCAGAAGGAAATTATAGATTTTTCTGGGTGTGAAATACACTGCTCCATACAAAATAGGTGTTTTTGTGTGTTAAAGTAGGTTTTCATCATCATAGTTTAGAGCTTCCAGTGACCACAGCATGCTGTTTGTAAGCCCATCAGCAGCAGGACTGTTTAAGACCGTATATCCCTGCACATTCCAAAGGGCAAGTGAATTGATACATAATTTAATGCAAAAATAGAAAAGAATTTCTGTAGCCTAGAGCTGAGAAAATTGTTGCCTTCATGTTTAAGCAGGCTGTGCTGCTACATGAATGCAGGATGAAACACCGCGGTTGAGTGCTGCGATGATTTTTCTTTACAATGCTTATTCAACTAAATGGCAGACAGTGCAGAAAATACATGTTGCTGTAATGAGGAAACCTATTGGACAGTATAGGTTGAGGACCCATGTAATATATTTCTATTATTATAAGTGTGTTAAATGTGTTTTTTCAAATGTTTATGCTGTAAATCAATGCATGTTATTCAGGGGGAAATCTTTAGTAAAGTCTCTGAAAAGTCTCCCTAGATTTAAATATTTGATTTCTTGAAGTGGCTAGCTTTGTCAAAAATATGTGTGCTAGTATCCAATATAAGAAGACTAAATTGGAACTTCTCTATTACTTGTTCCATGAATTTTGCCTTTAGAAGCATAATGTATTATGCAATGCGCGTACACTTACCTTAATTTAATAAGAAATGCCTAGAGGAGAGATCCGACGACGTATGTTTATGTGTGTATGCCGTATGAGCACTACCTCCACCAAAAAAAGGGTCAGTTAATGTCTCCAGATTGATGGAATGATAAAGTCTCCCTTGAAGGCAGACCTTTGAACATGTGTTTTGAATAAAGCTATAAGGCAGATCCCTGTACCCAGTGTTATATTACAAAAAAATCAGCAGATTTAAACAAAAGGAAAACATGTTTCAACATTTTTTATCATTGCTTATCACATTCCAGCTGGCTTAAATGCTTCAGTGTGAAAGGCCACTCTTTATCAGCAAGAGTGATGCATGTATCCACACGTGGTCTGAAAATGCCTGGGCTCCTAAATTTGGAATGAATATTCTATTTTTTTTTCTTTTTTTTTTTTTTTTTCTTTTCATTCTCGTTTTCTGTAGCAGTCTGTAGCTCCGGTGCCTGCGGGGCAGTTAAGGCAAATGTCTACCCGGCAGATCGGTGGAAGCAAATGGGCTTACACATTTCCTTTTGTTGGTGTCTGTCAAAACATACGCTAAGGGAGGGGAGCTCTATTTCCCTTCTGTTTTCAGGAGCTTTCTGATGCACATGCTGTAGTGCCTTTCCTATGACAGAACACACAGGCCACACATGGGCACATTTTCTTCCAGTATTTATTTTAACCACTTTTTACATTATATTCACTTCTGTTTATTTCCATTGAAATTATGTTTGCTTATGTCTTTATATTATATTATATTATATTATCCTTTACAGGTGAGTTTCTGTCAGCAATCACAGATTCTTTGATTTATTTGCGGACAGCTGCAGAATAGTGTTGCAAGTCGGCAAGAGTTTGTATCGTTTTTGAGCAGCTGTACAGCATCACCCAAAGTGGTGGTGTGCTGCAGCATGTGCTCTGGAGACAGCTGCATACAGATCACATCAGCGTCCAGACGATCAGGCTCTAACCACTCTGCCCATGCACAAAGCTGTCCCTGTTGTTAGCTGCCCCTTGCCTTCTGCACATGGGGCATCTTGGTGTGAGGGACAGTTAAAAAGACTGTCCCTCACACCAAGATGCCCCATGTGCAGAATATTATGTGCAGAATATTTTTTAACACACCAGAAACTGATATTGGAGAAAGTATATATCAGTGTGCTGTATTATTGTAGCATTAGTGCGAGACAGTCTATACAAACTCACAAAGCACACCACTTTTCTTGCTTTGAAGATTACACGTTCCTTGCATTTTGTCATATTTTTAAAAATTATGTGGTGTAATCCTGAATTATTTGCCATTTATTTTACATTCAGTTTTATATATATATATATATATATATTACAGTAACTGTTGATACCAAAAACAGAAAAATCACTGTTGTGCAACATACAGCATCTCTTGTTAGCTCAATCTTGTGAACAGCAGAAGCTTGTACTTTGAAAAGAAGCAAGCTGCTACTGTAAGTCAGCTGTGGAACTCAATGGCATTATTGAGCGCTAGATAAAATTGGGAGGAAGAGCATCATCAATCATCTGCAACCCTGGAAGGAAGTCACCCCTCTCTCAAAGTCAGTTGTTCTGGATTTTTGAACAAGTCTGCAGAAATTAATTCTACCAATGCAAGGATGAAAAATTTAGTAGTACTCATCTTCATCTCATTCCCCCATTCTAGATTTAATGGAAACATGTATGGCAGAAACCAATCCTGTTCCTGGAGATCTATCTTCCTGTTGGTTTTCATATGAACCCTAATTTGGCACATCTGACTCTTACTAATTAGCAGCTGAACAACTCTAGCTGTTGAATGAGGTGTGCTTTGTTAGGGTTAGAGTGAAAACCTACAGGACAGTAGATTTCCAGGAACAACACTGATGTATGGGAATGATGATCAAAATAATTTTTTTGGTGCTTATTGGTTCCAATCAGGGAAATGTGCTCACGTTTTCTTTGTCCTCATTTTGGATTTCATTTCTGCCTGTGATTTTGACTGACATTCTTCTAAGACTCATCTGCTTTCTCTTAATGAAACACTTGCTCTACAGTAAATTTATCTATTGAGTGCCATTTCATAAAATGGCGACACTTTTTCAATGGGGCGAGGCTACCATCTTTGATGACTTTTTAATGCTTATATAAAATTTCCTCATGTGCTTGCCATTTTCGTGGTTCAGGCCTGGCTTGTGCTCTTTTTAAGCTTCTCAGTAAAGCGTCTCTGTGACAATTTTCTGTAAAAAGCACTATACAGTGTGTGTGTGTGTGTGTGTGTGTATGTATTTATATGATTATTTAAAATAAATTACCCTGCCCCAATTTGCAAATTACATTTAAAATTGCTGCTTGGATCACAATTGGATGCGTGCTACATGAATAAATGCCCTTTTCAGAATAAAATGCCATAGAGTTGTGTTTGAACATGCATGCTGCCTTTCTAATTTCCCCCTTATTTTCATATAATCAAGTGTAATCAAGAACAGATAGTAAGCATGGAGACTGTGACTACTGTTGGGAGTTTTACCTTTTTCTGTGTATGCATAATATAAGCCATAATGGGGTGCAAACGCTCAATATTTGAATATTGCTGGCTCAATTTTACTTTCCCTCCACTTAGGCATAATCAAGTGTTTGCAAACAGGTGGTGAGCATGGAGTATGTGAATGCTCTTGGCTCTGTTTTACTCTGACATACTTCAGGCTGCTGTCCTGCTGTGTGCCTCTCTCCTCTTACACTTTCACATATGTCATAGGTAAATGTTGGAAGTCCTGTGTTTTGGCATGTCAGTCTGGGTGTCCCTGCATTATAAATTGGCTTCAGCGTTTCATTCAGTTCTTTTCTACTTCCCCCCCAACACAACCCTCTTGCCAATCTGCTAAATTTATGAAGAGAACATTTTCAATTTAAATTCTCTGCTTTAGAATTCTTCATTGCCCTGGTACCTAATGGTGAGGATATTTAGTGAACTTTCCAGGATAGCAAGTTTATTTATGGGACTGTGATTGCCCTGTCCTGTTGCCCTGCACTATTGATGTGGGGGAAAAACAGGACAAGTGTGTCTAGGGTGTAAAAGCTGCATAGCCTAGAATGCACTGCTGTCATGAGGGATACTTCTGGGATATGAGAGCCTTTTTTTCATGTTCCATAAATTAAATTAGTTTTTTGATGTCCGTTTAAAAAGGAACACACATATTGACAATCAATCAAGAGGCTGTTCAACTAGAATTGACTGTAATCCCTAGTGAATCTAGGCCTGATCACTATTTAATGATGAAATTTAAAATAAAAATGCTATTAAATTTATTATTATTAATTAAAGTGGGGATTAGAATGAAAACTACTCTGGCATAGGGTATAATGGCTTTAAAGGCCAAACAAAAGATTTCTTCAACAGTGTTGCTGTGTCGACCACAATTAGGCATGCATTGCTAATAAAGCTCATTATTGCAGAAACCCAAGGTTGGCTTTTTATTTATTTTTTATTTTTTGTGAGCTGAAAACAATGCTACAATTTTGCTTTCATATCCTGGAAATAATTATCTCTAATAACGTTTAGTTTCTACTTGCCTGTCTAAGTACAGTTGAGGCCAAAAGTTTAAATACACCTAGGCTAAATCCACACATTTCATGTTACCATACATTTCCTGTGTTAAGTCAATTAGGGTATCTACTTTATTTCCATAAGAGGTCATTTCAAAATAATAGCTAAGAGACAGATTTATTTCAGCTTTTATGTACTATATCAGATTTTCAGTGGGTCAAAAGTTTACATACACTTTGTTAGTATTTGGTGGCATTGCCTTTTAATTGCTTAACTTGAATCAAACGCTTGGGGTAGCCTTCCACAAGCTTCTCACAATACTTTACCAGAATTTTTGCCCATTCCTCCTGACAGAACTGGTGTAACTCAGTCAGGCTTGTAAGCCTCCTTGCTCGGACACACTTTTTCAGTTCAGTCCACAAATGTTCTATGGGATTCAGGTCAGGGCTTTATGATGGCCACTCCAATACTTTCACTTTGTTGTCTTTGAGCCATTTTATTACAACTTTGGAGGTATGCTTAGGATCATTGTCCTGATTTCTTGTGGTGTTGCTTCAGTATTTCTAGATAATCCTCCTTCCTCATGATGCCATCTATTTTCTGAAGTGCACCAGTCCCTTTTTCAGCAAAACACCCACACAACATGATGTTGCCGTTTAACAGTTGGGATGGTGAAAAATCACCAAAACGGGTTTGACGTCCCTATTAGGGTCTTACAAGTTTTATTTTGCAAACTGTTGTAATAATTTTTAAAAAAGAGAGTTACCAGATCCATAAAAATATTTGAATGGCTGCCCCCTACTGTCAGAACCCCGCATGCATTTCCTTCTGGCCAGCAGAACTGCTGCTGCAGAGGCAACTGAAACCAGTGTCCACTGTAACTCCTAATTATGACAATTGGCCAATCAGAATCTTCTAAAAAGTCATTACATCAATTTCTGTTTAAAGAGACAGTCAACTTGGTGTATGTAAACTTTTGACCCACTGGAATTCTGATATAGTGAATTAAAGCTGAAATAAATCTGTCTCTAATCAATTGTTTTAAAATGACCTCTGATGTGAACAAAGTAGATGCCCTAATTGACTTGCCAAAAGAAATGTATGACAACATGAAATGTGCCAAGTCGTGTAAAACCAGGGCATTTTTGACAAGATGTAGGCTTACCCACCTGTTGTTCAGTTGAGCTGTGATTCTGTTGTTGTAAAAGAGGCCTATGTTTTTCATATCAATGCGTCATCTTCCTTCCCTGACCATTGTGCTATTTGGGAACAGTGGTAGTGACAGTATGAAATGGAAAGGACCTGTCAGAATTTTTCTTATTTTAATAAGGTGATGAGCTACACTTATACTGAACAGGAGCAATCAACTAGACATAGGTAACATTTACTTAAAGAAAACAAAAAAAGCCCTGTACATTGTTACCTTTCAGATGACTGTGATTTTACAGACAGTTAATTAATTTCAATTCAATTAAGTTCTTTCTTTCAAAATGCATTGTCACAAAGCATAGATCCAGGCCTGAACCCCACAAGAACAATCTTAGGGCAACAGTGGCAAAAACTCCCAGGCTCATAATAGGAGACGCCCTGACTCGGAGGGGGGATTCCATCTGCCACTGGCTCACACCGGTTAATTGAAAAAGGCTGATAAAAATACGTGTATAATAAACAGAAAAATGAGAGTACATAGATGTCAATTACAACATGTAATTGAAGCCGGGCAAGGATGACTCTATTCATGATGAGAGACGAGTTGGAAGGCCAGCGGGTGGTACTGTCAGGCAGGGGACAGGCCTGGTGCTGGAGCTGTACCAATTGCATCTGGAGGAGGGTTCAGGCCTCAGAATATCGGTGAGCCAAGCAGGAGAGATAGAGGTGTCTGTGTGCAATAAGGAAAACCCCAGTAGAATAAATGTATGACAGCATAGCTAGAGGAACATGAGGGCAGCCTTGAGACAGTCACCACCAGACCACCACTGGCCTGTATTAACACAGAGATATATCATGCGTGATCCAGTGACCACATTGCAATGAACATTGCAAAATTCTCCATAAGAAAAGCATGATAGGAAAAGGCTCTACCACCTATGACACTTTTAGCTACTCTGCGAATAATAAGGAGGCCTGCTTCTTGTGAGCGGCGTGTTCAAGTGGTATTTTAGGAGGACATCATTCAGATACACAGGGGCAAGAGCATGCACTGTAAAGCTTTAAACGTAAGGAGAAGTATCTTATAATCTATCCAGAATATAACTGGTAGTCAGTGGAGAGAAGCCAACACTATACTGATAAGGTCAAATTTCATTGTTCTGGTAAGAATACAAGCAGTAGCATTTTCAATGAAATGAGACCTTTCAGAGAGGAATTTGCACATCCAGACAAAAAAAAAGACATTATAACAGTCTAATGAAGTAACAAAAGCAAAAAGATAGGTGTCAGTCAAGCTCAGGGATGTGCTCAGCAACAGATAGATGCATAACAAGTTGAGCAGGACTCCCTACATCAAAGGCGGGCAAAACATCTCCCCACGTCTGAGTCCCATCTCAGATTCCTTCATGCTAAATCAATTATGGCCCCCTTATTAATTTATTGTACCACTTCTTCCAAACAAGAGACTCCATTTCCTCTTTTGAAAAATGTATATTTATATTTTTTGTTGTTTGTTGAAGAGAGATATTGGCAAAGTGATAACATCTGGTGGGAGTCGCTGTGCCAGGAATAAAAATGGTTTCCTCTCCGCAGGCCCGTCGAGCGCCTGATGCTGTGCAGATGTGCAGCCGGGACTGTAAAAGTTATAAGTATTGTCATAACATTGTTCGAGTTCTCCAGTATTTCCTGTCTTCTGCTTAGCACTTTATTACTAATCCTGGCCCATGTCCAGGCTCTGAGATACAAGGAGAGAAACTTCTTTCCTTTTCTTTCTTGGGCTGCCAGTCTGCTTCATTTGCATTTGTTTCACTCTGATAGTACAACTTATTTTTAAAACAATGTTTTGGAAGTCCCCTTCAGCACCCCAGTTACTACGTACAGCTTTTGGGAGAGAGACAGGGGTGAAAAAGGAAGGGGGGGATCAGGTGGTGTGGAAAGAGGGTCCTGTTCTTCCTTGTCTTTTAGAGTTAAACTACTGACTTGGGGAAAAAAAATGAAAAAGCTGGGACTGGGTGCGAGGAACAGCTGATTCAGAAGCTGGACGCTTTACAGAAAGCTTGTGTTCATTTCCTGTGTAAGATACAGTCCCCAGACAAGAAAAAGGGCCTTTCTTTCTCTACAGGCTTCTGAAAGCATCCCCCCCCCCCCCCTTGCCTCTCCCTAGTTCACATGGCCAGCACTTGGTCAAGAGTTGGCCTGCTGCCTTAAACACAGGGTCTGCACCAGACAGAGTGAGAGAGGATTCCAACATTAAATTCTACCTTTAAATGATCCCCCATTAAACAAACACCACAATGATTACTGTTGCTTGTGTCAATTCTCCCCTGATTAAGCATGCATGGATTCATTCCTAGAGAAATGTAGAAGATAAATTGTATTCTGTGTGAATTCTGGCAGATGGCTAGAAGAGGTGAGATGTAAAACATCTGGTTTAACTTAATCATGTAATATGAATGATAACCTCTGAGATATATGGTGGAGGCGCAGATTTATTACAATCACCCTTAATGTATTTTTTCCTCAGACTGTAGATCATTCCTTTAACTTCTTTTACATCAATTTAGTTTATGAAGAACTAACTTTGCATTAACATATGTGTAAAAGAAATAAAAGATAAAAGAGGTTTTCCAAAAATTAGTTTTGGTTTAAGAAAACATCGAGACATGACATTAAAACATGTCCTTGACCTGCAGTTCTGCAGAAAGTATAAGATTACTTTGTGGTTTTTATAAAAACACAGTTGGTTGTTATGCTGAAATTACTGTGAATCTTCAAACAGCTCAAAACCGATGTACGCTGATATACTGTATCTTCAGTTCCACTTATACTTTAGTCACCAGTTTATTGTGATTTGAATTTCCATTTGGTAAACAGCCTTTGGTTTCTATGGCTGCCGTGGAGTGTGATGAAAGATTTTGCGATCAGCAGCTCACTGTTCCTGTAACTGTTGGTTTCAGAAAGTATAACAGGACTCAAGGAAACTCAATTTCTTGGGAAAGCAAATCATCATAAATGAGTCATGATGTGTTTGCACAATAAAAACAAACTATAAAAACGAAGAAAGAAAAAATTAGCAGGGGGTTCCCCATGAAGCTAACTTATCTGTGTGGCTTAATTATGAAAAGCTGTCCAAGGGCAAGATGAGAATGACTGACATAAGCCTGATGTTGTAAGACAACACTCATGCTCAAGAATCCATAAAGCTTACACACAGATAATGTTTTTACGTGACATACAGGTGTTAGTAATTTTATGTGGAAAACTTTTGTAATTAAATTTTTCTGAAAGTCTGTGGTACCGGCCCCTGCTTTTAGGTACTTTTAGTGCCTTGAAATTATTCTTCTGACTATTTAGGATTTTTAAATTTATTTATTTATTTATTTTTTGAATGTAGACGGGTGAACATATGGCTCATAGCTGGGATCTGAGAAACTCATGGTAGGCTGTCAGGTGGGTGTTTTTGTGATGTGGTATTATTAGCACATTGTCACATCATCAGGATCAGTTATTCTTTTTTGTTGTTGTGTGCTTTTCTGTGGTGGTAGCTATTGACTGATGTTGATCAGTTGTTGATGTTTCTTTTTTTTCTGGTGATATAGTGTGCATGTCAAAGCACATGCCATATCTCAATTCAAATTATTCTGTTTGCAGCTGACAACTTGAAAGTGGACTGCAGTTCCACATTAATTTGTCATTGGTAATGTTTATTGGAAGTCTACTGTGGGCTTTGTGTGTTATTCATTTTGGCAGTTGAAACTTCACAGTGTCTTAAACCCAATATTGGCTGAGCTGTAATTAATCAGTCATTTCCTCTGGTCTCCAAAAAGCTGCATCAGTCCCAGAAACTCATCACAAGCACCTGCCTTATGGAAATTAAATTCAGTCATACATGTGAGCACTCATTGTATTTGTCACAGTTTATCTGGCTGTTTATGTGTTTCTGTGACCATGTGTACATGTGTGCATGCAGTACATGTGCATGTGTTGGTATGTGTTGTTATGCATGTGGTGACTGTGTTTGAAAGTCAGTTGCTACTGTATTCCCCCTGAAAAACAAAAATTTCAATGAAGACTACATTAATATTGTATGAGTTTATTTAGTCTGATTTTCTTTAAGCTCCTGTTCCAGTGATGCACTGCTTTCTAAATAGCTTGGCTGCAGCTGTGGAGGCCCAGGTCTAATTTGCAGATTTTTTTCTTCATCCTTCAATATATGGCACCTTTTTTCTTTTTTCCACGGGGAATATATTGCGGGGAATAAGACAATGGAATTGAAATCTGGAGATGTTGGAAGACTGCCAGTAGACTGAACAGGACAAACCCTACCCCCCCCTGCCCCCCGCCCCCAGCTCTTGTTCTTTCTTGCATTCTCTCTCTTTCCTGATCGCTTTTTTCGTATGATCTCCCACTCTCTTGCCCCCCCCCCTTCCCTCACTCTCTCCCTCTGGCTACAGAGGAAGAAAAATTACTTTGACATTCAATGTTTTCAGCGATTCCCAACACATATTTTTCTGAAGGCCTAAGATTTGTGGGTTTTAAAGAAGGCCATGTGTATGTGTGATGTTTAACAAATCCATCTTCCTTCAGGGGCACTTTACAGTCACAGTAAATGTCAAGATAGTCACTGTCACAAAACAGATTTTTTTTTCCCCCCGCTGAATTTCTACAGCCGATTGTGACCTTCGCCAGCTGAAAACTGACTTCCACAAGACAGACACAGGAGTGCAGAACTGGGCGCAACAGCACATTTTTGTCCCAGAAATTAAGCCTTGCACATTTCATTTATTTTTCTTCTGCGTTCATTTCCATTTTCATCAGCAAAACAAATTGTATTAAATTCTCATTGGGACTGCCTTTGTTGTCCTTGTGATGTAGCACATAAGTACACAGTACATAACAAACATAGGGATCCTGCTGTGAGTCTGTATGTGTGACTTAATACTATAGATAACTGGGTTATCAGAGGACTGATCCCACCTACCGCACACACGCACGCACACACGCATGCAAGCACATACAGATTTATTAAGTATGGCAGGTGAGGATGGCTAATGGCATCTTAGCAGTATAATTTACTTGGGCTAATTTGACTTTGAATATGTATTCAAATTCATGCTGTATTGCCTCTAGATGTAATTAATGCACCATGTTCAAATGAGAACTCATATTAATAGCTTGGTTTTGACAATTTGACAAGTGTTTTTGCTTTCCCATGATGTCCTATTGCAACCTGGTCTCTTTATATTGGAAAGCTGAGAACTCTGTTGGCCAAGTGCTCCCAGTACACAGTATGGATGAAATTGTTTTATTCATTGTGCAGCAATGAGGTAAAGGAAATTTCTTGAAGCATAAGAAGCCAGCACGTGATAAACCCTTCAATGATATAAGCTAATTGTGGAGCGCTACCTCAAAGAGTAAATCCATTGATTGGCGTAACTAATTGGCAGCTTACATGTCTTCCTGTCAAGATGTAACAGGACCTTACAGTCACGGAAAGTGGCAGGAAGACTTAGAAGTCCAAAATAGTGAATAGGCATTTTTTTTTTCAGCCATGACTGGTGGAAAAACGGTATTTAAAATTTATTTCCCATAAAAAGGAAGACACATAAATCAAAAAAAGAAAAAAAATCTATTACACAAAAATGAACAAGAAAAAAAAGTCTGCCACAATAATAAGAGCTTCAAAATAACTACGTTCAAACAGCTTTGTTTTTTTCCTCATTTCCTGGGCTGCCTTTAGTTACTCTGTCTGAGCCTGCATCATTTTCACTCACCCCTGGGTAGAACATGACAGTCTCCCCTCATATAACCATATACAATTGAGTCATTTGACTCCTCCCAGAAACTAATTAATACCACCTCTATGTGGCTTGTCATCTGTACAAAACAAAAGGCACAGTTCGAATGCTGGGAGAACACACATTTTCATTTGGCGTCCAAGTCACCATCTGGAAGCCCATTGTTCTTGCTGGGAATTTTATTTTTGCCTTTCATCCTGTTTGTCAAAACCATGTGATGACATTGACCAACTGCTGTGAACATTTATAGGAGAGTCTGACGCCGTCTGTAGGCCTACACAGCAGTACTTAATTTTTTGGAGAAGTAGTCTTATTTCTCATTTCTCATTTTTCAAAGCAACCAGCATGATTGTACTGAGTTGTTTTTATCCTCAATGTAAAATGTGCCATTTAATTATTATAACCTAAAGGTTAGGGCCAGTTAATTTTTTTGCATTTGAGAGTAGTTTAAATATGATACTTAATATGGCTGTGCAGTTCACAGGTGCAGGTTTGGCTTATTGTGAATGGTTAAAATATGCTGACTATGGCTCCTTCGATAGTATTATGCCTGTTGTGAAACATTGTGTTTTGTTGTTGTTGTTTTTTTTTTTTTTTTTTAATAGCAGTAATGCACTGATTACCACAGACTACCAGATCTTTCTTCACTGTGTAAAAGAGTGCCTTTATGGGCCCAGAAGCCTGTGAGTCTCCAATTTCATGGTGTCATCCGTCTACTTCAGGAAATAGTATGAGAATCAAATACTAGCTCAAAAAAGTCAGAATATCAAGTTGGCATTAATGCTTCTCTTTCATAATTTTTTGTGTCTCAGCCATTGAGAGGGCAGAACTCATATTTAAATGAATGTTAATTTTCTTCCATATGACCATATCCAAGTTTGTTTGAAAGGGCTTGTAGTTGCATTGAAAGCTTCTATTAACTAGAGTGTAGAGTGTTGCTTCCTAAACCTCAACGTATAATTATCAACATTTTCCTTTCTCCAGACGGTTATTTCTGTCTGTGAAAAATTTAAATGTCCAATCAGAAGAATGCTTTGGCCTGTAAAAAAAATCATAGAAAGCCTCCATACTGTGCACTCCTTCCAGCGATGCCCCTGCCAAAGATGGGACCCTATAGGTTTGATATTGCATGTTCAAACCTCTGGATTAACTAGTTTACTGACTCTGACCAGGAGTCCTCTATGGCAGGAAACAGTTGGCTTGGTCCTACCATAGGTAGGGCCGATTTAGACCAGCCAGTGTACCTTAGATTGCTCCAGCATCGTCTCCCTCCACCAATGAACTGTGTACTGTGCTATGTGGCCTGTTACTGGGTCATTGCATACATCGGAATCAGGAGATTGTGTACAATTCCAAACTGGAAATAAAAGAGCAGAAACATCTAAAAGAAAAAGAAAACCCCTCCATAATAGTACTCACTGTGCCACTGACCCCCCAACCAAATCTATGGTGTGTTACTTTATTTCCATGCCATCTGGCTTCCAGCAGACTGCTCCCAGTGAGTCTGCTTATTGTTGTTCTAGACAAATACCTGACCTGAAATACCAACACCTGAAATAAAACACAGTACATAACTCTGCTGCTGTTTTTTAAACTACCCAATCTGCTTGCATACCTTGTTCATAAGGAATCAGTGCTTAAAAAAAATTTTTTTTTTTAAACTGTGGAAACCCAAATGTCAAGACTAAGTCATTCTCTGATTTCTGGCATTTTGGAAGTTGTATTGCTCCAGAACTGAAAGAACCCAGAGGACTGGTGCTCCCATAAAGAAAATTGAAAGAAAAAAATTGTTCTTTCCAAACAGTCACTGTTGTGTCCATTAGAATTGGAGGTGCTGGGAAAGGCCTGAAACCTATTGCTCTGGGCCTCCCAAGAAACACGTCTAATGACCAGTGATATACACACCATTCTACCTGTAGAGATGGTGGTCTCATTGTCTGTTCACCTCCTTGGGGACTGCCAGTAATGTTATTGATTGTGGTGATAGCCATCACAGTACTTTCTCCCAAAAATATGATTTCCCATGTGCTAAAAGGATACCTGCTCGACGTGCCTGCTATCCCATATGATTTTGTCTTGATCCCTAGCCCTCACACACCTTAGGACTTTTCATTCATTTTCTGTCTACCAAAAACTTTGTACTCTATAAAATCTACAGTAAATTTGCCGTTTTCTCCCCACTCTGCTGTCTTTGAGGTGTAAAATGTAGTTTAGTAAAAATAAGACATTGCTAGACTAAATAATTTGTAAAATGAGTGATGATTCCACTTTAGTTTCACTAGTTTATTTGTTCATATAAAGCAAAACCATTTGAATTGTACAGCCATCTTCCCTATAAGGAAAACAGGGACACCTCAAGTTAAACTAACAGGTTTAACTGTGAGGCTTTTAACTGAGCCATTGTAACACTCATCAATGAAGAGCAGCCACAGTGCAATCACTGCCCACATAACTGGTTTATTGCTGCAAATAATTGTCAGAAGAGCAGTGTAAACTGCCAGAGCTGGAGTTAGTTCCAAATTTAATTGATCCTATGTGGACCATTCCAGATCAGATGTGTGACCGAGTGTGTAATTGGCCATTAGATTGCAATTGTGGGCCTTATTCTTGGCAATTGGAATGGAATTTAGTTTGACACTTTGGAAGAGACCAAATGATCAATTACACTTAATTCCAATGTTGTGTGTCCAACTATACCATTGAAAGACCTGGGGGAATGGAAGTATTGTATACACACTATGCACAGCTGCAGGCTATAATAAATAGATATTACATGTGTGTGAAGTTGGTAAACATGTCATTGCAGACATGCTAAACAAAAACTGTCAGTGTGAAAGAAGGACCTGAAAACAATTGACTTTCTCTACATTCTAACTTGGAATAAGGGTTTCATGTATTTATGTAGAATGCTGAAACACTTCAGTTTAACTGGGCAATATCTTTAACTTCCTAAAAATGACGTTCTGCAATGCTCAGCTTGTAGAGCTATTTTATCTACAAAATAGCATACTTGCACATTTCTCTCGATTTCAACTATGGGATTGGAAATTATACAAATACAATTGATGCTAAACTAAATCAGAGGTATTGACTAAATTAAATTACACTCAAACGCATGATTTAAATGAGCTCTTCTTCACAGCCATATATAAAACCCAAACTGTGTTTCTGGGTCAAAAACTACTTAAAATGTTGGAGCAGGTCATGCCATACATCATCCGAAATGTTAGCTGGATGGCATTTTAATCAGGGGAATGGCAGCAGACTAGTGCTGGGTGATATGGCCTAAAAATGATATCTCAATGTTTATTTTATTTACTGAATGACAATATTAAATGTGATTATTTTCTTATGCGAAATAAAAAGAAAAAACGTGGATAGGGGGTTGGGTAGCTACATTAACCCTGGCCTAATGATGGGGAGCACCAAAGACCCTTTTTATACCAGAAAAAATCCTTACAAACACGCACGCACGCACACACATACACACACACACACACACACACACACTCCACATGCTTGCCACATAGGAATGATGACTTCTGCTCAAATAACATGTCAGTGGTTTTGAATGTCAGCAGTCGCCTCTGGAATCGGTGTCTCCGTCCTGCCCTCTCTGAAGAGATTTACAGTAGCAATGGTAATTAAATGTCTTTGCCTGCTGTATTTAAGACTTTGGAGAGGTAATTAACAATGGCCTCAGAGTCTGCTCTTTAGCATAGGGTCAATAAGGAGTCATTGTTGGGGAAAGCGGAAATAGAAGTACGAGACATGTTGTTTCTCCAATAAAGGGGTCAAGGCTTAACCAGGACTGGAGGGTATCTTTAAATATGAGAGTTTGAGAAAATTGGAAACAGGCTAGTTATGCAGTTTGCCTGGGGGCAGGACAGAGGAACAAGGGGTTGGGGGGGGTTGGGGTAGGGGGGCAGGTAGTTCACTGTACCTCAGAATTGAATTGGTTATAATTCTCAGTGGTGCTTGTTCCCATTACTGTTGAGGGGCTTCTTCACAGAAATCTCTGTGGAAAAGGAGAGCACTCTGATGCTCTAACTCAATGTATACAATATTAGTATATTGTATACATTTCTGTTATATAAATAAGAGTACAGTAACACTATTGCTTTTGACTTTAGAGCCCTTTCCCCCCGTGACCTTTTTTGGCACAGCCCATCTAAAGAATACGTTGTAGGGTTGCACCAATAAATTGGTTGACTATTGGAATTGGCCGATATTTGCGTTGTTGACTGCAATCAACCAATGGCCGTGGCTGATAATTCTAAATATATGGACCTATTAGTGTTGAGTCTGTTTGAAACATGTTCAGATTTGAATGGAACAGTACTCTATTAGCAACAGAAGAAATGAGGGGTTATCTGGGATTTATTCTACACCGTGCCCTTAAGTTTTTTTTGATGGCCTACTGTCAAGCCTACTGTCAAGGTATGTGCTGGGAGAAAGCATATGCAGACTCAGTCCCATTGAGTTCTTTAATCAGTGACGCAAGCATTTTAATCATTAGGAAACATGTTCTAACGAGTGAACTGGCACTTTAACAGTGTTACCTTTTTTCTAAAAAACACAGTTTGGTGACAGTAATGATAAAACCCAAAATGTGTTTCTGGGTCAGACGACTCAAAATGATGGAGCAGGTCATGCTATACTTCATCCAAAATGTTAGCTGGATTGCATTTTTAATCAGTGGGATGACAGCTAGTGCTGGCTAATATGGCCTGAAATTGACATCTCAGTATTTTTTATTTTATTTTATTTTTTTTACTGAATAACAATATTCAATTTGACTCAGTATTTCTTATGCAAAATAAATAAAAAGAACATCCATGGACTTAGGGGTTGGCTACCTAAAACAAACTCTGGCCCAATAATGTGGGCACCAAAGACCCTTTTCATGGGAGGAAAAACCGCATGCATACAAGCACACACACCCACAAGAACAACAACCGGGTGTTCACCAATGAGTTGTAGCCTTTAATGATATGCCTACCATTTCATACTGATCTCAGTTATGACCAGAGAAGGCTTTTGGTTTGAAACACTAAGAAAATCTTGTACATAACAATTAGCTCATGGAGCAGTAAAAAAATCAAATTCAAGGTAAATGAAGAAAACCCTGCATGCAGGTTGAATTATTACATGATTTACAGTAGGCTAAACTAATAAAGTGTAAGGTAAAAAGAGATCCTGCACATAACATTTTTTATGACTTACAGTAAAATAATAAATTGCAAGGTAAATGTAGTTAACTAGATAATTTTGGCTGCTGTTCAGTTATCACTAATGAATTTGAAGGAACATTCAATATAAAGCTAAACACATACAGAAATACATTCTCTTTTAAACATTTTTTCTCTTTTTATCAGAGGACGCCAAGCTTCCCTTAGCTTCCATGGGAACACGCCACTGGAATTTAATACATTAAATCTGATCAGCCATTTAAAATACTTGTAGCACAGTACAAGTTTCTAAAAAGCCACAGCTGAAAGATCAGCTTTCGGAGGCTGGGGGTGTATATTGAACTGCCCAGCCAGTTATTTCTCTGATGCCTGTCTACCCTGAATTCATTCATTTTAATTTCTTATTTTTCTTTTCATCATGCCTTGCCTAACATAATAGCCAATCATAGGGCTAAAAAAAACCTTTCCAACAATAATTTAAATTGTTTTTCAAAAAAAGACACCGTTGTGTGAAAGACCCTGTTACAATACACGTTGTTCCATTGAATTTTCTGCAGGGTACGTACAATGGGATAACGTAACAAAATATTGGTATTTTATTGGCCAATTGTGTTGTTTGAACAATAGGGTATTGGTACTGGCCCAGAATTTTCATATCGGTGCATCCCTACTGTACCGATAGTAGGGATGCACCAATTATTATTATTATTATTAGTAGTAGTAGTAGTAGTAGTAGTTGTATTATTATTGTTATTATTATTATTATTATCATTATTTATTATTAATAATAATAATAATAATAATAATAATAATAATAATAATAATACAACTACTTGCCAGCTGAAACAACAGCTAGGGTTCTACTAGATTGTATTATGTCCATTACTTCTGTTTTAGACACGGGTATAGTGTTAAACCAAGAGAAAAACAAAAAGCATAAAGAACTGCATACAGTAGGTGAGACAAATCGTGTGTACTCCAATCGTATGTTGGCCAACATCCAGAGTAAGCTTCACAAATGATTTTGGGAATTATGTGACATGTCTAAAAAGTGCCATCGATTTAGTGTGATTACCTGCAATCCTTTCACTGTTACCTGACCCTGCAAATACTGTTTGTAACTGTCAAAAAAGTTGCTCAAAAAAGGCAAACACTCTTCTTATTGAGGTTTAATATTCTAGTTACTAAGTGTCATACAAATGCTAACTTTGTTGCTGGAACTGCAGTATATCCAGGCCATTCAGTCAAATAATGTGACAGCCAAGATTATAGGTGTGAAATGTGCAGCAAATTCTCTCATTTCAGATCGTTTCCAAAAATGTAGTTAAACAAGAATCAAGAAATAAATCCTGCATCAGCTCATTTTGTGAGAGAACCTACAAGGCGTGCTGGCATTTACAGAACACTCCATGGGTATTAATGAAACTGAATTCACAGAAGACATGCAAGTGCAATAAATGATGAGTTTCATTCATTTAAAAAAAAACTTTCCCAACACTCACTGCAATAGCTACCTACATGAGCCAGAGAAGTTAGAAGTTTCATGTATTTTTATTTTTTTGTGAGCTATACTCTTGCAATGGCTGTGTTTTTGAGACCCTGGAATGGA
Source organism: Anguilla anguilla (assembly GCF_013347855.1). NCBI lineage: Eukaryota > Metazoa > Chordata > Actinopteri > Anguilliformes > Anguillidae > Anguilla > Anguilla anguilla. The sequence goes on from NC_049208.1 coordinate 43,351,542, forward strand.
TTGGGTCCCACATTTCTTACCTTGCTTCATGGTGGTTTTGTCTTCCTGACCTACCTGCTCATATACAGTAGTTGCAGTGCTGGGGCAAATGCCACAGAACCAAATATGCTGCTGGTCAGAGGGGTGAAGGTCAAAATGAAACAAAAGCAGGTGACGTGACTGGCTTCAAAAATGATGGCTGCTTCCCACTCCCTCAATGTGGTATGATAACCTCCAGTTCAGCACTTGCTCATGTCCTGAATCCATGTCTTCCATTTTATTTGGTTTGGTGGGGTATGCTTACCATTTGGCACATATAAAGTCATGTCAAGCAGAGTGATGCATCACTTTTCCTTTCATATTAGAATTGATGGATTTGTAGCCTTTTCCATATGGCAGTCATTAAGTCAGGATTTAACCCAATAAACAGGCATTATTTACCCATCTGTTCAAAACCCCAATGATTAACAGCATTAAGCAGGGTTGGACCTGACATGGACTCTCTTCCTCCTATGTGGAGGTCCACAAAACACAAGACATACTCTATACTCAATTCTGCTACAATGCTGCTCTTCCTCTAAACTCCAGCACAAAACATCAGGCCACTCATCAGTATAAGTGGCAATAGAGTCACAACTTCAATCTTAAAAGGGGGGAGGGGGGAGGGGGTGGTGTATGTAAGTCTGCTACAGGTGTCACAGGTGCCATACACACAGCACTAAGTTTTGCTAGTTGAATATAGATTTTTAGGCAGTGCATTTCCACATTATTTTTATGGTAAATCAATGTGAATGGATTTTGCCCTCCTTAAATTGGAGGAACACTTTTTTTCCTAAATCAAAAAGATGTGGTTCATTGTATCCCTGCTGCTGGAATGTGTGCTCGTGTATGCAATTTGAGTCTCTCAGGACATGCTTTCTTCAGGAGTCTGCTTAACCTGCCCTTCCTGACACTGATTGTCCCTGCAATTTAAAATATTATATTGGGAAGATTTAGATGTATGTTTACGTTTTGCCCTAGATTGTTTTGGCAAAGGAAGGTCTATAGGAAACTGCTAGTTCAATCCACAGGGACTTCATTAGTGCCCAAAGGGATGTTGTGAGCTGAGTAAACGGAGAAGCGAACAACATGGCAACTCAGGGCTCTAATAAAACCGCAAATGACTGCAGTTTTTATGGCCACTGTGCTGAAATTATGCCACGTGCCAGCTCTGCTTCCTGTAACTGCAACTTATTCCATTTTCAGCATTGGCATTATCGTTCAATGATCTCCAGTGGAATGGTTAACCTTCACAAAATGAACAGGCATCACTGAACAAAGCTCTTTTTTTCTATAGTGTTTTAATCTTCATTTGTCATTAGCATTCATGAGAATAATGCTATGATTGTCAGTCAGTTGTATGACTATGGAAAAACACAAGGTGAGTATCATGCATCTGCTTATGCTGTGAAGTGAAAATAGCAACTGCATGAGTACTTTAACAATTACACAGACTACTGATTTTCATATTTAGGCCTATGCCCAGTTTTGACACCTTTTCTAGTTTTTATTACTCCCTTGAAATATAAAGTAGCACTGCTTCAACTTGTAGCCCTGTCCATAAATCATACATGCTGTTTAGCTAAACTATTGGTTCATTTATTTACATACGGACAGGCTAAGCATGTTTGGCTCAACACAAATGTAAAAAAAAATGTTTAGAACATACCACCTTGCTCTAAACAGCATATTCTTGGACAGATTGTAAAAAAAAAAATCATTTTCCTTTTTATGGTTTCAAAAAAATGCTGTGTGCTCCTTTGTTGAGTTGTTTTCTGAAGTGAACTACAGTCCCACGCAGGTGACAGAAATTGTGAAGATGCATTTGAAATTTTTGAGCCTGTTATTCCCTTGCAGGAATATAAATAAACTAGTGTGGTCATCTGCTCATCACAATATCTCTGGATTCATATTTTCTTGATAGTTTAGTGAGTACCTGCCAGTATTGACTCTTGGTGATCAAGGTATTCAGTTTTTATTCAGCTGTTAGGAAATAACATGGGGGCACAGGAGCACAGTACTCTGAAAAGGAACATATAACTGGTAATGATGGGTTGACAGCCTGACCATATGCTCTTTATGTGTCTGTTAAAAGTATTGATTACAACTATTTCTTGTAATTGGAAAGTTAAAGAATAGGATACGTTGACTTGAGTCAGGCAAATCACCCTTAAATTAAGTTTGACCATATGCATTTAATTAAAAGTAGAAATCTTATAGCAAACCACAAAACAAAAATACAAGTGCTTTGCAGCATGTAAGGTTCTGAACATTCTCATAAATTAGATGTTTGTTTGCTAATGATTGTAATGAGATGTTTTGAGCAAGGTTTTGTTGTAGTCTTATTCACTTATTCCCTTACATCTACTTGAGAATGTGCATGGCCATGCCTCTCCCTTTATCATATAGCATTATCTTTACTTAACCTATCAAAAAGTATTTTAAAAATATGAACATTTTGTTGATGGGTTCCATAATGCAAAGTACATACAGCAAAACCCTCTGAAAGTCGACTCTTTCTGATGATTTTGCCACGATGATGACACTTTTTTCACTGTGAAGGAGTATATACTGCATGCCTCCCCATAACTCGGCCACGGGGAATGACTAGGCTGTGTAATAATTTGGCACAACACCATAGCAGATATGTTCCAGACAGTGAGGCATCGGGGCTTCTATTTTGGAAAAAAAAAACTGGTCCCACGCTCGGTGGGATTACAGGAAAGCAAATGATGGTCTTACCTCTGTACCTAACATTTAACAAAATTACCTTCTGTTACGGTTGCAAACAACCACCATAAACATAGAGAAGCTGACACCCGGTTTGCACGATAACTAATATTTATTGACAGACAGGTAAAAAGTTACAACAAAAAACTTGGAGCACAGCCCCGCTACAAGGCCTGTGTGCTCCCCAGCAGGGGGGAAGCAAAGTGAGCAATTGGAGAGAAATAGAGCTTGAGTTCCTTCTGATGTGGTCCTTATATAGGGAAAGCATCCTGCAGGTGAGCACAGTTCCCTAAAAACAGATAGACAGGCCCATACAAATTTAGACAACCAGCGCCCCCATTTGGGGCAGAGGGATGTAACACATTCCCTGTGCTAAGAAGGAAATCTGAACAGAAAAAAAAGTTCTTTCAGTCAGACAGTCACTCAGCAGATCCAGTTTTCTCACCAGTTACAAAACTCCTGCACCTTCTCACATTCAGCATTCTACTGGCTTCCTTTTTTATACGCTGCTGAGAAGCTGAGATCATGGTCAGGTGTTCACAATAAGGGTGTGGGGCTGTCCATGAGCCATCTTGCAGTGATGCATCTGCTTTTAATGATCAATGATCTTTCTGCCTCACATACCCCCCTCTTCAGCCCCAATCCAGTGGGAGAAGCAGCCTTTGCCCACTGTGACAGGAGATCTGCTTTCTGGTGCTGGCTCTGCCACAACAAAATTGATCCAGGCTGCAAAAATTACTGGGTGGCACAACCGATGTAAAACAGCTGATGTGGCCATTGTCACCTACTTAAAGTTTTGTTACAGCGTCCGTTGCTATGCCGACGCTGCCAGCCTTGCTACCTTCTGTGGAGACAAAGATTCTAAGACGACTCAGAAATTTTCCAGCCTGAAATGTGATTGTATTCGTAAACTGCGAGACATCATCTAACGTGCAAGTAGTTGGCTACGTCCCTGAATATGAATTAAATCTTTTTAACAGAAAAAATAATAATAAATGTGAAATTATCCACGGAAATGACTATACAAAAAGGCAAAATAAATTGTGGTGAGTTGTGGACCAGTGAGTTGGTGCCTGGAGTTCCATAGCCAGTAGTGGGCATAATTCAATGTTAAGCACCACCACAATTTCTTACTGTAGTTCTATTGTTCATGGAAACAGATGGAAACCAGCACTCCGACTACTGTTACCATAATTGCCCCTTTGATACAGCCACTGTAATCTAGAAATTATTTAAGGAGGATTGCGATATAAAGGGTAGACCTATAGGTAGAGTCAGCGGTCTCATCTCTGATATTTCACCACGTCTAACCCTAGCTTTTGAACTTGAATTTGCATTGGCTAATTGGGATGGCAGGTATGCCATCCCGCCAAGTTACGCCTTGGCGGGGGCATGCCCCATACCTATACAGCACCGAGAGTTTGGCACTTTTCAGGGTTCCCCACAGAAATAACCACAACAGCCCTTAAAAACATTAAATTATGTACATTCTGACCCCATTTCAACAGACAGATTTCATAAACAACTTCACATGTCCGCACAATAAAGCCCCAAACTAAGGGGATTTTGCGTTTTCTCCTTCTTCTTCTTCTTCTTCTCTTTCTTCTTCTTCTTCTCATTCTTATTTTTCCTGCCGCCTATCCCACTAATAACATGTCTCCCCATTGGACATTTTACCGACACCCGCCAAATCTTCACCTACACGACCCAATGAAAAACTTGCATACACACGCAAAATACCCATACCTTTTTACTCTGAAACATTTTCAGTACAAACAGCTAGTCCGCCTGTGGTCTAGTGGGTAAGGTTACAGTCTTGGGAACACAGGGTCCTTGGTTCAAGCCCAGCTAGGAACGCGTTTCTTTAACCTGCTTTTACCCTCACTAATAATTGTCTACTACTTCTCAATTATTGCTTTTGCACCATATCTACCAGCCGTTCCCCGAACGTATACACTGTATTATGACGTACCGTCTGCACGTTCAATTGTTAACCGGCTACAATATTGCGAAGCCATATGGATTCAACGGGAGCTTTTCTGTGCTTACTGGCCTGTGTTCTTCTTTAAAACCATGGACAGGTTTGCTAATGATATTTCACGCACTGCATAGCTATGTCATGGTGCTGCCCTAACAAAGTGACAGACTGGTAAACCTCCGGTTGAACGATTGAATCCCGCCTCGTCCTCAGGCAGATAATTTCCTCTTTTACACTAACGTTCTCTTACGCTTATATTTGCTTTACCAAAACTCACTCATGGCCACCCATATGCATTTCATGACGGCAAATGTATTCCTTTTATTAAAAAGTTACACCAGTTCACCGCTGTGCCATTTCTACTAACTACATTTCTTCACTTGGCTACTGTACAAAACCTTCTTATCAGCAAACGCCACGTTTCTACATTCATGTTACCTCGCCCTGTTCTCTATCTAGCCACATACAAACAATTACTACGTATGTACGTTCTGCAACTCCCCATTAAAACATCACATTTAAAATCATGATTCACTCATAATTATAACTACTAGTACTGAACATGAAAAAAACACAGCAGTGCAATAGATTTCACACGTTACTTAACCCTCCACTTTAACGGCTAACACTTTATAGTGACTGTTATATATACCGTTCGATAAGGAATATAAGCTCGCTCATGGTTACTCCATTTACTTCACACTATACTCCGTGATCATGTCAACCTTCACCTACATGCCCATTCTGCTAAAAGCATACTGTTTCAACTACGCAATTTCATTATTTCATCCTAATTTCTCTCACACTGTTGTTATTTTCTCATATGCAAAGCCTGCTGGGACATATGCGTCTGCTCCTATTCTCCACTATCATGTTTTCCGGTTCTAGTTTAGCAAAACAGCGAAGAGGATTCCTACCTGCAGATAAGCCTATCAAAATGCCTTATAAACCTCACAAACACTAAAAGTGCATCTCCACGAAATAACAGACAATGGAGCAGGACAGAAGGCTACACAAGTTGCGACCTAGGGAGTTATAATTCTACGGGCTTGCCGATTCTTTTGTCAGTCAAGGCTCGTTGGATGGACGTCAAATCCGTGAGTACATACACTGGCCATATTTCATCTGCGTTTCTGATGCGTTTACGCTTACACCACCACACCCTTTCTCACAGCCACTGTTTTACATATATAGCAAACCGAAACTGCTGAACGGTACACGCTCATCAGACTGTATACAAATTCACACAACGATAGCCATAATCCACAATCGTTTCTTACAGGGTCACTTCGCATTTCTCACTCTCATAATAAAACGCTTTGCAAAAAGAAATGATATCTCATAAAAAACATGTTTTCAACGTACAAAAATGCCAAGTTACTCAAAAGTATTGATATCAAAATGACACCAAGTTACGGTACTACAAACAATATAGGCTATTTTGCCTCACCGAAATGACATAAGATGTATTTCAAAGCAATGCTACCCAATATTTCCTCAATTCTTTCAAGTCACTTGGCCCTGTGTTTTGTAATCTTATCATTTTACAATGTCATGCAAACTTTGTGTCAGATCAAAGAGTCAAATATTTCGAATTGCCTCATGGAACACATTGAAATTAATGTACAGAACTGCTGCTGAGTAACTACAGGAAGCATATTTCTCCAGAAAACATGTTTATACTTGCTTCTGAACTGAATTTGAGTACATGTGCAAGTTATTGTATATTTGCTACATACAATAAATACTGCATGTAAAATACATATTGTACATACATACATAGAGAACTTCTTTATCCCCATGGGGACATTTCCCTCGCAGCATGTTACATTCACATTTACGAACACACACTTATACCAAGAAACATACTATCATTCACGCAACAGAAAGGCTGGGCAGCGAAATACATACATACCAATACAAATTGGACATATACACGCCTATTCAATCAATCTTGACTGCGAGAGAGCCATCCACACGTGTTTGGCCTGTCCATGTAGTGCATGCTTATACACACAGGGCCAAGTGACTTGAAAGAATTGAGGAAGTATTGGTATATATTATATCTGTGAGGCAAGATAGCCTATATTGTTTGTAGTACTGTAACTTGGCGTCATTTTGATATCAATACTTTTGAGTAACTTGGCATTTTTGTACGTTGAAAACGTGTTTTTTATGAGATTAAATTAACCACAGGCTTACATTTTCTGAACCTCGGTTATAAAGTGGTATGAGTAGGCTATTTGTGTTTCATAGTTATCCTTCCCATTCAATGACAAGAGATTAAGATTGCTAAATTTGGGTTTGACTTCAACACTGCAGACTGTGACACTGTGAACACACATGCACAATAACAACTAGCTATCTGCTCCACTGGCCAACACAGCACACACAGCACTCATACGCCGGTATGCGCTTACAGCTTGCCACCGCTGCAGCATTTTCAGTATGGGAGCATGAAGCTGAAATCCTCAAGGGAAAGTAAGCTCAGAGATCTTATCTACGATCAGTCGGCAGTGTTGTGCCTCACTTCGGGGTGTTTATTCCGCTCTTACAGCTAGTTACCACTGTCACTGTAAAGAGAGCCAACTTAACTTTTTTTGTCAATGACATTTTCTTATAATATATACGATGGCAATCACAACCACAACATTTATTTTGCCTTTTTGTATAGCCATTTCCGTGGATAAATTTGCATGTATTATTATTTTTTTCTGTTAAAAAGATTTAATTCATATTCAGAGAGGTAGCCAACTACTTGCAAGTTAGATTTCATGTGTAGCCGATTACTAATACAGTCGCATTTCAGCCTGGAAAATAACCCAAATTGCTGAGTTTTCTTAGAATCTTTGTCTCCACAGAATGTAGCAAGGCTGGCAACATTCTGCATAGCAACGGACGCTGTAACAAAACTTTCAGACCCAGTCACAATGGTTTTAGAATGTCATTACGTCACCTGGATCATTTTTTGCAGCCCGGATCAAATTTGTTGTGACACTTCCAGTCTGGTGGATAACAGGCCTGTAGTGATAGAAACCACCTGGTCCCCCTGATCGTGTCTCTCTTTGTTCCATGCCATCCTCATCAAGGGTGCATATTTAGTCACTGAGGTGATTAGTCTGCCCAGGAGGTAATAACTGTGGATATCCGAGGCTAACTTGATCGCAAGACATTCCTTTTCCACAGCAGCTTATCATTATTCGCTTGGTAACAGCTTCCATCTAATCCACATGACGGGATGTTTTTCTCCCTTTAATTCTTGTGGTAGCACCGAACTCAACCCAGGCTCACATGCATCCTTTTGGATGACCATGTTCCTTGAGAAGTCTGGTGTGGCAAGAACTGACCCAGCACACAAGCCTTCCTTCAGCCAGTTGAATGCCAGGTCCATATATGCTATCCACTGTACACCGGTTAGTTATTTTGGATAAAATCAATGAGGGGAGAAGCAAAGATATCAAAGTTGGTTACAAAGTGATGATAATAGCTTGCAGATAACATTATTATTAACCCCTTAGTCCACATGCCAAATCTGGCCAGTCTTTGCCCATGTAGGTGGTACCCTATTTAACCTCTTAGCGCAAAGCCCCTAGTGGTTGGCACGCCAGTGTGCCGAGATGACTGAACTCAGACATTCAGTGCTACTGCAACCAAAGTACAAGTTAAAAACAGAAACGCGTTGTTTTAGTTTCATTAGTAGACCATACACGACAACTATGCCGAATATGGAGTTTCGCAGCACCACCATTGTCGCTCTGGTCGTTCATTTAACACGCACCCTCTCCCTGCTGTCTCACCTGCAACTACACCCCCCACCCATGAAATAATGGACAATATTGTCTATCTGGGCATTCATAAAAATATTATTTCACCACTAAAAAATCGTATTCCGTCATAGCAACAAGATAAACCCGACAATAGCCCTAAGATATGCCAATACAGCAGTGAAAATGCTGCTCACTGAATAATGAAATATTTGAGAGAAAGTTTTAAAAAATGATACCATGTCATTCTACAATCAATATCTGGGACTAAATTTGAATAAATACACAAGCCATTGGTTTTACGCGTAGAGATGTCCCTTTTGAGACTGAGTGGTCATGTATTGTCTTGGACGATCTGTTCGTGAAATATACGCGCATTTTTGATGCCTGGGTATCTTCCAAAATCGCTGTGCGTAATACCACACGTGTTGTTTACGGCATTGTTGCCCTTTTTAGTACAGTGTGGCTTGACTGACAGTTCATTTATTCAGTAGGTGAGAGTATAAGCTTTCTAACGATGTATAACATGTCTAATTTTTCTTTTGGAATAGCGTTTTATAGGTCAGTGTAATCGAAAATGTTCTTATCATCGCATTCACTTACGCATTCACTCTGTGGTAGCAGTAAAAGACGCTGCACCTAACGAAACCTTGTCAACGATTTTTCGGAATTTCTTGGAAAATACTATTATTATTCAGGACTTCTGGGCATAGCTAAACCACATGTTTGCTGATAGACCTAGCTGACATTGTTTTCTGGTGTAAGACAGAAGCGGATATAACTTTATCATTGATTTACTGTCTCTGTCTCTATCGACTGAGAACAGATACGATGTAAGTATTACTGCTCATTATTATACACATTATTTTTGAAATTGAGTGTCTTTAAATAGGTTAGTGATATTTTTTAATGAGGATATTTCACACTGTAATGTAAACATTCGTTGGTAGACTAATAGTTATTGTGACGCATGCAACAGTGATGACGAGAGTGTTGGAACATTGCCAAAATGTGGTGGAACGTTGAAAATTGTTTTCTTGTCATCCCATCCCCATACAAGAAAACATACGAGAGTACAGGGTATAGAAATACATACAAGAGTTAATTATTACACATTTAGGTACTGTGCAACATTGTGTGACAATATTTTTGCATTCTTTTTAAAATCGGATATCAATGTTTCATCTTATAGGCTACCTTCATAAGGGGCTCATTTATATGCTTTGCAATGGACAAAAAAGCATTATATTCTCCTTTTTGGAGATTTTGGAAATGTTTCTGGACCCTAGATATTTTAGACCACTGTACTGATGGATAGCTTGTAATTCCCACTTGAAAATGATGCAACAGTGAGTTTCTTGAGTCAAAACAGTTGATTTGTAGTGAAATACATGAATATGTTGTGATTTACAGCAATGCATAATTTAGACATTTTGGATAGATTTGGAGATGCTTTTTGCTTCATAGATCTTTAGTAGTTCTACTTATCCACCCTTAGATTTTATGAATCTGTGGTCAAGAGGTTTTTGATCCAGGACATGTATAGTTTTGAGCTGTACTTTATATGAAATTTATTTTTTAAATGAAAATGCCTGAATATCTCACGATTTCATATTTTAGAGGCATACTATGCAGGATATTAGCCTGGCTGTGGTCCTGTGTTTGCAATCAAAGAGGTTTCCTCCTCTGTTCTCAACCCTACCCACTCACCTTCGCTTTTATATTTTATATTCATTTTATACTGTTTTTATTTTTATTATATCTCCATTTTTTCATAGTTAGTTTCCACTGGGGAAAAGCAATTCCAAATTTGACTCTGGATTTTGAACCAGCCCTGTCGGTCATTTTGCTTCACTGTATGTGGCTTCTTCACCTCTTCCATTGCAGTACAGTCATTCACTGGGAAATAAATCAGCCAGTCAGTCCTGTTCCTCAGAATCCCTTCATTTTTAATATACATATTCCTTACCTATCCGTAAAGACTAAAACTAAGGCTGGGCTCCAGATAACAAATAGTTATTGAGAAATTAATTATCAATGATCATCCGAAATAACCGCCTTTTACTGAGGCATCATTTTCAGTCTGTATGACTGTGAATAATGGAGATATAAATCTCCTTTTTTTGCCATTTTTCCCATTTTCTCCCATTTAGTCTTTTCCCGTGTGTATCACATTCCTGGTCGATGCGCTATCCTCTGTCGATCTGGGGAGGGTGTAGACTACCGCATGCCAGCCTCCGATACATGCGGAGTCGCCTACCACTTCTTTTCACCTGACAGCGAGGAGTTTCACAGAGAGAGTGTAACGTGTGCGGAGGTTCATGCTATCTCCCCCAGATCACCTCCCTGCTAAACAGGCGCCCCGACCAACCAGTAGGAGTTGCTAATGCAACGATCATGACTTATACCCTCACCGGCTTCCCACCCACGAACACTGCCATTTGTGTTCGTAGGAACGTCTGACCAAGCCGGAAGTACCGCTGCCGGGGATTGAACCCGGGTCTCTCCGGCCCTCCGGTGGTAGGCGAGTGCTTATACCTCTACACTACCCATTCGGCCCACAAATCTCATTATTTTTTAGATCAAGATTACAGGGGCAATCAAAATAGGTAATCATTCTCAGATTCACAATAAAACAGTCATCTATGTGGAATAATGCTCATAAATGTATACTGGTCATACATTTTCTACAGAAGAAAATCACATGTGTTGACAGGCCAACTCTACACCTCCCACAAAAGAATGTCTTATGAGAAACCTCTAATTAGTATATCATCATCCTCGTCTTCCATTGCAGTGGTAGACCACAGAACACAGCACTATGCGCACGGCTCTTAAAAAGGGATTGAAAAGAGGTTATCTCAATGGCTGTTAACAAATGCAGCTGCTCCACACCCACTGATAATATATTCAATATAATCCAACCCAGTCTCTAGGTGCACCACTGTGCTTTCCACTCTCCGCTGCTCACTAGTGGTCCCAAAAATATCAACAATCACAGGCCACGCCCACTGACGACAAATTTGACGGAAAATTGAGCCCAATAAGTTATATAAATATAATTAGAAAATAAATGTGGTTTAAATTGGAATCAATTCTGGGATTTGTGTTCTCCTATATGATTTAGATAGAAAGTTGTAATTGCTGAAATGGCACTGGTCTGGGACAAGGTTTTGCTGTGGAAGGGTACGTAGAGATGAATGACAACACTGTGATAGTGCTAAGTAATGTGTAGCCCAGTGGGAAACACCCTGTTTCACATTGTCCTGAGACCTGCCTCCAGCCGTCCTTCCTTAATATTTTCCCTCCCTAAGGCAGTGTTACAAGACTGAGCAATCGTCTCAATCAGAAGTTGTGAAGACCTTTGGGACACTCCCTCTCCACATTGTCTAAATGCACTTAACATGGGTGTGAGTCTAAAGGAACACATGCGTGCACAGCAGAGAGAGAGAGGCGTCTTCATGTCATGGTATTGGCCTGAAGGTCTCAACGTCTGGGTCATGGTCTCGACTGTCAAGATCTTGGTGTGGGTCTTGGTCTTAGTATGTGGTTCTGGGGCAAGACCAAGGTTTCACACAAGACCACTCTCTCCATGCTCAATATAATACACCAGAATTCTGTGCCAGCTCCACCAGTAAGACTGTGCCATAACAATGCCACTGCAGAGAACTTGCTGATTTTCTTTTCTTGCATGTTTTATATTGGAGCCATCTACACAATGGCTACCAAGTTACACGGCAATAAAATAATCACCATGCATGAATGTCTGCATGATAACTACTTTTACAAAGTCTAACACTGAAGCAAACAAAGCAAGCAATATTCAAAATGTTTTTATTTATATCAATAAATATAATTTATTTATAATTTTGGAGCTCTTTCTGTTCTCAGCATTCTTACTGATGGTGTATGTTAGCTGTCTTAATTACTTTTTCAAAATCTAAAAAACTGGGTTGCTAGATCAACTCTTGGTCTTTGATGCAAGCTAACTGGAAAATTGCACATTATTATTATCTGACTATATATTACATATATTACATTTACTTTAGGTTGGCTTTTGTTCTCAGTTTGCTATAAATTTTGGAGCTGGCCATTGTAAAATCGAAGAGGAACACAAGAAACGGATGACAACTTGCTAAATTTGTAAGATCTTGCTCAGCAAAACACAAAGTATTTTGATGAACTTGCAACATTGTTTCAACAGGGTATATCCCAGTTGTTGGGCTTGTTATCCACCTTGGTTTAGCTGTTGACCTAATTGCAACAGAAAGGTAAATAGCAGCATTAGTTTAATGTCTGTTAACATTCAACTTCACTGCTCTCTTCAGTGTTCTGAAAAATTGTGTCACTACCCAATCTGAATAACATTACCCTGCTTCATTTGTTCAACTTTTCCATAGCCTACTTGGCTCTATTAGTTGGCCAATTCATATATGGCATAACATTACATTACATTACTGCCATTTAGCAGACACTCTTATCCAGAGAGCCTTACACAACTTTTTACACATTTCTTTTTTCTTTTTACATTGTATCCATTTTATACAGCTGGATATACACTGAAGCAATGCAGGTTAAGTACCTTGCTCAAGGGCACAACGACAGTGTCCTACCCAGGGATCAAACCTATGACTTTTCAGTTACAAGCCTAGTTCCTTACCCACTATGCCACACTGCCACCCATAACCAGCCTATGACTACTTTTTCACTACACATAATAAAGTCTCTAGTGAGCTTCAAACTGATGTGTGAGTTTAGCCAAATGCAAACTAGCTAGATAAATTATCATAACAAATACTATTGCCTACTGCCTGTTGTTGACTCTGGTTGCCTGAATTATTAAACTAAACCTAGTTTCAGTTTAAATAACAATACAATGGAAGCCTGGAAGCCTGATTTCAAAATTACATTAGCCAATGCTAGGTCAGTGTTCGTTTTCTATTGTTGCAAATGGTGTTGACCTATTGTCTGTTCCCCTTGTATTTTATGTAAAATAAAATGAAAATGAAAGGTTTATTTTCCATAATAATTATATTAATTTGTTTGATTAAGAAATCTGAAGCTGGGGGGGGGGGGGCAAAGTGTGTCATAATGACATTTTTTAAATTAAATTCCTTTCTGGAATTTTCCACTTAGTATAATTTTGCTCCTTAGGATTAATGAAAGTATCTGGTCTTGGTTTTAAAACCTGGTTAATCTGGTCTTGGTCTGAATCTCAGTGTTGGGGTTCTGGTCTTGGTCTGGGTATTGGCCTCGTGGGCTATGGTTTTGAGTCCAACTATGGTACACAGACAAGCAATTTACAATTTAGTAATTTGCTTTTAGCCAAAGTAACTTATAAGAGTGCACCACTAGAGTAAGGCATAGGCAAAACACACAAACACAGACTGACATGCAGGCACATTCAGGCATCCAGCCATAAATACATACATACCGTACGCCTAGAACTTGTACAACTGTACAACTCACTGAGGCACAGGAACACATGTGAATACGTGACTACATTCTTAATTTATGAACAATAATTCAGAATGTATTTTTTGTGGTTTTTTACAGTTACGTTTTTATGTTGTAGAGGGTTGGACAGAGGATGGTTTCATGAGGCAAACAGAAATGTCAAACCCTTAGGCTTTTCAAGGATAGCTGGGAAAATAATTTCCTGAACCCAGGAAAAGAGAGTGAAGACCAGGTTCACATCTCTCCTTTGTGTTGAATAATACTGAAAAGGAAAGGGGCTGATTGTTGTGTAGCTTGTCATCTTGTTTAACAGACTGTGTCTGTATTGAATTAACATCCATGAGAAGAACTAGGATAAGGGATAAGAAAGAAATAAGTGCTGTCTCTTTATTTTACTCCAACAACTGTAACTTCCACTGACTTCACTACTGTATTTTTGTTTTGACTTTTTTTTGTCGGTTGACCTGTTTAAAGAGTGGATGATGTCACTGGATTTCCTTTTATTTATGTAGTAGCATTATTATTCTCTGATCTCATTATCACAGCTTATGTTAATTATATATTCCACTGAAATTGGTATGCATAGTTTCTGCCATAGGTGCATTCAATCATACATCGTCATGATCTTAATCATGTTATTTCAGGAGGGAACACACACTTTCCCTTGAAATGCATGGTGGTTCTACCTCCTCTCCTTTTCCTTTTCAGATCCACAGTTACAGCAAAAGGCATAACAGATCACAGGCGGCCAATTGACCTGAGGTGTTGCTATTGAGAACTAACCCTTCCCTGGGAAATGCTACAGTCAATAGCATGGCCCTGTGGGGTTCCCAGCTACAGTCAACACTTGCTTGTCTGTAATCAATCCAAGCCAGGGGCCATATCACTGCTATAAACACAGGTATCTCTGCGGGATGTGCTACTTGGAAGGCTCTCGGGATGTGCCATATTATTAATCTCAGGAAAGGCGTCAGAACTGTCACCACTGAAAGCCAGCCCATATACTGCGGATCTGGCTTTACAACATTTTTATAATCCAGACTTCCTGCAGTGGTCAGATCAGGAAATGTGACATAAGGGCATGCTTCCAAAGTTATGCTGCACTCAGTAGCTGTCAGAAATGGCAAACTGATTATCACTGGGAAGTCATGGATAACAGACACAGAACAAACTGGTACTAGGGAAAGGTAATAAGATAAATGGTTGGTGTGTGATCAAAAGAAAATAATTCTCAGTTGAATCGGCTTTTCCAGATGAACCGTAGAGAAAGCCTCTGCTGTCTATATTCTGACTGTGCACACATTACTGGTGCATTCAGAAGCTTATTATTTGAATTACGATGGCCCTTCCAAGCTCTTTGATTCATTTGGAAGTACAGTAAGATAGCAATCCAACATGAAATGCTCACAAGTGTCCCATAGGCAGGGATTGTCCTACCAAAATAATGGTCCTAAATTCAAAAACAGCTTATTCACTGTCATGCTTTTAACTTTCCATTTATTTATTGTCTCTTATAGAGAGAGAGAGAAGCCCAGTAATATCATAAGAAAGAGACTTTAGAAATATAAAGTGTTCTTCACACAAAACATTGGCAATAATGATTCCTTGTCTTCATAAAAAAGACAAAACAATCAGTGTGCTTTTAGCTACTAATAATTTAGCTGATCAAGTGTAAGCCACAAGTCCAGGAAACTGTTCCACATTAGAGTGCGCACCAGTTGTTAGAACTTCAACTGTAGTATTTGTCTCACCCGCAACATTCTAGCAAGACCAATACATTATGAAGACAAGATATTTTTCAGAGAGGCAATGGTAGTGTTAAATAAGGACAACTCAAACAAATATCCCAAAACATTGCAGAACATGGAAACAAAGCTTATGGCATGGGTGACTAGCAGTACTTTAAGCCTGGTTAAAAGCTATCGTCTGAAAATTTCATATCATATTATGAAAATGAGCTTGCCAGAACTTTGAGGTGTATGACATTCTGCGTGTCTTAGTAGTGTGCCCCAGACATAAAGCAGGCTCTGAACAAATAACTGACAGCCAATGAGGCAAGTTCTTAGATGTTGTCTTTGTCAATCGTGTGAGGTGACCTTTGGAGTTTGCTTCTCAGACACAGCGAAAACTAATTTTTGAATGAATAAATGAAACCCCTCAAACTAAATTATGCAATTAGGGCATCAATTTAGTGAGACATTGGATTCAAGTAAACTGGTAACCTCACAAGATGGAACTTGATGGTTGGATATGTCCAGAATTGTAACCAGATGTTTTCCAGGGGCTGCTTGTGCCTGAACTCAAAATGTTGATGCCAGATTTATGAAATTGAAATTGTCAGTGGAGGTTCACCTAATTTTCCTGTTGCTGATTAAATAATTGTTTGTTTAATGTAAATGCTCCTCCATACTACTTAAGTGAATTAAATGTAATTTCATTTCAATGGCTTTGTTTGTATGTACTAATTTTATACACTGGCCATTTCCTTTTTTACTTTAACCGCAAATATGGCAAGAATGTCATGATTTATTATACCTTTATTTGTAATACTTTATAATGCTGTTCTTGATAATCATAATATTCTGTAAACCATTATATTGCTATAGCATTTTAGTGTTGGAACTTCCATGTTTTTTTGTGCAGGAATGGTAATAAGACTCTCGTGGGCAGTAGTAGGTATGGTAGTTTTTGTGAGGAAACAATTGCACAAATGCCATGATCACTACTAAACACCGTGCTTAAAGTACCCCTACATATGTATTTTAAAACCTTAAAAATATTATATATTGAATAATAATTTGTTTAATATGGTTTTTCTGAAGAAGAAAAAAAGTTAAACAAACTACTGAAACTGGCTTTGTAGCATCTCTACACCTTTACCCTCATTGGGAATGCTAGAATCTATGAATATGCAACTGGTAACACCTGCCATCCCAGGATATGTAATAGGCACATCATCATGAATCATAATCAGTTTCTTCGCAAAGCCCATCAACTTCTGCATGAGGTTCTGAAGGCAGGCATCTGTAAAATGTGCACTACAAACACTGATTCCCTCTATGCTGTTATATCCACATGATTTTAAAAAACAAATTCCACCCATTTTAGTTTTAGAATGGGCTCCTTTTGTACGGAGGTTCATTCCTTGGGATTACATCCTAAAACTGTACAGTCTGCCATGTTCAACAACACCAGCTGTCACTAACAAGTCAGCTTGTGTGTGTGCTAAGGTTTCAGTTACCACTCTTCTGTAATTTGCAAATCTTTGCACAGTGAACCATGATATATTTATTTATATATTATATATTTGGACATATTTGTGACATCACACATTTTGCTCATTTATGCACTGGTCTTTAAAGGAATTTAGGGTTGTTCTTTAGAAAGGTCCAACTCAGAAAAATGTTTGGTGCAGTGTTTACCATTTGTATAATAATGCTGATCATTTCAACCTCATAGACAGTATTGGATTCCAAGCAGAAAATGTGTACACATTTAATGTTAAGTGTAAACTACTTTTAATCTATAGAGAACAAGCCTAGGTGCCCTGTTAACCATAATGCTGTTGCTCCCATGGCAGTGGTGCCCCTGAGATTCCATGAGAAATTGAGCTAGATGTCAGCTAACTTGTTTCCTCTGTCTTTGCACCATCATTAGCATTAGCAGCTGGACTTTGAAGTTGGGCATAATTTCTTGTTCAGCAGCAATTATCATCTCCTGATCAATGGTAGGCCATTGAACAAATAACTTGCACTTGCTCCATATGCTCCTTTAAGCTTGTTGTGATCACTTTAAAAATTGTACAGTAATGAAAATAAGAAAATAAGCTTTCAATTCTGTTGGATATTCATTTATTTTCATTTTCTGGAGCAATTTGGATGTTTTCCTCTGTAATGCAAACTGTTTGTGCTAGAGGCAAGTGTTAGTGTTAGAAGTGTCAAACTGTGTTGGAATTTTCACTAATAAAATGCATAACCACTGCAACACAAGGACACAGTCAGATACAGACAGCCAAAATAAGCAGTAAAAATAAAATGGCCATCAAATCACCTCTGTCTTATTTTTTCCAAATAACCACTCTTTCAAGACAGCTTTGCCTTTTTTGTTTGAAACAGAGCAAAATTAATTATGCTGTCATCTGTTCTCCCTTCTTGGTTATGACAGGTTTTTAAGTAGCATAAGCACAGCTATTTTCAGAGTACAAATAGGTTAATCAAAATAATGATCTTATAATAGAAAGTATTCACATTCCTCTGTTGGAATATTGTCCGCTGTTCTGCTGTAAGTGGTATCACAGCAGAATATTTGTATATCTGTTCACAATCCCATCATTCGTCAATGAAAGAAAAAATAAATGCCTTGTTATATACCTAGAGTGTGAATTAGACCTACTTTTTACAGGTGAACATATGGCTTTGAAGATCATCAAAAAGGATTTTAGAAAGGGGAACAAAGCACCTTGACAAAAGAGAAATTGAGGACCAGGTCTCATTCAGTGAAATTATCACTAGCCTATATATAATGGTACAGTGCCATTAAAAAAAAAAAAAAAACTATAGAGAGCATAGGATGAACGTAGTCTCAAAACTCAGCCCCAGAACTCATATTATTCTGACTCCGATTAAGGAATTGCACTGGCTTAAGGGTGCTAACAATTTAAAATAATTAGTTTTAAAAATTGTTCACAGCATTTGTCTTAATTACTTGCATGGCCATTTTAATTTTGTCAGGGGTTCAACATAGCCATAACATTAGAGCCAGTGTAGCGGATTTCAGATTGGGCCATTTCAGAAGCATGGCAGGCAAAAGCTTGTTTCTTCACTCAGGTGCAGAAGAGTGGATAGACTGGCAATTGAAATGAAATCCGTTTGGAAGCTTAGGAATTTTAAAATGGCTATTGAACATGGTTTTGAAAATGTTTTATTAATGGGTTTTTTTGGAAAGTATACTCAGGAGGTACATATTGAATTAAATGGGGTGTCATGTATTTTCCATATATATGAGTATACCATATTAATGGAAGCTGTTGCATGTCAGTAAGCCTTTCCTATCTGTTAAAGTTATTTTCTGTAGGTCACCATTATTATTACCACTATTTTTGTTGTTAGTAGACTAGCAGTAGTATTGATAAAGGAAAAAACCCCACATCACACGCACACACATATCCATACTACCAGGCCTGCTCACATCATCAAGATGCTGCAACATGTGCCAAAGGCTGTTAATTTCCTTTTTTATGGAAAAAAATAAAATTAATTTTCAAATATCTATAATGACATCAAAGAACAGCTTGGTAGAGGGGCTGTAATGTGAGTACTTGGTATTTTCAGTAGTTGCTGTTTTAGCTGTTTTACGTGTATAACTGATTTACTGAATGTCCCTTGATCAGTGGGGAGGGAGAAATAGGAAGGAGGTCTCCCTCATCTGGGACCAGCAGGTCTAATACAGGGAATTTTGAGAATGTGGGGAAATTCCTGTGACATAAATGGATGCAATAAGATCTTGCATCTAGCTACTATGCAAAGGTATAACTTAAGCTCTTAGCATTTTTGCCACATGCAAGTACGTTATGAAAATGTTGTATGTAAGGTTGGGTTGTGTGAAATAAAGTAAAAACACCCGAGGAAACTTGGAAAATGCTGTTTATATTCAGATATACATTTATTTTGCATACTTTAAATTCTCATGTTTTCCCCCATATTTTCATTTTCATGCTGCGTTACAGGGTTTCCACATTGTAAATATTGGGCAAACCAACCATGTTTCCAAGTTGTTGCAGGCTAACATTACTAGTCCATAATAGAAATGTAGTGTAGTTGTGTATAGGCTAGCTGGCCATTAGTCTAATATTTACAATCCCTTGAAAATAAATGCTTGCCTCCTCTTGTGATTGCTCTATAATATAAGTTGAAAGAAAGTGGGCTGTATGTTTTGTGGCCTATGGTATCAACACAGCCAGCTCAATTCTAACGATTATTAACACTGCCTGCTGACTGCTGTACTACTGGCTAAGACAAAAGCGTACAGCACTAACAAACGAATATGGTCACTTGTTGTCTACTTTATACAAATCAAAAACATCTTGAGTAAAAGTTGTCCTCATCATAGCTATGTTACATTTATTATAGCAATGCATCTTAAGATGAAATGAACACATTCAAAGGTGTACCATTATTCTCTCCCTTTCTTCACAACAATGATGACCGCTACAGTTGAAACTTCTGTACTTTTTCTTTCAACCAAGTTTTACAATGTGGGGTGTGGAGAGCCAAGTATTTTTGGTTTCATCACTAATGGCCATTAAAATTGGAAAACTAAGATATTTTCTGACAATTTATAACAGCAAATATCTTTTATTCAGCATAATGGTTTATAGGGGTGGTTGTATTGCCCAGTTATGATTATTGAAGGGGTTAGCACCCCTGTATTCCCTGGAGATTACGCCCTTGCTGCCATGGGTTCTTCATCTCAGGACAGAGTGAGTGCGATTCACTAATCATAAATCATAAACTAATTATGCATGAAGTCTTACCCCCACAAGGCCTTTGGACAGTCTGGACCATAAACATCATTCCTGACATGGAAATGCAGAAAATCCACTGGGACTTGTTTTTCTATTCAGCACGCATATCTACAGTCTATAGTTGGCATCCAGTAATTCGATAATTTAGTTAAATATGACCCACAAAAAATAAAATTGACTATAAACAGTCTCTGCAACAAATTTCATACAGAACAGTAAAAGTGAGTGTAGTAACTGACAGCCCGCTTTATGAGTGTTTATCTTTTTTAGTGCATATGACTATGGCAGCATGACCAAGCCAGTCTGCACAAGGTTAGCAGTGTCGATGATAATGCATTACACAAAGCAAGGATAGTGATGGATATTAGATAGCACCAGCAGAATGAGGATGAGATACAGTGATGAACTGAATCAGGTCAAGAATTGAGCAGGGCCCACTCCTGCAGTAGTCCTGTACTTCAGCAAAGGTGATACATCACTTTGGAGCCCGACGTGTACATGACAGGAGAGAATAATCACCACACACTTAGGGAAAACAAAGACAATCAGAGCTTTTTTTTTGCCATTTTCCTTTCTGAGAGCAGCTGCAGCCAGCTATTTTCCCCGTCTCTTCCCTTGTAATGAAACTGAGCCTAGCAAGGTAAGGTACATATTTGTTTTTACAGATGGCCAAGCAGACCATTTGATAATTGAAAAGGAAGTTGGGGAACGTGAGATTTTTGACAGGGCCACACTATTTCTGTGCCTTCCTGTATAATTGACACTTGAGAAACCAGCTTGAGAAAATACAGCTCCAAGCCCCCAACCTCCCTTGTTTGTAGACATACTCACACACGTTCATATGCACACACAGCCAAAATTTTGTGCAGCCATTTTACCATATCACATTTCTTTTACAAAATTGGCAAAAGACTGCTAATGATGATTATGCCACTGCAATTTTACTGTGGACACAGCACTGAACCCTGTTCTATGAGAAAATTCTAGTCTTGGACCTTTGCCCTTTTGAATAATTTGGAGAATAATTTGGTTATCATAACATCTGATATTGTGGCCCCCCTGACCTGATGCTGCATTAGATGGAAACCAATTGTCTGGCTGGGCAGCAAAGTTGCAAAGATGTTCTTTAGCGGTTCTTTGTGTTCCTCTGACCTGTCATTCCTGGACACCTACATTCTGTGTGGGATAATTGGCTACATTTCCTGCTTGCTAGTTATTGATTGAGTGAATATTTCCTGTTGGGTGTTTATTGATTATATCTTTCAGACTGCTGTTTTGCACATTATTAATTATAGTAAATCTACACTACAGCTATGCTATGTTTCTTAAGACCATTATTGCTCTGATTATAATGCTGCTAAGAAAAAAAAACCCACACGTATTTAAATTTAATTAAATGTATCACCTTTCCAGTTGGGGTTCACAGTGTCAGGTTTGTGTACCTTTTGACAGTTATCATTGGAGAATTAGATCAGTTGAACCTGTCAGTTTCATATGTACGCTTTTATTCTTTAGGATTAACCGCACAGAAAAAGCATGCATTACAAACAGCTTATTTTGTACAGGGAGTGAAAATGTCTTATTTACACTTATGATGGGGTTTTCAAACAGGTCTATCAAATGTAGTCAGTTTATAAATGACTGACTGTATGTATGTTCTATACGAGTGTGTATGATAATGTGTCTGCCATTAATGAAAAAAGAACGGAACATGTGTTAATCATTTACTTCTGGAGTCTTAAGTCAGAGTGCTGCTTATATTACATGGTGATGGACATGTTTTGGTTGTAATTCTAGAACAGGATAGGAAAAAATAAATCAATCACACAATATGTATCTATCATTCTTACCAACGAGCAATGGGAAGCCCCAAACTGTAAATCCTTTCTAAAATTGACAGATTTTTGTGACCTTAGTCTAATATATGTACACAGTGTGGTCCGTAAGTATTTGAAAAGTGCCACAAGTTTTGTTGTTTTGGCTCTGTACTCCAGCACATTAGATTTGAAAGGAAACAATGAATATTAAAGTGTCAACACTAATGTAAAAACTGAAGGTATTTACATCCAAATGCAGAATCCATGCAGGAATTACAACATTTTGATACTTAGTCCCCCCATTTTAGGGAGCCATAAGTAATTGCTCAAATTAACGTAATCTTAAATTAAGTCATCATATTTAGTACTTGGTTGCAACTCATTTGCATTTGGTGACTGCCTGATGATGCTCTGCCAGGCCTGTACTGCTGCCGTCTTCAGTTCCTGCTTGTTTGGGGGGCGTTTTACCTTTGGTTTTGTCATCAGCGAGTCAAACCCAGGTTAAAATGGATTTGGATTGGGTGATTGTCTTAAGAAATATTCCACTCTTTGACCCCAACAAGGTGAAGCACCATCCAGTGGGTTTTGAGACACTTTGTTGTATCTCAGCAGATGTTTATGTACACTTCAGAATTCATCCTGCACCGGCCTCCGCTGCCACATTATCAGTGAAGACAAGTCAGTCCATTCCAGTGGCAGCCATACATGCCCATGCTATAATACTACCTCCACCTTGTTTCACAGAAGGGGGGGGGACTCGTGTCATCTGTCCATTTGACTTTGCCCAGGTCTCAACAGTTTTTTTAATGTACTTTTTAGAAAATGCTAATCTGGCCATTCTGTTCATGAGGCTTACCAGTGGTTTGAATCTTGTGATGAACCCTCTGAGGTTATGCTGGTGTGAGCTTATCTTTTTAAACAGTACATAATTTTTTATGCACAGACAAATGGACAGGAACGTTCTGAGAGGAAGATCCAGAGTTTGCACCACCAATGATGATTGGAGCACAACCAGCTATGCGGAGCAGTATTGCGTTCCTGGCAGAAAAGGGCAATTGTCAGACCAACTGTGTGATTGCTGATGGCTCACTAAAACCATTTTTCCAATCTCATTAAATTACTGCCGTCGTTTTGGATTTTTATGGTTGCGCAGGCTACCAGCTCTCATTTCTTTTAATTTCTTTCATTTAACTTTTATCAATGATTAATGGCTGATGTTGAATGTAAGTGAGCAGACATCAGCAAAGCCAGGATCATAATTAGTTTAACTGACGAGGGGCTGTGATAGTACTTGCATCTGGATGGAAAAATGACCCTATAGGGAACTGGCTGCTCACCAGAACTTTTTACTGATACGTTGTGAAACACCAGATGAATCAAATGCCCTGTCCCTGCCAAGAAAGTGCTTTCGCCTCCAAGCCAAAATTATGTCTAAAGAAAGCTTTTTCTAAATGTATCAGAGTACAATTATATGCATTGTATTTTTCTGGCATGGAGAACATGTTCCTGCATGGACATCTGAAGTTAAATAAATCGTGTAAATTTAAGAACACCAAATGTTTTACAGCACATTATCTAGGTAATTTCACTATTAAAACCATCCCCGTCAAACCCGGCTTGATAGATCCACTTTTCTGTCACTCAAGAAAGCTAACACCCAACAGATAATTATAATTTTTAATTGTGTTGTCTTTTGGAAGGGGGGAGATGGTAAATCACCATTTATTTATTAATTTAATTATTTACTTGTTAACTTAGACTTAAACTTAGACTTAGACTCAGGATATTGCAAAATGTGTATTTTGACCAACATGTAAATAGTTGGATTTTTTATAGAATTTATAAATGTACAGAAATTGAACCTTGTGTATTATTATTATTATTATTATTATTATTATTATTATTATTATTAACAAAGAGCAATGAATATTAAAATTAAACGTGTTGCACACAATTTCGTTTATTGTCTTATGTTGAATATGCATTGCTATTTCAGCTGCCTCAGAAAAGGCAGGCTGTTACTTGTTGCTGATGTATTGACAATTCATTTTGAACAGTGGGGGTGGTGTCATCTTAAACACAGTGGTATACATCAAGGCTCATTCATCTCTCTAAAGTTAATTATAATGGAATCCAGCTGGGTTCTATAAATCACCACTGAAACTGACCTTCTGATTGGATAGCATGTGCTGATGCTGATAGTTTTGCCAACCTCAATCACTGGGAAATGCTGTTGATTTTTCTTGAGGTGCTAGATCCTGAACAGGTGGCACATCTCTGACCTTTTTCTTGTCTCTCTCTTGTTTCAGAGACGACGTGGTTCAGGAGTCTTTTGTGCCAACTGCCTGACCACTAAGACTTCTCTCTGGAGGAAGAATGCCAATGGTGGATATGTATGCAACGCATGTGGCCTGTATCAGAAGTTGCACTCGGTAGGAGAGTATTTGAGAGGGTTGGGTTGGGTGTGGTGGGGTGGGGGGAGGTGGGCATATGCCAATATAACAATTTCATAGTACCATTGTCTTGGCCAACATTATCACAATATATGATGTCTCTATACTCAATACTTATTGAAATAACTTGAAAGTCTTAAAACAGTATTAAAACATAGTTCAGTGACTTTAAAAATACTAATTTATACCAGTCCAAAAACGTTTATTTCTATGTTTTATTTTATTGTATCACGTAAATGTTTTTACATTTTGGCCATGCCAAATTAAATAACCACTTTAATTATTTAATTGAAATAAATTAAACAAATATATAACCGCTTATAAAATAGTGGGTGAAAGAGAGCATCAAAAAGGGCCCAGAATAATAAGCTCCTAGAAAGTGGTAGATATTTTACATTTTACAGATATTCTGCATATAGAAGAAGTATATATGCACCAATTTCAACTTTAAATGCATTGCAAAGTTCTGCATTTAGGTTAATTTATAGGCCTGTCACTATGTTGCAATGTGCATCATTATTCCTTTAAGAAAAATACCACACTAGCTTGGTTAAATTAATTGTAACAGACAAGTGGACTTTGATGTTAGTATATAATTCAATGTACACCTTTTTCATTCAAAAGCTTTCGATTTGTTTGTTTTTAATTAAATAACACATATTACTTTTTAAACAATCAAAAATTTTGAATGATAAATTACCATACCTTGCTTTCAGTAATGACGTTGATACAGTTCTATAGCTATTAAATAACTGAATGTTTTTTGCTGAAATATATAGTTATATCCATCATTGTCCCATTCCCAATTGGGGCCAGGGCCGCTGTAGTTCTGTCTGATCAGATTGTGTGTCTTCAGTAAGGAATTAGCCATTATAAAGCTAGAAATCAGTAAAATTAATTTGAGTAAAAGGGAAGGTTTATTTATTTATTACTTTTTTAAAAAGTGCCTTTGAAATTAAATTAATTGAGATTGAGGCAGAAATAAATGGTTAAACAATAAAATATTGAGAAATTTTATGGATCTTTCATCAATTAAGCCTTTGTTCTTGCTGTTCGTTGATTTGGGGACTGCTTTGTCCTGTACAGTTACATGGTGCAGCAGTTAATGCATACGGTGTGGAAGGCATGACCACACTCTGTAAGTAATTCCAGTACACACTGGGCCCACAGACAAATTAAAGATTCCAAATCTCTACCCCCCTTGAACACATACTGTATGCTGCAAATATTCAGACTGCTGAATAGTACTCATCTTTACTGAATCACAAGTGATACATTGAAACTTTGTTCTGTGTGATATTTTATTTAAAATGCTGAAACTCAAAATTAATTTGCTCTCTGTGCACTGGAAGCTACAAGTTTACACAGATGGAAAATGCACTAACTCCGTTGCTTTACCATTGATCTCTACCTGTGAACTATTAATGTAACTCACATTTTCTGGATGAAAACCCCACTCTGTTTAAGAATCATTGGTCAGGCTGTGAATCTGCAGGAAAGGTCTGAAAATGAATTCTAAATTGCATTCTGTGGAAGTTATAGATGAAGTAATACAAATGCATAGATAAGGAGTTGGGTACAGGATATATATCCAAATGTCTGTATATCCCAGTAAGCACTGTTGGATCAATATTGTGTAAGCTGCATCACACCACCCCCAGCACTGCCTAGAAAAGGCCATCCCTCAAAACTCAGTATCCAAGTAAGAAGGAAACATAAGTAGCTACAATGTTCCGTGGCTGAAAGTGGAGTAAAGGCACACCAGATAACAACATCAAGAGCTGGCTTGTATGGGAGGGTGATAAGAAAGAAGATATTGCTCAAGAAAAACCATCTCAAAACATGTCTGGAGTTTGTCAGAAAGCATGAGAGTGACCCAGCTGTGGTGTGAGATTAGGTTTTGTGATCAAATGAAACTAAGATAAAGCATTCTGGACAAAATTTCAATGCGCTATACTGTATGTGGCTCAAACCTAACACTGCTCATGCATCAAGAAATGCCATCCCAAAAGTGAAGTGTGGTGGTGACAGCGTCATGCTGTGGGAATGCTTTTCAACCGCAGGTACTGGGAATCTTCTTAAATTAGGAAGTGTTTTCACAAGCTTGCTTTGAATCCTCTGGGGCTTTTGTATCTTCAGCACCATGGATGGTGTTCTGGCATATGGCAACAACAGCCTGTTTTGACTAATTTTCCAAGAGTGAAATCCCAGCTTGGTTTTGAGTTTATTTTATTTTAAAAATAAAAAAATATTTTAAAAAATTGAAGACTTAATGAAAATTGATGTCTTCAATGCACTCTGCCTATGGTAAGCCCCGACCATGGTAGCTGTCTGTTATGGTGGATTTTACAAAGCATCCCCCGCTCGCTCAGCACCATGACATATATATAAGGCTGGGTGTTTTTCACGGGAGTCACAGGTGTCAGGGATTCTGTGATTATTGCCGTGAAAATTTGAATTTTTTTTGGGCAGTTTTTGCCTCTTCCACAGTTTCCTCCATTTCTACTGCTTTCCATGATTTTTCATGTAAGAGATACAGTAAAGATGAGATGCCTACTTTAAAACGATACAATTTTCATTTGATTGTGTCGTACAATGAAAAATGGCTGAAGTGCTTGTTTTGTCTCATTGGTTTAAGATAGAAAAAGGACTGATATGAAGATGATGAATTCCCCGACTCCACTGTGGCTACAATAGAGCTAGGGTGTCTTAGTAAACAAGTTAACGAGTTAGCTATCTATCTAAGTGTCAAATGCACAGGCTTAATTGGAGCAATGCGTTCATCTTTAAACTGGTTCTGAACTGAATATTATGTAGACTAAATTCATTGACTGCTTGAATTTGCATGGAATGAGGGAGAGCCACTTGCACACAGAGGACATGCTGTAGCATATCTACATGTCTTCCAATGGATTTTTCACATATTCTCTTGCCTATTTTAAGAGTTTAGGCAGTACAGTGACATAGTGCTGAATGAAATGTTGCATTATATTCTTAGGGGCTGGGAAGGTGGGTGGCAATTGAGGTGGCAAGCCCCATGGTGGGGGTGGCAGAGCTGAGCAGCTGCTTCACAGACAGACTCCTCTGGGGCCTGTATACTGAGCTATAGAGTTGGTGAAGTTCAGCTGAATCTGGCTACATACTCTTGACACCAGATGCTGTACCTCTGGACCACCTGGAACAGGAAAGTACAGTTTGTGAGATTATTTTCCTGTGATCTAATTGCTTGCCAGGAAAAACTTGCTTGCGTCTTGAGTTGGCTGGTAAGTGACATTGTATTTCACATTTCACCCCTGCCCTGACTTTTGCTTCCTATTGTGCCCCAGTAACTTTGAATCCCCCACTCCTTCCACTGGAGTTTTTTTTCTACTTTGATAAAAGAGTCTGCTTTGTTTAAAAGGTTTATAGCAATGGTGATTACAACCCATTCTTTGAAGCCATAGAAACACCTTTGTTTAAAAACTTAAAATCCAGATGTACTTGGCGTGTTTGCCAATGGGATGTGGGCATATTTGTATAAACAATACTGTATCGGCTGAATCATGACTGTTGTGCAGTTTGCAGTTTTATCTAATTTGGCAATTAGATAGAAGAACTAAATATATTTTAGTTTTGTGTATTGGATTTAGATTTAACCCCTTAGCTAGCTAATATATATATATGCATTCCTCCCCTTTTTACGAGTGAGATTTTCCATTATTCACCTGGCTAGTTAACATGATGGCCAGGTCCAGAGGCTGTACATTATAGCAAATTAATTTTACAGACTTTTTTATATTTCAATATAATGTTTTTTCATAAAACATCATGCAGACTCATCTGACATTTCATTTACACAGACCATGCAAAGATCATTATACTCCAATTCCAACCATACCTTCCCTTTGTTAGTCCTCATAATATCTCCCCTGCTTCCCATCACCATACAATGCCTACCAAACCAAATCTGACCATAATTACCTTGATAGAATATATAGATATATGCCTTACTACCTAATAATACCATTCTTCCACTCATAAAAAAACATAAACATTTTTTTTTCAGTTGTTCAGTTTCATTTGTCTTTGATGTTTAATCATGTGACTAGTGCTTCTGAAGATTTTAGTTTGGAATAACATTTTAAATTATTTGAATTATTATTGGAAAATAATATGAAATATTTTAGCCCTGTGAAACAAAACAGAATTATAATTTTTTCCCCTAATTTCTATATAGCAATAATATGGTGTAAAACACTGTACTTCAATTTAATCTCAATTATTTATTACAATTTGTCAGACTAGTCTGGTTCGTTATATTTACATTGCTCCAAGTGATCTTGCATTTCATGTTATTTGTCTGGATTAAAGAATATGGGAAATCAGTCTTGAAGGATGAAGGAGAATTGTGTTGATAAATATTTCAATTTTTTGTCTTTGTATTTGTGTGTGGTAGGGCATCCTGTGGAGTGTAGTGGTGGTTTGGTGGGGGTGTGGGGGGTGAGACAGGCTTTAGCTTGCTGCCTGGGTGGCATGGCTAATACGTACGAGGTTCCCTGACTCAGTGTGGTCAGGTGGTGAATAAGCTGGGGTCTGACGCATCCCTTCCACAGGAGCTCTTTTCAGCACTCAGGCCACCTGGGGTCCAGACCTTCGGAGTAAAAATACTTTGCATTTTCAACTCTGTATACTTTGGCCTTTCTTTCAAAATGTTGAGTTACTTTGCAGCCACATAGTTTAGTCTTTAGGCACATATTTAAAGCAAAATAGCTGAGTAAAAAATGTAATGCTCTTAAATTTATTTTGAAGAGTGCTTTGATTTACAGTGAGCTCCATAATGTTTGGGACAAAAATATTGATTTGGCTCTGTACTCCAGAATTTTAGATTAGTTACCAAATGTAGTTTAGGTGCACATTCACTCAGCTTTTATTTAAGGGTATTTCTATGCACTTTAGTTTCATGTAGAAATGACAGCACATTTTATAGATAGCCCTTCCATTTCAGGGCACCATAATGTTTGGGATTGGGACATATTAATGTTATATAAATGAAAGTCATCATGTTTAGTACTTTGTCGCATATACTTTGCATTCAATGACTGCTTGAAATCTGTGACCCATAGACATCACCTGGTGCTGAATATCTTCTCTGGTGATGCTCTACTACAGCTCCTGCTTGTTTAGGGATATAGTTGCCACAAGACATTTTTCCAGAACTCTGCAGACTCCTTTAACTACGTCTTGGCTAACTGTAACCTGGCCATCCTGTTTCTGCGGCAAACCTAGTGACTTGCATCTTGCAGTGTAGCCTCTGTAGTTCTATTTATGAAGTCTTCTGCAGTCAGCAGTCACCCACGTATCCACACCTGCCTCCTGAAGAGCGTTTCTGATCAGTCAGACAGATGCTTGTCTTCATTTTGGCGAGAATTCTTTGGTCATCAACTATAGAGATCTTCCTTAGGTTACCAGGCCCTTTGCTATTACTAAACTCACCAGTGCTCTCTGTCTTCATAATGATGTTCCAGACAGTTGATTTTGGTAAGCCTAAGATTTGGCCTATGTCTCTGACAGTTCTTTTCTTATTTCTCAGCCTCATAAAAGCTTCCTTGACTTCCATTGGCATAACTCTGGTCCTCATGTTGACAAATGCCAATAACAGACTCCAAAACTGGATACTGAATATATACCTTATACCTGCACTAAGGAAACAATTGAACACATCTAACTAATCAGAAACACCTGGGAGGCCATTTATTCCCCCAGGGCATTACGGGGCTCTGAAAGGGGGTCTATGTATAAAATGTGCTGTAATTTATACATGGTTAAACCAAAATGTATAAAATGCCCTTTAATAAAAGCTGAGAATCTGCACTATAACCATATATGAATTGTTTGATTACAAATAAAGAATTGTGGAGTATACAGCCAAATCAAGAAAGAAAAAAAAAAAGTATTTGTCCCAAACATTATAGAGCTCACTGTATATCACAGGCATACTGTTACAATTGCTTTCATGTAGGCATGCTGGTCTATCAAATCCTTATTTTCCAATGTGAATATGCAACAACATTTTATTTTCTATCACGTCCAATATAACACACTTTTTTAAAAATCAGCTGAAAAGTGAAAGTGATTAGCAAGTTTTAATGTGTAGTGTTCAAAATATAATTTATATGAATTGTCCTTTCAAAAACAATAATTATGAGCTAAGAAATGCACTCTTGTTTATTAGTTTTTTTTCCTTTTGTTTTTCTAATGTTTTTGTTTTCCCTCATAAAGAGGTAGACTAACATGTTGTATATCCTTCATGCTCCACTAATAGTTAATAAGTGAGATAAAAAGGGCATGTCTGCAGTTTTTTCCCCAGTGCATCTACTTTTTTATGACAATCTCTAGACTTTCTGTGAAGATATCTTTTTCTTTATTGTCTCCTCCCCCCTCAATAGCTCACCAGAAAATATGTTGTCATTGGAGAACAGTCAAAGAACCCAGAATGTCACATCTCTGTTTGAGGAGGTCCTTAGGGGATTGTTTCTTATGTCTCATTTTTGCATCACACTAACTGAAAACTGGACCAGTGATGTTCATCCTTCAGGTCTTGGCAGTAAAGGTTTGGAAGTATTTTTATACTTTTAAATAAAAAAAAAATA
Source organism: Anguilla anguilla (assembly GCF_013347855.1). Lineage (NCBI taxonomy): Eukaryota > Metazoa > Chordata > Actinopteri > Anguilliformes > Anguillidae > Anguilla > Anguilla anguilla. The sequence continues at coordinate 43,382,911 of NC_049208.1, forward strand.
TGCTGTAAAGAAATGATTTCATAATAGCACCCCATAAAACCATGCTATAGTAGGCCCTTAATGGACGCCTACACGCTCCATGCCAGAACACATTGCAGCCCTAAATGTCTCTCAGATTTTATCTTCCAATAATAGGACATGACAAGCACATGCCATATGTTTGCATGCTTTAATACAAAATATAAATCAATGAACAAGTAGCTTACTATTCTTGCAGTAAACACGTGATGTTACAATGTGTCCAATAAACTAGCTTTGTTACAATGCATTCAGTGGACTAGAAGTGTTATAATGCATTCTGCCCCTGTCTTCTTCAGTTCATTGAAAGCAAGAGATGTTTATGTTAAGTTGAACAGGGAAAGATTTTACATTCAAATTAGGAATGTTAAATTAACTGGATATCAACACACAAGCATAACAACGGAACCAGGTACCTTGCGTTCAACAAGCAGTATTGAAATTCATAAATACAGGTTCAATAATTGGTTTTACAAGCAATGATAGGCACCTGACAGTCAATGACAATTATTTGTGTGTAATATACACACTAAACTGTAGTTTTCCATTATCTGTTGTTCAAAAATGAAATGCCTTGCCAAAGGTAGGCACATCAATACATTCTGTACTAGGGGGTGTTAACCTTAACAGGAAATAAAAGAGAGCAGCATATTGTGAAGTTTTAATGAGATGAATCTGCTAGAACAGAACAGTATGTCAGATAATCTCTTCTAACTGCCATGGCTGAATGATTGAGCTGTGCAGACTTCTTGACATTTAACTCCCACCACACAAACAGACCCACACAAATATGTACAGACACATCCTCACGCGTACAGAGAAGTGCAAACTCGCACATGTGCACTCCACACTTACAAATACTCCCTCAGATATCTTTTGTCTTTCAAATTAATTCTCTATAATCCATGACTGGATAGCACTTTACATGTAGCCGTCTATTGCCGGTAGAGTTGGCAAGTTGGCTAATTGGCAATTGCCTTTTGGTGATGGGTTTTTTCCGGCACTCAGTAACTATTTAAGAGTTGTCATTGTCATTCATTCACAAACCAGTAATTCATTCATTTTGTAGGTGTCAAACTTACATTCTGACATTCTGCTTTGTTTTTTAGGAAGGAAATAATCAGCTTTTGTTACTCAAATGTTAATGACATTTATGCTTTGTCTGTTGATGCTCTATTCCTACTGCACAGGCAAGGTAGAAAAGTAGGGAATGATTGAGATCCCAAAGCAGGAGGGAACGCAGGACAAAGCCATTTGGCAGTAGAGGGTGCTCTTTGTTTCTGTCTTCAGCACAGCCGCTCTGTAATCTGACCTAGAGGGCTGTAGTGAGCAGAAGCCTGCAGCGCACCCACTCATTCCAGGGTTGTTTTCAACAGGGTGAAATGGAAAATTAGATCCTTCTCTCAGCCATAGCTGTGGAGTATTTTTGCTTCTTTTTCATTCCTCCTCTTTTAAATGATTGGTCCTCTTTCCAAAGGAATATGTCAGGAGATCCCGAATTACGAGGGAGACTAGCCATGCAGGATTGATTCCAGAGCAGGTTTTCACACCTCAGTGTCACTCAGGGATGAAGCATTTATTTCTCTTATTCAGATTCTCCTGCTTCCTTTTTATATGCACACATACAGGTGCAACCTGATAAGAAATCGTGTTTTCTCTTCTCTCTGGTCTTGCATTAGCACTGGTTTCATTTGAAATCTGCAAAAAAAAAAAAATTTTTTAAACGGGCAAAATTTTTGAAAAGGTGACAGATGGATGTAGGCACACGGTGACAGATGGCAGCGGCACCTGATTTAAGTCCACTTTAAATGGCTGGTGCAAAGAGAATAATGCAAAATGACTGAGTGAAATAAATTCTGCTGTATGGAGTGCGTGTCAGTGCTTGCTTTGTTCTCGTTGTCACGTCATCTCTATACGTCAAAACATTTTTAAGCTTCCTTATAGACAATGTAAAACTTACCGAATTGTACGAGTTTTAGTTTAGCAAACATAACATTACATGTTGATCAGGAAATTTAGTGTATTAAAGTTTATTAAAAGCCTCTAGCAGGTGAATATGTTGGCAGTGGATTTATACTTTTGTAATGACTGTGAGCCAGTAGCAGAAACACAATTATAAATCATAATGCTGTACGCCAGGCCTCACACTGTTTATTCATTTGCTTCTGAATACAATCTCAGCATAGAAATTTCAGATTTTATTTTTCATTTATTTAAATACTCTGAATATAACTGTTCAGAGTTCAGTATAAATAATTGCAATATAAATGATGATGTGAGTATGATTAGGTAAGTGTGCTGGAATGTCAAATAAGTGTTTACATGCTTATGTTGATGCTATATATATAGTGAGCGGCATAACATTTGGGACAAAGCCATATTTTTTCTTGATTTGGCTCTATACTAACAGTTCTTATGTGGTTAAAGTGTAGAGTCTCAGCTTTTATTAAAGGGTATCTTAATACATTTTCGCTTCACCATGTAGAAATAACCGCTTGTTTTTATATATTTCAGGCCCCATTTCAGGCATTATAATGTTTGGGACAAATGGCATCATGTGTTTCTGATTAGTCAGGTGTGTTCAATTGCTTTACTGCAAGTATGAGAGAGCTTTCAATATCTAGTCTTGATTTTGATTGCCTTTGGAGTCTGCTATTGGCATTTGTCAGCATAAGGTCTAAAGTTGTGCCAATGAAAGTCTAAGAAGACATTATTAGGCTGAGAAATATGAAAAAAGAGTCGGAGACATATGCCAAACCTTAGGCTTACCAAAATCAACTGTTTGAAACATCATTAGGATGAAAAAGAGCACTGGTGAGCTCAGTAATTGGCAAAGGGCAGTCCTAGGAAGACCTCTACAGATGATCAAAGAATGAGAAATAGCCAAACCATTAAAGCTAAAAAAAAATGTATACAAGTAAACCCATAGTATAGCCTCAGGAAAGTGTACTTTGCATTCAAAAGGCATATCAGTGTGTTCATCAGATTTCCTGACAATGCCAGGGTGAACACTATTAAGGAAGGTTTCTATGCAGGTAGAGATATCATTTTCAAGAGGGTTTCACAATGGTAATATTTACACAATCACTAATAAATAAATGTTTTCATAGCGTTTCCATGGTTAACCACTAATTTGTAAATTACCTGAAAATGTAGAATTTCAATAAAGAGCCTATGTTTGCAATATATTTTTATATTTAACTTTGACCTGCTGCCAGCTCCTTTTGTAGCTGCAGTCACATGTGCTGACATATAATATAATTGAATGTTTCAGTGTGGTGACATTACCAGAAAGCAAGTGAATGAAAGTTTGCTTATGTAGACATAGGCCTATTTAATTTATCTGCAATTATCTGCCAGGCTTCCTCTCTCATTTGGCCACTGTGGCTATATTTCATTTTCTAGTTAGAATTTTTTTTTCTTGATGAGTTCTTGATATTTAAAGGTGAAAAAATATGCCCTTTCCCTTTATAGCGGACAGGTAACACAGTTGTCCGAGATGATTCAATCCTAGATTAACTTATCAAATCATGAGTCATGTTTGTGAAAGTTAGCTCAAATTTAATTTGATAATAATTTGATGTGTAAGCGACATGTGTGAAACAGGGCCCTGGTAAGTGCTTTTTTTCATCCCTTTACAGATTACATTAAGAGGACCATTCAATCGCCACCTGAAGCAGAAGGAATACATCCTATACAAAAAAAATTAGTTTATAGGCCATTAGTGAAGAATTTAATATTAGTTTTATAGAGATTTTTTGTCTTCTTTTTTTGCTGTACATAGCTCCAAGCTGTATTTAAGCCGCATATAGCCTATTGGTATTTATTGGTTTTTTTATTTTCATACAGTATATTTATAGGAGATATACAATATATATTTTCATACAGAGTTTCATTTATTATACACATACAGTCAATTTTGTAATTATGTACATTAGTCATCTTGGAATCTTCAAATCAAATAGTGGAATAATTAATTTAGGAGTTAAATTACATTTGATTTCCATTAAAATTAGTCATATCTTTCATATTTGTTCTCCATCTAAGACATCACTAAGATGAAAGTCTCATTTGAATCAACATTTAGGGGGAATTTTAAGTGTGATTTTCACAAAATATCCTCCAGGGGGTCCAGGGGATAACCCTTCAGACCCTTCTCTTTTCTGAGTGGTGGGGGGGTGGGAGGGGAAGAACCCCCCCCCCCCCCTACACACACACACACCCCCATGCAATTATTTCAAAAAAATATTTCTGTCCTCCCTTGTTTCCATACCCACCAGCTGCCACTGACATGTATATTTATTTCATTTATTTATTTATTTTCATTACCATTATCATACAATTACCCAGAGAAGTCTTGAGAACCAGGCTTTATTCAGCAGCGTGACACAGAAAGTGTAGCTGGAATTAAATACTGCTCATTTTCCCAGTGAAGGGAGTTTAAAATGGGAGACTACCATCTGAACTTTTGTTCCATATTTTGAATTGTCTTTCTCAGAGGGGGTTAATGGAGTGAAGCAGGAGGCTATGCAGAATAAATTGTGTTCAATTTCTAAGGACCAACCCCAAACTGTCAATCTTCCATGTTTCCGCTCAGGGTAGGGGAAAAAAACCACAATAAAAAACAAACCAAAATATGTGTCAGCATCGGTGGGAATCTGTGACAGTTCAGCGCTGCTAATCACCACAACTACATCGATATACATAACATCTCAGAAATTGTTTCCTGTAAAAGAACTTCACTAATTGCACAGTGATAAAGGGATCAACATGTTGTTTTGTTATTTCTTATTTATAATTATTATATTTCATATTTTATTCCCCTTTGGGATGAAGAGGGCTCTCAGAGATCTGTTAACAGCCGCACCCTGAAGTTTCTGTGCTGTGAATTAGTGGTACTCAGGTTAACTAGCAGCTTTATCCAGTCAAAGCATGGCCTTTTGTGCACAGGTGACCATGTTGGTAAAGTATGAGAATTACCAAGCCCTGGACCACAAATTTATATCTGCCATACATCCATGACTGTGATGCATGGCTAATGTTATTTTAGCTCTGATAAGCAGTCTGAGACACACTGATGCCTGTCCTCATGCTGGCATTCAGCAAATGCCAAGTGCTCATGTCTCTCTGGCCATGACTGGTGGGGGTTGGGTTGGGGGGGGATGTGTCATAATGGGAAATTAAGCTGTTCAGAGCACAGGACGATTGCACAGGTGTTGTTTCGGTGCCTTCCTTTTACTTTGTGTCTATAGGATTCAAGGTAACACCAAATTTAGCCATGCCTGCTCATGAAAGTGAAATCAGAAACATAGGATGATGATGGGAAGTAATAAAATAAGTCAAATAAAAAAAATTTGAAATGATTTTGAAATAATCGACATTCTCCCTTTTATCTCTGCCGCCAACAGACTCCAAGACCGCTGAACATCATCAAGCAGAACAATGGCGAGCAGATCATTCGCCGGCGCACGCGTAAACGCCTCAATCCCGACTCCCTCCCTGCTGAACACGTCAGCTCCAAGCAACATCGCGTCAGCAGTGAAGAGCAGGTGAACGGCAGCCCCCTGGAGCGGCGGCCAGATGACCCCAGCCCTGATGCACCCCCCCGCGGCACCGAGCTCCAGCCCCCCCTGGGCAAGTACGAGGCCTATGGCCCCTCAGGGGGCAAGGGCCACCCCAGCCCTCACTCCACCCATGCTTTCCTGGTCAACCAGACCCTGGAGATTCACAAGCGCATGCCGCCTTTGCACACACACAAAAGCCCTCAGGATGGCGGGGCAGAAGGAAATGGGATCGGGGCCATCGTGGGGGTGGCCGCAGAAGGCAAGAGTGGTTCAGAGCGGGGCAGTCCAATCGAGAAGTACATGCGCCCTTCCAAGCAGGCCAGCTACTCACCTCCTGGTAGCCCCATCGAGAAGTACCAGTACCCTTTCTTTAGCCTGCCCTTCATCCACAACGACCTGCAAAGTGAGGCCGACTGGCTGCGTTTCTGGACTAAGTACAAAATGTCGGTCCCGGGGAACCCACACTACCTAAGCCACACCCCTGGCCTACCCAGTCCTTGCCAAAGCTTTGTGCCTTACCCAGCCTTCAGCCTGCCTCCTCACTTTGCCCCTCCTGGCCCGGAAAACGATATTCCCCTGGATCTGGCAATCAAACATTCCAAACCAGTCCCCACGGCCAACGGAGCCATCATCAAGGAGAAAACCCCAGCTGCAGAGCAAACCCTGCCCACGGGGGAGAAGGAGATGGCAGAGCAGGCATTGGTGGCACCAGCACCGGAGGAGACCGTGGCGGAGGTGGCAAGCCCGCCACCTGAGAAAATGGAAAAGGGCACTCAGGACGAGCTGTCGAGCAAGTGCGCTCACTGCAGCATCGTCTTCCTGGACGAGGTCATGTACGCCTTGCACATGAGCTGCCATGGCGACAGTGGGCCGTTCCAGTGCAGCATCTGTCTGCATGCCTGCGCAGACAAATATGACTTCACCACTCACATACAGCGTGGTCTGCACAGGCCCATGAGTGAGACAAATGCCAAGACCCCAAAGGAATGAACCGTAGCCACACAAAATAGCACTTCTAGCACAACTAACATAATTAAAGGAATGAAAACCTAAACAGAATAAGCAACATTAAAATAAAAAATGTGTTTGGGTTAACAGTGCAGTGGTGGCTTGTGGTGGTTTAGCTGCCAGAGTAGGAAACTAATGACATTTTAACATTTATATGGGGTTTGATGTAAAGCTATTTACGATTTAATTTTTTTTTTAAGGAATATTCTTTTTGGAAAAAAGGTACAAGTGACTGTTCATTGTTTCTTTTTTGTAATTATAAAACATTAACTCTGACAAGGCAGTTCAGCAAAACAAGGTACATCTGCACATTAGTGGAATTATTTCAGTGGGGTCTTCTTTTGTTAAGATATCTGTTTACCTGTCTGGAGGGATTTTTCCAAACAAAAAGAGAATGTGTCCATTTGCTTTGAGTGTAGGGCACGCGTGTTAGGCATGCTCCCTTCATCATCACACTGAAATCATATTGGCTGAATTATGTCTCAGAATATTCACATCGTCATAAGAACGCCCTCAGGGAATGCATTTAGCTGAGTGAGACAAATTCAGGATTTCAGTTGTATGTCTGTTGACAGTTAACATCAAAACAGGCTTTTGTGTATTGATATATGTAACATTTTACGTCTGCAGTGTTTTATGTGTGTTTTTACATAGGGACAACATATGTCACAGAATTCGTTCTAAACGTTAAGCTGCTGCCTTAGTTGCTGGGAATCAAATCTTATATCACTAAAGAAATTTGGAAAGGAGCTCGTAAAAAAGTATTTTTTTCTAATTTGTTAATAAGGAAATCCTAATATCAGTGCCTGATATATTGTATTAAATATTTTCTACCTGGTATGTTGATATGCAACAATGAATATACATCTGTTGAATAAGGGCCATACGTCTGGCTCTGAGTAACTGTTTACATTTGCAAATGTAGCAAACAATGTAATGAAGCAACCTTTTATTTCTGGACTTAAACCGTTTTTGTCTCCACATGGAGTCTGGAGATGCTGTTGATAAACGGATGCCTTCATTTATTTTTCAAAGGTTTATAAGAAGGAGAAAACGAATAGCTACACCATAGAAAGTGAATGCACTGTCCATTCCAAGCAATGTCTTTTCACCCAGTTTCTGAGTACGTGTTGATATTGTTTATAATACATACCAATTTATTACTTGATCCTACACTTTCTTTTTTTATGACTACATCAAAGAATGAATTCAAAGGCTGGAGATTTATCTTTGTGGCCTGTCAGCACACTATTACTGAGTTCACTCTTCCTGCCACCTGCCTGTGTTGTCACTGGGCAATAGTGTTCATGCCAGATTTGGTTTCATTTTCCTGGTTTTAAGTCCTGGTTTCGAATCCCACTTTTATTTTTAATTTTTAAAAATGTTTTAATACTGTGTTTATAAGGTATGTATTATTGTGAATTTTTTTATAAATTCACAGATTTTTAAAAAGACAGTGTGATAATAGTACATTCTAGAAATGAAATGAAACGTGCTTTAAACGGCACACTTTGGTAATTATAGAATGTTCCAATAATCACTAAGATCAGGTGATTTAGGTGCCTTTAGGGTGATGGCAAATATTAAAAACATGCATTCACCGTAGTTTTCAAGTTTTTCACAGCATTTCAACAAAATATTAACATATTGCCTACATCAATACACTTGACACTCCACATCAAACTTGAGTTAGAATTTTTATTTATTTGTTTGTTTTTTAACAGGCTCACCTTAAAATTTGAATCAATCAACATTCACTAATAGTGAATATTTCTTATCTCAGTGGCTCCCTGCACCTTAGCAGGAACTCCACCATCAAAAATAATTTGGATCCACTGTCAACACAGCTAGCTGGGTAAGTGTTAATATGGAATATGCCATAGGTGTTGAGATGTCCATTGTTTGTAACTGTGGTGAATCACAGGGTTTTGTGCTGTCTGATTTCACAGATGGCCAGCTAAAGAGGGCCGGTGGCCAGACTGAACCCCTCAGTTGCAAAATTGACTGTGATTTCAGATTATAATTAGGCATCTTAAATTGCATGGAGCATAGAGTGTGGTGACCTATTAATTAAAAAAAAAAAACTCAAATAGAAATTAACTTGTTGCCAAAATGTCTAGTTATTCCTATTTTTTTCCTGTGCATTGAAACTTTACTTTATCAGGATAATGTCATCAGGAAATGGTGGGTGCCTTCAAACCTGTTATTTTGTCTGACTGTGCATAAATTTGCAAGAGTGTATCAACGTTTAAACTTTTTTTTTTTTCGTATTTTGTTTTTTCAAGTTTTGAATTTTGAGATGAAAGGCAGCAGTAAATGAGTCTTATACATTTTTGGCTGGGTGTATACACATACATACATATTTATTTCCACGTAAGCAGTGGAGAGAGATGTCGCGGATGTCTCAAGTTTGCTGGGTCTGCAAGGAGAGCCAGGAACTCAATAAAGCCTTTGAATGCTGCTTTAGTGCCAATGCCTCCTCTTGTAAAATATAAAGAACAAATGCATTTCTAGGATACTGAATAACATAAGGAACCTTTCTTTTTTTCTTAATTTCAAACTATTATGTTTTAATTTAAACTATTTTAATGCTTGCACTTCAGTTATTCATTTGTATTGCCAAGGAAGAAAGATAAAATGTGTAATTAGCATGCTACGTACAGGTACTGCATCTTAATTAGCAAAAATGATCGTAATATTTAACGGACTTACCTTAAGGCTTGAGAAACAAAAACAAGTAAGAATTTGTATGAAGAACTCCAGAAACTGTAAGCCAGTAAAACATGGAAAAATGGCTAAATATGTAAATGTTTTAACCATAATTCTAGTTTTTGTTCTTTTTTTTTTTTTGTTATTTTTTGTTTGTTTTTTACACTTTACAGTGCATAGATCATGGTTTTAGTTATGTTTTTCTGCCGCCACCTAAACTTTTTTTATTGTGTTGTATGTTCTACATGCAAAAAATAAACAAATATCAGCAAAGATAGCAAAGATGTCTGTTACATCTAAACTTGAATAATAATAAAGTAATAACAAAATATTTTTATGAATTGCATATTTTATTCCATTAGTGTGCACGCTGCCTTTTGGTGCCACATTATATCTGTTTCTCATCCAGGCTGGAAATACTCATTACATTACAGGCATTTAGCAGATGTGCTTATCCTTTTACACAGCATTTACATTACATCCATTTATAGAACTTATATATGCTGAAGCAATGCAGGTTAAATACCTTGCTCAAAGGTACAACAGCAGTGTCCTGCCTGGGAATCAAACCTGTGACCTTTAGGTTACAAGACCAGTTCCTAACCCATTATACTACATTGCCACCCACTCAATTTAATCAATTTGCTTTGCACTGGGTGTGCAATTTCCAAATCTTTAGTGATGTCTCAGAAATCAAGCTACTGAGCAAGTGGTGTGGAGTTTAGCAGTATAATCAGTACAGCATGTTATCTATTTGTAATACATTGGATCATCAATGTCAGGGCTTTGGGTTTTGTTTTTATTTACATACATTGCATGTGGCAATTAATTTTTTGTGAACATTCAGTTATGAACAGACTTGTCTTACATCTAAGACTAAGTCTTACATACAGAGATCAATTACTTGGTGTTTCCCAGTGCAAATGGCACAGTGAGAAATTCCACACTGTATCCAAGTAGAAGACTCCAGGAGTAGACCTACAGAATGAGATCTGAATAAGTTGCAAAGCACAGGCTAATGGTTCAGGCACTTCAAATGACATGGGAAAATTTTTAACAACCTGGTAAATAATACTTTGACCTCCAGGCCTGGTCATGTCATGTCAGGTCACAGTTGTGTGGGGTCATATCACTTTAACTTCCTCTCACTGATACACGCTTAAGCTGTTTAGTCATTGCTACTATACAGTGTTGCCTAGAAATTTAAACCCAGAAAGTGAGTGTTTTTTATTGTTTAGTTTTTTTCTACAGAGCTTGCAAAAACTGGTAACACTCCCCAGGTAGGGGGTCTGTAAAATGCATGAACTATACCTGCAGCATCCAAAGCTCAATTTGGTCTCATCTGACCATAAAACCCAGTTCCAGTTTTAATGAAGTTCTAATGAAGAGGTTTGATTGTAACTGGGTGCTAAGGTCAGATAAGAAAAAAGTAGGTATTTGTGACCACATACACCAGCTTTTGTGCAGGTGGACAGAAGCTGAAAGAAGTTTCTGTTGTAAAGAAGGTAATACATACAGTGAAATGTGGGAGTAGATCCTTGATATTATCAGGCTGTTTTTCTTGTACTAGTCCAGAGGTTCTTGTTAAGTTCCATGGAATCATGAACTCCACTACCAAGTTCCCTCTCCCTGAAAACTCAAACTTGGCTGCACATGGATCTTTTAGCAAACCAATGGTCTCAAGCATACCTCAAAATTGACCAAACAGTTGACCAAAACATTGCTTTTATTTATACAGTGTCGTGAAAAAGTATTTTCCCCTTCCCCATTTCCTCTATTGTTGCATATTTGTCAAACTGAATGGTTTACACAAAATGTAACGTTAGACAAAGGGACACTGAGTAAGCACAAATACATTTTTTAAATTATTTAATTTATTTAATGAAAAAGTTAGCAAGCACTCATCACCCATGTGAAAAAGTAATTGTCCCCCTTAGTTACTCAGTCAACCTATTGAACCTTATCATCAGAGTCACCAAAAAGTTTCTACAAGCACACTATGCCACGATCAAAGGAAATTCCTGAAGAGATGAGGGGGGGAAAAAAACCATTTCTTTGAGCAGTTGTGTTGGTGTAAAAAATAATATTTTAGAGGCACTTGTGTCCTGCTTTAGGTACACAGTAGCATGTTAAATTAATTATGACTGAGTGCATTTTTATTTTTTGTCTCATAAAACACTGTTAGTTTGAAATAATGCTGAATGTTTTTCTGTAAATGGACTGCATTTACATAGCGCTTTTATCCAAAGCGCTTTACAATTGATAATTTTCTCTCATTCACCAGAGCAGTTAGGGGTTAGGTGTCTTGCTCAGGGACACTTCGACACGCCTAGGGCAGGTATCGAACCGGCAACCCTCCGACTGCCAGACAACCACTCTTACCTCCTGAGTTTGTCGCCTCATTTTTCTCTGAGTATAAAATCAGGTATACTATACAGGTTTTTACGGCCCTTCTGGACTCTGTGTTTGTCTCCTCCTCCATCCTGAACCCCACCCACACCTCTTGTTGAGGACGCACCCTCGAGCGCTACAAGCAAAATGTCAAGTGAAGAGGTTCAGAGATATTGGAGATTGCATGAATGATTCCATATAGATGGTAACAGTAATTAGACAGTGTTATAACAATCTTTTACATTGACTGCAACCCTTAATGGGTGAGAACACCATGCAGCTATTTTGTGTGTTTCCTCATTTAGTATTTAGCTATTCTGGACATTTAGATTTACATTTATATTTACATTTAGTTATAACTGAGATGTAAACACGGAATCATGTGTGGAATAAGTAACATTAGCAGGCTATAGTTACATTATTGCTAGCTCATACACTTGTTTTTTCCCAAAGTTATCCGTATCCTATTCAAATATTATTCTTTTTATTTTCTCAAATACAACAATATGTATATGTTCATGGCTATGGATAACTGGTAAAGAAACAGATTTCCAGTGTATCATGAATATGCCTTAGTATGGTTATTTAATCATATTTAATTTTCAAGTAAAAATCCAGCATAGTCTGCCTTTAATATTGACAGGTATTGATTTTGAAGGTAAACAGGGTTTTCCCCTAGGTTTTCAGAGGGCTTAGGCGCTCTCAACTATATTTTGGAACAGCGTTTTTTTGTTTTTTTTTTACATGAGAAAACGCTTTGACCAGTGGTTTTCATCAGAAAAAGATGTTACGTGTGAACACAGCCTAACTTTTTTTAGCTACCAAGCCACGTTACATACTAACCAGTGGTGAGCGGTGACCTTTGAAGCTGGGCATGCTACCTCGTTCCCCCTGCACGCACGCACGAACGAACGACCGCCCACCCACTTCAACCCCCTCCCACCACTGCAAATGACATGCTCGCACTCCTCACACACACACACACACACACACACACACACACACTACACTACACTCTGATCACAGACAGCAGTACCACATAATAAACAAACACGAGGCCACAGCGGACCAGAGCACAAGTGGCGGTCTCCGCGTACTAGAATAAACCGCAGCAGCTATGTAGCATGATACAAAAACGCTCAAAAATACGCACAATTGCCTACCTTATTTGTACAGGAAGTCCATCCTCCGATCCTTCTTTGTAAATTGTTCGATGACTTTGTCATAAAAGCTGTTGGATGTCTTCATTCTGTGCAGCATTCTTCTTTCAATCGACATCATTGCCAGGCCAGTCAAACGCCGCTGTCCGACAACATTGCGTTGGTAGGTCTTGATCATTTTTAATGCCAAAAACGTTCTTTCTACCGACGCAGTGGTAGATGGCACAGTTAGAAACAATTTGCGCTGTCTGAATAGTTGGGCCATGCCATCACAAAGCCCATTTGAGGGCATACATTTCTCTTTGCCAGTTGAGGTGATGCATACAAAACTTTCAGTTCGCTGCGCAAAAGGACGTCATCGAAAAACTGTGCATAAGTTTCTTTCAAAGAGTTAAGTGCGCTCTCTGGAAAGGTCTGCTCATACAACTGAAATTTAGAAAAGTCCAATAGCCCAAGAAACTCCATCTTCTCCAGAGATGAAAGCCGCTTCTGCATTTGGAAATCAATAGTGTCCAACACATTGAAATAAAAATCTCGATAAGCAGCCTTTTTGTCAGCAGAATCTCCTCTGCTCCTCTTAGCTGGGTTCTCCCGTTCCTCTACCTGTGCAAAAACACGGTCAAACTCTTCTCGCTGTCTTTGCAATTGCTCTGCTGTTCTTTTCATTTGACTCACACAATATCCAATGTCCAAGCCCTTTGTTTGTAGGATATTGAAAATTGCGTCGGTGTGAGAAAAAACATCAGAAAAAAGCTCCAGGAGAAACTGGAATTTGGGATCTTGGAAATAGTTCACAGAAGCAAAAGTAAATGAGAAAATGCTGGCGCAGGAGGTCTCAGGAGTGCATTTTTTAAATTCTTGCTAATTTTCTGACCAATGATTTGTTGTTAAGACCATTAAAAGCTTAATTTTTTGCCTTGTCCCATTTTTCTTTGCCCAGGAGTGTGCAATTTCAGTGTCTGTTCTTTGTATATTCACTACAGTTACTCATGTTAACCACTAGTTGAAGACCTTGTTTCACAGCTTTAAAAGGTGTTAAACAAAATTTGGTGATGATTAATGTTTTTGTGTTAATATAAGAGCAGTTAAAAGAGACCGGCCAAATTTGGCCACGAACACTAAAATAAGGGGGGGAGCAACGAACACTGGAGGAAGGTTAAGAACGTGCACACAATGCACAAAACTGGCACAAGGGTATCGGTATCTAACCTTGGCCTGCAAGCCATTCAGGTGGCCAGACATGACTGCGGCGCCATCATATGTTTGACCGACAAGCTTGTGGCCGAATTCCATTTCAGCTACAGTGGCAAAAACATGCTCTGCTAAGGCAGTGGCTGTTCGGTCAGCGCTGACGTCTGAAAAACCCACAAATCTCTCTTCCACCACCCCCTCTTTGTTGCTCTGTGGCTATTCGCTCGCCCACGTTCAACTGATGATCAATTCGTGTGTTGCCTAATGTCTGAAGTTTTACTAGACTAAGTATGTGTGCAGGTGCATGTTCGTGTTTTGTCATTGCTGTATGGAGATTGTTTAAAACGCCATAACCTGCTGTGGTCCAGACTGTGTGTTCTGTAGAAAAAAAGGAGACATGGCCAACAGAATAGCTTGCTAACCTTTGGGCAGCCAGCTAGCCATATATGTTTTTCATATGTGCTAGCTTGAAAGTGACAGACAAAATTTTTTGTTGTTTTTATGATGCCAAGTTTGGGAGTTTGACGTCCTTTAGCAATTATATTCCTTTTCTCTTCAAAAGCCCTCCAAGAAAACGGCACAGAACGTAATGACTCTATGGAAAAATACGAATTGTCGCTCATATTGACAAGTTGTGTGGCGGTGAGCTAACTGAACAAGACAAGCGCCAACTTACAGTAACTAGCTTAGTGTAAGTGGCAGTGTTGCACATGTGTGTTGCCGGATAAGCTGGTTCACAGCCAGCTTTTCTGCCCGCCAACTCACGCTCAGAAGATATGATCGAATACAACTGAGAATCACAGAGTGCATGCGTGAAGTAAGCTGAACGCTTGGCAGCTTTGCCGTTAGCAGGATCGATATGTGGCAGGCTGCGGTAATGCTTGTTGGAAAACCAGATCGCAGTTGCCGTTTGAAAAGAAAATAATCAAAGACATTGAGAAACAAACATTTAAATGACACGTTTTAATGTAAATAATGCTCATGTTACTTATAACAATGAATTGAAAATCAAATTTTAATATGTAAATTCTCTCGTCATTTTCAAATGCCTTGGGCATGCACTGCATTTATAGCTTATTATGTAACGTATTATGTCAACTAACTAGCTTCGCTGGCTAACGTTGTCATAAAATTTTTCCCAACCGTGAAAACTGTCTTGCTTACATTTTGAACAGATGTGGCAAGTAGGTAAATCTATCGCTGTTTCTGTCGCAGCACTTACGACACAAGTGAAATCAGAAGCGATATCCTAAAATTTCTTCTTACCGTGATGAGTGCCTGACCCGCAACCGTAGTAATGTGTTAACACGGCGGCACAATTATATCGAGAAATACCATCTTTGGGAAGAAAACCAGGGGACCAGGCATTTGCGATTAGAGCTCCTAGACTTTGGAAAGCCCTGCCCGAGGAGATCAGGCTCGCTGAGTTGGTGCTTCGTTTTAAATCTCTTCTTAAAACACATTTCTACAAAGTTGCTTTTAATGTTTTATCCTCTTAATACCTTTTCTACTCTTATTTATATATCCTGTTATTTACTATATTCTTTTAACCTTGTATCTGTCTCTCTTCCTCTGTTTGGCCCTCTCTCTTGCTGCTCCTATTTTCATGTTAATTTATTTATATACTTTGTTTTAATGTGTCCCTTAAACTGTCGTCTACATCTTGTATTATTTCTTTTATGTGTGTAAAGCACTTTGTAACTTTGTTTTTGAAAAGTGCTATACAAATAAAGTTTGTTAATAATAATAATAATAATAATAATAATAAAATGCTATATTCTGTAAATGCATCTAGATCAAACCTACCATGCATAAAAACATAAAAACGCTCGTCAATTATCCAGTTCTATTTATGATGTCATCATAGCGCTGAGTGTTTAAAACCATAAAGCCACTCTACTTTTTTTTTTTTTTTCTCAGCGCATAGAACTTTCACCGTTGTTTTTACATTCATTCTGATGTCGCCTAAATGCCTTTTTACGTTCATTCGGCTTAAGGCGCTCCACAAAAACACTTAGGCGCTGCGCCTAAGCCTTTCTATGGTAGGGAAAACCCGGGTAAATATTTTTCTGTGTATCAAATCAGTATGCTGTGAATATTTAGCTGTGTATCACATAAGTCTGCCTTTATTACTGATAATCTTGAAGGTGACTATGAACCAAAGGCGACAAGAACCAAGTCATTTAGCAGTGAGGGATTTAATCAAGGGATTAATTAGGGATAATCATGCTGAGAGTGAACAGAGTAATGCATTGTTTGACTTCTTTATCGGAGTAGTCATGGCACATTTTGACTCAAAATGCAGGAGTTTTTTAATGTGGACTTGTGTGTGCTGAATATCCCAAGCCATTCACTTCTTATCTGACAGGCTGTTTGAGTCCTTTAGCCTGTAAAGCAGCTGAACTGATGTTTGTGTTTTGGGGCAACTTTGTACCTCAAGTCAAGGCCAACAATTTAAATCTCTGAACATTTTCCCATGATCAAAGCACAATGTGTGTATCTCCTGTGAGGATTTATCAGACTATATCCTGACGTTCAGCAACCCTTCTCATGCACTTTCTAAGCTTACATATATGTACATACACAGCCTCAGTTAGGGGGCAAGAAAGTCTGTTAAATATGTTGGGAATTTCAGTGTTGAAAGTGTAAATAGTAATGGCTATGTATTCTTTATTTGTTTAAATGTAATCATTCCTGACCTTGAATAAAGTAAAGAATATTAAGTTGCACAACACGGAGGGATGATGGAGTAAATGTGTATGGGTAATTTAAATCTGTCCCTTTCCTTTGAGAGGATCACATATTTTTTATCAGTGAGTCCCTGTAGACTCCTTTCTTTATCAAAGCCACATTAATGCAGTGTTATTCTGAATTATCTTAAGTATTTGCACAAGTAGCTGAAAATGTATGTGAAATGTAACCTCTATAATGGAGGGAAAAAACAGAAACAAGAGCAAGTAAATGAAAAAGGTGTCAAGAAAGTAAAAAAAAACACCTAGCAGGTACAAGAAATCATTATGAATTGTGCTGTCAATTTGGAGAAGAATTTGTTGAGATCGTTGTGGTCTCCTTCTAAACTCTATTCACCAGTAGCTAGCCAGTCACCAGAGATGCAGTATAGAAGCTATAGCCCCTTTTCAGTACATAAATAAAGCTCAATATAATACTTGTAGCCAATTTATTTGGCATTCTGGGATTCATAGTCTGTAATTTGTTATCTGTTTTTTATGTATGCTTATTTATGCTTGAATAATGTTTTCTGTATTTTTTTTTCCTAGACAAAAACAATCAGATGACACTGTGCTTTCTCTACACACTTGAACGAGCAACCTAATTTTGGCTTCCCAATTTCTGAATGCTCCACCCCCAGTCCACCAAATTGATCAACAAACCATCAATATTGCTGTTTTAATATTGATGTGGAACATTTTCATGAAGTAAATCACAGTGAGGCATTGCTCAGCTGGTGCAGAGGGCCAAAGCCAGGTAAAATCCTAGTATAATGAATCTGATTGTCAATGGATAATTTGCTGCATTTCTGGTCTCCGCAAAGAGTGTCATCCTCAGGATTGCAAGGACACTTTGAGCTTATCCTCTCATACACATCCTAGGCCTGGACAACAATCTGTTATATTATGTTCTTTATCTCCATTTGCAGGGGTGCAATGGGATAACAGACTTTTCATTCAAACTACTTCTTTATTGTAACCATACTGATTATCTATCTAGAGAATGGGTTGTTATCTTAGAAACACATTCATGCTCTGGTAACCTTACTTCAACCGTGGAAACAACTGGTGACGCAGTTCTCACTGATACAAAGCTCACCTTCAACATGCCCTTCTGATGAAAGCTTTATTAATCCTTGATCTAATTATCAAAATGAAAACTGAACAGCTAGAAAGTCAAAGTAAGCTTATACCCAGCAAATGGATAATGCCTTTAAGTTTTTATTAGGATATGCAATATCTTGGCCAGAACCCTTTTTATTCTTTTTTCTCATGTTCCGCCAAAGTGGGTACTACTGGTTGTATATGCTATTTAAGTCGATTCCCCCTAAGGCAGATAAGAGAAAAACTACCTGCCCAAATGAGAGATGTTTTCGGAAAATGTGTTTTCATACTGACAGATTCAGAATGGAACAGTTTGACACTCAGCCTCACATAAACACATAATCAGAGCATCTGCTTTTAATACACTACAAAGCCACAGAATACAATTGAGGTCTGTTTTTTATTGTACATGTCATACATATTTGTGTATTATCCAGGGATGCCTTGTCAAATAAAAGCTGCATGCATTTTGCAGTGCATACTTTTTTTGCTAAAGTGACTAATTTTGATTCATTTCAGGTAGCAAGCTTTACCCTAATTTGCCTGACCTCTGGTTCGGGCAGTGTTAGATTTGTGAGATAAGATTAATGTACTCTATTGTTCCTCAGTCTATGTTCCACCCTGTTACTTTTGTTTAATTAATGCAACTGCTTCATGGCCCATTAAATACACCTAGGTTTACATGGTTTAAATTTAGGCCATATTCTAAATCTCCAATACTCATGTTCTCATTTTAATAAGGCTCTCAGAATACTAAGGGATGTTCCAATCTACAGTCATTGAATTTGAATGGGTTAAACCTAGTCTTTCAACAATGGGTAATCTGAGAATATACCACACCAGCCATAACACGAGTATTGTCAATTCACCAATGCATTTCATAAATATAGAGTCTATATACAATTAATTCAAATTATGCATTGCATTATTATATGTACTCAGGAGCTCTGAATGCATTTATGTTCAAACTCATGTACAAGCATAGGAGGTGAAGTGTTCCCTATTTTCAATATATGTGCTTGCTATCTTGTTTCCTCCTCTTCCTGGTTGCAATGCTTGCCTCTTGTGGCACTGATATTACTGGACAGCTCATGTCTCAATGCTAATTGATATTCCAGTCAGCAGGCCACAGACTCTCAGTCTTTTAGAGGTCCATTGGGTTTATGTTGGGTGAATAATGAGACCGCTCCAACACATAGACATCGTTCTGTCCAGAAAGTGTGACAACGCAAGCCATGTGTAGTCTTTTATGTGTAAATTTTATACATTAAGTTGAAATGTTATATAATAATTTTGAAGTAGCCTGCGCTTAATGTTAGGTGTCACTTTATTTGATTGTTTCCACATAATCACTATATAACTCCTTCATAAGCACAAAATTGCACCTTCATAAATACCTACAGTGTTGTGCAATCAAGAAGCCTGCAATGAAAAAAAAAAAACCTTTGTTCTCCATATCTTACTCACATTGTAGACTGAACCATCACATGTCTGACCGGTGCATTTGCGGTCCCTTTGGGTACTTTGAATTGGTTTCATTGTCAGTTATACAGTCTTAGTGTACATGATCTGTTCTGGCTTCAGCAAGATTTGTATATCTGCAGAACATTCCCTTTTCCTTTGTTTAAATTTGGAGATACAGAGAGAGCAGGCATCTTTTTTTACATGTGTGCTAAATGTACACATAAAATACAACAATTAGAAAGGAAAATAAGTAGCACAAAGTGAAATTAATATGTTAAATTAAAAAACGAAACATATTGTATAGTAATTTAAAATACTAATAAAAACAGAATGAAATTAATTCATTAATTCAATAAAACCTAAAACATAAAAAAACCTAGAACATCATAAAACATTCACTTAAAACACTCACAATTCAGGCCAACCAAATTATTTATAATCATTCTGAATTCATTTAGGCACACTAAAGCATTTAGCTTCAGGGTTTGCTGTAAGGAGTTCCAGGTATCTGGAGCACAGAATCTAAAAACAGTCTTTCCAAGAATTGACTTAACCCTCGGAACCTGAAGTGACAAATTAGAAGCTGTGAAATATATAGAGGAATATTTTATAGAAATGCTTTGTAAAAAAACAGATACCAATGAAAATTTCTCCCAACATAAAGGCCAGCCAATTTTCTGGTAAGGAATACAGTGATGGGTACGATAAGCATCACCCATAATAAGCCTGAGGGCTGAATGGTGAGCAGCACTTTCAGGCACAGGTAACTCAAGCAGATAATCTGAGTATAGGTGTGATATACCTCTATCTCAACAAAAAAAAAAATTCAACATACACAAATGCCTAAAAAAAATTACTCACATGTACAAAGCACTGTCTGTACATCGTCATTAATACAAACTTGTAAGATCTAGGCCTGCCGTTAAAAGTAATACTGTAATATCAAAATGAGGCCAAGTTACAACAAACAATATTAGCTGTCTTAGCTCACACAAATTAAACAAGCTGGATTTCAGAGTGGTGTTACCCAGTGTTTTATAAATTATTATTATTCAGTTTCGCTTTGTGTCTAATATTACATTTTGTTTAAAGATCAGCGTGAAAAATATGCAACAAGCAAGGCAGCAAATACTTTTTCACTGCACTGGATGTGTCTATATATATATATATGTGTGTATGTGTGTGTGTGTGTGTGTAAGGAATAAACCATGACGTGTTGTCTCGTTATTGGAAAGTAATGTACGACGGGGGTGATGATGCGACCGAGGCGAAGCCAAGGGTCGCTTAACCAGCCCCGAAGTACATTATTATCCAATAACGGTACAGCCCAGAGGGGTTTATTCCACTTATACAACGGTTTACCAACAATGACTATATATGGTTACTTGAACATTTATTGATTTTTATTGACTTAATCAGCTGAAAGTTAAATATTCTTACGTGGCCGTTTGGGCATATTATTTTACTGTTGTCAAGCAAAACTCTGGTTGGTAGTTCTATTTGGATCGTTGTTATGCAAAAACTCTGGCTGGTAGTTCTTTTTGCACCGTTGGTCGTTAATTCTATGAAAACAACGATACCATCGAGAAAAATAGTTCCTTCTTGTTTTATACCATACAATTAGAACCAATTTTGGTCATTTTTGTCATTACATTATTTAAGAAAACTGCATGAAACCATAACTCAATCAAATTTTTCCAAGACACTCTGAAACCGGATTTGAATGTCAGTTAGAGTTATGACAGTTTCGCCGTAACTTGTCACCTAGCCAATATTAAAATTCTGGGTTTTAGGTCAGAATGGTCTCACAGCATGCTTGTTATCCCGGCTAGCTAGCTAGCTAACTATTGAATTGTATTCATAACAGTGGTTACTACAAATGCAATCCCTTACAAAGATACGGATGAAAATGCGTTCCGTAGCCATGACTCAAATACGGAACGCCTATTCTACTGTCAAAATAAGGGATGATTCCATATTTTGCCGGAGTGTTGCCATTCCTAAATGAAGCCAGTAACTAGAACCGTGATTCAACATTGCCATCAATTGCGAAATTCGACACTGAAAAGGACACTGTTATGAATTCTTTCGATTTTGAATTGTTCTCATGTCCCCTCCCCTTTTAAATGTACAATTTCGCAATAGATGGCAACGTTGAATCACGGTTCTAGTTACTGGCTTCATTTAGGGATGCCAACCATCCCGCAAAATACACAATCGTCCCTTATTTGGACAGTAGAATAGGTGTTCTGTATTTAACTCATGGCTACAGGATGCATTTTCACCCGTATCTTTGTGAACAATTTCGTTTGTAGTAACCACTGTTTTGAATACAATTCAATAGTTAGCTAGCTAGCTTGCCGGGATAACAAGCATGCTGTGAGACCATTCTGACCTAAAAACCCAGAATTTTAATATTGGCTAGGTGACAAGTGACGGCCATACTACAAGCATTGTTTCTCCTGATTAATTTTCCTGTTGAACTCAATGGAAAAAATATTCACAAGAAACAATGCTTGTAGTATCTACTGCATATCTGGCAGCAGCAGAACGGTGGTTTGAGGCTCATTTGATACCTTGGACCCTTGATAACTTAAAGCCATTTAGCCAAATGTGTTCCATACTGTATCAGCATAATTTACAGCTGAATTTAGTCCCACCCCCCCAATTCCCACAGAGATCCATTCAAATGCAAAGAGTTTTTGTATCACTTGTAGGACAACCTGAAAATAAGATATCCAGACTCTGATGATGTTGATAGGTCAGGGGTTAAATTAGCTGTGGTGGACGGCATTCACCCACCCTTGGTAAATAAATAAATTATTTTGACCGGCAGTTTTACAAATAACTATGAAAATCCAGTCCATTTTTCGTAGGCTCCAGTCCATGTGTTCCCTCTAGACAGTTACTCGCTCAACTAATCAAAAATCCAAAGAAAAAAAACTCAGAAGGAACAGTCATTTATATAGACAGGCACAGAAAGAAAAATATCGTTGATTGTCTTGATTGTTTGGAAGCGGACGTGGTAGGTAATTTCATTAACATGTAATTTCTTCTATGCAACATTTTAAAGAGAGATAAATTAACAGCCCCCAGGAACGCCAACTATTATTAACGGCAACTTTGATGACTTGAGCCAAATCAGCAGGTTGCTGGTCAGCAGCTAAGCGAGGATTGAATATTTCCCACATACATAACGTTTTATTCAGCGGTGACTGGTGATCTGAATCGGTGGGGTGCAAAACTTTCCTTTAAACTAATCATTGATCTCAACCTGTTTTCATTAGTAATTTTCTTTTATAATCAAGCGTGCCAACGATGTGGATTTATCAAATGGCAAGTAGCCTAACACACAGTGTCTTCATACCGTTTTAGAGGGATTAAATCATACATTCAATTTATCTGTTAAAAATCTGTTTTATTCACCAAGTAGGCTACACTTAATAAACAAGATACACCAGTCTGTTATCTACCGTGTTAGCTTTTAGACTAAATAGCAAAAACAAAACCTGCACTTAAATTTTGTTCACAATCTACGCATTGCAGGTATTTGCCATGAATACGAGTGCGGAGAAAGAAGTGCATGTATCCGCAAATAATGTTGATTAAAAATGTGCACAATTTCGTTCTGCAAATGAAAATAAATGTAGGCTATAAGGCCTAGGCTACTCGCTAAAACTGCCTATTTGGGGAGAGCTGGCTATAGATAGTATTGAGTAGCCTATTTTGTGGATTAATTGTATTGATACTCAAGGCAAATCAGGGGAAGATTCCGCCACTGCTTAGTGATTAAAACAGATTTTTCTAAATCGCATTTATCATTTAATCTCCCTAACACAATGCGAAGAAGCTGTATCCCTTTCCACTCGATTAGTCAGATGTTTGCATGCTTGTTAATCACTGAAAATTAATTAAAACAGTTTGAGATCAATGATTAGTTTAAAGGAAAGTTTTGCGCCTCACCAGTTTAAGAAAGATGGATAAAGGAGGAAGAAAGTGAGAACAAGACGAGGATGACCGATTATTTTTGTGGGTAAAAAAATTCTCAGCATTAATGACACTCAATAAACTTGAAATTTATTATGTTAAAGCTTGCATCAATAGTATACATTCTTTTTAAAACATTGTTTTCCTTAATTACAATTATGTGCACAATACACTAAAGATACAACTATTTTGAGCTGAGACATTCATTGGTTTGTACCTTTTTTCACCCACCTCCCAAATCCCAATTTAACCCCTGTGATAGGTCACAGACATCAGGAAATCATGGCATGCAAATGATATGCAACCAAATACAAAACATGACTCTTTTATTTGACATTATGTTAATTTGTCAACTGTGAATTTCCCTGTTTCTAGCTTTTCCCAGTTCACTTTAGCAAAAGTAAACGAGCAAATGGTGGCACAGGAGGTCTCAGGAGTGTATTTGTTTAATTTTTGCTAATTTTTTGACCAATGATTTGTTGTTAAGACCATTGAAAGCTTAATATTTTTCCATTTTGGGCTTGGCCCATTTTTTTTGCCCAGGAGTGTATATACACTCACCGGCCACTTTATTAGGTACACCTGTTCAACTGCACGCTAACGCAAATATCTAATCAGCCAATCATGTGGCAGCAACTCAATGCATTTAGGCATGTAGACAAGACAATCTGCTGAAGTTCAAATCAAGCATCAGAATGGGGAAGAAAGGTGATTTAAGTGACTTTGAACGTGGCATGGTTGTTGGTGCCAGATGGCATGGTTTGAGTATTTCAGAAACTGCTGATCTACTGGGATTTCCACGCACAACCCTCTATAGGGTTTACAGAGAATGGTCCGAAAAAGAGAAAATATCCAGTGAACGGCAGTTCTCTGGGCGAAAATGCCTTGTTGATGGCAAAGGTCAGAGGAGAATGGCCAGACTGGTTTGAGCTGATAGAAAGGTAACAGTAACTCAAATAACCACTCGATACAACCAATGTACGCAGAAGAGCATCTCTGAATGCACAACACGTCGAACCTTGAAGCAAATGGGCTACAGCAGCAGAAGCCAACCCGGTACTAGCAAGGTGTACTTAATAAAGTGGCCGGTGAGTATATATATATATATATACACAGGGGCGTGCAAAGACCTTTAGAGGGGCAGGTGCTCAACGCAAAAAAGGGGCACATGCAGCGCGCGGTGGAAAAATTTTTTTGGGGCCCCCTCAAAAAGACGCTAGGATGCAGCAATCCAAACAATCACTTATATCTGTGTACATCTCTCACAAAAAGTTTACTAAATTTCAAAACAAAAACAATTATTTAATCAAATTAATCGCATATATCAATATTTGCTTGGAAAAGCCCCCAAATGAAGATATGTCAACTCAAAAACATTACATTATTGTGGTACATGAGTAAAGCATTGAATAGAAATATCAAAAGGGGGCATTAGAAATCAATAAATTGTTTTATTTCCAATCGTTTTTCAAAATACATGTCTTTTTATCATTGAACATAAGCCTATCATTTAGCCTAAAATGTGACCATAGCAGTTTAAAAAAAGAAAAATGAACATAAGCTTATCACTTAAGCACCAATGTGGCCATAACAGCCTTTTAAAAACTATTTAACATACTATTTACATGCACAACTAACGGCCAGTTCAGATGAATGATTGGCAACAGGACAAAATGGTTTTACAATGTTGCAGAGAAAATTGCAGCGGTGTGAACTGGCTAGTTTTAGAATGTCTGAAGCTGTTGCCTGGGGTCTCAAAAACCCACCGTGTCAAATCGGCAAAACGTTATTTTATAATGAATTAATTAATTAAATTAACGCGTTAATTTGACAGCCCTAATAATTACATAAATAAATAAAAAACAGTGGACAGAAATAAAATTCGCTCATGACAAAAAAATTTACTAAAACATAGAGAAACAAGGCGCCCGTCATACTTTGTTCTTTCCCTCTAGCAGCACACTGTGGTTAGTTGGCGGCCAACGGCTGCTTCTGCCAAAGATATTTATATACTTTGACTTCGAGTCTTTCTGTTTCTACTGTGAAGGCTGCATGCAGCAATATAAGCAAACGTGCATGCTCACTTCACTTTGTCTTGTAAAATACACCAAACAACGCGCACAAAATACCGCTGCAAACACCAAACACCACTTACTGACAGTTGAAGTTCCCCCTTTTTAGAGAGTGAAATGAAATATAAATTCCACTGATCATCTGTCTGTGGTGTCCGGTGGTCGCAACTCTCCGTTAGGGCACATCACGGATGACCTCAGGTGAAAGGTCATCATGTGATGTAAACTGACTGACGGCAGCCAGGTCATTTTATTTATAGCTAAATTATTATTAATTGTTAAAGGTTCTTCTTGAAGGGCCACGAGCAGGCCTTCACCAAAAAAAAAACCACTTGACAAAAGGGCACTTTGGACAGCAAGGGGCAGAGGGGCAGGTGCTCGAGCATCATCGCCCCCCCACCCCCCACGTGCCTGTATATATATATATATATATACATATATATATATATATATATATATATATATATATATATATATATATATATATATATATAAGCAATAGCTCACGACAGGCCATGGTATATGGTTATTATATCAAAGCTAAGGGGCGTTGTTCGGCCCGATGCAAAGCAGCCTGTTTTATAAAATGGTCACCAAGTATGGCAATATGAAAGTAATAGACACACTCCAATTTAAACAATTTTAATGTTTTTTTTCTCAGACG
The DNA here is from genome assembly GCF_013347855.1 of Anguilla anguilla. Lineage (NCBI taxonomy): Eukaryota > Metazoa > Chordata > Actinopteri > Anguilliformes > Anguillidae > Anguilla > Anguilla anguilla. The sequence continues at coordinate 43,408,972 of NC_049208.1, forward strand.
CAGAGTGATACTGAATTGTGAAAAGGAATTAGATGTCATAGCCGTGGTATAGATTTATTTTAGCTTTTATGTAGTATTTTTACTATTTTTATGTACTATCACATTTTCAGTGGGTCAAAAGTTTACATACACTTTGTTAGTATTTGGTGGCATTGCTTTCTAATTTCTGAACTTGAATCAAATGCTTGGGATAGCTTTCCACAAGCTTTTCACAATACTTTGCCGGAATTTGTGCCCATTCCTCCTGACAGAACTGGAGGTTCATGGGCTTCGTGGTTTGGACACATTTTTTCAGTTCAGTCCACACATTTTCTATGGGATTCAGGTCAGGGCTTTGTGATAGCCACTCCAATACTTTCACTTTGTTGCCTTTAAGCCATTTTGTTACAACTTTGGTGGTATGCTTAGGATCATTGTCTTGCTGGAAGACCCAGTTGCGACCAAGTTTTAACTTTCTAGCTGATATCTTGAGGTGTTGCTTCAGTATTTCTAGATAATCCTCCTTCCTCATGATGCCATCTATTTTCTGAAGTGCACCAGTCCCTTTTCCAGCAAAAACCCCCACAACATGATGCTGCCACCCCCATGGGATGGTGCTGGGATTAAAATCCTCATCCTTTTTCCTCCATACATAGCACCTCAACAGTTCAATTTGTGTTTCATCTGACCAGAGAACACTCCTTCAAAAGGTTAGGTGTTCATCCTGGTGATCACCTGCAAACATCATTCTGGCTTTTTTATGCCAGTCTTGGAGTAGGGGCATCTTCCTTGCATGACAGCCTTGCAGGCCATGGCAAAATAGGATTCTCCAACTCCTTCACAAGTTCCTTTGTTGTTGTCTTGGGATTCATTTGAACCTTTTGGACCAGAGTTTGTTCAGCCCTGGGAGTTAATTTGTGTCTCCTTCCTGAACGATGAAGTGTCTGTGTGGTCTCAAGATTTTTATATTTGCATACAATTGTTTGTACAGATGCTCGTGGTACCTTCAGTTGTTTGGAAATTGTATCTAAGGAGGAACCAGACATGTGGACGTCCACAATTTTTTTGGGCTGAGTTGCTTGGATGGTATCAAGAACAAAAAGGCAGTGTCTCTAAAGGTAGGCCCTTAAATACAACCCTTAAATACAGCCAGGTGCCAATTAACTCCCAATTCACTCCTAATTATGACAATTGGCCAATCAGAAGCTTCTAAAAAGTCATTACATCAATTTCTGGAATCTTCCAGGCTGTAAAGAGACAGTCAACTTGGTGTATGTAAACTTTTGACCCACTGGAATTCTGATATAGTGAATTAAAGCTGAAATAAACCTGTCTCTAATCGATTGTTTTAAAATTACCTCTGATGTGAACAAAGTAGATGCCCTAACTGACTTGCCAAAAGAAATGTATGGTAACATGAAATGTGCGGAGTCGTGAAAAACTGAGTTTGAATATCTATAGCCTAGGTGTATGTAAACTTTTGGCCTCAACTGTATATACAGTGAGGTCCATAATGTCACTTTTTCTTTTTTCTTTTTGTCACCATGATTCCTGAGCTTTTTTTTTTTTTTTGAGTTGCGCCCAGACAACTGAGATGAGATGTAACCTCAGATGTAAACTAATGCAGCAGATAAGATTAAACTCGGTCTGACTCTCGTTCAAAAATATCTTGTGACAGCTGATGTGAACAATGTATGAGGGAAGAAACCTCATGTTTTGCAATGTAAAAGTGACACATATTGTACTTGTGAACTATGCTCACTATTTTGCTGTGGTTGTATGGTGACAATTTGCATCAATATGTGCATATGTTAATATGTGCAAATAGCATTTGCAATGCTTGATACTTTTTGATAGTGGATCTACCCTTCAGTTTTCAGGTCTAACAAGCCACCATTCATCTTCTCTCAAATGTCATATCATCATACCTCAGATCAAATGAATTACAGAGACATAAATAAAACTGTTATTATAATCAAAGAAGCAAAGGGAAATTTTGTTCTACCAGTTGCAGGTGTGAATCATGACACAGTCTAACACAGTCATTAGAAAGGGTTCTTGTGTGTATTGTATTCTACATTTTGTTGGCAAGATGAGAAAGACTGGGTCTAGTATCATTGGCATTAACCACCACTTTAATCACACATCCTGGGAATTCAGGCTGTGGAATTGGGAGGCAGTAGTAGATTGCTGTAATATCCACTCGGCAAAATGGTTAACTTTCCGGAATAGCTCAGCATGTGGAAGGTTACTGTTAATGAGAGCTCTGTGGGTGATTTGAATACTTCTCTTTACTTTCTGCTCATTAATGCAGCATCTCACAATTCCTCAGAGAGACGGAGTGATGGGTCTCTGTTGAATGAACAATGTGATGGTTTTTCTGGAGAGAGAAATAGAGCTCTTTAAAAAAGTTTTTAAGATTAGCAAGGAGATTTATTAGATTAGCTAAAAAACAGAGCAGCGGTAGTGTGCCAGGATGGATATTTAATTGTCAGCCTTGTGCAAGGTTAATCACAAACATGATATAGAAATATATTAGTATGTTCAGAGATTTTGTGAACACAATCAAAATACGGGGAAAGAATGTTGGCCAGCATTTTAAAACACACCTATGACAGGGATAAAAACTCACTGAGGGTGAGAATGGTGACGGCTACTAGACAGATGGAAATGCTAGCTGATGCAAATCACTGTTGAAACACAACCTTAAAGACAATACATGTGTTCAAAAAGTCAAAGAAATAAAGACTCAACATTTTTACACAACACAATAATAAGTTTACACTATGAACAAAGTGTTTCTCATAAAGGCTTTATATACTGTAGTGTACACTGTATAATACCTTCATAAACATGATGTAATGGCTTTCAAAATAATAGATAGCTAAATGCCAAGCCTCATAAAGGGTGACATAACACCTTTTTATGCAATGTGTTATGCCAACTGTTACAAAACCAACAATGTCAGCTGGGTAATGGCTAAACTTTATAAAGGGAGACATAAAACATTTTTATGTAGGGTGCTAGGATAACTGTAACATAACTCATGATGTCACAATGTCATTAAACAAGGGAAGGTAGTCCTCTTGAGTCCTGTTACAATAGTAGTAAATATCTCACATATTAAAAGTGTGCCATGCAGCTGTGCCACAGAGGATAATAATACCTTTTGATGAAAATTCCCTTTTGTGCAAGCCCCCTAGTGGGCATGCCCAGATTTCTCAACTCAGACATTCACAACTCCTGCAAACAAACTATCACTGGAAACAGCAAAGTCTGTGTTCTAATGCTAAATACAAAGTTTCTAAGTGCCACCATTGTTGCACAGATCATCCATTGTCATAATTAATAAAACTTTTGACCCACTGAAAATCTGCTATAGTACATAAAAGCTGAAATAAATCTGTCTCTTAGCTATTATTTTTAAATTACCTCTTATGGAAATAAAGTAGATACCCTAATTGACTTAACACAAAAAATGTATGGTAACATTAAATGTGTGGAGTTGGGAAAAATTGAGTTTGAATGTCTTTAGCCTATGTGTATGTAAAACTGTGGCCTTAACTCTATACTCCACAAGCATGAGACACTGAATGGTAAATGGTAAATGGACTGCATTTATATAGCGCTTTTATCCAAAGTGCTTTACAATTGATGCCTCTCATTCGCCAGAGCAGTTAGGAGTTAGGGGTTAGGTGTCTTGCTCAAGGACACTTCGACATGCCCAGGGCATGAATTGCATCCATCTGAAAGTTCATTAAAATATTCTTACACCACCAAAAAATTGTATTCCGTCATAGCAACAAGACAAAGCCAAAAATAGCCCAATACAGCAGTGAAAAATATTACTCACTGAGTAGTTAAATAAACAAAGGATTTTTGTGAAATGATACCATGTCATTCTACTATCAATAACTTACCATTGGTTTTAAACATAAGGATATCCTTGTTTGAGAAATAAACATGTAAATAACCCCCCCCCCCCCCCCCCTGCATTTTACACCAACTCATGTCATTTCAGTTCATTCTGATTTGATTTATAACTCTTTTATCATGTAGAAGACAATACACGCTTTCCAGCGATATATGAAATGTTTCATTTCTATGTGCCAAAAAATTTACAACAGCAACTTCTCATTCTATTATAGTGACATGGTTACTCACGAACATCCACAGACCTTGCTGTGCATGGTTTCATTAAAAACTATTTTCTACAGAAGTATGCCAACGGCATATCAACCAAAGTCTCAACCAAAGTGTCAACTAGTGTCAACATTGTTTTAAAAGATTGTTTCAACACCTTGGTGGATTACTAATATAACAGTGGCAAGCAAGACTAGCAAGACTTGGTTTGTACACATTGTGCACATTTATTGGTCCATTCAAGTTCTCAAAATTAATTGTGTAATGCGGTACAAATTTGTTGTCGTTTCAGATTTTTTAAAAGGTTTTTATTAAGAAATTAAGGTTTAGTTCTCTTTTAAATTGTTTTGTTCAGTTACGGAGCAACAGGCGAAATCAGCAGGGTTTCAATTGCGAAAAGTATGGAAACCTGGTTGAATCCTATCGATATGTAAAAAACTATCATGTCCAATGAATCCCCAGATTGTATTTGAAAAACATTTGTAAAAATGAATTATTGTGCTTTAAGATTTCACATAAATGCAATATACGCTAGACAATGTTTTGAACTTTTTCAATCAAATGAACCATTCCGTTTGCTTATCAGGCAATAGAAAAAGCAACTCTTCTGCCAGCTGATCCCTATGTGCCTGTGCTACTGCTCATCTCAGTAAATACCACTTCTTCAGACAGGCCAAAACATTGTTTTATGTCAGGTCTTTCTTTGAATTCTTAATGCACCACCCACACTGTAAATTATTTCTGTAGTTTTCATAGCAATGTTACTGTATAATGAACAAATCCTTACTGTAGAACCTGTGTGCAGAATGTATATGTATCATTCTGGTCAAAATTTGATGGTGGGTGAAATTTACAGTAAGTATATTTTTGCTGTAAATCTTAATACAGCTTAATACAGCAATAGACAAAAGGCTACTGCCGTCCTTGTCAGTTCCTTGTCTCGGTCAATTCCTTTTTTTTCAGACAAAAAAAATGTCTAATTTAAGCTGTCACAATGGAATTTTTGTAGCAATATTGATTCAGTTTGTTTGCTTTGTGTAATTACTCTTCTGTATAAAAAAATTCACTAGTGCTGTCAAGTGCAACAATCCCGCCAAGTATTCAAATGTTATGACTCATGCACAGGAACTTTTTCATATTGAATGAGAAAGAGCAAAATACAAAAAGCGTCTTTAAAATTAGGTTTGATATGTTTCTCAAAATTGCCATGTCAGACAACATTGTTGGTTGTCTCTTATAAGTCTTTTTTCTCCAAAATATGTGACTGCTGGAATATCTTTAAGAAAAATAGCAGATGTTTCCCTCATAATAGCTTCATTTCAAGTGTGAAAATGTGAAAACATTTCTTATCAGAAAATTTAAGGATCCATCCATTCTCTAACCGCTTGATCCAGGTCAGGGTCGCGGTGGCAACAGGGCAAGCAGAGCAGCCCAGACATCCCTCTACCCAGCAACTTCCGCCAACTCCTCCCAGTGGATCCCAAGGCAATCTCAGGCTAGGCAGTGGATATAATCCCTCCAGCGTGTGCTAGATCTGCCCCTGGGTCTCCTCCTCGGTGGCCGTTCCCAGAACACCACCAGAGGGAGGCGCCCAGGAGGCATCCTTGTCAGATGCCCAAACCACCTCAACTGACTCCTTTCAATGCGAAGGAGCATTGGCTCTACTTTGAGGTCCTCCAGGACAACAGAGCTCCTCACACAGCAATCACAGAAACTTGCATAATGTGTACACACGGTATCTTTTTATTATGTGGAAGAGAACACAGCCGTTTGTAATTTCACTTCCGTGTTTTCACAAATCTACGCTGAAAAAATTGACATAATAATACAAACCTTCCTTTATATTTTCAATTTCAAAGTCAAAAGGGCAGTTCAAACCCTAACCCAAAAGTGTGGCACAATGGTGCAGTGGTTAGCCTTTTTTGCGTCACAGCATATTTATATTTATTTATTTATTTATATAGCACTTTTCATACATGTCTGTAACATAAAGTGCTTTACAGAAAGAGAAGACAAAATAAAATAATAACACAAGATAAAACAGGGATATGCCATACACAGATTCTTATAAAACTTCTCCCCACTCCCTTCAATCCCAGGAATACAATAAAAAAATACAATAAAACAATAAAAACAGTAAAACAATACAATAAAACAATAAAAACAGTAAAATAATAAAAAGCAATAAAATAATAAAATAGCAATATAATAATACAGACAGGGAATAAAGGAAATAAAACGGAGCTTAATAAAAGGCCTTTTTTAAATAAATAAAATGTATGTTTTAAGTCGTGATTTAAAGGCTGGAACTGAGGGAGAGTCTCTGATATCCTGAGGGAGTGAGTTCCACCATTTTGGGGCATAAAAACTAAAAGCAGCCTGGCCTCTAGTTTTGAAGCAATCTTTTGGGACATACAGTAGGCCAGCAGAAGATGATTGCAGTGCTCGCTCTGGTTGGTACAGTACAAGCATATCTTGGATATATTCAGATGCCATCCCATGTTTTGCCTTAAAAACCAACAGTAAAATTTTTAAATTGATTCTAAAAGAAACTGGAAGCCAGTGCAGGGATTTGAGTACTGGGGTAATATGATCATATTTTTTAGTCCTTGTCAGAACCCTGGCTGCTGCATTTTGAATGACCTGCAGTTGTGCAATAACATAGCTGGGGAGGCCAGAAACCAAGGAGTTGCTGTAGTCCATTCTAGTTGAGATAAAGGCATGCATTCATTTCTCAGCAATTGGTAGTGATAAAAATGATTTTATCTTTGCTATGTTTCTAAGATGATAAAATGAGAGTTTGGTAATGGATTTCACATATGATTTCAAGCTTAGCTCAGAGTCTAGGATTACCCCAAGATTCCTAACTTCAGACTTAAAGTTGAACATCTCAGAAATATGATCCATGCAAAACGATTCCCTTAGCCTCTTTGGACCTACAAGAAGAGCCTCAGTTTTGTTCTGATTTAGCTGAAGGAGGTTTTCCGACATCCGATTTTTTATATCAGCCATACACTTAATTAGAACCGCAGCTGAGGAGCTTTCCCTAGGCTTGATAATAATGTACAGCTGTGTATCATCAGCATAACTATGGAAAGACACACCATTACTACAAATAATATCACCAAGTGGGAGCATGTAAAGTAAGAACAGCAAAGGGCCAAGAATCGATCCTTGTGGAACACTACAATTAATACTGACTTTCCTTGAGTCAAACTCACCAAGAGCAACAAACATTTTTCTATTGGTGAGATAAGACTCAAACCATTTTAGTACCATTCCTGATAGTCCAACTCTGTTTTTAAGACGATTTATTAAGATTTTATGGTTCACTGTATCGAAAGCAGCAGTTAAGTCTAAGAGAATCAAAATGCTAAAGATTTATATCTCCAGCCAATATTGTTGGTGTAAAACCTTTTAATTAATGGCTTATAGACAAAGCTTTGTAAGCATTAGTAACTTTACATTTTCATGTTGAAAATGTGTTTTTGTTTATTGTTATTGCAGAAATTATTTCAGTACTGTAATTGTTATTTCAGTACACTGTGAAATGTATTACAGCAACTTGTTGCCAGCAAGTTGTAATTTGTTACAGCATTCCTATTGCAGTGCACTTTGCCTGTATCTTTGCGCATTATTAAAAATATCTAGAATAGAAAAATCCACATTGTCTTTGTGAAGCCAAGATTCTGAAAAAACAAAATTAAGGTGGGAAATAGTGAGAGTTAGATCAAAGTGTTTAGGTATGCTGTGGGCATTTCTATGCAAAAATTATTTGGACAGTGATCATTTTGAATTTATTGTCTAGGTAATATTTACAGCTACTGTATCTAGTACGCTTTGCTTTATAGAGGCTATTGGAGTCAGGATTGTTGTCAAATAATACATTTCCAAAAGTTATTATCAGTGATGTCAGCTTCAAAAGGATCAAGTATGAAATCCTTAAAATGCTATGTTTTTATAGTTTTGAGACATGATTGTCTATTAAAAATAAGAACAAATGACAACAAAAATGAAAACAAGAAAAGTGAGAGAGAGAAAGAGAATGAGAATGATAGAGTGAAAGCACATTTTCATAGTTTTCCACGCGATGCAACTTTGTGCCAGACATGGCTGGATGTCATCAGACACCCCAACATAACAGCCGAACAAGTTCGCAAACGAGGACTAAGGGTATGCAGCGACCACTCTGAAGGCACCGACCACCAAGGCGACCATCTAAAGCCTGGAGCTGCACCCACCGTTTTCCCATCGTTGGTCGAACCGCTCAAGGTAGGTACTATGCGGGCTGGCTAACGCTATCTTGTCTGTCTGTGACACATAGGATGTCAACCACCAGTTGCCGTTTGTCCTGGGAATAGCCTGTGGTTCCTCAATCTCGGCCCGCTCCTGACTCGCTCTCCCACGATCAGCCTGCAAATTAGCCAGCTCTTCTTCCGTGATTTCCGGCTCGAATCGATAGGGCACAACAATCCCATGATCAAAAACAAAATCTCCATCCTCAGACATTTTCGGTTTCACTAGCTAGTAGTCATACAACACTATTTCTACGACCAACCTAATGTTAATGTCTGCAGGTACGCCCACATCAGAAGTCGCGCAATGATATGCATCCTCGAGTTCGACACTAAGCTGCCTGGGTCTACTTCCTGCATTTGTAAAGCAAAACAACAAAACAGCATAAAATATTAACATAATGAAATAACTAATCGAAAAATAAAGGGCGACACATTCATTAGAAGGACAATATCAGCCATGAGAAGCAGAAGTGTTATAAAGTGCAATTCCCCTTTAAGCCACCTTGTGTCAGAAACAGCTATGCTTGCCAAAAAAAATAAAAGTCCCATATTCACATTGTAGACCACTGGTTCTCACACGATGGTGGTACGCATGCTCCCTCTAGTGGTATGCGGAGGAATCTCCGAAATATTTTTTAAAAATGAAATAAAATTAATTAAAAAACATACAATACAGCCAAAATACTACTACGAATGAAAATACCTTAACCATGAGATCATTAAAATGGGATTTAAAATAAGGGTTAGGGTTAGGGTTAGGGTTACCTGTAATATTTTTGTTTCGATATCAGCCTGCTACGTAGTCGGGTAGTAGCGCCCGCAAACATCCACGATTAGTTACATTGTATCATTTTAGCTACCTCCACTTACTATCTTGCCATCACAGTTTAGCTTGTAACTGTAGGTAGGTAGCTAAACTGCGAATGGTTCAGAAACACTGCAATCGTAGCTCCAAAAGAGAACTATTAGGAAGAGAAGTGCGGATCAGGAGGAGAATATTTCAAGCAGCCCTGTAGAAACTGAAGTGAACGACAGTGTACTGAGCACAAGTGCTAGTGGCTACTTCAGCAGCGCCAGTGAAGTCTCCACAGCACCAGCTAGCAGCAAACGGCGCAAAACAGTGAGTAAATATGACTCGAGTTACGTCAAATTTGGATTCAGCTGGAGTGGGGCGGAGGAATAGCCCAGGCCGCAGTTGTGTTGATGTTCATAGCAATGAATCAATGAAACCATCGCATCTCAAACGGAATCTTACAACCAAACATGCAGTGCTGAAAGACAAACCAGTTGATGGAACTGAAGCAGTCCAAGTCCACGATTCAATCCTGTGTTACATCCGCACAGGAAGCTTTGTATCGTGCTAGCCTCCGCATAGCGAAAGCCGGTCAGCCACACACAATTGGCAAACAACTGTGTCTACCATTAGCCAAAGAGATGACACACATCATGTGTGGGGAGAAGGCTGCCAAACAGTTAAACTTGGTCCCACTTTCAAATGACACTGTGTTGCGGAGAATAGGAGCCATGGCAGATGACGTTAAAAACACACTGATTGAGCGCGTTAAAAGTAGTTGCTATTATTCCATGCAGCTAAATATTTTCAAACAGGTTGCTGGCATACCGATGTTAATCTTAATGTTCTCACTTGCTCTGTGTGTGTGTGTTTGAATGTAGTACAGTTATTATTCTTAACGTTCTCACTTGCTGTGTGTGTGTGTGTGTGTGTGTGTGTGAAGGGCTGCCCCTTAAGTTGTATGAGAGTCCTGTGGAAGAGTTTAAGTGCCAGTTCTAGTGCAACCCCTTTGTACAGCGTGGCTGTGGCTGACAACAGTCAACAATAAATAATATTCTTATTAGGAATAAATTTTCCTCCTGCGTGAACTGTGCATAGCTGAATAGGTTAGGCCTATGCTACAGTATATTAATGTCGGTCATAATGGTGGTACTTGGGAGAGCCAAATATTTTCTGAGGTGGTATGCGGTGTAAATAGTTTGAGAACCACTGTTGTAGACGATTACGTAAAGAGGTTAAAAAAACTTTTTAACTAATCAAAATAAAGACTGAGGGAAATCAACAGGTTCCTAATTGGGGAAAGTGTGGACACCTGGTCACTAAATCTAATAATTTGATAGATAACAAAGAATTCAAAAGCAAAGAAAATGACAACGAGTCAAACCTGTATTGTGTTTGTCACGGGGCTACCCCGTGCCCTGTAGAGTAAGATGCACGCACCTTCATACACACCGGCATTGGTATTCATTTCTACTTATAATATCATGCCGGCATAAGGAAATGTTTGCTAATTGCTTCCCGTGTATAGGGTAAATGACTACGCACAAACCGCTATTGGTTGTCAATCCCTGCAGGCTATTGTTCGGTCAGGAGGTCTACCGACTTATCAATATCAAATGCAATATCATCATTTGCAAGAGATCTACCAGTGCACAAGGCATATTTATTCATTTCGTGATTGTCACGTTTAAAACGAATGAGAGAGAAAAATAATATATTTTTATAGAGTTATTTATTGAAAGTATGTTGTACAATTGAAATGAGCATTGTTTGTTACCTCTCTGTCACCTGCACTTTACCGTTCCTCTGTTTTAGACCTGGAATTGCAAACCGGAGGTGGGAGAATCCAAGTCCATTTCTAGGGGGGGTCCCCGGGGTAATGGGTTCGGTAGAGTGCAGGGGCGTTTTGTAACTATTTGGGGGTAGACTTATTTAAGTGCCCATAATAAGGTCAAATTGATTTTAAATAACTTATTGACTTGGTAAATGAATAATGAAATATAATTATGGTGTATTGCAGCCCAGGTAAAATTGTTTGTTGTTTGATAATTGATTCATTATTTTTGGTTTGTCTCAGCAGGAGGAGCTACAGCCTATATAAGTTGGGGATAGAGCTCTTGGAAGGTTGATGTGTGTTTTGCCTGTCATTGTTCCTCTGGCAACGGTATCTGCTAGGGCCCAGTTTAAATGGGCATAGCCAACAGCTGCAGAGTTTTTTTTTTTTTTTTTTGTTAGTTAGTTAGATTGTTTGTTTTGTTTCCCTTTGACATTTTGAGATGGTCTTTTTTTGTTACTTTTCCCCCTTTTTTTCCCCCTTCCTTCATTTTTGGCATTTTTCTGCACTGTACATTTGGACCACTGCTGTAAAGAAACACCTGGTGACCGCTAACAATTGCTTCTAAGCCTCGTTCCCAAAGCTTGGTCATCCTAACAGTATTAATTAGTTTAAGGGAAATATTATGCACTTAAAGCACTTATACACATGTCCAGCAACCTAATTAGGAGCCTGTTAATTTCCCTCGTTAATTTGATCTGTTAAAAATGTTACCTCTTTAAGTGATTGTTTGCAATTACTTAAAAAGCAACAAAATAAAACAATGGGATTTTATTCTTCATGCCATGCATGGCAATTTCTGACATAATGTGGCTTAAGAGTGTCATGGTTTTGGGTGGCTTGAGCATTCTGCTCTATTCCTTTCCACCCCTGCTTCTCTAATTAGAGTTTGTCACATTGTTTGGGTTAATGGTCCGTACGCATGAAGAATTCACTCTGCCTACAGACCCCTTCCGCGCTGATTGGTTCAGAGCTCAGCAGGTGTGTTGATTGCATTAGCTGCGGCACCTGTCTAACGTTACTTAAGGTGTGGGTTCACAGAAAGACGGCGCTTTAGTGCCATCTACACACAAGAGACGGTACTGGTAACCAAACAGTGCTTTTCAGCGCTTTGTACCTTATATAAAGTTCACGTCCAAGAATTATGCCCATAGGCGTTAATAATCTCTTGCGTGAAAATTATGTAAGGATGGTATCTGGTTTAGCACATCCGTGACTCCTTTAGTCAGGACTGTCAAGGGGTAGAGAGTTAGGAGATCAGTTCTGCGAGTTGTGCAGTTAGCCCTCTCTCTCTCTGAGCTACGGAGGTTTTTGAGTGCAGTGCCCAGAGGTTGGGTCTGCATCAGCTCACTCCGTTGGGCGACTGTTTATTTTATTTTCATTCTGAGTTTCTACTCCTCCCCCTTGGTTCGGAGTCCTTCTTTTGAGGTTCCCTTATTTAGTTGGGATATTCCCATTGTAGGGGAATCAAGATGTTCCCAAAAACAGGTAAAATGACCGTTAGCCCAGGAAGAAGCAGATCAAAAGTTTGTAGTAAAAACAGGAAGATTTATTACGCAGCCGGCCACGGGAACAACTCAGCAAGGAAGTTCAAAATAGTATTGGTGGGTGATCAGATTTATACAGTTTCCAGTAGACTGGTATTTGCATATTTGTGGAATTATATTGTTGAAAGGGAGCACTGCCTCTGATTGGTGATAGAGGCTGTGCTTCCTTCCGATTGGACCATTCAAATTCAAATCCATCCTACCTATTCAAACAGGTACCATTCACATTGAAATTGAATACAACAGGGGGGCTCACCCCCTTCCCCCCTGGGGCCCAGCGGAAACTTCCCAAACGCAGAATACACAAAACTGTCTGTTTCCCAACACCATGCAGTAGTAGTCGTTTCTGTTAGTTTATCTTTACCTTTCCTCGATCTCGGAAGAGATTTTGTCGCATGCTCAGCTTTTAGAGAGACGCTTTAATAAGATCCTTGTTCGGTTGCTCTTGGTCTAGCAGACGGTTTTTGTCAGCTGGCTGGCGCTATAAGCCCCAATATTTCCCAAGCACCAACACCCCCCTTTCACACACCATCGCCACAAATTAGCACAACCCCTACCCAAGAACCCAAGCTACAGCTACCCAACCGGTATGATGGGGAGTCTGGAAAGTGCCGTGGGTTCTTGGTACGATGTGAGATTTTTTTTAGGGCTCAGCCTTCGCGGTTCCCGTCTGATGACGCTTGGGTAGCGTTTATTTTATCATTGCTGACCGGGACAGCCCTTGCCTGGGCAGAGCCTCTTATTCGGTCGCAAGCCCCGGTTATGAACAGTTCTAAGGAACTAATTAAGGAAACGATGCTGGTCTTTAACCATGATGTCACCGGCAAGGAGGCTGCAACCAGGCTAACACTGATCCGTCAGGGAGATCAGAGCGTGGCAGTCTTTTCTATTTCATTTAGATCATTGGCCAACGAGACAGGTTAGCCACAGGCTCCGCTCATGACACTTTTTACTAACGCCCTCCTGGACCCTGTTAGAGATGCATTGGCTACAGTAGATCCACCGGCAATGCTGGAGGCATTAATTTCTACTGCTATTCAGATTGATAACCGAGTGAGGGAACGAGAATTAGAGAGACGAGAGAAGGAGGCAACGCATACCCTATACCTCTCCTTCTCTGGGTCCTCCTGCTGCTCTGATTTCCTCGCCAGGTTCGCATAGTCCGGATGAGCCGATGCAGGTGGACAGTTCATACACTCAGAACACACATAAGCCCAAGCCACCCGACAAAGGGTGTTGGCATTGCAAGAGGAAAGGACACTTTATGAAGGAGTGCCCTAAGCTTAGGGGAGACGGGGGGTCTCGCTAGTGGAGCGAAAGACTCTAGTGAGACTTAACCCGTCTACCTTTCGCACTTTTGTTTCGGTCCGCTTGTCCTGGAGGAGACAGACCGAGAAAACCAATGTGTTTTTAGATTCAGGGGCAGTGGAGAGTTTTATTCCAATTGGGCTAGACGTCAATCTGCCTGTTCGTCCTCTTGCACGGTCTCACCCTATTACTGCACTTGACGGCCGTCCGTTGGGCACGGGCATGGTAAAAGAGGTGACGACTTAATTTTCATGCGTGTTCCTTTTCGTGGGTATTTTGAGCGGATTCGACTCTTTTTACTTGACTCGCCTACCTATCCTCTCGTTTTGGGTCACCCGTGGTTGGTAGAACACAAGCCACACATTAATTGGGGCAAGAAAAGGAATTCTGTCATCCAATGGGGTCCCAATTGTGACTTGCACTGTCATCGGGTTCTGTCGCCCACCCCCAACCGCCGTTTGGAGACTGAGACGAGCGCATTCAGTGACGATGAAGAGGGTGCGTGTTTTCCCAGCCAAATTGCTCCTTCGGAGGATGGGGAGGAGAGCTTAGCTTGGGATTCTTTGGTTGATTGGGAAGCCCCGGTTGATAAGTTATCCTCTGGGGATTTCTCCGAATCTGATTTTAATTTCGAATCCATGCCCAACATCCCTGCGAATTTGGAGGATTGTCAATTAGGGGTCGTGCTTGAATTCGCGCTACCACCTAATGTTCCGATTGAATATGCAGATCTTGCCAAAGTTTTGAATATGCAGATCTTGCCGAAGTTTTTAGCAAGCAAAGATCTGCTACCTTTCCACCCCACAGGTCTTATGATTGTGCCATTGAGCTATATCCTGGCACAGTACCCCCACGTGGTTCCCTATATTCTCTGTCAGCTCCAGAAAGCATAGCTATGAGGGAGTATGTTCAAGAAACATTGGCTAATGGTTTTATTAGACCGTCTACCTCACCGGCAGGGGCAGGCTTCTTCTTTGTGGGGAAAAAGGGATGGGGGATTGAGACCCTGCATTAATTACAGAGGGTTAAATAACATTACGGTGAAGAACCGTTATCCCTCACCACTAATGAACTCTGCTTTTGATCGTCTCCAGGGAGCATCCATTTTTTACAAACTCGACCTCCGCAATTCCTATAATTTAGTGCTGATACGGGAGGGAGATGAGTGGAAAACTGCTTTTAATACACACGATGGACACTACAAATACCTCGTTAACGACCCCTCTGTCTTCCAGGCGCTAGTGAACGACGTGCTCTGAGAGATGTTGGAGAGATTCGTCTTTGTCTATCTAGACGATATTTTAATATTCTCCCCTAGTCTATCGGAACACAAGAAACACGTACGCCAGGTTTTAAAAGCTGTTTTAAAGGCCAGGCTTTTTGTCAAGGCAGAGAAGTGCCTGTTCCACGCCAAATCGGTGTAATTTCTGGGTTTTATCTTTGCTGAAGGGGCGGTTCGAATGGACCCTGAGAAGGTCTCAGCGGTTATGAATTGGCCTACCCTGCAATCCGTCAAGGAGGTCCAGTGGTTTTTGGGGTTTGCTAATTTTTATAGGCGGTTCATTAGAAATTTTAGCTCTGTGGTCGCACGTTGCAACTAACCAAGAAGGTTGCTCCGGTGTGCTTTGAATGGACCCCCAAGGCTGAGACAGCCTTTAGAGAATTAAAGAGGAGGTTTAGCTCGGAGCTTATCCTCATCCCGCTCAATCCTTCTCTCCCCTTTCTGGTGGAGGCGGGGGCCATTCTTTCTCATCGCGCGCCACATGATAACAAACTGCATCCTTTCGCGTATTTTTCTCGGTCTCTTTCCCCGGCCGAGAGGAATTATGACATCGGAGACCGGGAACTTTTGGCTGTTAAGCTGGCACTAGAGGAATGGCGACACTGGTTTGAGGGCGCGGAACATCCCTTTATGGTTTGGACCGACTATAAAAACCTCGAGTATATCCAGCCAAAAGACGCAATTCACGGCAAGCCCGTTAGGCGCTGTTCTTTGCCCGTTTTAACTTTTTATTGACCTACCGCCCGGGGTTGAAAAACGGTAAACCGGATGCGCTCTCCCGGATCCATGATCAGTAAGACAGGGACCCCGCCCCTGAGTCCATTGTTCCCGCCACTCAGATTTTGGCTCCGGTTTTATGGGATATCGAGTCTGTGGTGCAGAAGCTTTGCGCCTGGACCCGTGTCCGGGTGGTGGACTGCCTCACTGCTTCTTTGTGCCCTCTAGGGTACGGTCCCAGGTGCTGCAGTGGGGACATTCCTACCAGCTTGCAGGTCATCCTGGCGTCCACCGGACAAAGGACTTCCTGTCCAGGCGGTTTTGGTGGCCTGGTGTGGAGAGGGATGTTCGGGAGTTTGTTTTGGCTTGTTCGGTCTATGCCCGTAACAAGGGATTACAGCTCCCACCCTCGGGGCTTCTGTGCCCGTTACTCATCCCTAAGCGTCCTTGGAGTCACGTCGCCTTGGACTTTGTCACTGGCTTGCCTGCGTCGGACGGCAACACTGTGATTTTGGTGGTCGTTGACCGGTTCTCCAAGGCGGTGCATTTTGTCGCTCTGACTAAACTGCCATCAGCGCAGGAGACCGCACTGTTGACCATGTTTTTAGATTGCACGACCTGCCCCAGGACATTGTGTCCAATTGTGGACCCCAGTTCACCGCACGATTTTTGCGTTCCTTCTGTGCTCAACTAGGGGGCATCCATTAGTCTGTCTTCGAGATTTTACCCGGAGGCTAACGGACAGAATGCTGCGGCTCGTCTGGTCTTCAACCTCCCCAGACACTCCCACGTCACTCCCCTGCTCACTACCCTCCACTGGCTGCCTGTTATAGCTCGCATCAAATTTAAAACATTGGTCCTAGCATACCAGGCAGTCAAGGGATCAGCCCCAGCATACCTCCACAAGATATTCAAACCCTATATCCCAGCCAGATCCCTCCGTTCTGCTACCTCAGGATGCCTAGCACCTCCCCCTCTTCGCACCTGCACTTCCAGAACACGTCTCCTGTCTGTTCTGGCCCCACGATGGTGGAATGACCTCCCTGTGGAGGTCAGAACAGCTGAGACACTGACCCATTTCAAACGACGACTGAAGACTCACCTCTTCAGGCTGCACCTCTCCCCATCCCTCCCTACCCCCCTGTAAATGACTGTAAGCTTAGGGTTGTAACTAGGCAACTGTCTTAACTACTGCTTGTATTTTTTTCATAGACTGCGTTGTTGCCGTTCTCGTTGTTTAGTGTTAATCAGTTTAACCTTCAGGGTCCAAGTTGAACTATGCGGTTGTTCCCTGCACTTGGACCGGTACTTCTCTCTAGGGGTTTCATCATACTTGTTCCTGGTTATGGTTATACACTTTGTTGTACGTCGCTCTGGATAAGAGCGTCTGCCAAATGCCTGTAATGTAATGTAATGGACAGACCAAACGCATGAACCAGACATTAGAGAGCACGCGCCATTGTCTGGCCACATCCAACCCAACCTCATGGAGTCATCACCTCGCTTGGGCTGAATACGCCCACAACACGCTGCATAATGCGTCCACGGGGCTCTCGCCATTCGAGGCTCAGGTTGGTTATCAACCCCTCTGTTCCCCGAATTAGAGAAAGACGCAGAGGTACCGTCCGTGGGGTTCTTTGTACGGAGGTGTCGGTCCGTGTGGAGGAGAGTCCATGCGTCTCTCCTGCGCTCCTCGGCAAGGCAGAAGGAACTGGCTGATAGGCGTCGCCGCCAGGTTCCTTCCTATCGGGTTGGTCAACGGGTGTGGCTATCCATGCGGGACCTGCTGTTGTGAGTGGAATCTCGTAAACTCGCTCCGTGCTTCGTGGGGCCTTTTAAAATCGTCCAAAAGATTAACCCGGTCACGGTTTGCCTACAGCTTCCTCGCTCTATGAGGATTCACCCAACATTTCACGTCTCCCCCAACCCTTACAAAGAGGGTAAATAATTCCTCGTAACATGAAAAACACCTAATTACGAAAAATGAACTTGTTAAACTTGTTAAAATTCTGAGATTGCAACTGTGGTTGGAACGGTAACAAGCATACACAGTGGGCCCCCAGGTCCGAAGTTGAGAACCACTGGTCTAGACCACTGAAGCTAGCCCATGAGTCTCTGGAGGCTGCTACCTTTACTGCTGCCACAGGCCTCAGTTGAACCTTTTTCTCGAGATACTGGGAATGTCAGACTTTCCTTGAGTAGGATGAGTAGGTGGACAACTAAACAGAAGCTTGAGCTCTCTCCATTTTTTGGCAAACTGCCTTGGTGAATTCTTCATTAATAAATATGTTATTTCCTTTGGGGTTTTTGGCTTTCTCAAGAACTGCTAATTTATCCTTATGTCGAATCTTACGACCACTGACCTAGGTCTCTATGCAACAGCTTTTTCCAGTCCGGTACACTCGTTCCACCTCGCTAGCTCTCTGATCAAGATTCAGCTTTTCACCTATTCATTTGTGCACTTCCTCACCCCTCATTTGCTGATTCTTTGACTCCATTGATGATCAGATTATTCCTCTTTGACAGCCCCTCCAGGTAATCAGTCCACCTTAAAGGTTAGGAGCCAATCACAAATTTTGAATATATCCGATTACATGGAGTTGCAGTGGGCAGCCTGTTTAGCATTGTTTGTTCTGATTTCAACAACTTCCTTTTGTGTGTACTGAATACTCAGTTTAACACTAGAAAAGCAGTGTTCTTTACTTCCAATAACCACCAAACCTGGTGCCCAGTGGTGTCAGGCGTGTCCTGCATTACAGCATCAATTTCTTTCACCCACAGTGACCTAATTTTTATAAAGATTACGAAACCATATGTTGCAAAACTATTTTCCTGAAAATAAAAACATAATCAATTTCAACAGTGATATCTTTAAAGTTATAGCGGTCTTGTTATATAGACATAGGGAATAATGTATCAAGGCACATTAAAGGCACACTGACAAAAGCACTGAATTGTGCAAAAGAAGACAAAACACAAAATAGAAAAGGCAGCTAAAGAAATACAAAGTGAAATATTTCTTTAAAAAAGTAATTTCTTCAGTCATAACAAATTCAACACGCTTCTCCTGTCCCCTGCTCTCAATATTTGGAGTGCACTTTTACACATGCACTGTCTCTCTCCTCTTGCTCATCAGTTACACAGAGAATGCACTTTGGTGGTTGTGTGAGCAGGGGCCACACACAAATTGTTTATATTTTATGTAATTGTAATGTAGTCTATTCAGTTGACTCAAAGGGCTATATTTTCCGAGTGGTACAAGACGTGTTGCAAGCCGTCGCATTTGTGAAATGGAATTTTCACCATATATTTTGATGCACCTGAGCAGTTTGTTAATTTTGTGACTTGCTCTGCACCGAGGTGGGAGGGGAGCCACTGCTGAGGGTGTGTCAGTCAATATCACATGGTGCACTGCAATTTTGGCAGCTCATCTGAATTTTTGGACGAGTCCAGTCTGCCATTTGCGCCGTTCACCGCCCACCTGCCCAGACCATGTCTATAGCATATGGCACCGGCCATCGTCCAACAGATTGCAAAATTTAGGGTTTTTCCATGCAATGTGTGCTTGTCTCACAGTCTAAGCGGTTTTTGTGGATAATATGCTGTCCAATTTGACTTTCATATAAATCCCAGAAGCAGGAAAAATGCATACTTTGCATTTATTGTTCATTGTTCAATTTTCTTTTTATAATTTGAATTCCTGTATTTATTTTCATTTTTAATTGTTTATGGCTGTTCTTACACTGCATTTAGATCCTGTATTTTTTCTTACACCAATCTGTAATGAGAACAATGATAAATGGAACTTTCATTTCAATCTTTAATTTAATCTTTTCATGTGAATTGTTAAAATGATAGCAACAGTACTGGCACAAATTATGGATAGACTGCCTTTATAAACAGAGTTTGATGATTAATGCAATATTTTGCAACAACTTTCTTTGGCATAATAAATGTAATAAATGTTATAGCATCATAAAACAAATATGTAGAAATAATTAATATTTGAGTGAAATAAATAATAATCTGTACAAATTCCTATATGTATTAGTACATATCAACATAATTGAGCAGTCTAATGAAATGCTTTATTTCTGCAAGTTCTCAATGAGCCTGTGTCTGTTACTTTCAACATTCCAACACTATCTTCCACTTCCCTTCAGGATCGCCAGACCCCTCATGCCAGATATCCATAATTCTAAGATCAAAGCTATAGATGACACTGGGGGGATTAACAACCTCCTTGCACGTAGAGGAGGCATAGTAACAAATGTGCATTTGCTGTTAACCATGCTCGCGGTACTTTTTTTCAGTACTTTCACAATTTTTTTTCTGTGCCGGCGAGTCAGAGGTGGTCCATTGCTAGCTTTTGGTTGCTAAGGGGATGTGTATCGACCACCCTATATAAATGAATGGAACTTGACATAAATTTGCTAGTATCCTGTCGTGCGTATTTGAGGTTAATATGAGAAAGGGTGGTCTCTATCGGCACGTCTAGGAATCCGTACATATTCACTGTTGTAACCCAAGTCGCAGGATGCAAAATAGCCATTAGGAAAGCAGTTGAAATTATGAAGCAACGTCTGCGCCATTGGCTTTGATGGGTCGCGATGAGATAATTACGAGCGTGTTGCTTGTCTTAAGATGGTATAGT
Organism: Anguilla anguilla; assembly: GCF_013347855.1. Classification (NCBI taxonomy): domain Eukaryota; kingdom Metazoa; phylum Chordata; class Actinopteri; order Anguilliformes; family Anguillidae; genus Anguilla; species Anguilla anguilla. The sequence goes on from NC_049208.1 coordinate 43,429,527, forward strand.
AAATAAGGCTGTATTAGTATTACTAAATGTGTGTGTATGTATGAAGTAGATTTTTTAAATACAGTTTATTATGTGTATTTTTACAGGACTTGCATTTTAATAGGTAACAATGTCCAGTTATTTCTCAAAAATACGAAGTAACAACGGGCAAGCACCAGCTATAATAATCGCAGGGATTCAAGCAACTAGTTTCACAATTCCCTAGTGGGGTACAAAGTTAAATTATGTATTTTTACAAATTTTTGAAATGTAGTTTGTTCCTGAGGTCAGGTTGCACCCCACAGCACAACAACCTGAGCCTAACATCAGTCTGCTCATCAGTTTAACTTTCACTCCGTTTGTGATCGGTGTAATCGGTGCCAGTAAACACAAACCCAATAATAAACAAACACAGAGCGGAAGTTAATTTAGGGCCAAGTGCATAACCTTGGCAACGCGCGTGCGATGAAAGCGTCTATAAATGAGAGGTAGGATCTTGTACATTGTCAATCATAAAGATCAAGCGCATAATGTATTTTAAAAGTTGTATTGACTGTTTTACAAAACAAAATAATGAACATCACACCTGAATCTATGAATTCATCAGCAGATGATCCAGTTGTTCCTCTAGAAGAGGCTCCGCCTAACCCTCCTGATCAGGTTATTCCTGCCATGAATGTGCAGGATGGGGAGCAACCACAAGCATCCTAAACACCAGAAAAAGAAAACGCTGCAGAATTTTGCAAAAAGAGAAGTCAAAATTACGGAAGACAATGCTAAAACTGAAAAGGGAATTGGCAACCAGAAAAAAAAAACTTCTGAGAAATTGCAGAAGTCCATAGAAAGGTTAAGGAAAGGCAAAAAAACAGTCAGTGAAAGAAACAAGCCAAGAGGTACAAAGAAACTTGCCCTGGTGAGAAAGGAAGAAGTGGTTAAATTTCTCTGTCGGGACGAGAACAGCTGCATGCTAAAAAAGGATACAATAACTAAAAACAAAAACAAACAACAGAGGCGAGTGTTAATTAAACCCCTCACTGAGCTCCATGTTCAGTTTAATTCTGAAATGAAAAAGCCTTTCTTGGGGTCATACAGACAGTTTGTTTACTACTGTCCATTTTATGTGACACCACCCAAAGCATCAGATCGGAACACGTGCATGCATTGACCATGAAAATGTCAAGCTTTTAGTAGACAAACTGCAGCAGAAAGGTCTGCTGCAAACTGCCAGCATTTCAGAGCTGCTGACGTCAATCGTATGTGATCCACAAAGCAAGGAGTGCATGTATCGGATCTGTGCGAAGTGCTGTTACAATGACATCGAGGTGGCAGTACCTCAGGAGGAAGTACCTGTTGCATGGCAGCAGTGGTCACGAGAGACAAAATCGGATGGACAGAGAACATTTGCAAATTTAGCTAAGACGACGCAAAGTGGAACTATGGTCTGACCTATTGGAGCTGTTCAACCAGAAACTTGATTCTCTGGCTAAACATCACTTCAACTGGTTGCACCAAGCCAAAGAGTGCAGGGGATTAAAAGAAACCCTGATGGAGAATGAAGTTTGCATTCATGTAGGCTTTTCAGAAAATTTTTCATGCAAGCTGAAAAGCGAAGTCCAAGCTTTTCATTTCGGAGGAAGCAGGAAACAGGCCACAGTTCACACGTGTAGCCTATACAGCACATGGTTGTCAGTCATATGCCACCATCTCTTCATCCCTTCGGCATGATGAACGTGCTATATGCACTTAGAGCCGGTGCTGAAGGATGTGAGGGAGAGGTGCAATCCTCCCCCCACAACTTTGCATGTCATGAGTGATGGACCTGTCACACAGTACAGGAATAAGAAGAACTTTTACCTTCTTGGCACAATACCATTTCTCTCCGGCATCAAGTGTGTGACGTGGAACTTCTCCGAGAAGTCCCATGGCAAAGGGGCTCCTGATGGAGTTGGTGGGGCTGTGAAACGCATTGCAGACTCTGCTGTTCAAAGAGATGCAAATGTGCAGACCCCAGAGGATCTGTACAACCTGTTAAAGGAAAAGGAGTCAAGCATCAAGTATTATTGGATCTCTGATGAAGACATTGAGAGATATGATGAGGCTCTTCTAGACGATGTTCCAGCTATGAGGAACACTAAAAATCCACCAGGTGACCTCAGCACAACCTGGCAAAATCCAGCACAGGGAGATCTCCTGTTTCTGTAGCAGACCAGAGATCTGCCAATGTCATAATCCCTCAGAAGTGGACTTCCAGAATACAACTGAGGTCCCTCCCATGTGTACCCAAGCCAAAGAAAACCCCCATGATCTGAATGGGAAATTCATACGTGTGAAGTGTGACGGTCAACCTTTTGTGCGGCGAGTCCTCAAGGTGGTGGGCAATGAAATCGAGGTGAGCTGCATGCAGCAGTCAGGAGGGAAGAATGCTTTAATTTGTCCTCATCTTCTTGACATTATATTCTACTACACATTAGATGTGCTGGAAGTGATCTCCGAGCCAGAGCGCCTATATACACGCCACTCAAAGCTGAACAGTACAGATTGGGACAGTTTTACAAGAAACACCTGAATGAAAAAAAACAAAAAAAACAATTCACAATGCCACAAGTGCCTGAAAGAATGTTTGATGGTTTATCTAATACACTGAATTTCTTTAGGCTTGTAAAATCAGCAGCTTCAGGTAGCAAGCCTTTTTTCAACATGTTTGCACTGCTTTATGTGTATTCAGAAAGTATTGTCTTTTGTGTTTCCTGAAAGCAATGTTCCATCATATGAAATTGTATGAGGCTTGATGTTTCATTTTAAGCATTGATCAAATGTTGTCTTATTGACATTACCATTGTTGCAGTATTGTTTTAAATGCTGAATGTGCAGTATTGTTTTGAATGCTGACCTGAATGAAATGTAGTTCTCATTATTGAAATGTGTTCCAGTTTTATTTTTAAAGCATTGATCAAATGTTGTCTTATTGACATTACAATTGTTGCAGTATTGTTTTGGATGCTGAATGTGCAGTATTTGAATGCTGGCCTGAATTAAATGTATTATTAAGTTCCAGTATAAAATGCTCAGGTTTCAAATAAAAGCCAAATTAAACCAGATTAAAATGCATTTACATATCCTTCTTTTTATTTTGTGAATATCAATCGTTATTGAGCACAATGTCAGGTCATGACTGGTCATGGTCAGGTGGTGCAACCAGCAAATTTACATTTAAATGTATCCATTCCCATTGCAACTGCAAAATTAAATCAGAAATATAACCGAAAATCTTTAAATAATGTATACAAATAATTTTTACTGTTAAAGTTTTTTTCTTTCTCTCTATGGGAAATAAGGTGCTTGAAAACAAAAAGAAGTGGCCATTTCTATAAATAGAATAAAACTGCCATACAAAAAGAAATTTAAGTGGAATTTACCATGTGATGTGTATTTTATACACTACAATGATTCATATTTGCAGGTTTTCAGTAGTGGTAAATACGTTAAAAGTGTATTATTCAAAATTCATATATGGTCGCACCACCTGACATTTTCTGGGTGGTAAAATCTGAAATCTTATTTAAAAATGTATTTATATCAACTTAAAAGCTATGAAACAAATACAAATACACAGGATACATTCTTATGGAATTAAGAATGTATTTAAAATCCATTTTGCTCAGTATTTTTATTTTTTTTTTCCATTTTGAAAACCTTATTTGTCATTGACCCTTGTACATCTGTATTACTGGATTATATGGGGAATAAAAAAAATAATAAAAAAACACTATAGAGAGAGACACTGTGGTTAATATGCAAATCGCCAGGCTGGGGCAAGCTTGTGATTGGTTGGGCCAGGCCCACCCTGGCCCAACCGTGGAGCCGGGCCTGCTATAACGTCTGACTAGTCACTACATCCTACATCATATGTGCGGCATTGTATCGTGCTATACTGTGACAGTATCTTATCCCATATTACAACCAAACTGCTTAACTTATAATAACAATTATTTGTCATTAAAGCATATATTTTTGTATATGTGTGTTTGTGTTTCCTCTCTCATGCTGATGGAATGATCCACTAACAAAGTCAAATAGAGACATTTGAATTAATAAGTGCGGAGGGTCAATTCCCTAAATAATTTTAAGTGTTGAGGTTGATAAAGGGTGATCTCCATTTATTCTGGGTTCAGTATTCAGAGTGCTGTGCCATTAACAGGGTAGCTGAAGGTGACCCCCTCAAATTCAATTTGAAATAATAAAATAATATAAATTCATTTAAACTTAATAACTCAACTAAGTTCTATCAACCTTATGACAGTCTGTATCCTTTATTTTAAATTACTGACAGAATGTCATTACCACTTGTGGTCAAGAAGATATTTAGGAGTGAACCAAAAGAATTATAACAATTTCTATTGAATTAGTTGAATTGAATTATAATGTGGCCAAAAGCTGTGAAATTACACTACAGACCATATATATGTCTGCTACAATGAATCACATTAAGTTTGGGGTGATCACAAGCAGTTTGTGTACAATAATCAAATGTTAACATTCTGATGTTACAACTGCATTTCCATTGTATATGTAGATGTGACAGCCATGCCACATGGGGACAGACTTGCTGCTCAGTTGCTTACCAGTGTCTATGAGTAAGTAATACAAGTCAAACCTAAAATAAATAATAATAAAACATGAAACCACCACTCATCCAGTCCTGTACAGTTCAATTAAGTCATGCCATTGTTGTGAATTAATGATGGACTCAATGTGTTTTTTTTTCTTCTTTCTTTCATGTGAGCAACACCGAGCCCTTTTACTTTTGTGAACGGGATTACTGGTATGATCTCCCATGGTTTTATTTTGTTTAATAAAACTTCAAGATACTGTTGTCATTATTTCTTAGTTATAGAATAGAGCATTTAAGCTTTTTAGCTACAGATTTAATGGGAAATTAAAACTGACATAAACTTAGGCAATGTTATAATTCTGATGGAAGAAATTTTGAACAAATTCAAACAAATTTCTCTTATGAGATTTGTTTGAACTCACGTTTTTGGGGGAAAAAAATGACATCCCAACTCTGTGCAAAAGAACATCTTGTGAAAAACATTAGTATATCATTATCCTCATCTTCCATTGTAGTGGTAGACTCTGGAAATTGGCAGCATGTCCTGCGCAATGTGCACAGCTCTTAACGAGGTCATTTGTTGGCCATTAATAAATCCAGCTGCACCACACCCACTGTTGAAATATTCTGTTTAACCCAACTCTGTTTCCAGGTGTGTCACGCATTCTGCACTGTGCCCTCCTCGCCTCTGGTCCCAAAAATATCAACATTCACCATGCCCAGTGCACCACACAACAAACCATTGCCTGCACACTCGTGCCACTTGACATAAAGAGCCCAAAGTCTCAGTTTCAGTGAAAATATGTCAGTGGCATTATCTCCACGGAGTTATAAACCTATAATATCCATAACTACAATGGCCACAATAATTTGTCCCCACCCTGAAGTCTTTATCAGCTTCATCACACAATGGCAATGAATACATTTTGTGTGATTATATGCACAAAATTAGTTTTAATAGCACTTGATAGAGCAATTTGTATCAAAGTGTTCACTCAGTTGCTGAACAGTGTGCTGGATGAGACAGCGACACATTCCCACCAGCACCTGCTGCCTATTGTGTGGCAGGGATTTTCTGTGAAGAAAATGGGACAAACTGCCAGTATTTCTTTACTGAAAAGTTTTACTGAAAAGCACTTTTTTAAAGAACAAAAGTAAAAATAATTTAAGAAAAGTTCTTGAGGCCCATTGTGAGAAAATTTGAAAAATTACAAGATATCACAATTATGTGTAGATGGTTGAAATTTTTGAGATCACAAAATAGCAAAATCCTGGAGGGACTGAGGAATATTGAGAATTATTAATATTTAAAGATTACTAATAAAACTGATAATTTACATTTTAAAAAGAATAACTAAATATTAATTTTGACATCTGAATATTATCCTTGTTATTTAGCCTTAATTGTTATACTAAGTCTATTATATGTAAGGTAATAAAATGTTATACCTGTTAGCACAATTAAAATTCAATGATGCAAAAAAATGGTGATCATAACCTTTTTCTGAAATTGTAAGAGAGAATAAGCAACAGTCTTCTCTGAATAATAGCCTGCATTTTCCCTCCCACTGAATGTTCAAAATCTCAACCTGTATTTGAGATAATGCAGTAATTAATGCTGTTGAGTAGCTGACATTCTGAAAATCCTTTTTTCTTTGTGTTTACCTGTAATACAATTTAATTATAATGGTTTCCTTTAACAGTGCACTGAAGGCCAACCTTTGCTTATTTCCCTTTGCCATCCTCCTCTATTTCTTCCCTTCTCATTCACCCCTTCCTTAAATTAGATTACAAGACTACCTTATTGGCTGTCAGATATGTTCAAGCCTATGCACTATCATTGTTGAAGTCATTAGAAGTCTTTCATCTGGCTGATTCATTCATGACTGCCCTATGTGCAGATCATTAAGGAGGGCCTATCACTCATGTTCCAGGGAATTGTCATGTCTACTTCTCTTTTGTAATTACATTCAAATTTAAAACAAATCAATTTTTGGCAAGCTTCTTGTTATTGGCTGTGGATGGTTAATGGGTTTTCTGACCTCTGTGAAAGAGAGAGTCATTCCACCATTTTGACCCATTAATCTGAAATTCCACATGCACACTGAAATGGCAGTAGAAAAAGCATGCCACAAATATATTTGAATTTGGTAAGCAGTGGGGGAATGAATAAATTAAAAAAAATGTTTTTGCTCAGAATAATTGTTTGTCTGTTGTTAAGGGCCACCTGCTTTTCATGATAATTCTCAAATGTTTTTCCTTCATTCCAAAACAAAATTATTAATTTTGCAACAAAGTTGTACATTTTGAGTGACATTCACTGTATCATTAGACAGTTTCTCCAGTTTGTCTAGTGAGTTGAATCAAAATGTTCTCTCTCTTGAATGTTTTATCCATTAATTACTGACTTTCTACACAGTACACACAATGATGCAATATGGAGTCACAATTAAAATCTGTGAACACTTGTGAATGCAGAGAAATTTTTGAGCACTGTCTATGGCTTCTCAACTACTCTCCTTGCTCCTATAGATTCCTCCCTGCCTGTATATTACCATCATCTTGAGTCATATTACCATTGTATTCTGACTCACATTTCTGACACTGAAAAATATAATGCATTTGAGCCATTGTCATTGACGATCTCTTGAACATTGTTAAATAGTCTATCATTGTTAACATTACATCAAAGCATTGCTGAATTTTTCCCGTCCATTATCCAGCCCCAAAGTGATTCAACGTGTTTTACAGGGGACTTTGTGACTCACCTAATTACACATCCATGACTGTAATTAGATTTATTTATTTAATTCTTTGCAGTGATCAAAGTATTTTGGCAGCACATAATCGCATTTTGGAAAGGTAGATGAAGTAATAGGGTGCTGCCTGGTGTCTGTCTTTACAGGGTGGATTAATTGTACCATAAAATGGTCTGATAGAATAGGATTAAGGGGGGAATTTCAACACCACCAACATCAATGTAAAAACTTAGGACTTAACACTACAGTAATGTGTGAGATCAAACAAATTTTGTAGATGTAAAGGAGTCTTCTGCATTTTCAAATTGGATGTTAAATTCACGACCATGCCCCCCGACCGATTCAGCTAGTTACCCCCAGACTCAGCAGGCATGGCCAGCGTTCATGGGGTAGCTACCTGATAAGTATCAGTACTTTCATTGATAAGCCTGTTGTTTCTGCTGCTGTACCTCAAAAGATGAAAATGGCACGTTTTAATGTTCAGTCACTTAGCAATAAGACGTTTATCATACATGAGCTTATAACTGAACACAAGCTGGACACTCTAATGCTCACAGAAACTTGGCTGGACAACACTGGTCCTTCTGCACTTATTGAGGCATCACCTCCAAATTTTTATTTCGATCATACTGTGAGACAAGAGAGGAAAGGAGGTGGTGTAGCAACATTATATTCCGACAAAATGAATAGTAAACAAATTTCAATTGGTGACTTCTCTACTTTCCAGCACCTTGCAATAATTTTAAATTGTAATGTTCCTGTTCTCCTTCTCACTGTGTATCGTCCTCCAAAATGTAACTCCGGTTTCATGGAGGACTTTGCAGAATTACGCTGGGCACCCACCGCACGCGTCGCGTAAGCGTCGCGTAAGCAGCACGGCGAAGCAGCACGACGCGGCGCGTAGCGTAGCGTGTCTCCACTGGTTCCGTTTGTGTCGCGCAAAGGCTTGCTTAAAGATCTATATTCCTAGTAGCTCTCGCAGTCTGCAGTGGGATTACATCGTGTATTTCACGTTTGTTCACGACTGTTGATTATGGGTTAAGTGAATACTTTGGTGAGAGACCTTTTTCAGTTTGTTAATTTGGTAATATTTCGTTAACTCGTAAATACGTGAGAAAGTAAACGCTTTCAAGAATTACCATGAACTTAAATCGCAACGTAGCCTGCATAACAATCAATCTCAAACGGTATTAATTTATTTGCTTGGTTAACAAGCGTGCCAATTTCATGAAGAATATGTAATGATCATAATAATAATAAATAATCCGTAATCAACCATTGGGAATTCCCGTGTTGTCTTGTCATTCACGTCAAAACATTTATAGGATCAGATTTAGTAAAATCAGCTAATCATGAAAAAGACAGTAACAGTTTAATCTTGAAGGGATATGAACACCACAACGCCATGAACACCGGAAGCTTTGAAGTACAAGTGCAATAAAGGCTTGCTTACAACTTCATTTATAAAATAGGTGCATTTTCATCGGCAAGACCACTAAATAATCTGATTTTTTTAAAGCTCTGTGGATTATCTGATTTTTATTAACAAGCCCTTTTTGAAAGCACGGCGAACGAAGACATCGGAGAAGTCAAATAGGCTGAGCAATGGTTGGTTAAAAACTACCTTCCAACACTCGAGCTAACAAACCGCTGCTCGGTGCATTCACTTCTACGTCATTCAATAGGCTACGTCTTTCTGTGGTGTATTTTCAAATTTACCCCACCCCCTCCGCAAAATAAGACAGCTAAACTAAGTTTGCCTTTTCCCCAGGTTCCAGTTATTTATTTATTTATTTATTTTTACAAAATGAAAAGGCTTGTATTTTTTTAGCTGCTTATAAAATATCTGGGAGGTAACTAGGGACACACCCCCAGTAATATAAGGATGAAATATAAATCAGAGCATGTATACCTAGCATTTTAGAGCATATTTCTGTGTATAAACAGGCCATGGTGACGCGCGACAAGCCGAAAAAATAGAACAGAAGCGAAAAACTACGCTTCAGTTCGCTTGTGTCGCGCGAGCTTCGCAGCCGGGACGCGACGCGTTCGCATCTGGTGGAGACGACGTCGCCCGCTGCCGTTGTAATAACAGTACTTCAACTACGCTTCAGTTACGCGCGTAGTGCGCTCGCGGTCGATACGCGTGCGGTGGGTGCCCGGCTTTACTGTCCATAATATCGACAGATTTTGATTGTGCTATTATCTCTGGTGATTTTAACTTACACATAGATAATCCATCTGACTCAAAAGCTAAAGATTTTAGCAACCTTTTAGATTCCTTTGATTTTACCCAACATGTCTCTGGACCTACTCATAAACAAGGCCACACTCTGGACCTGGTCATTACCAAGGGCCTGGGTATATGTATTACCTCTATCCTTGACGTAGCTATGTCTGATCATTTCTGCGTATTCTTTGATGTCATATTGGCTAGTAACCCTGTAAACACAAAGTGTGTAATCAAAAGGCGCTACCTAAACTCCGGGGCTGCTGATACTTTAATGAATTATGTAGCAAACTCTAAGGTTAAACCTCTCCCTGTTTTATCTTCCTCCTGTGATGATTCAGTGAACAATTTTAATTCTAAACTAAGGGAAATTATTGATTTTACTGCCCCAATGAAAACGAAGATAGTGTCTGGTAAACAGAAAGCTCCGTGAAGGAACAGTGAAAAAATGAAACGGCTAAAAAGGGAATGTCGCAGGGCAGAGTGTCAATGGAAAAAAACAAAACTGCAGTTACACTTAGATATCTACAAAGATAAACTCAGTACCTACAACAGCGAAACAAAATATGAAAGTACTATCCCAGCTCAAATCTTCTACCTGCCCCCTTGACCCCATTCCAACCACTTTTTTTAAAACTGTTTTTAGCTGCCTAGCAAATGAAGTGCAGACTATTATTAACTGTTCTCTACAAACTGGTATCTTCCCATATGCACTTAAAACTTCTATGGTAAAGCCACTTCTAAAGAAGAGCAATCTTGATTCCTCAGAAATAAGCAATTATAGGCCCATTTCAAACCTTCCTTTCCTCAGCAAAATCCTTGAAAAGGTGGTTTTTAAGCAACTAAACGACTATCTTAATGCAAATTGTATTTTAGAGAATTTCCAGTCTGGTTTTCATGCCCACTATAGTACAGAGACAGCACTTGTTAAGGTGGTAAATGACCTAAGATTGAATACTGATTCAAATAATGATGAATACTGATTCAGATCTCTGTTCTCGTGCTCTTGGATTTGATACTTTTGATACTGTTGACTATGAAATTCTAATAGATAGACTTCAAATTTGGGTTGGCCTCTCGGGTACAGTTTTAAACTGGTTTAGGATATATCTAACCGGGCGCAACTTTTTTACCTCACTAGGTGATCATACCTCGGAGAAAGTTGACATACTGTGTGGTATTCCTCAGGGGTTCATTCTAGGGCCAGTCCTCTTCAACTTGTACATGCTTCCTTTTGGGAATGTCATTAGAAAACATAACATACACTTTCACAGCTACGCAGATGACACACAACTCTATATCTCCATATCACCTGGGGACATGAGCCCTGTGAACTCCTTGATCAGGTGCATTAATGACACAAATTTGTGGATGTCCAAAAACTTTTGACAATTAAATAAAGAAAAAACAGAGATACTTATTATAGGAGCAAAGGCTCAAAGAGAAAATTCTCTGTCTATCTAGAATCTATGTCATTGAAGAGCAAACATCAAGTTACAAACCTGGGAGTGATCATGGATGCCGACCTAAATTTTGAAGCCCATGTTAGAAATGTCACTAAATCAGCTTTTTATCACTTAAAAAACATTGCTAAGGTGCGGGGTTTTATTTCACAGTCTGATTCAGAGAAACTAGTACATGCTTTTATTAATAGCAGGCTTTATTATAAGTAATGCTCTCTTTTCTGGTCTCCCCAAAAAAACTATTGGTCGATTACAACTCATACAAAATGCAGCAGCAGGAGTTCTGACCAGGACCAGGAAGAGAGCACATATTACACCCATTTTAAAATCTTTACATTGGCTTCCTGTCAGTGTTAGAATTGATTTTAAAATGATTTTATTAGTTTACAAATCCCTAAATGGTTTAGCACCTGAGTACATGTCTGACATGCTTCAGAGGTATGAACCCACCAGGTCCCTTAGATCCTCTGGTACTGGCCTTCTGGTTGTTCCAAAAGTAAGGACTAAAAAGGCTGGGGAGGCAGCTTTTAGCTTCTATGCCCCCAGCCGTTGGAACACCCTGCCAGAGGATCTGAGAAACACAGAAACAGTAGATGGTTTTAAACAGAAATTAAAAACATACCTCTTCAGCATGGCCTTTACATAGAATGTTCTTATATACCCCCGATTTTTAAACTTTTAAAATTTTTAAATTTTGAATTTTAAATTTTAAAATTAAATTTTATTTCTTTTATTTTGTATTATTTAGCTCTCTCAGTATAATGTTTTTGGTATCTCTATTTGTACTGTTTTTCTATTTTCTGCACTGTAACACTTTTTAATTACTTCTTTCTTATTTTTATGTACAGCACATTGAGCTGCATCCCTTGTATGAAATGTGCTCTATAAATAAAATTTGATTAAATTTGAAAGTTGCCAACTAAAACAAAGTGAAAAAGAAATTCAGTAAATTCATTAGCCTAAGAATTATGCTAAATGAACCAAAATTTTCCATTCCCTTTAAAGCCACCTGCGATTGCCCTGTGGTGGATTTCTAATATAACAGCAGGTTTATCAAGACTTCAAAATGCAAATTTACCTCTGAAGAAAAATAACTACTCATGTGCAAGTCCATTAAAATTGTTCAAATTAATTGTGTAATGTGGTGCAAATTTGTTTTTACTTCTGATTTATTTCAAAGGTTTATTTTTCTTAATTAGTCTGATAGTTCTCTTTAGATTTGTACTGTTCAGTTCAGAGTAACAGGTGAAATTACTGGGGTTTCAATTGCTTAAAGTATGGTAATCTGGTCACTGTAATTTAATAAAAAATGCAAAGAACAAAGAATATGGTTGAAAAATTGAGTTAAAATTGTATAATTAATTGTTTTTTGATTGGTGTCCAGATTAAAAAATAATAATAATAAATAAATCATGCACAGTGAATCCTCGGGACCATATTTGAAAAAAACATTGCAGTGCATGAATATGATTTAAAATGTCCAGATAAATGCAATATTCGCTGGACAAAGTTTTTGACTTCATTCAATCAAATAAGCCATTCTGCTCACCAGGCTACACATAAATCAGCTCTTCTGCCTGCTGATTCCTCCTTAGCAGTGTATTTCGGTTCATTAATTGGACATGCACTTCATCATCACGCCTTTTAAAGTCCTGTAATGTCTTAATTTAAGTCTGAGACATCCATGACTATTGGCAATGTTATGCAACACACAACATGCCACAAAGAATATTCAGGTGATCTGAGGGCTGTATTATAATGTTCCACCTGACTTATCTGAAGTCCATTTTCAGTACAGTACTCCAAACTCATCTCTATTAGGCTACAGTGCGTATTTTCATGAGTTTTCCATTAAATGTTAGTTCACCCATTATTTTCATGTCATCAGACATGTCTTTAATGGATATCCACTGTCCTAAAATTGGCCAATTTTATTTGTCATTACTGCGATTGTCTAATTCAGATCAATTTTGTGACCATCCATTATGCTGTTCTTGTGATGTTCTATGAAGATGTATTATATGTATTATTATTATTATTATTATTATTATTGATATACACAAACTAATCTTTCATGTTGTAATCTTGATATTTTCATGCATGTATTTGCGTGTCCATGTATATCACAAACAGGACAGGGTTGCGCACCACCTGTGTAGACACATTCATATCTTAATATTGCACCCTTAAAATAGCAGTGAAACTTAAGACCCGGAATTGGTTGGTCATAACACAAATATGTTCAGCTGCATCAAAAGAGCAATACGCCAACAATTGGTATGAACACACCACATTTTAAAGGAAAATGACTGTGTCTGTCTGAAACTAGCAAAGACACTTGCATTTGGGTTGCCTTAATAATGACACTTTTTTCTAATGACTTATTTCTCATTGGCATTTTTATTTCCAAACTCCCTTTTTCATTTCATAATGTGACTTTTCAAAATGGTAAGACCTCCTGCCATTCAATACCAAATGTGTCCTGAGGTCATGTTTTACAGATTTCATATTTTACCATCTTAATTGAAACACATTAAACAATGCAAGTAACCAAGCATATAATTTGTGGGCAAGATTCAGGAGATGGGTCAATGGAACTTCTGGGAGCCTGTCTGCATCATTATAGAGATCAAGCATGCGCATAGGTTTGGGGGGAGACAGCCATGTCACCCCCAGGAAAGCAGATTTCTCCATTAAGTCTCAAATGCAACTTATATTTCTCACTTCAGAGTTCTCACTTCAAATCATATTTCTTTAAAACATTATTGTATAGCAAAATTATAGCCTTGTATAACCTTGACAAATGCTTTTAATTTTACAGAGCACCTTAGCTTTAATCATAAAACATTTGGGAAGCCACATTTGATTGCATTCCTGGCTGTGCCTTTCTGCATCTGTACTTTGATCCATGGAAGTTAATGTTTAGTTTCAGGGATTGTAAAATGGTTTCAAGATTCCTGCAATTATTTGAGTTAACTATGGAAAATGGCTGAGGACAGTGAAAGGTCATTAAACACTATCAACGCTGAGGTCAGTCGTGGGGATTCATGAGCTCTTGGAATGGCAAAGTCAGCTTGGTTTTAGGAACACTAATCTGGAAGTGGTCATGGAGGCATCAAACGATGCTCGTGTGGCCCGTCTCTCTGGACCTGTGGCTGGGGATGTGAGCCACAAGGCTGTGCATTCCCCATGACCTTAACTATCTCCACCCCGTGCTCTCCATTTCCCTGCTCTCAAGCCATCTTGCGGTTCAGACCAGGTGAGCCTTTTTCACCTCTGCTCCTCCCACTCAATGAAGAAGGGAAACCCGGGTACCAGTTTTCCTCCTTGGGTTTTCAAAACTAGAAATAGTTTTGAAGTTCTCAGCTACCATACTTCATCTCCTGCTACCTCTACATCATTGTCAGAGGGTGGGGCATGGGGTGGCCTGGGTAGAGGGGGGGGGGGGGGGGCATGCCCCATCACAAAATTACTGGCCCTCCCAACAGCCAAGCATGTTTTTAAATTTGATTTATAATTTCAGCCTTTAACTAATCGGAACACTGACTAAGGCATTACACAGCTGCTTTTACAGAAGCACACACTTCCCATTTCACCCATGCCCCATGTGAGTTTTTTCCTAGGATGGTCAGTGAAGATTCAATTGCAGATGTGTTCTGAATTGTCCAATCATAGACACATTTGAAATTGACCAATTATAAATCATGATGTATTTCATGTCTTTCTGCTAGTGGGGATGTCAGTGATGATTTAGTCAAGTTCACTTGAATGGATGTGGACATTTCTATTCAACAGATGGAGTACTGGTTTATGGAGCAACTAACACAATTGATTTGACTGTCAACAACATTTAAAATGTTTGAGTAAACTGCCATATAATGTGCAGTACATTTCAATTTTTTTTATTTGTATTGCGCTTTTTACAGAAAACTGTCACAAAGACACTTTACAGAATAGCAAAGCACTTTACAAATCAGCAATAGACAGGGAGGAAGTTGAAACGTCTAAATCAAAGTATTCCGGAATTGTACCAATGAAGTTTGTAGCAGTGGTAGTAATAACAATGCGACCTAAGTCCGTCTTAGGTTCAGATGTTATGGGGTGAGCCAACTGTAGGTGCAGTGCTATAAGAAAATGTTCAGACAAAATAGGGTTATGTGGGTTGATTACAACGTCACTGACATCAACACCAAAAAATAAGACCAGATCTAACGTATGACTGCAATAATGTGTGGTACTGCAATAATGTGTGGGACAACATTTTGAGTGAAGCCAATGGATTCTAAGATATTCAAAGTGTGGGCCAGGAGGTCTGTAGACAGTCACCAAGGCAAATAGGCTGAGAAAAAAGGCATAATTGTAACATTTGTGCTTGTGCTTATCACAGATATTGGGCTCTATTTTCAAACCGGCGCAATGCAGTGCCAAGCGCAAGGCAAGTGTCTTTGCTAGTTTCAGACCGACGCAGTTGTCATTTTCCCGTCCAGCACCCACGTTGTTTAAATAGCAAATGTACTTGTGCCCATCTGAGTGCCCTTGGGCGTGTTGGTCTTAAAATGAGATGTGGTCAGGGGCATTGTTGGCGCATTGCTATCTTGAGGCAGCAGAAAGCAATTGACCAACCTGTTCTTAAGTCAATGGCGCAGTATTTTACTGTTATTTTAAGGGCGTATTATTAAGATAGTAATATGCGCCTACATAGGCGGGTGCACAACACGCGATATTTTTTAAAAAGACGTCATAATATTGGTAATATAATATTAATATTATATTATATATATATTAACATAATATTCATAATATAACATTTGGTTGAATCATGCTGTTTCCGTAGATGGTCTGCTTGCGCGCTTTCACTTCGCGCACAAGCAGATCAGTTTCCTCTGCAGAGAAGCGTTCTTTCCTACTACTTGGCAAATCCACCATTATAATAGAAATCCACCAAGGTGCAAGCACACCTGGCTTTTAAAGGGAATGGGAGATGACACTCTGATTGGTTTATTTCATGTTACGCCCAAAACACACCTATGATTAAGAGACTAAGTTCAACCCCTTTGAACCATGCGCCTTACTTTGCGCTCAGATTATCTGCAGTTAAACTAGCAAAAGTGGATTTGGACATGCACTTGCGCCATGCGCTTTAGACTGTGCGCTTGGACCGTTAAAATAGAGCCCATTGTGTTCCATAAAACTTTATGGAAGCAGGTCTGTCTACCTTCTCATGGCAACTTCAGTCATTCATATTCTCTCACCAACCCCAGGGTCTTGTTCATTTCAGTCGGCTACTGAACAGAATAATTCCTATTCATTTTCTTTTAAAAAATCAAATTCATTTTAGGATTAAACACAATTGTTATGTCTAGATTGTTCTTTGTATGCCATACTTATAAATGAATTTAAAATATATGACAATACTGAATGCAATGCATGTATCACTGCACTAAAGCAATTGTTGATTGTTAAAATTAAGAAGCAGCCACAGTAAACTTGGCGAAAATCACAGAAAGCTGAAAAAAGGTTGCATAAATCAGTGTATTAAAAACATTAATCTGTGAAATTAATAGATCTCATGTGCAGCAGTGGAAAACGACTGAAATAACAAGTGCTTAACGGTATACTATGATTTTGTGGCCCTTCTAGACTCTGTTCGTAATTGAGTCTCCTTAACCCTGCCCACACCTCCGCTAAGGACACACTTGTGCGCTACAAGCCAAATGTCAAGCGAAGTATTGAGGTGGACAGAGATATTTGAAAATAGCATTTTAAGTAACATGAATGATTCCATATAGATGGTAACAGTAATTAAGCAGTGTTACAACAATCTTTAAAATGAATGCACGCCTTAGAGTGTGGGGAAATCATACGGTAGCAACTGAATCGTGCTGTTGCAGATGTTTTGTGTTTTTCCTCCTTTGGTAATTAGCTATTCCAAACATTTATTCAAAATTGGGATGTATGAATCCTGTGTGGAATAAGTAACAATAGCAGGCGATATGTCTATCATAGCTGGCTAATACACGTGTAAAGTGAATGAGTTTTTAATGAAGTTATCTGTAACCCATCCAAATATTATCTTTATTTTCTCAAATGCATGTGGACTACTTTGTGGTCAGACTGTGAAACCTAATAATAGTCAGATAATTTTGAGCACAGTCTAAAGTCACCCATGTTAGTTTCACTTATAGGATATAGGGTAGAGTTTGTATAAATGTAACGCATCATAAATGTAACACGGTAAATAACTTTTTGTTCACTGCTGCTAGAGAATTGTAGCCTATATGCACAATTCAGTCCTGTACCAAATGGTTAATGGAAAAGAAACAGCATTTATCACACACATTTATTATAAGCACACACACCAGATTGGTCTGCTTTGGCTATTTGGTTTTGTGTGAATTGTTTTAAATTAGAATGTATTCAAGGCAAATTTCCCATAGTCGTTTCTCTCCTGCCAGCGTCTAGTTTCTTGTTTACCGAATAGGGGAATGGACAATCATTGAAATTACTGAATCATTTAAATAAACCATCATTGTTTAACATTTGAGTATTTGCTCATGGTTAAAGGGGAAATGAAGGAAGCGAGCGTAGATAATGTCAGTTCATTACCGCTGTCTTTACCTCGTCATTCCCGTGATTTGTTTTGTCTGATGTTTTTTTTTTTTTTTGAGGCATTTTTGAGAGAGAACGGCAAAGATGTGCACAGACCACCTTGTGTGCATAAGAACTGGAGATGGTAGGAGGGGCCAAGAAGCCTAGGAAGTAAAGGCGAAACTGTCTCCACTGCACATACTTCAGGGCAAAAGTGCTTGCTGCTCATTGAAGTTAATGTAGAAATCCAAGGTGATTTAACAACCAAGGAAAACCTCATCTGTCCATTTTTTGTGATTATAAATTTCATTATGTGCAGCAGTTTCTGAAACAATGGTTGTTGTGGTCAAGAAGTCTTGGGAAAATGTATCGTCAATTTATCCTCTGTACCACTGTATCCTACAGTAGCTTACAGTGTGAATTTAGTTTATTCCACCATCGACACATTCACACATCTGCATTCCGTATCAACACCTGTTTTCATACTCAAAACAAAAGTCTGTTTTGAGTATGAAAACGGTTAGGTGATTAAACAAACAAAAATTACTTCACACTTCTCTCACAAAAGAGTTGACTGGGCTATTGTCACCGTGTTTTGGTCGTTGAAAGAAAACATGAATTAGAAATTCACATAGTTATCACCTCCGCTCTAGGGACGTGATACTCCTTAAAGTCCCTCGTCCCACTACTGAATTTGGTAAGATGGGTTCCAGATATTTTGCACCTTAGAACAATCTGCAAAAGAATTTTAAACTTGACAAATTAATTTCACTTGTGGATGCAATTCATGACTCTGTGACGGAAGTATGCTCCTGCTTTTAACCTCTTCTCTACTTTTAATTATTGTTACACCTCTGTCTCATTCCTCATTTGATGTTTGTACATTTTGTTAGGTGTAAGTCTTGTTGGGTAACAAGTCTTTGTGTTTCATGTCAGGTCCCCCTTGCAAGAGAGATTTCAATCTCAATGGGGTTTTCCTGATTAAATAATGGTTAAATAAAATAAATGTGTTTTCATGTGTGCAATGATTTTAAATAGTACTCCATTTTTAGAACTCCACCAACATATTGTTTTGTTTTTCTAAGAAATTGAGACCAAAAGTAAGTTTTTCACATTTAATTTTTACAGTGTACATACAAAGTCATTACAAAGTCAAGTGCAGTAAAAAAAAAAATTTTTTTTAAAGAGAATAGGTAAAACAAATATGTTTACATTTCCTCAGACGTATAAAAACAGTCTGGGCTTCCTCAAGAGTTCATTAACCCGGTCAATGAACATCCTGGTCTCGCGTTCATCGAAGCCATGAAACTTCTCTGCTAAGGTATTCAGCAGGTATTCTTGTAGGTTCCTTGGCAGATCCCACTTCCCGCCTGTGCCGGTCCAATTGGTGTTGCAACACCAAGAGTGATATTTCTCCATGCCGACTGCAGCTTGGAACAGAAAACAGCCGTAATGATCGGAGCACCTGCCGGATAGCTGGCTTATCCTGCGCTCTCGCTCTGGTGTCAGCTCAGGGATGACCATGTCGGGATGCTGTCTCTTGAGTCCACTGAGCAGTGTTGGCGAAGGTGGTGGAGAGGCTGACATGAGCAAGGTGTGGCGCTGTGGTGTTGCCGGTGCTGTCGGGGTCCGTGCAGCTGCCAGCTCCTCTGCCAGTTTCTGGTTCACTGCCACCAGCTCCGCGACCTGATTCTGTACATCAGCCCGCGGAGACGTAATCTCTATTTGGTGTCGCTCTGTCATGGCAGAAAACTTTGCTGTTGCATTCTTCCGCTTTGCTTCCAGCTCTGTTGTTTTCAGGGCCAGCAAGCAAGACAGATTTTCCTCCTTGCTGCCTTTTGTTGCAGAGAGACTTTTCAGTACAGTTGCCTGTAATCGTTCATATTCATTTTAAAACATGAATCGAAAAACGAGAATCAATTAGCTATTTGTGTTGCTGACTGATAATACATAAACTGAACTAGCTCTCAATTTTAAAGTTTATGGTAGGCCTATTATGTTCGGTTTTTAATATAACAAAAAGGTTAGATTTGTTTTACAATTACCCAATTGACATTGGTTCGTATTAAATCGTATTAAAGAAAACAGCTGTTATTTTCTGATAAGTTATGTATGCCTATTTATATGTTGCTATTTGAGTAGCATTTATGAAATAGTGAAATAGTGTTTGCTGAAAAAAAATTGCCAAAACGGGTTTGATGTCCCTGTTAGGGTCTTACGAGTTTTAAGTTCAAACTGTTGTAATAATTTTTTTAAAAAGAGTTACCAGATCCATAAAAATATTTGAATGGCTTCTATGCTGATACCAACCCAATATCAGCTGGTATTAGAGCTTTATTTTTCCCAAGTACTAACGCTATCTTAAAATCACAGAACTCATTTTAAGATTGCGAATCACCCCGAAATGCAACGTGGCATGACATCAAGCACAATGCAGAATAGTGAAAGCTGTCCTTATGAGGAAATATTACACTCTGCTGCCCTCTACTCTCAGAACCCCAAAACAATTTCCTTCTGGCTTGCAGAACTGCCGCAGCAGAGGCAAATTGTCAGGATTCGGGGGTTAGGACCCAGGCGCAGAGTGAAAACGCACAAAACTCAAAAGGATAGATTCAAATAAAGACTTTACTACAAAACAAACAGAGAACAAACAAAAGGCTACGAGGGGCAATTCCAAAAGAAAACTCAAATTCTTAAAACAGACTAGACAAGGGAACTTAAAACTCCTCAAAAACAAAATACTAAAGACACAAGGAACAAACAGCTAGGGCAGAATACAGGCAGGCGGAGCACAGGCAGGAAACATAAGCAGAACACACACAAGTAGGCAGATACATACACGCAGGCGGAAACACACAAGGAACCAGCACCCGAGTCAGGCAAACCAAGAACTTAAACAGACACAAAGATAACAAGACACAGGTGAACTCAAAACACGATCAAACCAGAGAGGGAAGGGATAACGAGACAAACCCAAAAAACAATAATAGAATAATTGAAAACAATAATACAATTAAACACAGGGAAAAGCAATAAGGGAAAACGAACTGAATTACAAAACTGAAGTGCCGCCATCTGGCGGCCCAAAAAGGGAAAACAGAAATAGAAACACAGAACCATGACACAAACGCATCATGTGAAACCAGTGACCACTGTACCTCTGTCTTTTTCCCGTTTTTCCTCCTCTTCTCTTCTTCTTGGGCGTGGGGGGGGTTAGGTGATACTGCGGGCAACCCAGAAAATAGGGCCTGTTTAATAGGCTATGTAGTTACGTTGTTGTCAGCTTTTTTTGTGATATTTCGAAATAATGTCGGACAAGCAAGGATTAATTAAGAAGATGTTTATCTTCTGAATCCAGCGGTTCCAACAATCAATGTCCTTGTTAAAATGTTCAGCACTCTGAATACTGAACCAAGTGATATTGCGTGCTAGAACCCCTCACTTAACCTACATGTAAAATATATGTTATGTGATTTCATTTAATAATTTTTATTTAAAATGAGAATTATCAATTAAATCGCTGAATTCATTGATAGGTCAGTCTACAGTGCACTGGTGGAATCAACCAACAAGTCAAAACAAGCTCTATACCAGGTTTTATGATTAAATAATTTAATTCAAAAAGTAGCAATTATTGAAAACAAGAATTGAAAACATACATTCTTTATTGAATGCAGGCACACTACTTCTAAATTACACAACAGAAGGCATACAGCAAAACATTAAATAGCTAATCTAGAAATACCAGAAAATAGAGAAAGACGGATAAGAGAGAGAGAGAGAGACGGATCAGCCAGACCTTGCCAAAGTATCACCCACTTCCAGTATAAGTGCCACAAGGAAACCAGCTAAAAGCACACAACCAAGGAACCACCACCAAAATAAAAAGAGGAAAACTTCTTCTTCAAGGCTCCGACACCAACACAACACTTTTTTCCTGTGGCAATCTTAAATACCTTAACCAGCATGGCTTGAGGATGTTTTGCCCTGATTGGGTCGTAGGTGTAGGATAGGGAAGGGGGGTCAGACTAATTTGACATGGACTGGCCTCCCTAAAGATTGCATTCAAACTTAAAAAGGACATGGGAAAGGGAAATGTTAGGCATGTAGGGTCTCCGACCCCCGATATGGTGTCCTGTGTCATCTGGTTTGTCTCTTCAGAGGGGGTAAGACCCATAGATTGTCTGCCTAGATTAGGGTATCAGTGGATTTTATATTGCCCCAATCACATTTTCTTTGATGCTTGTGACGGGGAGGCCAGGCCACATTCTTATTGATCCCCTCTCTAAGGCCAAAATCTAAACACTACATATCCTACAAATAGTATTAAAATACACGTCGCAGCACTTTCGACACAAGCAAAATCAGAAGCGCTATCCTAAAATGTATTCTTACCGTGAAGAGTGCCTGACCCGCAACCATAGTAATATGTTAACACGGCGGCACAATTATATTGAGAAATACCATCTTTGGGAAAAAACGCTATATTCTGTAAATGCATTTAGATCAAACCTACCACACATAAAAATGCTCGTCAACCACCCACTTCTATTTATAATAGCGCAGAGTGTTTAAAACCATAAAACCACCCCATACCAAAAAAAAATAATTAAATTAAAACTGTAGGCTACACACATTAATGTTAAATATAGACCCACTAGTCTGACTTTGACAGCTTTGCGACTAAACTGGCTCTCGTTTTAGTTAAAGTAATAATCTCGAAGATTTTCATTAAAATAAGTCACTATCTATCGCTGCATTGGGTAACACAATGGTGATTAAGCCTATTTTTATATTAATTTACACTATTATTATTATCATAATTCATGATTAAAAAACTTGGTGTCTGTGGCGACATTCCCGGGAAAAAATCACAAGCGGCGCATAGTTAGTGACGCGTTTTTCATCACCCATCAGTGGTTGGTCCGCCAGAGAGGGTAGGCGGAACTAATGCAACAGGCTCGCTTTTCAACTCACTTGTGTGTGAGCGGCGTACTGTTTTTTCCGGTGTCTGCATGCGTTACAATAACAGAGAAAGGGGGGGTTGGGGGAGTTATGGAACCCTAAAAAGTTTTTGTGTAACATGAGAGATCATATTATTTGTTGATGTAGATTTCGTATTACATTTAATGACAATGTAACTTTACTAAATTACATAGCTATTTGCACAGCTAGCGCTAGCTACTGGACCATGTCAAGAAAGACAACATTAGTTTAGACAATGTTGCGCACAGTATCCATCTCTCATATCAGGTAACGTTGCGTTAGCTAGCTAGCTAATGTAATTAACACATTCTAATGTCAGCTAACAATTAGAAAAAAACGCTAACGCTACCGACCGGTACCGACCTCGCAAACCGTCTCTCGAATGCAATACTACCTTGTTGCAATGTTGCAGTGTAGCTAACTTAAGGCCAGTTCAGATCAATGATTCGCAACGAGACTGGGTGCAACTTGCAAAATTCCAAGACGCCTGATTGTAAACGTTCTAAAACTGCACTTGGCGATTTGACAAGGACGGTCTTTTAAAACCTCAGGGCAGGCAACAGCTCTGCTACTAGCCAGTTCACACCGCTGCAATTTTCTCTGCAACATTCTAAAACCGTTTCGCCTCGTTGCGAATCATTGATCTGAACTGGCCTTAACGTTACCGTTATTTACATTGCCATAGAGTTCATCAATATATTATAATGATCGGAATAAAGCCGGGGTATGTGGAGCAGAGCCGGGTCTGATTTCTGAAGACGTCATGCAGGAGAAAATTAAATAAAAGAATACGGCAGTATGGATTAGCATTGTTATTATTTTATTACGCTTCCTCATATGTTCCTTCAGCCTTTATGCCCTTTTTGATGAAATCTCCTTTGGTTTTGTTTTATTCTTCTTGTTCTGATTGCTAATTTAACACCCAGCTCAGCTTTATTCTCGAACAGTTTAGCTAGCAAAACCAGAAACACCAGGGGTAACATTTTGCAAGGCAGTTGTTTCAAAAATATCACACAATCATTCACGAAAAAGACTGCTTATTGTGCACGAGATACATAATTGCACGAGCCACAGCGAATCTTGCAAATTCTTCTCTGCAGTGTAAAGATGTTCATACCGGGCAAAAGGTGGATAGAGAACATTTGCAGAAATTGATCATCACTAATTCTACCTCAGGTTTGCTACGGCATTTTAACCCGGCTCGGCAGTGTAAAGACATCTTGAGTTAGCCTAATGTTAGACAACGAATGAGTATGTACATAACGTTACTTTTATAACAACCGTTTTTTATTCAGTAAATAGTAAGTGTTATAGTTGGCGTGCCAACTGACTGACGTCACACAGGCGATACTGGTTGGATCCGGTTGGATCTATGGGAAGTGAGGTCCAAAAACACACCTGCAATTACCGCTTCTCGCCATTGGCACCGCCATAGAGAACGAAACTGAAATCTTCGAGATTGTCACTTTAATAACACTAAACGTAACTTAAACATCCACTGAGCACTAGTGACTTACTACTAGTTAAGTATTTTAGTATTATTTCTGCAGCCTACTTGAGAATACTTGGTGTATGGAAACATCGATAGATCTACCCACTAGCCGCATATGTCCAAAATGTAAACAAGTCAGGCAGTTTTCACGGTCGGGAAAAATTTTATGACAACGTTGCTGCTGTTAACGTTAGCTGTATCTGGGGCGTTATTGTGGCTGGGAGACCGCAATACATCGAACACGGTGCATTTCTTCAGATTCGCGCTGTGTTGAAGTAAATGCTTCATCATATTGGAGGTGCTTCCTCCCTTGCATGAAATATCCTTACTGCAGGTGCAGGCATTTTGCTGTGTCGTTGTGACATTTTGTCCCATCCCCATGCAATGAAAGATTACATACTGTAGAGTACAGAACAACATACTGAATGATTACATGTTTAGGTATGTGAAACCACATTATTTTTCAACGTGATACCAATGTTTCATCTTAAACCATCATTTGGGCCAAATCTATATGCTTTATAATGGACAAATGGACAAACAGCATTTTATTCATTTTTGAAGAGTTTTTGGGCAGGAGTTTGGACCCATTGATATCTTAGACTCTACATTGATAAAAAAATCGAATAATTCCCACTTGAAAATGATGCCAAAATGAGTTGTATGAGTGAAAACTGTTGATTTGTAGTGAAATATATGATTAACTTATGATTTACCAAAATTGATCATTTAGACATTTTGGATATATTTTGAGACACTAAGGGACACCAGGGTAGACTGCTCACATTTTTTAAAATAGTATTTTTGCATATCTTCCTCATATTTTGTACATTTGTGATCAAGGAGTTTATGATTCAGAACATGTATAGTTTTACCTGTACATATGTGATTTCTCAGTATTTAATTTCAAACTAAATAACAACTCCATTTTTGCATTTTCGTCAAGATAATGGCATTTGTGTCACTTTAGTTTGTATTCATAATTTATATAAAAATAATCAAATCTTTTGTAAATGGTAAAAGTGTGTTGCTTTATTTAAGTCATTTTCCAAGTCTCTGTGATGCTCACATCTGGAGTTATAAACCCTTCAATGGAACACCCCCTAAATGGGTGAAGATTGGCCAGATTTGGTATCCGTGCTAAGAGGTTAAAAGTGTCCACTGAGTTCACATCTCTATCAGCCCTTGTCAGGGTGTTCTACAGCATGGGGGCATAATATAAATAGGCTGCTTTGCAAATCTTTTCTTTGTGCTTTGATATAGAGAGGCCAACAAGGTAGCATCAGATAACCTGAAGGCTCATGCATGGGCATAAGGAACCAGGGAATCTGCCATATATGCAGGGCCTAAGCCACTGAGTGCTTTGAAGACAAGCAGGAGAATTTTGAAATCTATCATGGATTTGACAGGGGGCCAGTCTAGGGAAGCTAATACCAGAGTAATATGCTCCCTTTTCTTTGTTTTGATAAGAAACAAGCAGCAGTATTCTGTACAAGCTGAAACCAATTAATAGATTTTTTTGGAAGCCTATAAAAAAGGCGTTGCAGTAGTCCAGTCTGCTGGAGAAAAAAAGCATGGATAAGTTTTTCAGCATCATGCCTTTTTAAAAAAGATCATACTTTGGCAATGTTTCTGAGATGAAAGAAAGCTGTCTTCATCACCTTGCAAAACTGCGGTCAGAGTCTAAAATGACCCCTGGGCTTGTTGCTTCTGGTTTGACTTGGGGGGGAGGACGTCAAATTTTCAAGTTTACTGAGAAGATGCTCTCTCTTATGCTTTGGGCAAAGTAAGATGATTTCAGTCTTGTACGTTGTGGCAGGGCTCGGTTTGCTGAGGACCACGCCTACTGGTTAAGTAGGCACACGCACCTGGAGTACATCAGTAATTAATCCAGGTAATTAAAATGTGCTTTCTTCCCAGTAAGAGTCTGTGACTGAGAGAGACGCAAACCGAGAGCGAGAGAAAAACGAATCAGCAAGAGAAAAGGCTGGACAATCTGTTATTTTGTCTTTGTTATTTTAGTTTGTTGTGTTGGTTTATTGTTTTTACCCTGATCCTGTGAGGGTGAAGGTCGAAGCGGTTTTGTTTGTTTTGGCCGGAAAATCCTGGATTCTCGTATCTCCGTGTATAACTCTTCTGTTCAGAAAAGGGGTGTGTCACGGTGTGTGACATTTGGTGCCGAAACTCGGGACAGAAGAGCCTCTGATGATGGAAACCTCTCCACTGGTTCAAATGGTGAAGCAGCTGGCCCAGATGCAGAAGAACCAACACCAGGCTGTCCGCAGTCTGCAGGAACTACAGCAGCAGGCTATACAAGCTGTGTCTGCATCACAGGCTGTGGATGGAGCCATCCTGGCAGAGCTTCTGAGGGAAGGAACATCAAGTTCCACCTCTACCCCCACCCCCTTACCAGTGTAAAGTTACAGAAGATGGGCCCGGAGGACAACCCAGAGGCGTTTATTGAATTGTACGAAAGGACGGCCATGGCACGCAACAACTGGCCGGTGGAGGAGTGGGCGCTGTGTCTCCTATCCTTGCTCTCAGGGGAGGTGCAATTAGTGGCCCGCAACCTCCCGGCCAGTGCCCTGGCCAATTACTCTACCCTCTGGGCTACCATCTGGGAAAGGGTGGGACGGACTTAAGACTGGCTCCGGTGCCACCAACCTGACTCCTTGAGTGCGGCAATAGAACTGGCGGAGAACCATCTGTCTGTCCGGAGAGGACACAGGGCGAAAATCACAGAAGAAACCTCCATTCCTTTCCCCTTCTTTCTCCTCCTCCCTGCTAGCTGTATTGTTCTCTCCTCCTCTTCCCCTGTTGCCCTCTCCTCCCCAAGGTTCCATTTCCCTAAACCCCCATCTCCTGCCACCCGTTCCCCAGCCCCAAATTCTAGTTATTTCCCTTCCCTGGTCATGGGTCAGACGAGTGCTCCAGAAATGCTGGGGCAGGGCTGTTGGCGCTGTGGGCATAAGGGGTATCTGAAAGGATTGCTCCCTAATGGACGTGAGCATCGTGGACTAGATGCCGCATGCCACCCAGCCTTCGCCTACTCCAGCAGAGACGTATCTCATACCTGTAAGTATGAAAGGGGATACAGTCCAGGCTTTGTTGGACTTGGGTTGTTCTCATACCCTTGTGCACCAACGTCTGGTTTCACCAGATGCAACTGACAGACTCACAGAGGTGGGCAGTAGGGTATGCACTCAGATTGAGTTTTCAATTTGGGGAGAAAAGCTTAGTGTGGTGGCTTGGGTTAGTCTCCGCATCCGCCTCCTGCTCATTCTGGGACACGTTTGGCCGGGGTTCAAAGAAATGGCGAGTAAAATTGGCAGGAGGGGCCCGACAATGGGGGGTGTGTTCATTTCCCTTTTGTGGCGGGTGGGGGAGGGGCCGTCTGTTGGGAAAAACCCTGATCTCGGTGAGTCAAGATCCGGGCTTGTGTCTGACATGGAGCCGGGTGGAGCTACTAGTGGACCTCCCTTGCTTTCCCGAGTGACTGACTTCTCCCCCGAACAATCTCAGGATGAGTCGAGTAGCTGACCAAGTGATTAAAATTGATGGTAGGCTTCTTGGCTATATATGTTTAATGTGATTAATCCAAACCACAACAGCAACAGTACAGCTGTACAAAATAAACTGTCTGCATATTACCACTCCATGCCTGTGTGGTTCTGTCGGACCTATCACAGTTACTTAGTATTTATACTGCATTCTAACAGACCTTGAACAGATTTGTTCATGAAACAGAGATTGTTGCATAATGGCAACTTGGAATGACAAAGTATAGATTTTTAGTAGGTGGAGAAAAAATATATTGTATTAGATATTCAGTGCATAAAACTTCTGTAAGCAATAAGCAAAGTAGTTATAATGTTTTAAAATCACCAAATTGTTAACAGTGATTGACAATTGCAGATATGATAAACAAGCTATAATTCAGACTTTTTGGTGTCATAATTTGTTCCCTAAGAATATTTTTTTTCCACAAAACACTTTAAACATTTATAAGAATGCACTCATGACATTTAACCAGGCCTACATACATCTAAATTTGATTTCCAAAACAAATAAATTATCTGGAAATGAGTAGGCAATTTGACTTGCTGAAAACAAGCCTCTATTTTTGCCAGACTTTATTATGTTCCAAAATTGGTGTTTTTAATTTCACTCAGAATATGGTACTATGAACTCTTATAATCAAAGACAATCTTACAGTATACTTCTTAATATGCTTCATCATGAGAATATTGCAGATCTGGACCATTTTGTAAATCTATATTATGTAATGTTAATTTCTACTCAAAACATCACACTTGTCAAATAAATTTTTATTAGAACCCAGATAAATATTTTAGTTGTGCACATTAGAGAGCACGCTAATAATAAATATTGGAAAGAACGGTGTGTTTTTGCCAGAGCAATCATGCCAGTAATTATTGTATTAACATTCCATTTGGATTGTCTTATCTTTATCAAACGAAAAGGTAAAAGGTTAAAACTGCAGCTGCAGCTCAGATGCTCTCCAGGACCAGGGTTGTGCTATATGCGGGACAAAACTGCTTAAGATATCCATGAAGGTACTTTTAACTTGGTTAAAAATGTAACTTTAAAAATCTTGTTTGCATGCCTACTGGCTACTCATAAGCAATACTCGTTATTGTGAATAACTCTCATTTTAGGTACATAATCCATAATATCTGATTTGATTTACCAAGTTTCATATCCTACCCTTCAATGTGATGTGATTAGGGAAAGAAAGACCCCTGAAGAAAATGGCAGAATTGTGACTCTATAACCTCAGAACTGTGAAACAAAATCAAATCTATTTCAATTTTATGCATCAACCTCCAGAATTCTGTGGTGTGTTTTTGTGTACGTTTATAAAAAACGTGGGTTTAAGTAAATAAAATCTAACTGAAAGTACTTTCTACTTAGGTTGAGTAAACATAACATTTATCACAATTTGAAAAAGTCATGTTTATTTGGTTTATACACCAAAAATCCACGAAGACTCAAGTCAAAACACACAAGTGGGATAGTGAATGAAGGAAAATGTATAAATGTATGCATGTATGTGTGTGTGAGAAAGAAACAGAGGTGGGGGGGGGGTGGGCTTGGAGCTTTATAGTGTTCAGTACTATTGTACTTCATCTCAGTCAGACTCCTCCCGTTTTGTGTGACAAACATTTGGTAAAGTGAAAAAAGTCTTTTGACATCCACTTAGGTAGTGGTTGTGGCTGACACGTACCACTTGCAATACCAGAGCTGGTATCTGTCCTCCTCTCTGGCTGCCCATACATCCACTGTACTTACTTCTGCTGCATTTGATTTGTCAGTGCTCATACACCGATATCACTCTTCTGCCACTCTTCGAGTAAGAAGGACATAGTCCTCAATGTCCTTCTTACTCAGACCACCTGGGCTGGGTCTAATACAAGGAGGGAATTGAATAGGTCAATGGAGGTGTGCCTCCAACACCATCTGCACCTTGGTGGAGCAGTCTGCCTTGTCAGCCTGGAACATCTCATTGCATGAGAGCTGCCATACCGTTATAATCACTGGGACTGCTATCGATCATATATTATAATTTATTAAAGTCGTGGCTTTACAGAGCTTTAAGAGCTATTAGGCCTATGTTCTTTCTTAACCCCTTTGCGCACATGTCAAATCTGCCCAATCCTTGCCAATTTAGGGGGTACCTTATTTAAAGCTATAAAACTCCAGATGTGAGCATCACAGAGACTGAAAAATAGATTAAATGAAGCAAGACATTTGTACAATTTACAATACTAATTTATTTCTTCCTAAATTATAAATATATACAAATCTAAAGTGCCACAAATGCAATTGTCTAGACAAAAAAGCAAAAAAGCATTTTCTCTTTTTTAGTTTGCAATGAAATACTGAGATATCCCATATGTAAAACAGATTAAACTAGAAGAGTGCACTCAGTAGAGTCCAGATCTCCGCCAGGCGTTTTACCTTTGCTGATGCAACAATAGAATGTACACAATCAATGGAACCAGACAAATACAATATTACAAGTTTTTACCATGTGCCACTGAAAATCCCAAAAACACAGATTCAGTGAAGTAACGCTAAAGGTGGTGACGTGTTAGCTAATTTCATTCATATCAGCCACGATGTGTTAGACAGAGCTAATGTTGACGTTATAGTCTGGCACTTTTGTTTCAAATCTGGACAGGAACAATCTGGACGGGAACTATTCAAAAAGACCAGCGATGAACAATATCAATTTCAACGTGAAAATGCCAACAAAATAATTGCCACAGATTCAAACAATAACGTACCCTGTTAGTTGGTGGATTATTTTGTTGCCATTTTAATGTTGAAATTGACATTTTACATCGCTGGTCTTTCATTCCAAACGGAAGCAGTTGTTGATCACTTGCGTGAGGAGTGAGGAGTTAGAACTCAATGTATTTCAATGGACAATGATGGAAATTAATTCAAATAAAATACTTGTCGTTGACCAATTTGCAAAATATTCGAGAATTCAGGTCCTTGGCCTGCTGTCAGCATGCACAACAAGTATTAGGCTAATCGGCCCAGTGGTATGCAAGATTAGCTGCGGACAGATACACAAACACACGCACAAACACACACACAGACGCGACCAAACGCATAATCCCCTCCAGGCTCTCGCCTGGCGGAGATAACTATACATGTCCTGGATAAAAAAATTCCTTGACCAAAAGTGCGTAAAATCTAAGCGTGGATATGCAGAACTACTAAAGATCTATGAAGCAAAAACTAAGCAGTGTACCCAGTGTCTTCAAATCTATCCAAAATGTCTAAATTATGCATTACTGTAAATCACAACATAATCATGTATTTCACTACAAATCAACTGTTTCAACTCAGGAAACTCACTTTTGCATCATTTAAGTAGGAATTACAAGCTTTCCATCAGTACAGTGGTCTAAAATAGCTAGGGGTCCAAAAACATATCCAAAATCTCTCCAAAAATGAATAACATTTTTTTTTGTCCACTATGAAGCATATAAATGGGCCCCTTATGAATGTTTAAGATGAAACATTGATATCAGATCAAAAGATAATGCAAAAACATTGTCACACAATGTGGTACAGTACCTAAATGTGTAATCATTAAATCTTGTGTGTTTTCCTGTGTCTACAGTATGTAATGTTTTCTTGTATGCGGATGGGACAACATAAAAACAATATTGAAACATCCACCATGTTTTGTCGAGGTTCCAGCTCACGTCACATCCGGTGCATGAAACATAAACCCTGCTGAGTTAACGACTGAGCTACCAATGAGCGATTACGTTCAAAATATCCTCATTATAAAATACCACTAACCAGTTTAAAGACACTCAATTTCAAAAACAATGTATATAACTGAAATATTTTGAGCAGTAACACTTACATATCGACAATGAAATCGTATCTGTGTTGAGTAGATAGAGACAGAGAATCAATGCTGTCCTTCTCCTCTTCTGACTTAATCCAGAAAACAGTATCAGCTTAGTCTATCAGCAAACATATGCCTTAGCCAATGCAACAATAATATTTTCCAAAACATTTATTGTCAATCAAGACATCAGCTAAGTAGCTAACATTTTCTGGCTACTTTGGTTACACGGTTTGGGGTGATAACAAGTTCCAACAAAAACAGCACAAGCAAGATAATTACCGGCCCAGCAGAAATACTGTAAGCTCCACGTCACTTTTGAAGCCCTTGGCGATTGATGTTAGCCTTTTTATTGTTTTGTTTTCTATTGGTATTGCCCTCTGATTATGTACAACATGAATGAAATGGAGGGAGGAAGGGGAGAGAAGGAAAAAAGAAAGAAAAAAATTAAAATAAAATAATAATAATAATAATAATAATAATAATAATAATAATAATAATAAAATAAAAATAAAAAGAGAAGCCATTATTTAGACCTTACTAACTGAAATCTCTCTTTCCACCAAGACAACCTCCACAGGACTACCTGCCTGTGGGAGTTTTATGGTGAGAGAATGAGATGTCACTACTCCACGGAAGGAAAAGGTGGACTGGACATGATCCTGGAAGGAACCTGCCAATTTGGACTCCCTTGTTTTGTGTGTGTTTTGTGATGTTGGTGTGATGAGGAACGAATGGGACGTGGGAAGGGCTGGAGGAGAGATGGGGGAGTGTGGGTATGAATGAGTGAATGAATGAGTGCTTGTTTTGACTTGTCTAGTATGTAAAGTTGGAAAATTGAAAATGAAAATAAAATTCTACCAAAAAAAAAAGAAAAGCTGAACTGACGTTCATTCAAGTCTTGTCTCTCACTCGGTTCAATTCCTTTTTGGTCATAGTCTTTTCTTTGACCGTTTTTTCTTCTTCTTGGTTTTTCATCAGTATACGTATGCCTTGTAATCAAAGGCGGAACTGGTAATTTTGGCAGATTTTATTCTTTGTTATAGTTTTGTTTTCCAGGCAACTAGCTTGCTTTAGCACGATCTCTGCAGTATTTCTGCTTTGCTCTTAACTGTGTAGCTAGCTCTCTGACAGCGCTGTGACCGCAGCATGATCGACTGGCAGTTTGGCTCTTTGCAGAGAGCTGTCCTGGTTGTTTTTTTTTCAGATTCAGGTGCGGTGAATGTACAGTGGCTGATTTCATAGCTTATGGCAGTCAGAGACCAGTTTCTTTTTTCCTAGAGCTTATCATTTATTGATAACTGTCGGAATGTGAAGGAAATTTAACCAAACATGAACAAAAGTGTTCTAACAAAACTTACATACTGCACCTTTAACTAAAACTTGCAGAATCTAGGCCTGCCATTAGGGCTGTAACAATATGGA
The DNA here is from genome assembly GCF_013347855.1 of Anguilla anguilla. Lineage (NCBI taxonomy): Eukaryota > Metazoa > Chordata > Actinopteri > Anguilliformes > Anguillidae > Anguilla > Anguilla anguilla. Next base: position 43,462,460 of record NC_049208.1, read on the forward strand.
ATTTTCTATACCGTGGTGCCAGAGAGAGATTTCATCGCAGTTAGGAGTTAACTGTACTGCTGTTCTGTGAGAGAACAGTGGGAGAGTAGTTTACAGTGGAAGTGCACCACAGTTTAGGCCCCAGTATCTTACAGTGAAACTGCAGTACAGTCGAGTATGTGGTACTGCAAACTATGAGTGTACTGCAGTGCAGTGTGATATGAAATAATGTGTATACCACATACAAAGCAGCTAGTAGTTGAAATATTATAAAGAAAGTTAAGGTACTTCATTGTGAGGGGTCTAATTTTCTGTAGGCAGGAGTTTGGCTGTGAACAGCGAGGTCTAAATAGATGACACATCTCTGGGATCTGCATCATTACATTAATTAAAATTGCTATGTGCTGGAGGGAAGGGAGAAAAACAAACAAATAAATAAACAAGCATTAATCTGCCACAGGGCCCCAGCTCCAAAGGTCCAGTGTCTTTACAACAGTGATAATGTGAAATGCTTGGACAGATTATAACTGCTGCAAAATGTACACAAGTCAGGGTAAAAAATTCCAGAGAGGGACGATCACTGAGGGTCCTCTGCCATTCGCTCTGTAGCCCTCACTGCATGCAGCACAGTGTAGGATTATAGCCCACAGCAGGCTTCCATGTTAATACCTCCATTGTGCCTTGCTGAAGGCAGAAGCAAGTGAAGGACTGTATGCTAGTAGTTGATTCTGTTTTAGATAAGACAATAAACATGATATGGGTTCTTTATATGGCACAATTATGGGGGTTTGATTCATCTCCGGGATAAACATATTTTGTTCATCTGTTCATTGCAGATATACCTCCCATTTCTGTTCTGTTTCATTAAGGTCTGCAGTTATTCTGGGTGTGTGTGTGCGTGCATGTGTGTGCATGCATTTTTACATTTCCTTTTCGAAAGCAAAGGAAACTTTTACACAATGAATGGACAAGGAAACCTGAACAAATCTATTGTAATGTAACTGCTAAAACATTGTCCATTCTTTCATTTGCGAAAGTACAGAATTTCAGATCAAACTTTTGTTTCAATTCATTTTTAGCTTGTGCATGCACAGATACGTATATATCTGTTTAAGTGCCAGTGACCACAGGGAGAGAAAATGGGGAACTGAAGGGCATGGACTTTTGGGTAAAATGCTCCAATAAAAACGTTTCCAGAAAAATGTATTTTATCTGACAGATGCAAAGAACTGGATAGGGTTTTTTGGCATGGCGTATGCTTTAGAGCAATAAAATGAATGGCAAAGTATTATCCTCACAGCTCTGGATCCACCCTGCAAAACTATTTTTAAAAATTACGGAGCTATTTTTCCTATACTGAAATGTTTAATCACTATCACACAAAATCTAACATAAATACAATTATGTATACTTATCCTCTTTTCATTATCATACTACTACCCCCCATCAGAGGTATTTTTTGAGGAAAAAAAAAACATCTTCAAAAGATAGAGCTCTCACTGCATTCAGCCACCATGTAAACTTTCAGAACACAAAAAAATTAAAAAGAGCATTAATTCACTGACATTGATAAAATCTATTTTTGCTGCCTCACAAAGAAAGTTACATTCACCTTCAAACACAAACACCTTCCCAATGTATAAACCTGACTCAGTTAACTAACTTACCAGGGATGATTCTTTAGCCACTTGACATGTGTAGTAGTATTTTGCAAACAATAATTGTGGGAAATAGCTTAATTTTAGCTTCCTTTAATCAACCATGCTTGTTGTCACTTGAGTATCTTTCTAGTCAGCCAATCAACATAAGTTTGGGTTAAGGGTACAATAATAATTTTTTATACTTATTTATTTAAATTCCTATTGTATGTGGCATCATGTTATTGTGTATCTCATGGAGTGGCGTAGGTTTCGTTTGAACATTGAGGGGGACACATTAAGCCGGGTGTCTGGGGGTCCTCCCCCAGGAAATTTTGAACGTCAATCACTTCATTTCCTGCATTCTGGTGAATTTTTATGCACCAATTCGTGCCTTTTCTGCATCAATTTATGGTGGAAATGTAAAGGAAAACACAAAATTCAGGGGGACCAAATGCACATGTTCTAAATATTGAGGGGGAGCTAACGTTAAAAAGAGATATCGATAGCTAAAACAAACTTGTAATTTTACAAGACATATCCATAACGTCACACAAACATTGGCTAAAATACTAACACTGCAACATTGGGAGTCACGTTAATTCCCTGCTTAGCAACCGAGTGCAGCTATCGCCAGGTAGTTTTCAAGTTAAGTGAACATCACATTCAGACAGTGTACCAACAGCTATTAACTAGCTAGCTACTTATTATCAGATATCATAGTTCATTCATTGACAACTAGCTAGCTAAGATTGACATTAGCTGGCATATTGATAGGTAATGTTACAAATATAAGATTACCGTTACCGTTCTTTCCAACCGCTGTGAGTGACTGACTTTAGCTGACGTTGTCATAAAAGTTTTCCCGACCGTGACCGTTTACATTTTGGACAGATGCTAGTGGGTAAATCTATCGCTGTTTCCGTCACAGAACTTTAGACACACACAAGCAAAATCGGAAGCGCTATCCTAAAATTTCTTCTTACCATTTTTATGGTAAGAAGAAATATAAGGGTTATGGGAAGTGAAGTCCATAGTATGATCGGCTTGAGCAATCACCTCTAATTGTTGACTACATATCCTATTTGTGCTTTCGTAAACTCAAACTTTTCGTGGCCATGGGGATACACCATTACTACTGTGTGAAGAGGGGAGTCAATAATTCACGTTATGTTTACAGGCGTTTCAGACCTTTCCCCATAATTTTGAAGTCATCTTTTATTGCTGTTGCAGCCTTTATTGTGTGAAAGCTTTACATGGGAGAGGGATCAGTTATGGTTGGGGGGAATCAGTTATTCGATTCTTTACAAACATTAGGGGGACACGTCCCACCCGTCCCACCCGGTTCCTACGCCAATGGATTGCCATCTGTTTTTGATGTTGATTGATAATATTCCCAGCCATGAATTGCCCCTCGGGGATAAATAAAGTTTATTGAATTGAACTGAATTGAATAATAATCTGTGTAGTTAAATAAACCTCATAAACACCTGTTACAAATAAGTTGTTTTCGCATAGATCGTTATACCTAATCATTTCCCATTTCTTTCCCTTGCCCAAGTATTCCTCAGATACTTGTACAACAGTACAGTTTATTTGAGTGAAAACCATCTTTAAATTTATAAACTGAAGATGCATTCTAAATGTGCTTGGGAATACAGCTTTGGTTATGTTTTGTCATCACAATGTGAAATCCTGAGGTAAATAAACAAACAAATAAGTGCTAAAGAACAAGTCAGGAAAATGGTGAGCATTGTTGGGCTGAATGGGCTGTTCTCATCACATTATGTACTGTGTTTTCTCTGCATGTTACAGGACCTCAAGATTAAATGTATTCATGAGTTTTAAGCAAAAGGACAGAGGAGGGCTGAGAGAGTGCAACAATTGTCTGCAGCAGTGGCAGTTTGTGAGCTGAAAATTGGTGGGGCAGAAAACTGCCCGATAAACTAATTATTGGACTCAACCTGTGTTCAGGTATTTTGTGGCCTCAGTGGCCATTCAGTAAAATTATTTTTATTTGCATGCCAAAGTTTTATCAACATTATTTGTGGATACACGTTGAACTCTTCCTTCTCCGCACTCACACTTGGAGAATATTCATGGCAAAGATCTGCAATGCGCAGATTTGAAGCAATCTTGAAGCTCAGGTTTTGTTATTGTTGGTTAAAGCTCACCACAGTAGTTAACAGAGTGGTATATCTTTTTTCATTAAGTGTATTTAGGGCCAAATTTACTAAGCCTTTTGTGACTATTTTCAGATGTAAATATGACACATTATACCCCAGAAACATGCATCATATGTAACAAAGAGGCACACAGGCCTGGAAGTGCAGTATGCGTGTCATCTACATGAGTCATCACAAGGTTCACTTCTCTCTTTAATGCCTATGCATTTAAGGGAGGATTGCATGAATAATGGGTGGAGATATTATAAGTGTGGCTTATAGTGTATTTTGCTGAATTGCATTTAAGGGAGGATTGCATGAATAATGGGTGGAGATATTATAAGTGTGGCTTATAGTGTATTTAGCTGAATTCCATTGAACTAAAGTTCATGCATTTAGTGAGAGTCGATTTTTGCGTGAAATTTTGTCACCTCTAAAGAGCAGGCATAAATCCAGGTGCAAGCAAGGCACAAGTATGGTCCTCAAAGATGCACTGAGAGAATCTATGCAAGAATCACTTTATTTTCAACTTCATCAAACTGTACGTTTAGAACGGTAAGGGTAGAAGCGAGGGGCAGTTTGTCGTTGTAGATGACACTACATAAAAATGTTGGGAGTACCACAAGTTCACAGAGGCAATCACGGGAACCTGCCCACTAAAACAATGCACAAAATGAAAACTTCAAAGCAAAAGCAATCTCGATAACAATATTGGGGTCGATAACAGTGTATCAATAATTATTTATCCTTTACGTTGATCTTTTTTTTTTTTTTTTTTTTTTTAGAATAAATGTGTTTATTTGTGGGCTAACCTGAGCGTGGCATCATCACAAGTGAGGAATTTTATTATTTTATTATTAAGTTTATTATTAAGTTTTTGTGAACACTAAAAGTGTTCATCTCAGCAGTTTAATTTGGGGCCACCGTGTTTTCTCCAAGTGCTATCTATATCTGTGCCAAAGTAAACAAATGGTGGGGTTTCCAAGTGGCTCAATCAGTAAATCTACTTAACTCAAGTGCAAAAAGGGTGCCACAGCCTAGAAATCTACACAGCCTAGAGTCTAGAGTTATTTTATCATTACAAGGGAAACTGTGGTGGCAGAACACAATTTGCATGCTGGGGACGAATTCTGTGAGGGTTCTTCAGGTTACTGCAGCAAAAGCACCCACCCCCTGTGCCCTAGACACCCTATAGGTTACATCTGTCACCAGAGAGATGTGCTTCTCCTCTGGTCAGTATGTAGGTGCCACAGCGGAGATGTGAATGCATAGGACTTCTGATTTTAAAACGGGGGACACAATGGTGTAAAGCAGGGGTGTGCAATCTTATCCAAAAAGGGTGCAGGTTTTCGTTTTAGCCCAGCACTAAGACACCTGATTCTCCTTATCAAGGTCTTAACTGAATACCATGATTAATTAATTAGTTGAATCAGGTGTCGTAGTGCTGGGCTAAAACAAAAACCTGAAAAGGTGATAAGGTGTCCCTTTACAGTAATAAGCATACTTCAAAAAAATTGCTCAAGCTAAATTATCTGGGTTCAAACATATATCTACTGCAATAAATAAATAAATAATATCTCTGCACAGATTCTCCTGAGTCCATCTGTTATCAGTCGGCAATGAGGGAAAAAATAAAAAACTAAATGTAAATTTAGAAAAGAGCATCTCAAAAGTAATTGCACTGGAGAATGCTGGATTATTCAAGCATAACTGTTTTGTTTTTGTTTATTTCACATTAAAAAAGAAACAATAAGAACATACAAAGTAAAACCGAGTTAATTTTTTTCATGCTTTGATATTTGTTATAATTAAACCCTAGAAATTATGAAGTACATTTTATTCACATTGTATAAGATGAATTTTATTACCGTGGCTAGCATTTTATCTCATGACACATTTATAACATGTTAGATTCTGTCTCTATGCAGCTAAAATAAAAATGTTACACTAAGACAAAATTGGCTGGCAGCTTAATTATTCCTGCTGCAAAGTAGTGCAAAATAAGTGGTATTGTGTGGTTGTTATTCTGTATCATGGTAGATAGCTGTGGCACGAACACCTGCATGTCTTCAAGAAGTTGCCATTAGTTTAAAAGCCAGGCCAGGCTGCTTCAGTTGCTGGAGGGGTTCATTGAGGTACTTTTCAATATAATGCTGGAAAAATGTTACTCTATGTAATCCTGGCCTGTTGATAATTTAGTAATTACAGTTGCATGTATGCTTAAGGTATGCATTCTTCTGTAATTTAGTAATCACAGTTGCATTTATGCTTAAGGTATGCATTCTTCTGTCTGGAATTTGATACTTTTATGGTAGTTTTAATGCTTAAATTCTATCTGCATGTGTATGATTTATTTTTACGACTTGAATAAGCACTCTGGCACATTTAAAAAAAAATACATTAGCAGAATTAGCGCAGTGTGTACTGAAACATAAAATATTAAACTTCAGGTCTCACAAAATGAATCATCTCATGATTCTATAATTAAATGTGTGCTTTTTAAAATCCTTTGATTATTTACATAATCACTTTTGGTCTGCTAAGTACATGGGAGGCAGTAGAAACATTGTGAATCTAAGTGAAGGTCATTTTTTTAACTAAAATTTGTGACTGATTCCTTTGAATGGGTGTTCAATTTAACAGATAAGATGGAAACATACAGCCTCATAATGAGTCAATTTCAGTGCTTTTTCTCCCACGCACTGCTTCTCATTTACAAATGCTAATTAGAGTACGGTTTACTATTTTTTTCTTCCATTTCATGGCTGACATTGGTACCACCCAAGTGGATTACAGCGCTGTGAAACATGGAGGCTAGGAGGTTGCAGCATTTGGGAGAGAGGCTTGCACAATAAATTCTAAGGGGGGTTGTTAATGCCATTGTTTTCAGTAAACAGTTTGTTAGTCTCTGTGTTTTTTGTTTTTAAACACATGCTTCTGATGCTCGAGCAGCCATCACACCAAAGCTTATAAATGGACCAACATTTATTGTCTTCGTTTGTACAAAGCCAACCTCATGCAGGCATGGGGAAGGCTATGTACGAACTGAGATCTCTAAAATCATGTACCCGGCTGTCCTTTATGAACCAAATTTCACTTGCATGTTGGCTAACAGTCTCTGGGTGAGATTCTTAAGATTTTACATGACTTCAGCTAGATCTATTTGTGCACTTAAGCTACTGCAGAAGACACAAAATGCACTTTAAATGTTAGACCATTTATTAATAGGAGTACAACAGCCCCAGATAGGAACGTTGAATCAATGTGGAATCCACAGATACATCGATTCAACGTCAGATTCCGAGGTTGATTCAAGGGTAATTTTGCTCATCAAAAACATGTTGAATTAATGTTAAGAATACTGACAAATATTGAATTTTCCCGATGTAGAATTAATGTCGATGTTTATACTTTGTTGATTTTATATTGATATTATACCTTCAATCTTTATTTGTAGGATACTTTTAGTCATATATGTACTGTCTATTGGGCTATAGGACCTATGAGATACAACATTTGCTCACTGGCAATCTTACAGTTTACATGTCCATTAGTCTGATATATCGTTAAAAATATCAAAATGTAGACCATATATAAGTTATTTTAACCACTTGGCGCACACCCCCTAGTGGTCGGTATGAGTTGTATGAGTTGAGTTGAAAACAGAAACCCTTTCTTTTAGTTTCAATAATAGACGACACACGAAACTACGCTGTATACGGAGTTTCACAGCACCACCATTGTTGCTCTGGTCGTTCAAGAAAAAAATATTCAAAAAAACAACCACACATAAGAAACTTAGAATTTATCATTTACAAAAAGTATTTAACTTTCATGGATCAAATTTAAAGGAATTTCCCATTAATAAGAAAAACTGAATTCACATTTAATATGTTTGTACTTCACGAAGACATGCTGTGGACTATGCTACAGAAAATATAATAGAAAACTCAATAACTTAAACCGTAACAGTTAGCTACGTAGGTACAGCTATGCTTTCAAGAAAATGTCATCAGTCCAACTTGGTAAAAATGGGGATAGCCTACAGTACTAGAATAGTGGTGGATGGACCGATTCTTTTTAATGTATCAAACCTTTCGAACCTCTCGAGTTTCGGTATTTTTTCTAAAAAATGGCGCCAGTTTCTCCATGACACTCCATTATAGTACATGCACGGTTGACAACTAGTGCTGCACGCCCCACCAAACTTATCTTCAATGCAAAGATAAAATATTCATTTTAATACATTCTGCACCCTACTTGTATGTAGGTAGGCTATGCAAGCTCAATACGATGTTACAGAAATGTGACAGACCAACGATTTGTCATTCTTTTTGAGGGGCAAGTAGCAGACGTCCTAGTTTGAGGGAACAGTTCATTCGATCTCGTTCAGTGTAACCCCAGGCAGTCTCGACTCGAGTAGTCCGATTCAGTCGGTCCTCACTCATTCAGTGCCGTTTGCTGCATTACGTAACATTAGTGCATACAAGGCATGCACCAGTAGAAATAGCATACATGGCATGCTATTTCTACTGGTGCTGCCCCAAAATATCTCAATGCATTGCATGTACCAGTTTTTGTTGTTATTGTGTAAATACGTATACATGAATAAAGTTTAATTAATTCATTGAATACATTGATTCTGTATCCTTATTTTATGTATGCATGTCTAGGCCAAAGCTCAAGGCAAGACAGAGTGACTGACTACAGTAAGGGAAAATATAGGATCAAAGGAGAATAGAATCAGCAATTCAATGGGGCTGCAGGTCCTAGACTTGATAGGTAGTGGGGGTTGGGGGGAGGGGGGCTATCAGGGAGTGTCTAAAAAAGACAACTAGACTACTTAAATTGACATAGTCAGATTTTGGAATTACATTGTTTACTTTTAGCTTTTTGTTGTATGAGATCAAGCTTAAAACATCAGGCATCTCTCGTTGTGAGTGCATGATCATAATAAAGCATGTTTTTTTTTTTTTTACAAGAAGAATACCTAGATTAGTATGGTACAGTATACTGACAGTAGATCCTTAAATTGTTAGACCCCAATCCCTCCCTCCTCTCTGCCCTTCAGTCACCCCTACTCCTAGGTCACCGAGAACAAACAGATGAAGACAGACAAACACAGGAGATTAACTACAAGATTATTCAACAAAAATAACAACACAAGATGAGCAGCAGGAAGAGGAGTGCCATTTGGAACCATTTTGTGTCAATTTCATCCTCATAAGCAAAATGCAAACTGAGGGATGAAGTGCTCCAGAAAGTGAAGAAGGCGACAGCAGTTTGTCTCTGTCACAAAAAAAAAAAAAAAAAAATCAGGAGGCTCAGAAGGTTAAATTCAAACAAAGACTTTACTTTCAAAAAAGGTAAACTGAAAACAATCAAAAGGCCACGAAGGGCAATTCTCAAAAACACAAAAACACACAGAGCTCAAGGAACACACGAGGGCAGAAAACAGTCAGGGCAGAACACATGCAGGCAGAACACAAGGAATCAGCACCTTGTGGGCAGGGCAGGCGGCCACAGCGAGACTCTGGACAGGGCAGACGGCCCCTGCGGCACTCTGGACAGGGCAGGTGGCTTCTTCTGGACACTGGGCAGTGAGGGCTCCTGGACACTGGGCTGTGAGGGCTCCTTAGCCAGTGGGGGCATCTCTGTACACCCCTGAAGATAATTCTTGCACTGGAGGGCCAACGCCACGAGGGCTTCATAGTCAGACGACCTGCCAAGCCCAGAGTAAACCAGCCCACCATGGAGGGAGTCCCTCAGACCATCACGAAACAGCTCACACAGGACTGCTGGGGTCAACCTACTCTGTGCGGCAAGAACTTGAAACTCGGTCGCGTACTCCACCACTGTACACGACCCCTGGCGTATGCTCACCAGTCTTAGCCCTGCCTCCTGCCCAGACAGGGCTGTCCTAAGGCAGGGCTAGGTCCCAGAGGGAAGAAAAAAAACCCTGCTGGGTCCAGCGCTGGCTGGTTCCTTCTGTCACGAATTCGGGGGGTTGGACCCAGGCGCAGAGTGAAAAAACTCAGGAGGCTCAGAAGGTTAAATTCAAACAAAGATTTTACTTTCAAAAAAAGGTAAACTGAAAACAATCAAAAGGTCACAAAGGGCAATTCTCAAAAACACACAGAGCTCAAGGAACACACGAGGGCAGAAAACAATCAGGGCAGAACACAGTCAGGGCAGGACACATGCAGGCAGAACACAAGGAACCAGCACCCGAGTCAGGGAAACAAAGAACTTAAATAGACAGGGGGATAAAAAGACACAGGTGAACTCAATGCACAATTAACCCAGAGGGGGAAGGGATAGAAAGACAGACAAATACAATGATTGAATAAATGACCACAATAATACAATTAAACACAGGGGAAAGCAATGAGGGAAACAAACTAAAATACAAAACTTAGAAGCCCAAAAAGGAATAACCGTAACAAAAATACAGAACCATGACAGTACCCCCACCCCCCCCAGGGACAGCTCCTGACGTCCCCAGAAGACCGACCTGGGGAGGGGGTGAAACGGAAGGAGGGACCTACAGACTAGAAACGGGGCACCAAAGGACAAAACTTGAACATTGGACTGGACTAGACAGAATGGGATTGAGACGGGACATAACAGGACTGGACTCGGGAAGAGGGACTGGACTAAGGAACAGGACTCGGGACTGGACCGGACAGAAACAGAAACAGGACTCGGGACTAGACCAGACAGAAATAGAAACAGGACTCGGGACTGGACAGAAACAGGACTCGGGACTGGACCGGACAGAAACAGAAACAGGACTCGGGACTGGACCGGACAGAAACAGAACAGCACTCTGGCGGCCCAAAAGGGAATAACCGTAACAAAAATACAGAATCGTGACAGTCTCACCACTGACTGTTGGACGTCAAGGGCCACAGTGAACTTCATGTTAGTACCATTATGTGGATGGGTTTCAACTCACCTCACATCTACTAGACTGTTTTTCATTCACAGAGAGGCATACAGCACCAAACCTTGCTGAGGAGCTCTGGCTTAAACAAGATGTGGTAACAAGGTGGAACTCCACATATCACATGCTTGAAAGGTTTGTGGAGATGAAAGACGCCATAATCACCACACTAGCACTTGTCAACCCCACGCTCAACACCTTTTCTGCCGAAGAGTAGGAGATAATGCAGCAGGCTTGTGAAGCACTGAACCCTTTTCACGAAGTCAGTGCAGATAAGTAAGTTGCTATATGAATAATAAATGTATTCATTAACATTCATAATGTTAAATCATAATTACATTACATTACATTTACATTACATTACATTACATTATAGGCATTTAGCAGACGCTCTTATCCAGAGCGACTTACACAACTTTTTTTTTTTTTTTTACATAGCATTTTACATTGTATCCATTTATACAGCTGGATATATACTGAAGCAATTTCGGTTAAGTACCTTGCTCAAGGGTACAACGGCAGTGTCCTACCCGGGAATCGAACCTGCGACCTTTCGGTTACAAGTCTAGTTCCTTACCCACTGTGCTACACTCCGTTAATAATGTTAACCTAAATCATGATAGAAATTGTAACTATGTTCTAATCTACAGATTCTCATGTGACATTATTTCATTTATTTCTATCTATTTTGTTACAGGTTTGTGACTGCCTCCAAAGTCATCCTGATGGCAAAAGGCCTACCAAGGATTGTGGCAAACCTGAGACGGCAAGGTTCAGTCCACCAGCCAATCACTGACTTGTTGGGGAAAATGCAGTCTGAACTTGGAGGGAGATTCAGCCGAGTTGAGGATTCCCATGTTCTTGCTGAGGCCACGATTATTGACCCAAGGTTCAAGAAGGCTGCATTTACAGATGACAGAGCAGCTGATTCAGCAGTCTAGGGCATCACTGCAATGGCAGCAGTGTGAGCCTGCAGACCAGCCGCAATGACCAGGAGGAGGACCAGGAAGGAAACACACCTGCACCACAGTTCTGGCAGGACTTTGACCAATGTGTGTCAGGACAATTTTGCAACAGAAACCCCTCTGCTGATGCCATGCCCTGCAGTGAGCAAATATTGTTTTAAGTTATTACTGGCCTACATTGTTTTTTTGTTTTTATAGTTTTGTTGTTTGTATTTAAATAAAGAAGACTTTTGCAACTGTATACACTTCTTTTAATTGCTCCATTCTGAGTCAGCCTCTTGAAGTAGAATGGCTTTGGCTTACACTGAATTAGAATGGCTTACAGCCCAGGACTGTCTCTGCATCTCACAGAAAAAAGAACGACAAAACGCCGGTGGAAGTCAAACCCTGCACTTTCGGTTTGTTTGTCCCAGGCTCCGACTCGAGTCGTTATTTTTTTCCTGAGACATGGCATAGTAGCAGGCCGTTCTAGTTTAAGTGGTAAGCTGACCACTCTTGATGCTATTTATAAAATATAACCTTTTTGTTGTCAGTTATTCCAGGCAATAGGGGTTGATACCAAATAATGCTTTTTGGGTGTACAGTAAAACATCTCATATTTGCTAAGCTCTGTATATTATATATATTACATTTTCTGAGTAACGAGCCCATGCTTGTATGTAGGTAGGCTATGTAAGCCCAATACGATGTTACAAAAATGTGACTTGACTACATCGATTTGTTGTTCTTCCTGGGCAAGTAGCAGATGTCCTAGTTCAAGAGAACGGTTCATTCGATCTCGTTCAGTGAGTGCAGGTTGCCTGTCTCAACTCAAGTCTGATTCAACGCGCTCATTCATTGACATCCTATAGTTCGAGACTACGGTTCATTCGATCTCGCTCATTCATTGGTTGTTCCGCTTGCTATGCTTTGAGCACTGCACCTACCACAGCAGGCAGCAGTTTTGAGTGGAAAAATGCAGGCAGAGTCCGATTCATGAGCATTCAGACGTTCGACAGGGTGACCCGGTACATACCGGACACTAAAAAGAGTCGTTCAAAAAGATTTGTTCGTTCAATTTTGCCCATCACTATAACCACAAGCTGTGGTACTCCATCTCATGATAAGCGTACAGTTAGTCTAGCTAACAACATCAAGTAGTCTAGACTAAAACATCAAAAATGTGCCTTTACAACATATATGTAACATTATATATGTCAGGAGTCGCGCACACTACCTCCTGCCACCCAACAGTAACCGGGTTTTTCTTTTTCCCTTTTTAACAGGAACCCACCCACCACAAGGAGACCAGGACGAGGTAAATTTCTTTATTTCTTTTACAGGTTTTACATAGTTCATAAAAATAGAGTACGTCACAACCTTACACTAATCCCAGCCCTTTTTGTACGTCATACGGAGCCCCAGCACAGGTAAGAGCACACAGCCACTTCAGGTTACCCTGCACACATGCTCACATCCAGCACACCATATAGTGATTCCCACTCTGGCTCCCCTGTACTCCGCTCCGGGAGGGGAGACCCCACTCAGCCGTCTAAGGGGGGGAAGTCACCAATGCTGAGGGGTTCTCACTTACACGCCTGCTCTCACCCACACACCACAGGACACACATTGAACAGTAACAAAAGAAATAAGGGTGGGATGTAGTCCTGCCCACGCCCATGCTGGGCCTTTCTACATCCCAAAATAAAAAAAAACCTAAACAAAAACATTCTGCCTCCAGCCTGTCCACGCTTCTTTCCTAGGCTTCTGGGCCATGTCCCGGACCACACTGCTGCGCCCCGTACTCGGGAGTCTTGCTGCGACCCCACACTATTAGGGAGGGAGCAGGAACTGGTTCAATTCCTGGACCGCTTCCGGGCTGTACTGCTGTGCCCCGCACTCTGGCCCAGTCCCAGTCACCGGTGCCGCCAATCTCGAGCCTCGCTGTGACCACACACTGCTAGGAAGGGAGCAGGCACTGGTTAAATTCCTGAACCCCCGTCCAGCACGGGACGCGTGCATCCCCACAACGTGGTTTCAAGATTCCCAGGGTCCGGGGTACCCCCAGTGCCGCCTGTTCGCCTGGTGCCACCAGTGTCATCTCTCCTCGCCTCCCCTTTCTTTCTCACGGGACCAGGGTAGCGTCTCTCCTCCTCCAGGACCGCCCTCCAATAAGCCACCGCCGGACACGCGACACACAAACACACTCACTCAAAAACAGAAAAACAAAAGCAAAATAACTCAAAAACCAAAGGTTTAATATCCTCACACGAGGAAACCCCTTTGTCAGTACAGGCATCTCTGTCTTCTGCCTCTTCCTTTCCCTCTTTATAGCCCATTAACTAATTTCAACGATAATCAGCTGCACCGCTTCCCCGCCAGTGCAACCAGCAATCAATCAATTACCCTGGAATGCATTCCACACACGGATCCCAATCAAACAATTCCCCGTGATTTCAGCACAGCTAAGCTGGCTGCTTGTCAGGCTCACCTCCTGACATGATACATTCACATCAAGCTAGCTACCTAACTAATAATCTGAAATGTTAGTGCTTTGCACAAATTTAAAATCAACAAAGGAAAAGAAACTAGTAAATTGTGCAGGTAGTGACAAGAAACCCTAAGGGGCTTATGTAAGGCCTCTACATATAATAATATACAGTTTACATGAATATTTACAACACATTACATCAAAACATACAATTAATCAAAAAAAAAAAAAACAAACAACATAACCTAAATAACATAAACCAAACATAATAATAGAAAATAATAAAATAGATTGAGATAGTGATGATAATAAAGGCAATAAACATACAAAAAAAACAGAAAACATAGAGCATAAAGGAAGGGTGTAATTAGTGAAGTATGTGTATGAGTGCTAGCTAGACATATCAAAATAGTTACGGTTAACGTTAGCTAACTTAGTCTAGTTAGCTTTAAATGAGAGCTGTCACTAAAATTTTTCTGTAGCTACTAAAAACATTACATTAGTCACCCCAGCTGTAATTAGTTATCTCGCTAACAGACAGCAAAGACAATATGGTACATAACGTTAATAGAACCGGCATCGTACACCCCTGACGATGGAGTGCAGCTCAGAATAGGCTAACCTGGAGTGCTCTAGATAAGTTTTAGGTGATTTACACCGACCTAGCTGGTCTCTTTTGGCCGCCCTCGCTTTACTGGAACCGACATGTTATCACAAATTGAGTGCTTGTCCCTTTTGACAGTCAGTTTGACTGTTGCTACTGTCAGTTTACCTATCTGCTGCTACCTGCCTGCCTGTGACACCGTCCCTGAACATAATAGTCTCCCATTGTTCTCATCTAATTTTCGTTTAGAACTTTAGAATGATGGAATTATTCAAACTCGGAGAAACTAGACTGATTTTGTAAGTTAGCATTGTGTCTCCCCATGGTAAGTTTATGGAGGTCTTAATCAAATTTAATAAATTCCACAGCCATGGAAATATAAAAAGCATCGCATGTCTCAAAAGGATCGATAGAACGAAGGCTCTATTGGACCTGTTGGGTTTAAAACCAACGGAAAGCTTGTAATTCCCAATTCAAATAAAGGATTTTGCTGCAGGTAACCCTCATGTCTGGGCCTTGATTAAGTCCTGGCTTGCCTTTTTAAGCCTAGCAATACAGTTTCATTACTAATAGGTCTATTGAGAGTTCTTTCCATCTTTGAATGGACAAAGTGTGAGGTGGCTTCCATGCACATGAATGTTGCTGCCTGTTTGGACCTGTTTTTGTGGTAACATAAACTCAGCAGAGAATCATTGACATAGGCTAGCTGATAGCTGATGGATGGAAAGGTATCTCAAGACTTTTTGATAATTCTATCAACAACATTATTTGAATTGAGAGATATGAAGGATGGAAAAATGTTTGAAACAAAATAAGTTGGCCTGACAAGACACAGTGACTGAGCACCAATTCCCAGTCATTGGCCACTTTATTAGGTACACCTGCTCATTAATGCTAATAAACTGCTCCTCCAAACAGCAAATCATATGAAGCATATAGACATGGTGAAGACATTACATTTTTTGTTTGACAAAACAGTCAGTCAGTCAGTCAGTCAGAACCTTTATTTAAATTCTCGGAGGTACAATTGAGGGCCAGGCCCTCATTTTCAATGTAGCCGAGATTACAAACACAATTAAAACACAATAAGTGTAATAAAACATCACAGAATATAGCAACAGTAACTAACATAGTAAATAATAAAATAACTAGAATAAAATAAAGTAAAATATAATAAAAAATAATAAAATAAATAAAATCAAGCACAGATAAGATCAAAAACAGATACAATCAGAGACAGGAATGTTCAAAACCAGCGATCTAAACTGCCCATAAGTTGGTAGAGAACTGATTTTCAGCAATTATTGGAGCTCATTCCAGGAGGATGGGGCACTAAAATGGAATGCTGACTTCCCAATTTCTGATCGAACCCGAGGGACCTTAAGCATAAGCAAGCCATTTGATCGGGTTTGATAGGGTCCAGAGCGCCACTCTAACAACCTTGTAATATAAGGTGGAAGCATTCCGACAATGGCCTTAAAGATAAACAAAAACCAGTGTTTATCACGCCTCACTGCCAGAGAAGACAGACCCACCTTGGCATAGAGGACACAGTGGTGGGTACCATAACTATCACCAGTGATAAATCTGAGGGCAGAGTGATAGACTGTGTCCAAGCGCTTAAGAGAAGAAGGAGCAACAATTCTATAAATAATGTCACCATAGTCTAACACTGAAAGGAAAACTGCTTCAACAATTCTTTTTCTACTGATCATAGGGAAGCAAGATCTGTTTCTATAAAGGAAGCCAATTTTTTGTCTCAGTTTGCTGACAAGATCATCAATATGGAATTTAAATGAGAATTTCTCGTCAAGCCAGATGCCAAGATATTTATATTCAGAAACTCTCTCAATTTTAGAACTATTTGCAGTGGATATACATATACTATACTAATCAGTGCTTCTGACCCTAGTAAACAACATGATGTTTTGCTTGCATTAAGAACCATCTTAAGCTTAACAAGAGCCTCCTTAAGGGCATTAAAAGCAAGCTGCAGTTTCTCAATGGCAAGCTGAGCAGGATCAGCAATACAATATACAATAGTATCGTCTGCGTATAGATGGACTTGACAATCGTTTAGTGAGGAAACAATATTATTAATGTAAATGGTGAAAAGGATAGGGCCCAGAACTGATCCCTGCGGAACCCCCTTCGACACCGGCAGGAACCCAGACTGGGTGCTCCCAGACTTCACACACTGAAGTCTCCCATACAAATAATTATGAAACCAATCACAAGCTTTACCATCTAAACCAATGCTGCACAGCTTCTGTAAAAGCAAAGTGTGATCGACTGTGTCGAAGGCTTTAGACAGATCTACAAAAGGGTAGCACATTGTTTTTTACTGTCTAGAGCAGACATAATATTGTTTGTAACTAGCGTAACAGCTGAGATAGTGCTATGCTTGGCTCTAAATCCGGATTGATGTGGGCTTAGAACTGAATGACTTAGAAAGAAATACTTTGAGTTGATTATTTGCCAGAGATTCCAAAATTTTAGCTAGGCATGGTAATTTGGAGATTGGCCTATAATTGTTTAGATAATTTCTATCACCTCCTTTGTGCAGTGGAAATACATGTGCCATTTTCCAGATACTAAGGAATATGCCTGTTGAAATAGAAAGATTGAATATGTGTGATAACTGCTCTGCGATGAATGGAGCAGCCATTTTTAGAAAAAAAGGATCTAATTTATCCTCTCCAGTAGAGCTC
Source organism: Anguilla anguilla (assembly GCF_013347855.1). NCBI lineage: Eukaryota > Metazoa > Chordata > Actinopteri > Anguilliformes > Anguillidae > Anguilla > Anguilla anguilla. Next base: position 43,479,937 of record NC_049208.1, read on the forward strand.
CTGGGATCAATGGTTTGCAAGGTCTCAAAAACAACACTAGCAGAGAAGGGCTGAAAGGAAAACTGAAAGGCCTGGTTCATAGTATATACACAATCATCACTAATAAGAGGGGGTGCTGTATATTCCCTTTCGAATAAATGCCCAGACTCGGCAAAGTGCTTGTTGAAAGCTAGGCAAACCTCATTATGATCAGAGATCAAACAGTCACCAGAATCAATGTGTGAAGGTAGGGAAGTAGTGGGTCTGTTTTTGATGGAGTTCACTGCCTTCCAGAATTTAGCCGGGTTAGCATAGGAGCAGGTAATTAGATCTAGGTAATATTTGGATTTGGCTACTCTTACCGAAGATGTTAATCTATTCCTGATTTGCCTGAAAGCTGCCCAATGTGAAGGGTCACCGGAGTGTCTGGCAAGAGACCAGGCTCTATTCCTTTCTTTAAATAAAGCTGCTAGCTCAGGTGAAAACCAGGAGCAGACTCTATCTTTAATCCTAAATTTTTTTAGTGGAGCATGTCTATCAATGACAGAAAGAAGAGTCTTTGTGAAGAAATCTAGAGCCAAGTCGACATCAGTAATCTCAGATGTGTATTGTATATTAATATGGGAAACGTCAGATAAAAAGGCTTGCTCATTAAAATGTCTTAGATTTCTCCTTATAACCTTGTGAGATTTTGTTTTCATTAGCCGAGTACTTCTAATGCAGCCAACAGGGCAATGATCACTGATTCCAAGCTCAAAGACACCCCAGGCAGTGATATTATCAACCCCATTGGAAAAAATAAGGTCAATTAGGGTAGATTTTGAGCTGTCTTTCAGATTTGGCCTAGTGGGTTCTGTTATTAGTTTATACAGTAGAATGGGCAAGAGACTTTGACTGTGATATGATTGTTGGTGCCAGAAGTGGTGGTTCCAGTATGGGATTTTCACGCACTACAGTCTCTAGAAAAAAATAAAATAAAAATAATCCAGTGAGGCAGCTCTGTGGCCAAAAACGACTTGTTAATGAGATCACAGGAGAATGGGCAGACTTGTTTAAGGCAAGAGAAAGGCCACAAATTCTCCAATAATAACAGCTGGTTACAACAGTAGTATGCAAGGGCATCTCTGAACGCACAACATGTTGAATCCTGAAATGGATGGGCTGTGCAGTCCCCAGATCTCAATCCTATAGAGTAATTTTGGGATTACAGTAAGTGGAATGGGAGGTGCGCAGCATGAATTTGTGGCTGAAAAATCCGCAGGAACTGCATAATTCTATCAAGTCAACAAGGGCTTCCAGCACAATGTTGAATCCACGGCAAAGAACTCTGGGTTTATTTTGGAGGTAAAAGGGGGTCCTACCTAATAAATGATTGTATTGTTTTAAATCTACAGACAAATATTCAAAGCCTCTTCAATATAGTAAAGATACAAATATAAATGTTTTTAAATGAGTCCATAAATATCCATAAGAGCTTGAACTCTGCATATATGAAGATTCAGTTCTATATAAATTAGTAGAAGTATCCTTTTAGTGCGGTACTGTATTTTTTATTTAATAAATATAAATTTGGGCATTAATACGTACTCCACTCAAATTCACCAACTGAAGTAAGTGTCGGAGTGCTGCTCCGCCACGCTCCAACCCCACTACACCCATGTGTATTAGCAGCCGCAAGCAGCTACAAATCTCTGGCAGTAAACCCAGCTAACCAGTAACTGTAACCAATGTCCACAATGTAAGAAACAAAGTCCTGTTCTTCTTGGAACTTCTCCCAGAGAGTCAGGAATGCAAACTGTAAACTATAAAAACTCTTAGCCAGTAACATGTTGTTTTAGATGGAATATTTATTAATTAATAAAATAGAAAAATACATTGGGTTATGCTGTAGATTTCAGAACGTGACTAGTATTTAAGGGAGAGCGGGGTACAGTATGTCAGAAGCGACGTCATTCAACTGCATTATTCTATACATTGTAACATGTAATATATATTTAACGCTAGCCAGTAATGGTTTCAGATGATATTTTCTGTCATTTAGGATGGGAGAAACATGTTAACATTTAGAAAAGACGATGGTGACTGAGGAAATTTAGGCAAACATTTATAGCAGGGTGCATGACAGTTAGTAGCTTACAGGGCTCGAAACAAACTTTTTCACCACCTTCCCAAAACTGTCCCGAAGCATATTTTTGTATGTTTGCTTATGTTTGCTGACAGCCAAATAGACAATCTAAGCGATCAAACACATAAAAAAATAATAACTTTGTTCACTCGCATTGCAAAGCCTGCTCATATCATCTACCAAGTGGCTAGAGATGACAACAATGTGATAGAGCGGAGATTCTGTCTCACGAATACACTGCTATCTCTCATTAAACACTGTGCCAAGTTAGCTTGGTGTATTGAAGCACAGACAAACACACACACACACTTAGAGGGAGAGAGACACGCTAGAAGCAGCCCATAACATTTGTTCCCCAAAACGTTGTTGCCAAGTTGATAACGTTAACACTAGCTTTCTGACTCCTGTTAACGTAAGCCTACTTGTTGAATCGAGGCTCTCTAGCCCATTAGCAAATGCAACCAACTGTAACTAACGTTGGTATCTTATAACTATCCAATCAATTGCTTACGACAGCATATTGTTGACTTGAGACCAGAGGAGAGGTTCATCAACCCTGTCTTCATCCTCTGCCTCAGCTGACAGCAGGTGCTGCTGGCTTTGCCCACTTGAGAGTAGTTCTGCTAGCTAGGTATTAATGTTACTCTAATTCTGGCAAACTTTGCACTGGCATGATCATGTATATGAGCGAGCGCCATTGATGAAGAAAATAATGTTTATGTAACGTGCTTAACAACGGCAGATCACAGGCTCGCCAACAACAAAAGGCTACACAGTTACACTTGCTTACCATCCCACAACCATCCCAAATGACAAATCTGATAAATGTTTTACGACCCCGGCTCGTCGGGAGTAGGAGTGGGGGCTTGGGATGCCATAAAATAGTTTTTCAAGCCTTGTAAGCTAGTTTAGCTGGTTGAAGGCTTGCTAACATTATCGTTACAATTCCCAACTAAATTATTCGCATTTTCTCACTAAAAGACCGGAATAAATCTAATTATACAGACAATAAACATTGTGGCCAATTAAATATATTGAGCTTTGAAAGCTAGGAATTTAAGTCTTACCGTTTTCTCTCAGGTACATCCAGAATTGGCACGTTTCCCACTGTTCCATAGCACCCACTGACGTCTGCCCGTAGAATGGCGATTTGTGAAATTGAAACAAGGGGGAGTGCTAACATCGTTCCACAGCAGCCACACTGAGGCTGCCTGCAGATGTGACTGCAGACATTTTTCGTTTATCGGCCTCTTGAGCGCAGGCATCGGTCGATACCAATTATCCCAAAAAGCCAGATATCGGCCCGATTAATCGGTCGACCACTACTAAAAATTAAGACAATGAGATGATACTGCTGCCAGTTTCTACAAGTACCGCACCCTTTTACTTTGTATGGCAGACCATATAGGCCTACCCTACTTGTTGCAGGGAGAGTGTCTGAGTTAAAAGTTCTACAACACAGGGGTTAGTGTCACTTATCTTTACACAGCGATTGCAGGATTATGGTTCTGGAAAACTCTGGGGACTTCTGTTTTTAGATAAAAGCACAAGACGCAGAAGACCGTGAACACATCACTCGACTACCAAACAGAAACACCTGAAAAACATGAGCAGCAATTCTTATAACATAAATTAGTTAGAGCAGCCATTGTTAGAACAGTAACTGAATGTGCCGGAGACGTCGAGGGACACGATACGGAGAGGGCTAAACAAGCACGAAAATTTCTAAAAGGCATAAATCCAGGAGTAAGCAGGGCAAGTCAAGCAAGGTTAGCAGCAGCATCAGAGATAGGAGAGCAACATCAACAGCACGCAGAATGAGCAATGGCATGAACAGGTAAGCTTAGTGATTTAAATGGACCTTGATGTAAGCAATCATGTGAGCAGACAGTGCTCCTTCAGTTGTCTGCAGGCTTTGCGAATTCTGTGATTTTTTAAATTTTTTGGCTTTTTCGTGACTTTTTTGCCATTTCTGCAAAGCTTTCCATGATTTTTCAGCAGTTTTGGATGATGATTTTATAGGCCCACACATTTTAACAATATTACCAATTACTGGGGGAAACAAAGTGCTACTATGTATACGGATTCTGGGATCAAATTCATTGGGATCAACATTCCCATCCTTGCCAGTTGCTGGAATGACATGCTTGATGGCCCTTGTCAACAATGTTGATGCCCAGCACTCCTGCTGCCATTTTGGTAATATTCAGTGACAAAAGGTGCTCCAGCAAAGACCAAATCTATCAATCGTGTATATAATGACCTGGTCTAGGGTCAGACCATAACAGGGTGAATGATAAAGGAAATGTGTTATATATGTGAATATACTAACCCTTAACTTGGTTAAGGAAATAAATGCGAGACAGACTTCCAGATAAGCTCTCGTCTTAACTTTACTTGGGGAACCGAGAACACCCACAAAACAGGTATCAATGTGCGCCACTTAACACTTGCGCATTCCAACGTCAATTACACAGTACTTCAATTAAGTAGTTCCATTTGGTTATACAATACACAGCAACTCCTCCCTTCCAGCATTAAGGTAAGTAATTTATCTCTCAGCATATTTATATTCAACACATCCGGAACTGCTAAGCATATACGAATAGTAATTAGTTAACCCATTGCTATGCACCCTCATAGTAACAACTCAAACATAACCATAGGCTCATTTATACAATATTAAACTTCCTTTTACCTAAGTCAGTTCAAACCTCGCAGGAGGCTTCCGAATTCTTTCAGGGCAGCGCTTAGTAAGAAATGGGGCAGGACTACTCACAGAGCCCTGTTGTAGGCCTGCTCGGCAGACTCGGGTTGAGCTATGCCTTGAGAGGAAGACGGCATGTTAGAGTCATTGCTTGTTGAGGTTTCTGAAGGGGCTGCATTTATCAGTTGATTGACATGTCTGGGCCAGACCAAGTCATGGCCCACATTGACAGTGTATGTCAAAGGATCAGTCTGAGATGCAATTGTGCCAGGCTGCCATTTCTGCGCGTTGATGCGGTAGTCTCTGGCTAGCACAGATTGGCCAATGTCAAAGGTGCGGACATCTGGTTGCTTCTGATGTTTGCTCCAGTCAGCCTGTTTCCGCTGTACATGTCTACGAATGTCAGGTTTTAGCAGGTCCAGACGTGATCTCAGGGGACGTCCCAGGAAAAGCATTGCCGGTGTCTGACCCCTAGTGGCATAGGTGCTCTTACGATACGCCAGTAGAAACTTTGCCATTTTGTGTGATAGGGATGTTCCATCATTTCCCATGGCTTTGATGGATTGCTTAAAGGACTGTACGAATCTCTCTGCAAGTCAATTGGTTGCCAGATGAAACGGTGCTGAAGTAATGTGCTGTATTCCATTTTTTTGACGAATGTTTGGAACTTGTCTGATGTGAATTGACTAGCATTATCGCTCACAAGTTGTTCTGGTAGGCCTGTTCTTGAGAAGAGGTTGCGTAGGAGGTCAATTGTCTTTGTGGAAGTTGCTGTTCTTGTACAGAAGACCTCTGGTCATTTGGAATGGGTGTAGACCACGACTAAGTACATTTAGTCACAGAAGGGTCCAGCGTAATCAATATGAATGTGCTGCCACGGGGAAGCGGGCCACTCCCAAGTGTTCAAAGGGGCTGTCGCTGGTTGTTTTTTAGTCTGCTGACATCCGCAGCATGTCCTGGCAAGGTTCTCCAATTGTTGATCAATACCAGGCCACCAGATGTAGCTGCGGGCGAGGTTCTTCATCCTCACCACCCCTAAGTGCCCTTCGTGTAGCATGTCAAGCACCTTGGAATGGAGGTTCGGAGGAATGACCACTCTTGTGCCCAACGACACAACCCTGGCTCACTGAAAGCTGGTCACGGCGCGATGAGTAGGCAGGAAGAAGCGGATCACCTTTCATTGGCCAGCCTTTCACTGTTACGTCATATACCTTAGATAAGGTTGGGTCACGACCTGTGTCTAAGTGGATTTCGACGCTTGTGACTGGCAAATGCTCCATTTGTGCAACGTGGAACATTTACACCGCATCCTTTGCCTCATAATTAGCCGATGACTCCAGTGGGAGCCGTGACAGACCATCAGCGTTTCCATGTTGTTTGGTGCCTTTGTATTCAATAGTGTATGATTGTGCGCCTAAAAATAATGCCCAGCGCTGTAAACGTGCCGCTGCCATGGCTGGGACACAATTCTGTGGATTGAAAATGGAGACAAGAGGCTGATGGTCGGTAAGTAAAGTAAAATGCTTCCCATATAGGTACTGATTGAATTTCTTTAGCCCCCAGACCAGACTAAGGGCCTCTCTATCAATCTGCGCATAATTGCGCACGGTCACAGGTTTTTGACTAACACCATTCACTGTCACTCTGCAGTAAGCGGTTCAATGGATATAGCACAGTTGACAGGTTCGAGAGAAACATATGATAATATGATAATAGTTCACCAGGCCTAGGAAAGAGCGCAACTGAGATACGTTCTATGGCCTAGGCGCTTTCAGGATTTTTTTTCACAATTTTGTCCTTGCATTTATAGAGGCCATGTTCATCAATCCTGTGGCCACAGTACTCCACAGAGTCTTTGAAAAATTCACATTTGTTTCGGTTTGTTCTCAGTCTGAACTCGCTTAGCCTGGTTAGGACTTTTTCTAGGTTTGTGAGGTGTTCCTTGTCATCCACTCCTGTGACGATAATGTCGTCAAGGTAACACTGTGTGCCAGGAATGTCCTGTAGGACCTGGTCCATCGCCTTTTGACATATTGCTGGTGCCGAAGCAACTCCGAAGACTAAGCGATTGTACTGGAACAAGCCGTTTGTTGTGTTGATCGTCAGGAACTTCTTGGATGACTCCTCCACTTCCATCTGCAAGTAGGCCTGAGCGAGGTCAATTTTTGAAAACCGCGCGCCACGCGCCAGCGATGCGAAGATGTCATCAATGCACATCAAAGGGTATTTGTCTGGACGTAGTACCGGATTCACTGTCACTTTAAAATCACCACAGAGACGGATAGCTCCACTGCTTTTTACTTTGGGCACAACGGGGGTCGCCCACTCAGACCAGTCAACTTTTGCCAGAATGCCATCCTTTTCTAGCCTTTGGAGCTCAGCGTTGGACGAAGGGTGTAGGGCACTGGCCGAGCCTTGTGAAACTTGGGTATAGTGTTATCTTCCAGCACAATATTTGCTTTGATATGTTTTAAGGTGCCTATGCCTTCCTGGAAAACCTGATCTGACTGTGCAGCTACAGCTGCTGTAGCTGATTCAGTTTTTTTTTTAGTAACGCTGCTGCTCTTTTTCTCTAATATATGCAGAGATTTAATGGATTGGCAGTTGAGTTTCACACTCCTCAACCATTCACGGCCAAACAAGGGTGCTCCGCCCTTTTTGAGGACATATAGCGGCAACCTGTGTGCTTTTTTAAAATAATATTTCACATTCACAGTGATCTTTCCGCATGGTGAGATTTTCTCACCGGTGTACGTTTTTAATATTACAGTAGTGGGCTGTAACTTTAAAGGTGAAAAATGTTCATTGTAGTTTTCACATGTAATCACTGACAGGGCAGACCCAGTGTCCAGCTCCATTTTCAATGATACCCCTTCGACTTCTGGTGTCACCCAAATGCTCTGTATGTCAACCTCTTTAAAGTGCATCTTGCAGGTAAAAATTTTTATGAAATGTATACTTAACCTTGTCTGAAAATGACCATTTGAAAAGTTAATGTAGGATTTAATAATTTTTACAAGACATAAGGGCACACATTCAGAGGAAGTAGTGGCCGGTTTGAGCAAAGCTCCTAAAAACACCTTTTTTTTCAACATTGCGTGATATTACATAAAAAAAGGGAGTCTGCCTGCCTTAGCCCAACGTGCAGTAGTAGGTGGTAGTGAGTCTGAGCGGTCATGATATCATGAGTTGGTCTTTTTAACGTAGTTTTATATTGCATTTCACCATGTATCACCATGGTCAATTATTGTGTTTGTGCAGGTTGCACAAACTCCAGCCTGTCAGGACATCGAGCACACATTTTTCCTAGCAGGAAAAGGAACGGTGCTAGCTTTCATGCCTGGGTGCGTTTGTGCAGGTGAAGAGACGGGTCTTCACTGCTGCATTTGTTACAAAACATGCAGTCATGTGTGGCGCTCATTTTAGACCGGAGGATTATCTTCCCGGCGATATGATGGAGTGCAGGATGGGATGTCGAAGCCAGGACCGGGTGAGGCTGACAGCTGGCGCGGTTCCTTCAGTGCACACAGTGGCTTCATCAGGTCCGCCATCAGCAGCAGGTTCTGGTTCTGTCTTACGAATTACGTTTTACATCCTTTTTTATTAGGGCTGTCAAAGTTAATGCAATAATAACGCGTTAACGCAAATTCGTTTTAATGCCACAAATTTTTTAACGCATGTTAACGCAGGTTGCTGCATTCAAGACAACTCGGAACCGGGTGAGGCTGACAGCTGGCGCGGTTCCTTCAGTGCACACAGTGGCTTCATCAGGTCCGCCATCAGCAGCAGGTTCTGGTTCTGTCTTACTCCAGAAAACGATGTCAGCTAGGTCTATCAACAAACATATGGCTTAGCCATACCCAGAAGTCCTCAATAATACAGTATTTCCAATAGTATTTCCAAAAGTATATCCAAGAAATTACGAAAAATCGTTGACAAAGTTTCGTTAGGTGCAGCGTCTTTTACTGCTACCACAGAGTGAATGCGAAAGTGAATGCGATGATGAGAAAACTTTCGGTTACGCTGACCTATAAAACGCTATTCCAAAAGCAAAATTAGACATGTTATACATCGTTAGAAAGCTTATACTCTCACCTACTGAATAAATGAATTGTCAGTCAAGCCAGACTGTACTAAAAAACAATGCCGTAAACAACACATTTGGTATTACGCACAGCTATTTTGGAAGGTACCCAGGAGTCACAAATGTGCGTATATTTCACAAACGGATTGTCCAAGACAATATATGACCACTCAGTCTCAAAAGGGACATCTCTACGCGTAAAACCAAAGGTGGCCCTTCAGGGCCAGCAAGGCCTTCTCTGCTGGCCTAGAGATTGTCAGAATCTGAAAATTATATTTTTATAAAGTTCATTCCCATCAGTCTATTAACGTCATTTCATTGCTAACCTCTCCCTCAGTTGTGCTGCTTGCAGTGCAGCTCTTATAAATCAGAGCTTTTATCCAATCAGATTTTCCACCTGTGCTGTCTCTCGGTGAAAAATCTACCCTGAGGCCTTCAGAATTTCGAGTGAGCCCCCTCTGCTATTGAAGCAAATGGGGAAGATGTTGTTGATTGTCATATTTGTGGAGGAAAACCTCCTCTTAGGTTCAGTGGGTGAGTCGGCAATGTAAGAAGAAAGACTAGAAACTATGATTTCTTCTAAAAATCTTTTATTTTCTTCTATTTTACATAAGCCTATGGGAGGCCTCCAGTACCATAAAGACACACAGAGAGCTCTCCGAATTACGTTTTACATCCTTTTTTATTAGGGCTGTCAAAGTTAATGCAATAATAACGCGTTAACGCAAATTCGTTTTAATGCCACAAATTTTTTAACGCATGTTAACGCAGGTTGCTGCATTCAAGACAACTCGGAACTAGTGAAAAACGAGGTTTGACTTGTGAAAAAAGCAACCGATCTACTAATCAAATGGCAAGTAGTCTAACACACAGCGTCTTCATACCGTGTTAGGGGGATTGAATCATAAATTCAATTTATCCGTTAAAAATCTGTTTTAATCACCAAGTAGTCTACACTTAACAAACAAGATACACCAGTCTGTTATCTACCGTGTCAGCTTTCAGAATAACCAGCAAAAACAAAACTTTCAATTCAATTTTGTTTACAGTCTACGCATTGAAGATATTTGCCATGAATACAAGTGCGGAGAAAGAAGTGCGGAATGTATCCGCAAATAAGGTTGATTAAAAATGTGCACAATTTCGTACTGCAAATGAAAATACATGTAGGCTATAAGGCCTAGGCTACTCAATAAAACTGCCTATTTGGGGACAGCTGGCTATATATGATAGTATTGAGTAGCCTATTTTGTGGATTAATTGTATTGATACTCAAGGAAAATCAGGGGAAGATTCCACCACCGCTTAGTGATTAAAACTGATTTTTCTAAATCGCATTTATCATTTAATCTCCCTAACACAATGCGAAGAAGCTGTGTGTCCCTTTCCAATTGATTAATCAGATTAATTAAAACAGTTTGAGATCAATGATTAGTTTAAAGGAAAGTTTTGCACCCCACCAATTTTCAGCTCACCAGTTGCCGCTGGTTTTATTTTGTTTCAATTCGACTGTTTAAGAAAGATGGATGAAGGAGGAAGAAAGCGAGGACAAAAGAGGATGACGACAGATTATTTTCGGGGGTAAAAAAAAATTCTCAGCATTAATGACACTCAATAAACTTGAAATATTTTATGTAAAAGCTTGCATCAATAGTATAAATTCTTTTAAAAAATTGTTCTCCTTAATTACAATTTTGTGCACAATACATTCAAGATACAACTATTTTGAGCTGAGACGTTCATTGTACCTAGGCCTAGGAATTTAATGTTGCACAGAATTCTAGTTATGCTAGAGAAAACTCTTCTCCCTTCAGTATTTATTCCAGTGATGAGCCTTGACACATATGTATGTTACATAGTGACCTGAGGGGTCGACTCATCCCTGCCTTAGGTTGACTCCTTTGCGGAGATCTTACCCGTCATTGAAATGAGTCACAACACACACTCAGTTGTCAACCTTCTTCTGCGATCTGTGGTTCAGATCACAATATCATCATCAGCCATAAGCCCTTTGTTGTTTCAGGCCATTTCTGTATAATGTTGGGCTCTGATATGACGGCTGAAATTGATTTTAGGTGAGAAGGTTAAAAGCACACTTATGAGCATTAGGACGAAACAGACTATCAAATATCCTTACACGATAACAGTACCCATCTTCTCCAGGCTATTTTTCAATCACCTGAACACATCCAAATTCCAAGAAGAAGTTTGATGAATTTCCACTACTGCTTTCTTGAATATGCTCTACAAAATCCTTAATTTCATCTACAGAGCATTTGTATTGCTTTGGCTGAATTGTTAATGATGGCTTTTAATTTCATTAGATACATTGATCTGGTCCAATTAGTTGAAACATGACAGAACATCACACAAAATAATGAAATAATATTCCAGTCGCCAAGACATTATGAATTACTGTTATGGCTAAAAAATTAAATAAATTTTTGCTGTAGTTTAAAAGAAAAGTATACATTTCAAACACCTGTCTGGAATTCCGGCACTTTTATAACAAGCATATCCAGAACAGTGCTATCTACCTAACCAGAACTAAATAACCCTCAGCTAGTCTTGAAAGGTTTACCGGGCTCGAAGCAGCTGCTCCCAAAAGAGATCAAATCTCCGCCCAGGATCACCTTAAAAAACAATAAAGGAAAAAATAACAAACCAAAATAACAAATAGCGTCCTAAGGGAAGGATATAATCCAGCTGGAACATTCTAAATAACCGAAGTCACTATACGGCAAGCAGAGGAGCAAACCAAAAGTTGAAGTCAAGGTAAGCGAACAGGGTTGAGCATGAGTAGTAGCCTACACTGAGGCAAACAAAACATAATGGCTAGGCAATAATATGAGTCAAATAAGAAGAGGTAAGGCTCATACACACAAAATCCGATAAACAAATTTAAAAGGGGCCAAGTAAGAATCAGAAGTCAAACAAATATGGTCATACACCAGGCGCGTAGCCAGAAATCTGATTATGGATGGGCACAGACAAAAGTCAGATGGGCACAGTCCGTATGCGTATAGCGATACAAAAGCAGCAGCATAATCATATAACATAGGCTATGCATAGAGCAGCTGGAATTTCTGCAAGTGCTCTGAACGTTCAGAGGCTGACGAAAATAATCCATAGTGGAATATATTTTAAAATATTGTGCCATATTGCACTAGTGTTATGCAGCAGACTTGTAACGTGTAACGCGCGTGCGGTATGAACAACAGAATGATGAGGCCGGGGGCTGCTGGCATTTGCATTCTGATTGGATGGGCAGGAGTGCCAACTGGGTGGGCGTTGCCCATCTATGCCCACCCGTGACTACGCGGGTGTCATACACAAAGTCAAATAAACAATCAATAATTCGAAATTCAAACATAGGAGTTCGCCAAGCTAATCTACCTAGATCAACGCTGTAATAGAAGCAAATGATATGCAACACTGCTTTTAAAATGTCTAGAGAAGGCAAAGCATTAAAATATATGTGAGTTTGCTAATTACATTCTGGTTCTAAAACAAAAATTGACCGCATCTGTGTTTACAAATAAATTTATGTGTGTCAATATAAAACCTGGTTAATTCCGATCATTTGGCTGCAGCACTTTGCCTGCAGCACTTTGCCTTGCGTTGGTCCCAATGAAAACAAGGTTATTGGAATTAAACACACAATGTCTTAAAATAAAGATCTATTATCACAATTGAAATTTGAGATTGATGTAGGCTACAATCTGGTTATGATTTGAAGTTTCTTAGGTTCAGTAAATATCATGAGCGTAATACGCCAATATAAGAAACGGAGGGAGAATAAGTGCATAAAGGAGGGTATTGGAAATAAAAGTGGAGATATTCATTAATGATGAAACAAAAAGAGAGACGTCGAATGTGACATACCAGAGAAAAGACAGGAAGACATACTGGCAATGGGTAAGGAGTCAATCGCCTATATTAGTAGGTTTTCCCGCAATTAAATAACCTGCATATATGCACTAATTGTGGTGGAAAAAAAGGTATCACTGTCACTTCTAAAAAATATTCTTCAACCCAGTCTGTATAAAATGAAGAGTAGTCAGAAATGGAATTTTAAAAGTCAGTAATATTTCAAAAGGCTTTTGTTTCATTCTTAATGCAAGCCACTCCAGCTGACCTTGGCTGGTTGTACTACACTATGTAATCTATTTATAGTTGCTCGAGATCAGCTTCTTCTCCGTCTTCTTGGATTGATATCTGCAGAGAAACTTAATAGTTTTAGTTAGGTTCACACAATAGTTTGTTAAATTCAATTCTTCACCACACATCATCACTGAAGCTTTATACAGACATCTTCAAATTAGAAGGAGAAAGTTAGTGAGTCTTTGACTCAGCTCACATTAGCTCTAGGCAACACTCCTATTGAAGGAAAATGTTTTGTTAATTTCTAATCAACCGCTATAGTGCAGAAAAATTATGCACATTCATTTTATTATTGCAACAATTCATTCTATTATTGCTCCACTTTACTTTCCTTACTGATCTGTGCAGTCATGCAAGCAATGCATGCTCACTATGTCATTTATCTATTTATTTATTTAAATCTTACAAAAGCAGGTGCGCGTGTTCAAACACTTCTAATATACTCAGTCCACATTCACTCATACGCACACACACTACTTCGCCCTAAAACATGTGCTTACACTCTTCACAGCTATTTTATTTCTCAAATGCAAATATATTAAGATGCTGATTAATTTGTACTACTTTTGCAATGTCTTTCTTTTTATTTAGGTAAAGGGAAATATATGATGACACTATTTTTATTTGAAAACCGCTACTTTTTACTACTGTAAAAATTGCTTTGGTTATTCTTCTAATTCCAATTATTATTACATCTGGATGGTAATTAAACATTTTAATTGGAGCTGCTTGCATTATCAGTTTATCCTTGTGGCATCTTGAAGCTGAAAGGAACAAGTTGTCCACTGTAAAAAGCAGTGGAATGTTCGCACTCTAGATTTTGGGTCTGAAAATTCCTTTAAGACCGATGTTCAATTTCTAACCCAAATGTCCAATTTTACTGCAGCTAAACATTAATCTTTTCTCATTTCTTTATATCTCTAAACGGGTACTATCCGTGATTTTCTTGATTTGTTATTTTTACTTTTCCAGTTGTTGCTTCATTTCTTATCTGCCTTACTTGTTGGATAATTATGTAGGTTAATTTACAACAAAATAAAACTGGATATTGAATCGCCTAAAGTAATACACTAGACAAGGCTTAGTCAGGGTTATACTTATAAATTTATAGTATTATCATTGATGGGATTCTTTAATTCAATTTTCAACACTTCTTTATTTTCGGACTTAGTGCCGATTCACACTATTCTGACTGACTGTCTACAGTTCCTTGACATGTGCCCTATCTTCCCACAGTTCCAACAGGTCACAATCGGATGAAATCTGGTTTCTCTGCCCAGTTTTGGGACCACCTGCAGTGGCGCAATTGTGGCAACCATTTCATTCAATGGGATGTATCTATTCGGGGCTGTAGTGGCTAATTTAAGTTCTTCCCTTAACCGCTCCACCATAAGGTTAGAATCACCTAATTGTTTCTCTAAGCATTTCATCCGCTCATGTAAACTACTTGTATATGCTTTTATTTCTTTAAACATTGTTGTATCTCTAGATTTAATTTCCTTTCTTCCTTCTCGCCACTTTTCTTCTATCTTACTCCACTGCTCCGAAGAGCCAACTGTCACCATCATTATACAGTTATTATAATTATAGCTGTATAATATAAAACAATACTTATTGCACAATTAACATATTTATGTCTCTAAAATATAAAACAATATTTTTCTGGGCCCACAAGACTAAAACAACGAGTAAACATCACACTTTGACAAACAACACATAATTTTATACTAACCAGAACAACATAAAGACAGACACACTATATGACAACAAACACAACACAAAAATGACACAGATTATTGCAATAAGACTTTTAGAATTATTTCCCTACGAATACAGGGTATCAATATATGCCCCTGACTGTAATTGTCAATAAGACTTTTGTATAGCTTTCCCTAAAACTGTCCCTTTCCTACCACTTTTCCTATCAAGCGCAATTCAGGGTACCAGTACACAATCACAAATACAGGTTCCCCTGATAATTGACCTTCTCGCATCGGATTTTCTGTGGAAGACGTCTCCTCTCAGCAGTTTTCTACGCATCCTGTTAGTAAGTTCCGTTACGTTTTTGGCTACCCGTTACTAAGGTCCATTACGTATTTGGTTACCTGTTACTAAGGACCGTTACATATTTACTCTTTCCCTATAGGCCTCTTTTCTCCCAGACAGGTCTTAAAACTCTTATCTCTTTACTCTTATTTCTTTACTCAATCTTATTTTCTTTACTTTCTTTATTTTCTTTATTCTCACAACACCTCTTTAAACACACTCTACAACAAACTCACCCACAGGAGTCCGTCACTGGAATCTGGCCACGGTTGGAGCCGACGGATTATGGGTAACTCCTTATCACAGACTTTTTATTAAAAAGGCGTCTGCTTACCTTTTACTAAAGTTGACCGGTCACTAGAAGGAGAAACACCGCACTCCGTCAGTTCCCTTGCGTGCCTCCCTCGTGGTTGTTAGACTCCTGGCTGGCTCACCATATTTTGTGGAGGAAAAACTCCTCTTAGGTTCGGTGGGTGAGTCGGCGATGTATAGGCACCCCAAGACAAGCCAGCACTTTTCCTAATGTTGAACTCCTGTTTGTCCAGACCAATAGACAAAACTTTGCAACACTTAATACAAAGGTTTGTGCAGCAATGTACTATTTCTGGCAGAAGACACGTTTTAAGAATTTCAGAACCTTGGATAGATTCCACAACTGGTTATGCAAGGTTTAATTTGGGCTGAGGCGTTAGTTACATTAATATAGCACTTTTCTCAAACTCAAAGCACTTTACCATGAGAGAGGGGAACTCACCTCAACCACCACCAATGTGCAGCACCCACCTGGGTGATGTGACCACAGCCATAGTGAGCCTGAACACTGACAACACATCAGTTACACAGTGGACAGGTGAGGAGTGAGGTAAGCACGGAGATTGTTTTTTTCTTAAATATTTTTTATTTCACACACATGAACAAGAATACAAAGAAAATCAAGTTTAAAAAAATCCAACACCAATATAAATATAACACAAATATAGGGTATCTTATAGGTAATAGAGGGTTTCTTCCTCTGGCTCACAAGGGACAAGGCAGAACACGGTGTAATTCAGCCTGTCTACCACGTCACGTAAAAAGACTTCCATGTCCTCCTTGTTCTCAAAAAAAAAAAAAAATGGAGCTAATGTCTCCTCCTGCGCACCTTCCCCCTCCCGAATTTCACAGAGTGTGGTGTAGCGTCTCAGCACCTCCGCAACCTCCCGCTCCTCCATGGCCAGGACACGGGGCAGGTGAACTGGGTCCGAAAAAAGGTGTTGGTGGTCCTGGTACCACAGGGCGGCAGCCCGGAGGTGAACCATCATCAGTCGTTCCTATAGTTTAAAAACATGTTTTAATACAAATACATTATATATATATATATATATATTGAAACTTAAAATTAGTATATTTTAGTGCACACTTTATGTTAATGTTTTATGTGAACAACTACATGTTTCTGATACAGAAAAGTTGCGCAATGAGGGCATTTAATTCTCTGTTTAGATCTTGTGGTGGTAATGTCTGCAGGCAGTGGGGAGGATCTGACAGTGGATTCTAAACCCTGTGGAGAGGGCTCAGCCAGAGTAGTGTATTCAGCTGGGGTGGATTCAGCAGGGGTGGAGAGTTCTGCAGGGGTGGTGGATTCAGCTGGGGTGGAGAGTTCTGCAGGAGTGATGGATTCAGCCGGAGTGGAGGGCTCAGCAGGAGTGTGGGCAGTGTGGATGGTGTGCCAGGACCTGAAGGCCCATGGCATGACAGGTGTATGAACATGGCGTCCTTCCTAATTCTGATCTGGTCACAGTGGGGGCAGTGGTAATGACCCTCTGTCCTACAGTTTAACAGGAATCTGCAAATCCAAAAATCTAGAAAAACAAAAATGACAGGCAAAAAATGAGTACTGCCATCAGACAATCAGAATCTAAATCACAAAGAATTGCCTAAATGGTTAAAATACTACGTACCTTTGAAAGTCAGTGCATGTTTTAAATGGACTTTTATATGAGACTGTAATTTTGAAAGTTTGGTTGGTTTGAACGTGAGGCAAAGTGGACAGTGAAATAGTCTGCAACAGGTTGTGCATCTTTCAAGTTGCACAGATGAATTTTGATGGACAATGGAATGATACATCTGTAACAAAAATAAATCATAACAGTGTAAGAACAATAAAATGGCTATTTGTAGTTCTTTACATTGATTATGGCATCACATTTATAATAACTTTAAAGTGGCAATCTCAAAGATTTCTGTTTCGTTCTCTTTGGCGGTACCAATGGCGATAAGCGGTAATTGCAGGTGTGTTTTTGGACCTCACTTCCAAACAGTGTTGCCTGTGTGTGACGTCAGTCAGCTGGCACCTGGGCCACAGTAGCTATAACACTTACTATTTACTGAATAAAAAATGGTTGTTATAAAAGTAACGTTATGTACATACTCATTCATTGTCTAACTTAAGCTGTCTTTACACTGTCGAGCCGGGTTTAAATGCTGTAGCAGACCAGTCTGTGGAAATTGATCATTAGTGATGCTGCGTTTCCCAGAGTCTCCTTAGCGCTACGTGCGTCGTAAGGTATACCTTAAGCTCTTCCTTTAGGTCTCGAGCTGTTTCCCAGCGTCTCCTTAGCTAAGGTATACCTTAATTAAGGTATACCTTTAAAAGGGTGGTCTGAGGCACTCGTAAGCTGTCCCTTAGCGCTGCGCTCCGGTAATCCTGTCACAGTTTTGCCTTCTTATGCCAACATTTTGCTTTTCAAATCGACAGTTGTACTACATCTAGTAGCACATCGGCATGCGAAAATGAGTTTAATATTAACTTTACGAAAAGTAATTATCCAATCAACGTGTCTGTGCATAGCATGTCGTGAGAATGTTGTCGTTTTACCTGTCTATCCCCATCATGATGGTAATTAAGTATAGGGCCTATCCATGATACTAATCCAATTTGTGAAAAGAAAATTTTTTTTTTTTTAATTTATACGTAGTGGCGCTAACTTAGGATATGGCATTTCTGACTGCATAACCTGTAGAAATTAGTTTGTTTGTGTGTGAGTCAATGATCACACTGACTTGGAACAAACCGCCGGTTTATTAAGAATATAAAACCTGTGTGTGCAAAAACAACTTTGAGTGAGTCTACTTGCATGACCGAACTAGAGCACGTTGATTGGCCTAGCCATAAACACACATACAGGTGGCTCATAATGGACAAACATAGCCAAATGATCTACATCCCCTTCCTTTAGCTCACACCTCCTATATAAAACAAAATATCAACATTACGGAACATTTTTCTTACCGTGTTGTTTTACGATTTTCGGTAAACAACCCAATAATGATATTCTTGGTTAAACTTAAGATTATCCAACAGCAAATTAAAATACCAGGAAAAGTTCTGAAGAATTGAAGAAGAAAAAACATGTAGGTTAAAGGCATTTGAGAAGCTGTTATCTAATATATCTGCTATAAACAATCTTAACAGCTTACTTTCCATTAAGACCCGTTGCTGTTTGCATAAAGACATAGAGACCCCGGCTTTTAGTTGATTGAAGAGATATCACAATGCCTAACAAAGGGGTTCAGCATGCAACTGAAAACAAACTTGATTTCCTACAAGAGACCCAAACCTCTATGCTTCTTGCTGTACTAGGACAGGCAGGGGTCTGCTTCTGCTGCCCCTGGGCAACCTGATGCTGCCATGTCCCTGCCTGCTCCCTGTTGCCAAGAGTGTTAACTCAAAAATGTCTGTAAAACCCGAATAATATGCTACAGAGAAGATTATATTAACGCTGCTCGTATTAACAGTGCTTAAAATGTGTGCAAAAGTATGTTAGTGTGTGTGATATGGGAATGACAAATATGTGTATAAGGCAGTCACATTCCTCTTTGACTCTTAACACTGCACACCTAGCAGTTTTATGGTCCTAACATACACATAGGACTCGGGATATTTGCACCCCATAGTCACTCGCCCATACACTTGTGTCGTAGCGCTGCTACACAAGCCAAAGACATGTCCGTGTCTACCAAGCTAGATAGCGATTCGTATGAAGCCACACTACTGGCGGACAGAAGTCTCCTCCGTCTATGCATAACTGTTCACACAGAGGAAAAGTTAAAATACTATTTTGGAGTCATTCATTAAATGAATCCCATTCCAGTAGCACACGTTCCTTCGCCACTCAGATACTTCTGCTGTTTGGTTTGCTAGGAGTTTCTTACAGTTGGTGACCTCAACGTGATAAGTTTTGGTTTTTTGCTGTTGATGACCTCGATGCACCGTGTGGTGTATCTGAGCGGTTTCTTACATGTGCATTAAGTTAGACTTTACCAAGTCATCTAATATAACTTATGGTTTTGCGAAGATGGACCAGCTTCAGGCACTTCTTAGCATGGAAATAACTTGCCTGACAGCCTTTTAAGGTTGCCTTGTTGCCCCGACACATTGAAAAATGTTAGTTGGTAACTTGTGTAGTTTTTCACTCCCCCATCCCTAACATTGACAACCAGCATATACTCAGGCATTTGCATAAGCATTCCATTTTAACTTTTTGAATAGTTACACAGTTCCATTCACGTCTGAGAAAAATGCGTTGAACCCAGACTGTTTGATGGGTCTGATGATTCTTGCTGATTCTGTGGCTAGTAACAAAGTTTAAGATATGTAAAATTCCATAATTGTCTTTCAAACACCAATTAAATAAATACAAGAAATTACTAGCTATTTTTCTGTACCAGTTCTGTGTTGAATATTACTTGCTAGTGTAATGAGGTTTACTCAGATGAATGAAGTTTCAACAACCAATAAGAATTCAAGACGTCAGTAGAGCCCAACTTATTGAAATAACACGGACACGACAACAGTTTAGAAATAAATATAATACATTTATTGGCTATGATAATGAGTTGGTAACAGGCTAATTGAAAAAAATAATTTGTATAATATCCTGAATGAGATTATATGAGGAAATTATGGTTTTGCAATGGCTAAACATAAGAGGTTGGCAGTATTACCATTTAACATTTAAGGTTAGATGTGTTATTGGTTAGTGACACGCTACTCTATGTTACTTGGTTAATTCGTTATATCAGTCTTATAAAAAATAAATTTTAACAACGTAAACTACAAGGTCTGGGAATTTGCTATTCCTGACCAACATACGCACAACAAACAAAACAACAACAAACAGCAATAAAATAACCTAAACAGGTATTTCAAATTGTACTCTATGCTATACCTTGATGTCAGTGTCAAATGTGTCAAAAATTCGTTTCAATACTTAACGGTGATAGTAAGGGAGGCCAGTCCTTAGGTGATGCTTGGTCAGCTGGTCAGCTGGTCCCAGGGGTCCGTGGCAGGTGTGCAGGTAATTGGGAAACTTCTTCTGCGAAGTCGGGATCGCAACAGGTTCCAGCCGCAAGGGAGACAGGGAAAAGGTATATAGATACGTGTTCCTCAAACAGCTGTAGATGGGAAATAAACCAGCTAGGTTTATTTCGCGGACGGTGGCAGGCCAACTCAGGCAGGTCTCCAGCGAGGTGCGAGTTGGGAAGCGCAAAGTCCGGCAATGTCCTTAAGGAGATGCGTCTGTTCAGTTAGGCAAGCTCTTACCCCAGAGCAAAATTGTTACGTTTTTTGATTACTTTTATGCTCAAAAGTCACTGACGCAATGGAATGGGCATGTCCTTATTCCTTGGTTAATCAAAAAAGTTAATGATGAACATGACTCAGCAGAGAGTCCGCCAAAGGTCCCAAAGTTCCTGTGTATAGTTATACATTGATACACAGGTAATAGATCTGGAGCTCCAGGCTGCATCACGGAACGGGCAGGGGAGGAACAGGGCTGAAGCAGTCCGTAACCATGGGGCTCAGGGCAGCGCTGGAGTGGTCCCACGGGCTCAGGGCAAGGAAACAGGCTGGAGATGTCTTTGAACTCGAAGCAAGGTTGGGCCGGGAGTCCCATGGAAAGTAAATGTGTTGTAAAAAATTTCACAATGGTAATGTTAACTTAATCACTAATACATGTTAACCACTAACTTGTACATTACGTAGTTGAAAATGTAGAATTTCAATAAAGAGCCTATGTTTGCAACGCATTTTAATATTTAACTTAAAGGATTAACATGGTGGTTGAACGTGACACTTCCCAGTTGTCTTTAGGCAACAACAAAACAAATGTGCATAATTTTTTTATTATTCAGTCATTTCAATGTACTTTAAAACGTATTTTTCTAAGCGTAAATTTCCCACTATAAAAGTTCACCCGAACCGTCTGGACGTGGTAAAGAGAACTGTCAGTTAGCTATGATTGACAGACCGTGCCCCGTTACCATAGCTACCCCCATGATAAGCGCTCTTTTTGGGAGACTTTTCACAAGTTAGCTAGCTTAGTAGTATATCAAGTATTGATAGATAGCTAAGGTAAGGACGTTGACTTATATCCAATTATAATTTTTGCTATCTAGCTAGCCAAGTTAAGATAAAAGCACAACTATAACGTCCTCATAAAAGCAAACTAGCTAGCTAACGTTATCGATAACATTGCCTTATGAAAGCAAACTACCTAGCTAGCTAACGTTAGCTAACTAGCTAGCTAAATGAATATAACCAGAAATAATCTAATAGTCCTTAAAAGGCACTCTAATTTAAGTGAACCTAACGTTAGTCAAATATTTGCATTGTCTTGCCCGTAAGCCAGCGGCGCAAACTATGGATCTCGAGTTATCCATGGGTTTACAGGGCGTGGAAAGGGGAGTGGTTACTGTGTTCGTGACGCATCAAGTTGACAACTTTCTCAACCTGTTGAAAATTGGAAGATAAATTTAAAACTCATATTTCTCCAAAAATACAGAACGGACATATTTAATACTTCACTCATTGTGTTTCTTCAATGCCTCTTGTGCAAATAGCACATAAAACCGAGAAAGTGTGAAAATCACCATGGTACTCCTTTAATATTGACCTGCTGCCAGCTCCTTTTGTAACTGCTGTCACATGCGCTGAAAAATAATATAACTTAACGTTTCAATGTGCTGACATTGTCAGAAAGCAAGTGAATGAATGTCTTCATATGTAGACAGGCCTATTTAATTTATCTACAATGATCTGCCAAGCTTTATCTCTCATTTTGGCCGCTCTGTTACAATTTCTTTTTCTTGACACGTTTGTGATCTTTAGAGGTGAAGAAATACCCCCTCTGCAGTATTGCCATAATTTTGTAAGACACCAAAACAAAACAAAAAACAACGTTACATTAAGTTACATTATGAGAATTTGAAAAACACCATCAATTTTGATGTGTTACGTGGTACGCAAAGGTCTGCTCCCCTTGTGTCTACATAAGGAGTATAACCCCCCCCCCAGATAGGGGTACAACAGCAGTGCCCAATCTGGGAATCAACCCTGCAACCTCGTAGTTACAAGCCTGGGTTATTAACCATTATGATGCATGGCCAGTTTAGATTTTAAGGGGGAAATGGTTGCCATGGTAACTGAATGTACAGAAGTGTGAAGTGCCTGGGTAGAGCTGAAATGGAATCAAAGAGCCATTGCAATTGCATAGTCTCTAAGATGTTAGAGTGAGATATTGGGAATGGATTGCCTAGATTTCGGATAATTACTAAAATAAGACATTGCAGATTAGACCAGAATACAGAGGCAAAGCTTGGTTTGTCTGCATATGCTGCAAGAATTCCTGCCATGCCAGTAATATGATATCTAATTCAAATTCTATTTTGAGAAAAATAAAAAATTTAGAGTGCTACTCATTTGGCAGGGTATTTTGGATTACCTGTGTGAATTCCCTTGCTAATCAAATAGATTAACATGGAGAGGGAAATGGACAAAAACAAGGAAGATGTAGTCTTTAGGGCGTCATGTTTGTCTCAAAACAACTGGCGAGCTCCACACAGTGATGTGTCAAACATAGGCTGAATAATTCATTTTGAACGGAAACACACCCCCACACATAAACCACAAATTAATGAACCGCCTATAGTCAGTAAATGGGTATTGAGAATGGGAAATTCAGTTTCACTTGTATAGAAATTATTAGAGGCACTGTCAAAAATATGCTTTCTAGAAAAACAACAGCAAAAAAGGCAAAACTAAACCTGAACCCTTTAAACCATGAAGTGAGGTAAAATAACAAAATAACTTCCCCAATAAGAAGAAAAAAAATCTCAAACAGAATTTTTTTCGGCCCCCGTCCGTTCATCAAACTATAGTATTTGTGTGCCCGCCACAAAGTGGCGGCTTATTACTGTAAACTGAATACAGCACTCCCTCTGGTTTGTTATTGCTGATGGCTGCAGCAGCTCAAATCAGCTCTGACTTCTAACATATAAATACAAGTAGGCTATCTATGTAAACATACAGTCCGTTCAACAACTAGCCAGCAGGAACGACACTTAAAGAGAACCCCACCTGTTAAGACTTGTATGGCTTAATATGTTGTAAATGCCCTCAATTATAAAAACATATTGTAAAAAAGGACACAAAAGATTTCAGTTTCTTTTTTTTTTAACCCAGCCTTTAAAGTCGGACTGAAATGTGAAATACTGTATCATTATTTATATTCTATACCATTGCAAAACTGTTTTTAAATGGTTTTAAAATATTTTTTTTTTTTAATGATAAAAATGTATACTTTTGGACATATCACAAAAATGTTACTATCACGTTACTATGGAGGTCGGATACTGTGTGGGCGGGGTCGAGGGCGTACTCCTTGCATTTTGAGTGACAGCTAGTGGGCCCACTGTTCTGAAACGCTGTCTTGGTTCCGTTTGACAACCCACGTCACAGGTGCGTGTCTCGGTCTGGCAAGCAGCATCACTTCGTTTACCAATGAATAGCATTCGAAATTCCCCATGGCGCCACGGCAATTGCTGTGGAAGCCCTCCAGTTTGCATTAATACCCTTGTAAAAAGCGCAAGTTGTAAAGGCAACGTTGCTGCTGTACCCTCCGTAGCCATTATTTTTTTCTGCTATCTGTAGCCGGCATTGGTCTGTACCACAGACTGTAAAAAATATAGACAAAGCTACTGTGACGTCACCCATTGACTCTCCGTGGGTCTCTAAAACAACGTTTTGAAGCTCAATGGTGGGTGCAGCCATGTTGTCGATTTGGAGCCAAAACCATAGAGTTAAGCAGTCCTGTGATTTTTACAATGTGATTGACAGTCCGGTGCGGAAAAGCCCATAAACCTGAACGAACGATTGCAGAACGAACCTGAGGCTAGCTGACTGTCTGCCGTTATGTTTTAAAATATATTATACACGTTATATGTATGACATTAATAATACAATTATGTTCAGTTATCTTCAATTTATGTTTCTCAGCAAAACAAATATGCTTTGCTAGCATATCAGCTTGCCAGTGAGCTAGGTAGGCTATCCGTGGTTAGCTCACATTACATTACATTACATTACAGGCATTTAGCAGACGCTCTTATCCAGAGCGACGTGCAACAAGTGCATTGGTTCACGATGTAGAGGTGCAAAAGAAACACTAGAGTGAAGTAAGGATCGTAGTGCCAGAAGTGACCACATCGATCAGGACTCCAACCCTGTAGAGTACGCTGTTCAGCAAACAAGAATCCTACCAAGTACAAACTAGCACTTTTGCCTAATCAGACAAAAACAACAATCCTGCCAAATACACTAACGTAATCATATTATCCTAACTAGGTACAGTGAGCTAAACTATAGGCTAGGGAGGGGTGGGGAGAGGTGCAGCCTGAAGAGATGAGTCTTCAGTCTGCGCTTGAAGGTGGTAAGATTCTCTGCTGTTCTGACCGCCACGGGGAGGTCATTCTACCAGCGAGGGGCCAGGACAGACAGCAGACGGGAGCGGGAAGTACAGACGCGAAGAGGGGGAGGTGCCAAGCATCCAGAGGTGGCAGAACGGAGAGGTC
Organism: Anguilla anguilla; assembly: GCF_013347855.1. Lineage (NCBI taxonomy): Eukaryota > Metazoa > Chordata > Actinopteri > Anguilliformes > Anguillidae > Anguilla > Anguilla anguilla. The sequence goes on from NC_049208.1 coordinate 43,504,933, forward strand.
TGGCTGGTGTGTAGGGTCTGATGATCCTCTGGATATACCCTGGTGCTGACCCCTTAGCTGCCTGGTATGCAAGCACCAAGGTCTTAAATTTGATGCGAGCCATAGCAGGCAGCCAGTGGAGGTCAGTGAGCAGGGGGGTGACATGGGAATGTCTGGGGAGGTTGTAGACCAGACGTGCTGCAGCATTCTGGATTAGCTGCAGGGGTCTGATGGCGGATGCTGGCAGACCAGCCAGTAGTGAGTTGCAGTAGTCCAGGCGGGACAGGACCATCGCTTGAACCAGGAGCTGGGTTGCATAGGTGGTGAGGAAGGGGTGGATTCTCCGGATGTTGTACAGGAAGAACCTGCACGTTCGACTCACCGCCGTGATGTTCTGGGAGAGGGACAGTCTGTTGTCCATCACCACTCCAAGGTTTTTTGCGGTGGGTGATGATGACACCACAGTGTCCCCCAGGGAAATAGAAAAGTCGAGAAGGTTAGAGGATGGAGCAGGGATGAAGATCATCTCCGTCTTACCTGGGTTCAGCTTAAGATGGTGGTTATCCATCCAGCTCTGGATGTCCCTCAGGTGATCAGGTTGTTCAGTGAGAGAAAAGAGGAGAGTTGATTAGAAGCAGCTCGTTCAATTGTTTTGGATAGGAAAGGGAGAAGAGAGACAGGACGGTAGTTCTGGATGACAGAAGGATCCAGAGTGGGCTTTTTCAGCAGTGCGGTGATGTGGGCCAGCTTGAAAGAAGAGGGGAAACATCCAGAAGATAAGGAGGAGTTCACGAGGGAGGTGACATATGGGAGGATGTCAGGTGTGATAGTCTGGAGGAGAGAGGAAGGGATGGGGTCAAGAGCACAGGTGGTAGGGCGGTGGAAGAGTAGGAGCTGGGAAACATCAGAGTCAGTGAGGGGAGAGAAAGTGGAGAAACAAGGGGAGGGAACAGAGACGGGGGAGTGGGGAAGGGTGGTGGTGGACATGAAGGAGCTGCGGATGTCTGCAATTTTCTCATCGCAGAAAACTGCAAAGTCATCTGCAGCGAGGGAGGACTGAGGTGGGGAAGGAGTGCTGAGGAGAGAGGAGAAAATGGAGAACAGTTGATGAGGGTTAGAGGCAGATTTATGAATTTTTGTTTGATAATAATTAATTTTGGCAGAGGTTACAGCAGTAGAAAATGTAGCTAGCATAGACTGGTAGGCAGACAGGTCGGATTGAGCCATGGATTTACTCCACTTCCTCTCCGCTGCACGTAGGCTGGCCCGGTTGGTTCGGAGGGGGTCAGACATCCACGGACTGGGAGGGGACGAGCGTGCCGGCCTGGAGACTAGAGGACAGAGAGAGTCAAGTGCTGAGGAGAGCGAGGAAGACAGAGCAGAGGATGCAGAGTCAGTAGGAAGGTTGGAGAAGGATTCAAGAGTGGGGAGTGAAGCAGTGACACTGGAAGCGAGAGAGGAGGGAGAGAGGGAGCGGAGGTTACGGCGGACCATGACAGTAGGAATGGATGGAGGGGAGGGAGGGAGGGGAGCAAGAGGGAGGGAGAAGGAAATGAAGTGGTGGTCGGACTGATGCAGAGGGGTCACTGTGGGATTGGAGGAGGAGCAATTCCTCAGGATGACCAGGTCTAGGAGGTTGCCAGCTTTGTGTGTTGGTGGGGAGTGCATCACGGAGAGATCGAATGAGTGGAGTAGGGGCAGGAAGGCTGCGGAGTAGGAGGCATGTTGAAGTCTCCCACATTGAAGTCTCACACATTCGCAATATGAACCCACAGGGGAAGAACATCGACTACACTGATGGTCAATCAATCAGAGATGTGTAGGCTACTGGTGATTTGTCTAGGCTAATTTTCATATAACTGTCTGGTAGACCTGCTGTTAACCGAGCAAGTTATCATCGTAGGTTTTTGCCACAGTCAGTTAATGAGCCAGTAACTGCTACTACTCCATCGCCGTTTGTGGTGTTCACTTGCTGGGTGACGCTAGCTGACCGATCGTTCACAAGTCACTTTTTACTGAATAAAAATGAACACTGTGAACGGTGATTAACAAATCTACCAAGTATTTTAATAACTGATCTACAGGCGTGTAAATATGACAACGCACTTTGTACAGCAAGTTTTCCACCTGGTGCATGAAGACAAAAATAATTTTGAAATTATTATTAGGCTATTTTTTTTTTCTTGTAGATCATCAAAACCAATGGAGAAAAGCCAATATATGCAAGGAGCCCCCAGGACCGATTCTGAGTACCACTGTCTTAAATGCTCTTGTTGGTCTCTTAAATGCTAAAAACATGTTCCTTTCTAAATGCCAGTCTTACAAAGATGATTAATTTCGTTAAATTCTGTGTGTGCGATTTCATCGTGTGTTGTATGTTATCCAGCAAATAAACCTTAAGACTCTTAATTCGCTTCGTGAAACTGAAAATGTTGCAGTGTTTATCCCAAAATCGGGACAATAGTAGCTTTGTCACATGCGTGAAGCATGGCCCAGGTAGACATTTACGGAATGTACATGACTGACAAGCCGTCAAACAACAAAAATGACTCGGCTACCGAAGAACTTCAAAGGAGGATTATTTTATGGTCGTCTAGTGCAGCTGTAAATAGCACACTCCATAATGAAATCACTACAAAATGGGATGCCTGCATTCTCTGACTTCGCACAGGTGGACCGTGGTCGGAGCCGCAATGTCAAGGCCAAGACAAGAGGAGCCACCTCCCACCCCAGTGACCATAGATTGTAGCCCCTACTGTAGCTTAGTCCTCCACAGTAATCAGGAAGTGACGCAAACTGTACTTCATTGGTCCACAACAAATATTATAACAGTGCCCAAATGACACAATAAATCATGAAATCGACCCATGGACAGTCATAAGACGAATAAAATACACATATTGTGACTATTTGTTCTCATGAGAAAAAATGATTGACTTTGTATTTTGACCGCATTTGTACCGTAGACTTACATGGAAACTTGATATGAAAACACCTATACTGGAGCCAACCATAGTGGCGCTAATGAGCAACCAGGAACAACACGACCAGAAAATGAGCTTCAAAAACGAAGTCTGGTTTTGGCCGCTTGGTCTGTACCAAAGTGCCCCATGTTCCTCCAATTTAATTTATGTCACTCGCAACCCCTGACTCTGTGCGCTAATTTACGATTGGCCAGTGCCACTGCTGGGTTGGCAAGCGGTCTGCACGGTCTAACGTTAGCTAGCTAGCTAAGCAGCTCTAACAGGTAAGTTTGAAGAGAACGAAGAGAGTTACATGCATACCATATTCCAATCATAACGTATATATATTAGGTCCATATTCTGGTGCTTAAGGAAATATTCCGAATAAATTGATTACATGCTCTGAATAAACTCAGCTTTCGCAAATATTCCTGTATAACATTACGTGTTAATCGGCATATTCCTCCGAATGAATTTGCGTGTTGATATTCTTTTCCCGCTGCAATTCCCTTGCCTTTGTTCTGTCTCCAACTGCTATTTGCTACTAGCTAACGTTAGCTAACCAAACTAGCAATTTAACGCAAACTATTTAAAACGCAACAGACAGTTGCAAATGCCACATGGCTACCATAATATGGTGTGTTTAAATGAATTAGTAATCACAGGAAATGTTGGAGGTGGCTAAAGTAACCCACAATGAGTGAAATTTCAATGGGGCTGAATGAGGAGACCCCATTCTTGTACCCCAGTTAGGTTTTGTCCATCTACGATATGGCACCACCCTCCATATTGGGAGGAAAATATCCACGTCCTTATAAAATAATTGAAAGGTAGTGTGCCAGCATTAATAACAATAAGCAAATCCTCCATTTTAGATTAGATTAGATTAGATTCAACTTTATTGTCATTGCACAGAGTACACGTACTGAGACAACAAAATGCAGTTAGCATCTAACCAGAAGTGCAAAAGAAGCAGTAAAGTGCAGTAAGGTGTATGTACATAAGTGAATAAATATGAATACAATATGATACATATGAATACAATACAGTGTGGTATAAACAGTATAGACATTTATAAACAGTATAGACAGTGGATCGGTATAAATATGATAAATATATTATTAGCAAGGTGCGGCAGTGCAAGGTTCAGTCATTGGAGTAAGTTGAGTGGGGGGGGCTGGGGGGGTCCAGGTGGGGGTATCCGGGGTGGGGGGGGGGGGGCTGTCACCGTGGTGCAGAGTTCAGCAAGGTGACAGCTGAGGGGAAAAAGCTGTTCCTGAACCTGCTGGTCCTAGAACGGAGGCTCCTGTAGCGCCTCCCAGAGGGAAGGAGGGCAAACAGTCTGTGGCTGGGGTGAGAGGTGTCCCTGGCGGTGCTGCGTGCCTTCCGCAGACACCACTTGTGCTGGACAGTCTGAATTTCTGGGAGTGGAGTGCTGGTGATGCGTTGGGCGGTTTTCACCACCCTCTGAAGTGCTTCCCGGTCCGAGGCAGAACAGCTGCCGTACCAAACTGTGATGCAGTTGGTGAGGATGCTTTCAATTGTGCAGCGGTAGAAGTTCACCAGAATCTGAGGAGACAGATGGGCTTTCCTCAGTCTCCTCAGGAAGAAGAGTCGCTGGTGAGCCTTCTTGACCAGGGTCGAAGTGTTGAGGGCCCAGGAGAGGTCCTCGGAGATGTGGACGCCCAGAAACTTGAAGCTGGTGACACGCTCAACCTCCGTCCCGTCGATGCAGATAGGGGTCTTCTTGGTGTTGAGGGCCAGGTTGTTGTCGGCGCACCACGCCGCCAGGTGCTGGACCTCCTCCCTGTAGGCTGTCTCATCGTTGTTATTTATGAGACCAACCACCGTTGTGTCGTCTGCAAACTTGATAATGGTATTGGAGCCATGTACAGGAGTGCAGTCATGGGTGAAGAGGGAGTATAGGAGAGGACTCAGCACACAGCCTTGTGGGACGCCGGTGCTCAGGATGAGGGTTGAGGAGGTGAGGTTGTCTAACCTAACATACTGAGGTCTGTTGGTTAGGAAGTCTAATATCCAGTTGCAGAGGGAGGGGTTGATACCAAGGTCACCAAGTTTGGTGATCAGTTTGGAGGGGATGATGGTGTTGAATGCTGAACTAAAGTCAATGAACAGCATTCTTACATAGGTGTTGTTGTTGTCCAAGTGAGAGAGGGCGGAGTGTAGCGCTGTGGAGATGGCGTCCTCCGTACTCCTATTTTGACGGTAGGCGAATTGGAAGGGGTCCAGTGTGGGTGGTAGGCAGGATTTGAGATGAGCCAGGACCAGCCTCTCGAAGCACTTCATGATGGTGGAGGTGAGTGCAACAGGGCAGAAGTCATTTAGGCTCGCTGCAGAGGAGTGTTTCGGCACCGGCACGATGGAGGTGGATTTGAAGCACGTGGGGACAGCTGCTTGGGCCAGTGACAGGTTGAAGATGTCAGTCAGGACCTCAGTCAGCTGCCCAGCGCAGGCCCTGAGCACGCGTCCGGGGATGCCATCAGGGCCAGCAGCCTTGCGTGCATTTGTCAATCCATGACCATATGACCACCATTACATTTACATGGCTCAATCTGAATACTACCTATTATAGGAATATTGGTGTGCATGAAAATGTGTTCAATAATTTGAAGTTAGAATAAAAAAGCGACAGCCCGATTAACTGCATGCATTAATTCACAGCTACTACATTATGATTTTTTTCCAGCACCATGCCGCGAAAAGAACGCAAACTATTACGAAATAAAAGGCTACTCCAGATATCTGCTGCTCAAAGCAGAACTCTGGATTCCTTTTTCATGAGGTGAGTTTAAAGTAGCTAGACAGCTGGCTAGGTAGAATAATCTTATGTGCAGTGTTTATCTCTCAATAAAGCGTCAGTTTATAAAGTTCACTGTAAATCAATTTATTATCTGTAATCTATTCACAATGATATACAGTATATATTGTATGAAAGAATTGTTTGATAAAAATTGTACAACTGTCTTTAAAAAGGGATATGGCTGGGCTGGATGGTTTGTTGTATTTAGACCTAGTTAGAGTTGACTTCTGATCCCTTTAATATGTTTCAGTCAGAATAAAGTAGATCAGCCTGACCAGCCAGCAGCTCAGGGAGTGCCCTCAACCCAGCCAGAAACTCAGATCTTGGAAGTGCGTGACAATGCTCAGGGAGTGCCCTTAACCCAGCCAGAAGCTCATGGAGTGCTCTCAACCCAGCCAGCAGGTCAGGTCACCCCACCGTCCATGTCTGAAACTGAAACAGAACATAATGAAATTAAACGACAAAACAAAAAGCAAAATGTGCAAGCTTTTTGATGTCGCCTACACGTTAGCGTACTGTGAACAACTATTCACCCTATTCAAAACGTGGGTGTCTATTGAACGTAAACATGGCGTTGAGCTTGGAAAGACCTATATCCATGACCATGGCTGTCGCTCTTTCATTGGGCACATAGCAGAGACTATGAGGGACGATTTCCAGACTCTGATCAGGGGCAGGCTCCTTACTTTTTGACGGGAGTACGGATAAATCTACATCGGAGAAGGAGGTAGTGAGCATCAAGGTGATTGAAAATGGGATTCCAACAATCAAACTGCTTGGGTAAGTAATATGCCTTTTTTAAAGAGTGTACTGTACTACTCACTTATTACTCACTGACATCACCTTTTGGTTAATGCATATAATTAATAGTCAATTATGATTAAGATCAAGAGACTGTCCTTCATGAGGAAAAGTTAAACAACTATCAAGAACAATAACGGCAAATACCTTGTTTGCTTTTCCACACCCTCTTGTCATTTCAGGGTTGCTGAGCCAGACACGTGTGACGCGAAGGGTGTCTACAAGGCTATCACTGGCAAATGTGAGGAGCGTCACCTTGATCTAAGTAGCATCTTAACTGCTACAGCTGCTGATGGAGCATCGATCAATTTTTGGAAGACAAGGGGAGTGCTGACCAAGCTCCAAGAGTCTGCTGCTCTATGGATGATCAAGATGCACTGTGTTGCTCACCGACTCAAACTGTCCCTGAAGGATGCCTTTAAGGATTCCTATTTTACAGAGGTAATTTACATCACTGTCAAATTAAGAGTCTCTGTCTGGGAAAACCATGCAGAAGGCAGAGATGTGGGTCAGCTGATTCTCTGAATTTGTGTGGTGTCTTTGCTTAATTCTTAATTCATCGCAAACCTGAGTTGTGCCCCTCCGTTGATCACAGAACAATTATATTTAGAATACTTCTCAGAATGCAGATCGCTAATGCTATGAATTTATTTATTAGTACTTTGAAATGTATTGCTGTATTCATAACTTACCTGTAGTTCATCCAGTGTTATCCAAGCAGGTACATGGAAGAGAGAGAAAAGAGACATTGATTAGTTATATAAATAATTTATACGGATACTTTTAACAACACACACGTGTGTAGTTCTTTATTATTATGATCATGTTTATTATAATCTCGATGTTTATGATACCTTCATGTTTATTTATTTACCTGTGTTAATTATGTAATTCATTGCGTAATTAATTAATTCATATTTTCATTCATGCAGTCAGTCAGTCAGGACTAGTGCGCTAATTATTACTAGTTTGTCACTAATTACCATTTAACAGCAGTACTATGTGGCACCCTTGGGAGGTTGTGCCCAATTTGAATGAACTTACATTACATTGCATTACATTACATTACATTACATTACAGGCATTTGGCAGACGCTCTTATCCAGAGCGACGTACAACAAAGTGTATAACCATAACCAGGAACAAGTATGACGAAACCCCTAGAGAGAAGTACCGGTCCAAGTGCAGGGAACAACCGCATAGTTCAACTTGGACCCTGGTGGTTAAACTGATTAACACTAACAACGAGAACGGCAACAACGCAATCTATGGAAAAAATACAAGTAGTCGTTAAGACAGTTAATGCGCCTAGTCACCTACGAAACAGCTGCCTAGTTACAACCCTAAGTTTAGTCATTTACAGGGGGGAAGGGAGGGAGGGGGAGAGGTGCAGCCTGAAGAGGTGAGTCTTCAGTCGTCGTTTGACATTACTTATATTCATGCTCTGACGAAAGAGTTTACTCCGAAGCGCGTAAGCGTCTTTGTGTGGTTCATTAAAAAACAAAAAAAGGAAGTTGCTGCATCAAATCTTTCTTTTATATACTTATATTTTATGTTATTCTTTTCACTTTCAGATCGACGAGCTCATGATGCGGCTGTACTCGTTGTACAGGCGATCGACCAAAAAATGGAAGGAGCTGCAGGCTGTGGCAGACATACTGGAAGAGCACGTGGTGAAGCCAGCCCGTTCTCAGGGCACCAGGTGGATCGATCACAGAAGAAAAGCCCTGACCAGCCTTGCCACCAACTACCACAGCATTGTCACGCACTTCCAAGATCTGGCATCTGGTGAATGGCAGCTGCAGGACATTCAAGTTGCTGACAGATCAAAGGTAAAAGCTTACCTGAAACAGATGACATCCTTCAAGTTCATCACGTACATGTGTCTATACCAGGATTCAGTGGCAGACCTTGCAGACCTCTCCCTTCAACTCCAGCAGGATGAGCCAGAGCTACCCATTTCATTGGTGAGGCGTAAGGTGAATGCTGCCCAAGCTGGATTGCAGAAGCAGACACAAAGCCCTGGTCCAAACCTGCGCCCTGTGTTAAGTGCACTCAATCAGGCAAATGCCCAAAATAAGTCGGAATTCGATTTCAAAGGGGTACAGATCCTCACTGCATCCACAGATGCATTTGCAAAACAAAGGAAGGAGATTGTTTCCTCCATCATTTCCTGCATCGGAGTGCGCTTCAGCACAGTTTCCGAAGATCCAGTGCTCCTGGCTGCAGAAGTGTTTGACCCTGTGAATTTTCCCACCGACAACACTGCCCTGTTCGACTATGGCACACAAGAGGTCCAGAATCTCTGTGACCATTCCCAGCCATTGCTCCTCAAAAAAGGGTGCAATGCTGCTGAGGTCGAGCGGGAGTGGGTGAAAGTAAAGGAAGATATTGTCAAGTACCAAAAAGAAGATGAGTTTCTAGCCTTATGGAGCAGGACGATCAAGGACAAGCACTCCAGGTATCCCAACCTTCTGCACCTGGTCCGGATTGTAATGGTTTTCCCTATTTCCACATCACAAGTGGAACGCCAATTCTCAACCATAAAGAGATGTCAGAGTGACTGGTGTTTGAGGCTGGGCACCAAAACCATTGAAGATCTTCTGCTGATTATCACACAGGGTCCTAAGCCTGAAGACTACGACAGTGGACCCGCAGTGAAAAGATGGTGGGAAAGTGGGATTCTAACCAAGAGGCCAAACACCAAGCCATATGGGCCACGAAATCCCAATCCTATCCACCCACAAAACTCACTTGACCTCATCACTGCCTCAGGTTCCCCCAGTGCCTCTGACACAGAGAGTGACAGTGTACCTGAGGAAATGGATGTGGAGTGAGGTAGTATAGTGTGTGTGTGTGTGTCCCTCTCTCCCCTCCTCTCTCCCTCTCTCTCTCTCTCTCTCCCTCTCTCCCCTCTCTCTCTCTCTCTCTCCCCCCCCCTTGCTCCCCAACCTGCAAACTGACTATTGATTGGTTGAAATAAAGATTGGTTTAAAAGTCAAAGTCTCTCTCTCTTGCTTCCTCTCTCCCTCCCTCCCTCCCTCTCTGAGGAGTTAACTCCTGATAGGTGTGTGTAGGTTTAGGACATTGTGACACCATGCACTTAAAAGGAGTAAGCAGCAGAGTAATTGTTAGGGATATGATGACAATTTTGGTCCAAAATTGATGTGTGTGTGCGTGCGCGCACGTGCATTCAGATGTTAGTGTGTGCGCGGTGGTGCGGGTTTGGTATAATCATTTACTGACACAAATCTTTCACATATATGTATCATTTATTACAACTTTAGTTACAAAACCTTTTCAAGAAACCTCTGAAATCAATCTTTTGTGATATTTTCTTGTGGTATTTATTTGCGCAATGGTGTTGTGGGCTTGGAATCAATGTATTTGGTGGATTTTCTCAGTTGCCTTTGGTGCCCTGGCTATTCGCCTTGGTACCCTGGTAAAATTAGGCGTCATCCAAGGCACAGTTGCCTTGCCCTAAAAACAACAAATTTCGAACCCTGCCAATGAACTGCAAAGTTATTTTAAAAATACATTTTAAAATGACAGAAAAGTAGACAGTTGAAGTCAGCATTCCCTCCCAGTAGGCTAGTACAATGAACTCGGGCAAACTCAAATTACAATGGCGGGAAAAAAAATAGAAGTGCGGATGGTGGGAAAATGTTGACTGTGACAGCCATCAAGATAAAATAATATGGCGACAGGCTACATTTCAGTAGATAGGCAAAGCTAAATGAGTTGTCATATTGCACAAAGTCAACAAATCTCCGTAGCTAGCTAAATAAATAATATTTGGCTTTCCTGAATTGTTGCTTTATATTTCGTGTGATGATTGATGCTAAGATTGCTTTTCAGCTATGCCAGCTAACGTTAGCGAATGTAGCTGTTAGCAATTCTCCTTGTAAGCCAGGCAAAGGTAATTCATACACTCAGTACTTATACATCCAAAATATAATAATATAAGAAACTTACTTTGTGGTTATCCTCCGTACTGCTCCGTACTGTGCTTGATCGAATTGGGCGGACTGCTCCAGGGTTCAGTCGCAGTTCTTTGCAAAATCCACTCTGTTTTTGTGTCCAATTCAAAAAGTCGTTTAAAATGCAGACTGCAGACTTTTGTGTTGTTTGACACTAATGAACCTGATAAAAATTCTACCCTAAGGTTGAGTCGGTTTCCGGTTTTGCCGGTCCGGTGTACGAGCTTAAACCGGTTTGATTTTATGCAAACCGACTGAACCGGCATTTGTCATTGAGACGTTCTGGCAAATTAAAAAGTAGCCTACATCACCAACCTGTGCCGACGGCGCTAAAACCAACTTGTATTGCATTAGTAATAAGAAATATGACAACGTGATTAACATAATATTATGTTTGGTTATAAACGGAGCCACTAGTGTCTGAGATTGACAGGCCGTGCGCAATTTAGTGGCCGGCAACAATTTCAGTAGACCACAACATTTATTTTGCCTTTTTGTATAGCCATTTCCGTGGATAAAATCGCATTTATTATTATTATTTTCTGTTAAAAACATTTAATTTATATCCAGGGAGATAGTCAACTACTTGCAAGTTAAATGACATGTGCAGCCATTTACTAATAGCATCGCATTTCAGGCTGGAAAATAAACCGTTAAACCAGAGAAATTGCTGAGTTGTCTTAGAATCTTTATCGCAACAGAATGTATCAAGGCTGGCAGAGTCCGCATAGCAACGGAGGCTGTTACGAAACGTTAACTACATCACATAACAGCTGTTTTACAATGTCATTGCATCACCCGGATCATTTTTTCAGCCCGGATCAAAATTGGCATGATAGTTCCACTCGGGAGCGGCTGAGTCACGTGCGACTAGTGGTACAATTCGGTATTACCGGTCCGGTCCAGTATTTGGCTTAATATCAAACCGGTTTGAAATTTTTTGCATCGGCCCAACCCTATTCTACCCACTTGTTTTTTACATTTGTGTCCTTCAGGATTGCGTGTAGTGAGTCAGTATTTGTGCATCCTTCAACACAACAATGCCGCTTCCATGTTTGCCAGACTTGACAGTGCCAAATGCAGCCTAGCCCTCAGTGTCAATCATAAGCAAATACACGCTGTGATAGGCTGCATGCAAATGAGACTGCTTCCTGACGTCAAGAAGCGGCAATATAAAAAATGTGGAAAAAAGCACAGTAGGTGGCACAGTGATTTTTAAAACACCCATTTCTATAATTCAAAACAAAAAATTATAAATTGTAAATGATTTGATAATACAGCTGACACTGCCTATTTTTCCACCAAGGGTAGTACAAAATATAAGCGAAGCAATTTCAGTCCTACTTTAATAGAAATTTTGACCTATGGAGATACATTATTATAGATGTGCAGTGCACTTTGGGTAGATGACGTAAAACGGTTGCACTGGAGGTTAGCTCAGTTGTTTTGTCCAGTAGTTGCGGTTAATAATAGTGAAACATATGAATACAATGCCACAGAAAACATGTGATGTAAAATATGGGATATCTGTGAATAAGGTCTATTCAATAAACATCTTAGTGTATCAGCACATATTATCATTTAAGGATTAGTCTATGCATTTAAAGGAGGTATTATCACCGGTTTAAGCTTGTGTCATAACGTTATTAATGATCCACGCTGTATTGGGATGGCAGGTATGAAGTTACGCCTTGGTGTGGCGGCATGCCCCATACCTGTACAGCACTGAGTGTTTGCCGCTTTTTAGGGTTTTCTACAGAAATAACCACCGTGACCACAGACTCTGCCCTTAAAAACATTAATTTCTGTACCTTCTGACCTTATGTCAATAGACAAAATTCACAAGCAACTTCACACGTCTGCATAATAAAGCTCCAAAATGAGGGGATTTAGCATTTTCTCCTTCTTCATCTTCATTTTCCTGCCCGATTACATCATCACAGTGCTGCAAGCCCCCAAACAATATGTCCCTCTGTTGGACATTTATCCACACCAGCCAATCAAAATGTCACATACACATGCAAAATGGACATATCTTTTTCTCCAAGAAAATTCCCAGTCAGTACAGCTAGTTTGGTGGTAGCTCAATAGTAATGTTGTGCCACAGGATCCCCCCTGAGACTCGGGCAAATCTTTAATTTCTTATGCAATTTAATTCAACTATTGCTTTTGCAACTGTATAATTCTTGTGGATCGTTGTGCACTAAATCTACCTGGTCTTTTGTTTCGACTCTCTCTCTCTCTCTCTGTCCCATCCTTGTTGTGAGTGAGGTCAGATTTGTACAATGTCATAATAAATGTACCTATTTTTGTGCAAAAGGACGCTGTGGTGTTTTAAACGTGTTCGGCCTTGGTGCTGGCAGCCGGTTATTGCAACTTGGCAGCCGGTTATTGCAACTTGGCAGTCTTGAGCCGTACCATTCTGAAATCCATCTCATTAAGTATTTGTTGAAATACATCAGTAGCATGTTTTTTGTTCCAATTGGAAATCGTCAGCTTCACTGTATCTGTCACATTTTTTCAGCATCTGTAATGCGAGCATACTACATTGCTTTGTTTGAATAATTGTGCTACTTGCTCTACTGTCCATAGTTTGACTGCTAATTGCCTTAGTCTTAATTTTACTTCCTGTGGGAGACTTCCTTTTACTTTGAATCAGGTAATATACTCCTTCATTTGCATAACTTGGAAATGGTGACTCAAAGACTCACACATTGCATGTTGATTTGAAAAAAATAATAATACAAAATACATTTTCTGAATCATCCTATGACACTTCAAATTCTAACACAATTTACAATTACTTCTTTTTCTTTTAATATGACTTGCCAGTTCTACCATGAGATCCAAGAAGTTTGGTGCATGACGTACCAATTATTCAGCATATGTACTTGTAGTTACCCTAACTGGTGACCCACAAGTTCTATTTATATGCATTGTCACCCTAACATGCAATCAATTTACGTACACGCCCAATGATTCCATTCTTAATGACCCTAATTAGTGAGATCATCTACAAGTGCGAATGGGTGAATGAGCAACTGGGAGCATGATTCTTAAACCCTTTGTCTTTTGGTTTACGAGACCAAACACTGCTGCTGCTGCTGGGGCCTGGGCACTTTCTGGAGTTGTTCTTCTGTTTTGGATGGCAGGTATGCCATCCTGCCAAGTTACGCCTTGGTGGGGCGGCATGCCACATACCTATACAGCACCGAGAGTTTGGCACTTTTCAAGGTTCCCCACAGAAATAACAACAACAGCCGCAGACACTCAGCCCATAAAAACATTAATTTCTGTACATTCTGACCACATTTCAACAGACAGAATTCATAAACAACTTCATATGTCCACACAATAAAGCCCCAAACTAAGGGGATTTTGCGTTTTTTCCTTCTTATTCTTTTTCCTTCCACCTAGCCCACAAACAAAATGTTTCCCCATTGGACATTTTAACGACACCAGCCAATCATTCACCTACACGAGCCAATCAAAATCTCAAATACACATGCAAAATAGACATATCTTTTTATCCTAAAACATTTCCAGTCTCAACGGCTAGTCCCTTCGTGGCTCAGCGGTCAATGTTACAGTCTATGGAGCATAGGGTCCCAGGTTCAAGCCCTGCCAGGCGCAAGCTTAATTAACTTGCTTTTTTCCTCAATAATAATTGTCTATTACTTCTCAATTATTGCTTTTGCACCACTTCTACCCGGTGTTCACCGAATGTATGCACTGCATTGAAATGTTGGTCATTTCATCTGAGGTAACTGCCTTTGGACCCAGGACACTGAGGGCCTCTAGCACTTCAATGTGCTGGAACTTGCACTCAAGATTGCTCTCCAGGCTGCAGATGTAATGTTTGAGGACCTGGAATGATATATTATACATTTTTCAGTTCAAGGAAAAAGGAATCTTAAAATTTTAAAGTAAGAAGGGTTGTATTTACATCTCTGAGGAATCTGGCCCACAGCTCTTCCCGGGGGTGCTCCTGTTTTCCGTGTCCCCTCCTGCTCCTCTCCTCCTCACTGACAATGCTGAAGGCCCCAAGTCCTTCTGGGTCATCCAGGTCTTGGTGAAGATGAGCAAGGAATGATCTGGGGAGTGGGGTCTCGCCTGCCTCCTGAATGCTCCTCAGAGTAGCAAGTGTGAATGGAACCTAAATGTGGAAAAAGACAATATTATAGATCACATAATGCAAATATCTGGGAGCATAATCCTTTATCAAATGCATCCCTTTGTAATCTACCTGCTCTTTTATGTGGAGAAAGTTCACATCTGCTCTCTGAAACACTTTTGACAGCATTGATATGTGGGGCAACACATCTGCTTGGAGGTAGAGGCAGCCACAAAGCTGTATGTGGCACAGAAGATGTATAGGCCTTTGGCCACTGGGCACTTCCTTGTGCTCGCCTCCCCTGCAAGAACAGCCAGCATGGCTGGAAGGCTCCTCTGGAGATTTTGTATGGCTAGATGCTGAGATAACCACCTTGTATCTTTCACTTCCTACCAACAAGTAGAAACACTGGTAAATATAAAATAAATAATATGACACCACAATAGTATTATGAAAATAGGTGAAAACGCTCAGAAGTCGCTCAGACCGAGAGTGGTGGAAGCGGATCTCAGTGTGGCTGATCTATTTGTGCTGTTTCTAAAGAACAGGTGCAGTTCCTGTAGATGGTCCCTGAAGGTAGTGTTACGAACGGATTCTCTTCACCAAGGAAACAGCCCGTAATGGGATTTTGGCTGAGCCTGTTTTTTTTTTGTTTATAAAGAAAGCTAGAGCACTGGGGATGTGTTTCAGCAGTGTGATGAACGCCACTTACCAACCCCAGGCTTCAGCTTTCTGCCCTGCTCCCTCTCCCATCTGTCCGTGGGCCGGAACCGCTCGCGCTGCGTCTTTCCGTGCTCGCGCTGTTCGTTGTGATAGAGTTAAAACAAGTGGGGGTACTCCCGGTGTCGTGATATTTACATTTATTTTACAGTGACTTAGTGTTGCAGTAATTGACTACCGGTGTGTATCCAGAGAAGCCATGTGGCACACCGTTGAGTGTTGTCTAATCCATCCACTTATTTATCATCCGCGATCCAAAACACCAAAACGCGTACTTGCAGAGGTTATAGGACGGTGATCCAAAAGACATTCAGTTCAAAAATTTCTTTCATCCATGAAGTTCATCCAAACATTCCAAAACACGCTTCTCCCTTGTTTCAAACACACTACCAAAAAATGCAGTTTGTAACACAGCTGATCCGCCTTCCTCATCAGTCCCATATGGGCTGAGTAACCAATCATGTGGCCACATTGGGAAGACAAGTAGCCTCATACACACTGCTTTTAAAGTGACATCCCTAGTGCTCATAAGAATGACTAAAAGATATACAGAAAACATACGAATAACATACAAACGTAATGAGAGGGTATTTTATCCTATGTAACACCTCCCTACCACAAACAAAAAAAAATCTCTTTTTAAAAAAAAAATCTTATTTATGGGATATATTCACTTTTATATACAAGTGAGTCAAAAGCCTGTTCCAGCCGATCACACAGGACCTAGACTCTTGATAAATCAGCCAAAACCTTTTCTTTTCCCTTAATATGGTGTATAGCCAAACTATAAGGCTGTAGAGCTAAGCTCCAGCGATAAAGTCTATGATTCTTGGTCTTGAATCTCTCCAAGAAAACTAGAGGATTATTATCAGTGTATACCTCTACACTACCTGAACCACTAGAGGTATAGATTTCAAAGTGCTGTAAAGACAAAACTAGAGCGAGAGCCTCTTTCTCAATAGTCGAATAGGGCTTTTGGTGTTTGTTCAGCTTCTTGGAGAAATACGCTATAGGATGGTCAATGCCAGTAGAGTCAACCTGCATCAACATGGCTCCAATGCCTACATCAGATGCATCAATACAAAGCTCAAAACCTCTCACCTGCCAAAACGAAAATCTGGAGCAACTAACATGGGCTCACATGACAAAACTGCCTTCAGTTGCTCAAAAGAAAGCTGACACTTACTGGACCAGACAAATGTCTGGCTCTTCTTCAAAAGGCAGGTGAGAGGTTCAGCTACACTGAAAAAGCTTTGGACAAACTTTCGGTAAAAACCGGCCATTTTTAGAAACCTCATGAGCTCCCTCCTATTTTTAGGGGGCGGCAACTCCAGTATAGCGTTGATCGTGGCAGTACGCGGTTTCACCTGACCCAACCCGACTACATGGCCTAAGTAAGTCACTTGAGCTTTCGTGATCTTACTTTTTTCCAAGTTGACTACCAGGCCTGCCGAATCCAGCCGGTCAAAGAGGACTTGCAGATGAGTGAGATGCTCCTGCCAAGAGTCAGTATAAACAATAATGTCATCCAAATATGCAACACAGTTAGTTAGACCTTCCGTAAGGGCATTCATTAGCCGTTGAAAGGTGGCAGGTGCATTTTTAAACCCGAATGGCATGACTGAAAACTGATATATGCCATCTGGTGTTACAAAAGCTGAGACCTCCTTTGCACGACTAGTAAGCGGAATCTGCCAATAACCTTGCATCAGGTCAAACTTTGATATAAACAGTGCTGTACCCATTCTATCCACACAATCTTCTAGACGGGGTAATGAATACGAATCAGTCTTAGTAACGCGGTATTGGGTTTCCTATAGTCTACACACGTGTGGAGTACCATCCGGTTTGGGAATGGGAACAATAGGAGAGCTCCACTCACTATTACTAGGCTCGATAATTTTGTGCTGTAGCATGTATTCAATCTCTTTCCTTATCAACTGTAGCTTTTCAGGATTTGGACAACACACCAACCACAAGTTCAAAGAGCTAGTCTCCGCTGGTAGGCGGCAAGTGGCGGCTTTTTGAAGCCAAGCAACTGGGTACGAAAATGACCAATTAGATGACAACCGGAATGAAGAAACCATAGACTGTATGGTTGGCCCATATAATGAATTATTTCTTTGCCCTTGGTCTAGGCTACTCAGTGATGCAGACTTTTAAGCCCACCAGTCCCATAGGCAAGTTACCAACAAGTTTTTAAATTGTACTAATATATCGTCAGAGAGTACGGAAAATACACAGGTGCTGTTTGTGTTATATATCGTTCAATAAGCAACCTCATCACAGGCATGGTTAGTATATGCTTACTTTGTACATTATCTCTGATCTTGTTAAACTTAATCTACTTGCCCATTCTGTAGAAAACATATTGTTTAAACTATTCCATTGAATAATTTGTGGCCATTTCTTTTGTACTGCATTTATTTTCTGATATGCAAAGATTGCAGGGAAATATGTTCAGTGTAAACTGTAAGGTCAGCTAGCTAGTTAGCTGAGGAAGAGAGCAAAGAGGAGTCCTTCAACTAAGGGTATGCCTCATACACCTTCTAAACACAAAACATGGATCTCAGAATAAAAAACAGAAAACGAAGCATGAGAGAAGGCTATACAAGTTGCGAGCTTGGGAGCTGCAACTGAAGGAGATTGCTGATAATTTTGTAAATTAAGGATTGTTGGATGCCTGTCAAATCAGTAAGAACAAAGTGCTTTTTTAAGGAGATTTCAGTTCGCATTCTGACAGTGCCAGACTGTTATAGTTTCAATTGTGCCACTGCGCCGTTTGTCTCAGCAGTTGTTTTATACTGTATATATTTATTTAAAAAGCTCCAGTGCTAAATGGTAAACGTTGATCAGACTGTAAAGGTTCACAAAGATACACAATGTCAGACCCAAAGTTTAAATTTTAAATTAATGCTCTGCCAAGCAAAGTGTGCCACATCATTGAAGGTCACCCTTCACCCTATGCTGTCAGCTTATCTGCAATGGAAGTTGCCTGATATCCAATATTGAAGCAAAATGGCCTGGCTCTGTCCATGATTCAAGAATGTTTCGAGCATCATCACTGTCACAGAGGTTTGCACAAGGCAAGAGAATGTTGTTACTACCCAAGGTTTACTTGAACCTTAAGAATCTCATGTATATTTAACCAACACTTTTATTCTGTAGGGGAATTTAATGGAGTTCTGCTTGGGGACAGAGGCTATCCCTGTATGCCGTACTTTCTGACACCCTACCCAGAACCAGCAACAGAAGAGGCCTTCAACCATGCCCACACAAAAACCAGGGCACAAATTGAGATGGTTTTTGGCCAACTGAAATCTAGGTTTCAGTGCCTAAAAAGCCTCAGGGTTACTCCTGACAGGGCCTGTGATATCACCATAACCTGTGCAGTCTTGCACAACATTGCCACCCTACGCTGTGAGAAACTGCCCAGAATGTTGCTGGAGGAGCAATGGGAAGACATTGGCCCAGCCCTTCAGGAACCCATAGATGGAAGAACTGTGCGGGACCTTTACGAAAATACCTATTTCAATTAATCCCCATTTTATTCATGGTCACCTTTGTTTTGGAGTGAACCCATTTATTTAAAATCTTAGCATTTATAATTTAAGGAAAAAAACTGTGCCAAAGTTGTTTATTCATTCACTCATTTTGTTCAAGCTGTGAAAAAAATAAATAAAGTCAAAACCATGACCATGCTGTTTAAATTTATACAACCTTCTCCAATTTCTTTATCTCCAACTGCAACTTCTTAATTTTTAACTTTCGGTACTCAATGTACAGTTTCTGACTTTCAATGCCAATAAACAGATGACACTTGTAAATCTAACGGACATCCTGTGAAAGAGAAAATGTGTCAAAGAGTAGCTGATTATGTAGTTGATAATACCAATATGAACAGTTACTTACTTCATTCCTTGCTGAAGTACTTGTTCTGGTCATGTTCTGCAGCAAGGTGTATGGTTTTACATAATTTGAAAAATGAAGACACATCCAAAACATTTCACATTTGGTCTTGCCTTTGGCATTTCTGTGACTGCAGAAATAGTCTCCTCATCAAGGGCCCTAGACATGCTGGCACCACCTCCCTGCAAATAGAAGAACACTTCAGTTGTTAAAGCAAAAGAAAGAATTGCATAAGATGCATGGTGTTTTTACAAAATAAAAACTACTCACACATGGGTCAGGTAAGTCTTTGGCATCTTGAGTTGGGGGATCTAGCAGGCATACAGTGTCTCCATTCACTGAAAGATATAGGCCTCCCATTAGTCTTTACCATTGAGCGACTGATACCTGTTGAGGAAAAGTAGTAGACAATACCTTGTACACATTGCTCCCGAGCACCTTGGGGAATTATGTCTTATGAGGTCCACCCCTCTATTCTCTCTATTAGTGGGCATCCCCGGTTGTAGCTCAATACTAACTCCTCTGCAGGTGTGAGGTCCTCAGGTGGAGGTCCCCCACCAGTAGCAGTGGTATCTGTTTTTTTTTTTTGGTGGCTAAAATGGTACATATTTACAGATCAGCAACTATTTTATCAAATAAATTTCATTATAGGCTACTTGCCACTCTGGAAAATGTTTTTATACTTAATTTTCACTTGTTCCCACGTTCTTTTTTGGCTATTGAGATGGCCCCTGTTGAGATGTAACAGAATGAATATAGGCCATGGGTTACTAGGTCAGAAAGGCTTCAAACACCTCACCGAATTAGGCTATTAACAGTAAATGCATTGTAGTTATGTCAGTTCTCATAAGTTAGCCTACACCATAATTTTAAACCCATCTGATATTATCTAGCCTCCTGATGATAATATAGCCACAGTTACTGTATCTAGTGATATGAATGTTCATTTATTAAAAGATAAAGCAATAAGTAGGCTAGTATAACTATAATGCATTTAATCTGTCAGCAATTTTTTTCCAAGCCATCTCCCTTGCCTTGTTAATTGCAGCAGTATTGCCCTTTTTGGCGATGACTCCTTTATATTCTTCGTAGAGTTCCATCAACAGGGTTTGTTCCGCAGCTGAGACGAACATCGGTTCTTTTTACGACACAGTATCTTCTGTTCAACAATCGCCTGTTCTGGGCTGCTTATGCACTCCGTGTGTGACCGGGGCTAGTGTTTCTTCATTTGTTCCTGTTTGGGATGACATGTTAAAATGGTTGCATGTTTTTCCCACCCCTCTTCCCTGAGTAGTTCACCAATTAGGTAGGTTTCTATATAAGTGAAATGTACCTATCGCTTGACCTTGTTTCCTGCTCTTGTGCCCGCCTCTGTTTCTGAGAGTCTTCCTGTTTTGGTGAGAAGTACGTGTAACCGTGCAGTCTTGTTCCTCTGTTTTAAGGTTCAATATCCACAGTGGTGAATTCATAACCCTTTGTATTTGTAGTTTCCTGGCCTCTAGTAAATCACTGGATCCTACTGTGAACCAGTTGTTGCTGCATATAGGTAGTTTCGGAAGATGTGCATATTTAACTAAAAGTCTGTGTTTCCACTGAGTAACAAACCCTCCCATTCATTCACAGGTATCCGTAAGCCAGAGCGAGTGATTGATTTGCCTGGCTGAGGTAATAGTGAAGTGAGGGTGTGTCTTCACCAATCAAGGTGCGTGCATTTCTGAGGCTTACATTACATTACATTACATTACATTACAGGCATTTAGCAGACGCTCTTATCCAGAGCGACTTACACAACTTTTTACATATCATTTTACATTGTATCCATTTATACAGCTGGATATACTGAAGCATAGCAGGTTAAGTACCTTGCTCAAGGGTACAACAGGCTTAAGGTAGGCTAGAGGTATGGTAAGTAGGATTGCCTTATGGCATCCAAGGTAATTATTTTTCATAGCAATTGTCCAGTTACCTGGTTTATTGGTTTGTTTTTTCCCCCTTTTTAGGTTGCCTGAATGCGCTGCCGTTTTGCCTCTTTTTCTTAACGTAACATTACTTGCCTAAAACTTATCAACTACTTTGTAGGTTTCCCCTGTGCTTATGATTTGGTAAAATAGCTTTGTCAGAATATGCTATGGTGTTTGGTAGTTGTACTACACTTGCTACCCTGAATGCTCATTAAGTGTATTCGCGCTGGTCGTGCTTTACTGCCATTGTTCAGCTGTTAAATCTCTGTTTTTTACCTTAAACGGGCTAAACTGTGTTTTTTGACGGAGGTACGGGAAATACTGTAATAGGCCTACCTGAATTGACATTTTAATTTTGAAATGATCGAAACTAACCAACTAGTTCTTTGTATTTGATTCATTGTTTTTAGCTATATCTATTAAATTGTTTAAATTAAGGTTGGAGGTGAGCCCAGCGCTCCTCTGGTGGGGAGGTTAGCTTGGTGGTTAGGTCCCTCACTGTTTGCGTTCCTGTTAATGGTAATTGCACTGAATCACTTATTTAACACGAATTTGATGTGTTTCAGATGAGGTGGCATGCATGGTGGTAAGTAGAATTCACTTGGACAGCCCTTAATTGCTAGTATACCTCCCACCGATTGGGTTCTCGGCTCACTTGCCCTCTAGTGGTCATTTTAGTCATTTTTAACAAAGGTAGCTTGGAAGTCCTTGTATGTATTCTGATGTTAAATTAATACAAGTTTGGTATCATTGCTTACATTCTTCTGCTATTTTCTTGTAGTTTATAATTGTATTGGCTATTTGAGCTTGATTCTTTCCATACAGGTACTTCCAGCCCTCTATTTTAAATCTCAATTGTTGGTTACTAAAGATATTACCAAAAACAAGTAAAATGACTGTTATCCCAGGAAGAAGCAGATCAGAAGTTCGTAGTAAAAACAGGAAGATTTATTACACAGCCAGCTACGGAAACAACTCAGCGAGAAAGTTCAACAGGTACTCATGCGTAATTAGATTTATACAGTTTTCAGTACATTGACATTTGCATATAGTGGAATTCTATTGTCGAAAGGGAGCACTGCCTCTGATTGGTGATAAGGGGCCGTGCTTCCTTCTGATTGGATCATTCAAATCCATAATGGTCATGGGGGGCTCGCCCCCCCGCCCCGGGGCCCCAGTGGAAATTCCCAGGAGGGGAAACCTCGAAACGGACAGGAATGGAGACCCATATGGTCATGGGGGTGGCCCATATGGTCATGGGGGTTTCTCCTTCCTCCGGGACTTAGAATACACAAAACTGTCTGTTTCCCAACACAAAAGTTAAAATCATTTCTTTTGAGCCACGTCTCTGTCTTCCTTTAATGAAAGAACCAGGGAAACTGTTGTAAAGTGTCTGAACTGGTTATCTCCTTGGGTGAAATTCCCAAGGTGGCACTACTTACCCTTACCCATTGCCACACGTGCGCACACACAATGCAAGATTGTTCAAGCCTAGTTTGAGTTAACGTTGACAAGACACGGGTAAATTGTGTTAATGGAACGGCTTGAGTCTTAAGTGAAAGTCGACGTTAATTCAATTGCTTTTTCAATTAAGCGCAGATTTCATTAGCAGCGTTGATGGAATACCCTCCAGGTCTGCTGTGCTTCTCATCACGAAAGTTGACCCGCCCAAAATCTCTGTCTGCTTCCCAATCACAGCAGGGACTGGGACTGGCTACGATGTCTGTCTCTTTGCGTGTATGCATACCTCTCATAGTGTACATTTAAATGCTTTACTGTTATCAGGTTCTCATAACAAATACAGTGCAAAAATAAATTATATCTGTTGTTGTCATTGTTGCGGTTCCTGCACGCGACCATGTGCATCCATGGTCACCCCCGGTCTCACTGGTAGCACAGATAAAGGTTTGCACTAATCACGTAACTGCCCACAGCTGCGACTGCCAGTCAGCTAAACCACTCCCCCATCTCTCCGCCTGCAGCCAGCACCACAACCACACCTCCCCCTCACACAGTTAGCTGTCCTTGAAAAGTTAGTATGGTTTTCAAAGTGTATTCTAGGGGGAATTGGATTCTAGGGGATCAAAAAACATGATGTATCCATGTGTATAAATATAGTAGCTGTTGGGATACAAAAAACTGCTTCTGAGTTGCTATAAGAAACAACATGCATTTTGCTGTTATATGTTTGCAGAATGCCATCTTTTCAACAAACAAAAATGCCACATTCTCTTCAGACGGTAAGATGAAAAAACACATGGCCAAGTTATTTGAAATAATTTAGGAAGCGTTGGGTAGCAGTATTGCTTTGGAATACAGAATGTTTAATTAGTGTTAGCTAAGGGAGCCAATATTGTCTATTGTAACTTGGCCTAATTTTGATATCAGTACTTTCAATGGCAGGCCTAGATTTTGCAGGTCTTAATGAGTTATAGTGCTTTGTATGTGTCAGTAACTTTTTTTTTTTGTAGGTTGAAAATGTGTTTTTTTTTTTCTTAAGATATACATTACTTGCGGCAATCAAATGGTGAAAATGTATAATCAGTCTCATAATTAATCAGTCATCAGTTAAGTCATTATTTGGAATTTCAACAGTTAATAAAATAATAATCACTAACCTAACGTGTAAGTTCTTTGAGGTGGTAGGCTCAAGCATTTATCTGAATAATATTACATTACATTACATTATATAATAATAATCAGACCAATGAGGAGGTTTAAAAAAATAGAATTTATTTAACAAACTAACACATCTAAATAAGACTAAATAAGGGAGGAGATGGAAAGGGGACTAGAATTTTAAGTGTGTGGTCATGTGTGTTCACCAGCACACGTGGTGCAGGAGACGACAAAGCCTCCTCTGATGGAGTGAAATATGAATCAGCTTTTTGCATGTGAGACTAGTGGTGTGTCGTTTGTGAATGATTTCTTCATTTTTAATGATTTTTTTGGTGAACAAATCATGCTGACTCACCTTCATGTAAAGATTTGTTCATTCGGATCAGCTCTCAGTAAGTTGCAAATTTACCATTCGCCGAAGCTACTCCTATTTAACTATTTTCACCATTGGGCTATGTACTAGCAATGTACAATGACAGCATTGATCCGCTTGAGCAGGGCATGCTCTACGAGCTTCTCATGTTTGTGTGATCAAAATAGCAACAGTCCCTAAACTGAAAGCAGCGGCAACGTTGGAGAGCAAATATAGGGACCGGATCCGCAATGCGCTAGCTACGCAGTTGCTGGATCACTACCACTCTCTCTCACCAAAACGTCTTCGTATTGCAATGACAAACACTTGCCTGTGTAAAATTGAAAGCAAATGACTTACAACTAAAACTCTTTGACTGCATTATAGAGTATAATGTAGCCTAAATAAAACATGAATGAAAGAGTATTCAGTAGGCATTTCCCAATGGATTCTGTATCAGTAAAGCTACACATTCATTAGAAATTGTCCCACACTGCTAAATAGTATGGTATTTTAATAAAATCGCCTATGGATTATATAGTTATCAGTCCTTTTTTGGTTGCAAATGATTTTGTAACTTGCGTCACCTAACTTGCACACCTAAATGTTGTACAAACGTCTGTGAAAAACGGTGTATGCTATGTAGAAATTCACCTATAAAGGACAGTAGGTGACATATTTCTGAGCAGTTTTTTGTCACTAAAGACAATAAATTATCAAAATATAAGCAACTGCGCCATATGCCTATGGGATTTTTTTAGTATTTACATTGAATTGCAAATACTATTTATATCATGAAATAAATTATAAGAAATTGCTTGCGTACTACTGTGTTGGAGCAGAAGCCAGTCAGACCAGTCTTTCGTTTGTTTCCTTTAATTCATTAAAAGTTTGAAATACTCAAATGACGGGATGGATCTTAATGTACTGATGACTCAAATGAATGAAATGTACTGATTGTACTGAAGGACTTGATGACTCAAGTGAACGAAATGTATTGAAAGACTCAAATGACTGACATAAACTGATTGTGGTGAATGTACTGAATAACTCACAAGAACTGAAATATTAAATTGGTACGAAAACTCAAAAAGTAGCCTACTGAACAACTCACGAGTGTATAGCATAGGCCTACTAATGCCTTGTGCGAGCAGAAGTGAGACAAACAGAAACAGGTATGCTATATATTTAAAGGCGTTGTCCTTAATTATATAACAGATTGTAGCAATTAGACTTATTTGCTATTGTTAAATGATATTGGACATAACTGCAAGTCTTTATGTCAACAATACATAAATAAATAAATAAATACAAATAAAATATGGATCAAATCGTAGTCGAAAATATAATAAAGGTAAGTCAATTGCAAGATCAAAAAATTTGAAACTACAGTAAAGAAAAGTGATAATATGATAATATGATAATATGAATAGATTATAATTTAAATAAATAAATAAATAAATAAATAAATAAATATGAAAATAAACACAATTAAAATACAAAATCCCTCTGGAACTTCAGTTGGTTACACCAATGTAGGCTACATAGCCTGTATACATTTACATACTGAGTAATTTGCAAATTGTCATCACCACCTATAGTTTATCATTCAAGTTTCATACTGTATCTACCAGTTAGCACCGCCAACTTTCCCAGAGTCCCAGTTGCTAAAAATGTTCCAATGCTATAGTCGTAAACTGTGCTTAGCAGTAGCTTCTGTTTAGATAGTCTTCGAACTAAGGGTGAATTCACACCATTCGAGAGTTGGCTGTGTGGGAAAGACGTTGTTGCACTGACTGGAGCTAGTAACTTTGCTGATTAAAAGGTGTATGTTCTAATGAAGAGCCCTTTTGACCTAGTAGTATCTAGGTGGGAGAAAAGACATATTGTCGCTGATCTGTTACGCTGCAATGTTGTGAGCACTAGGTTTTTTCAGGAGCTGTAAATGTATAATTTGAGTTAGAGCCAGATAGGGAGGTCTAGAACGTGAGTACTATATTCAGCAAATGAGTGTTTTATTAATGGTGAAGTTTGATGTACTGACTCAAATGGACTGATTCATTTTAATGAATCAAAGTTCCCAACAGTATGTGAGACTGAGGTAAGCAACATCTCGCTAATCCTGGTGCACTTTGCCATTCTAAACACACAAGACCATACATCCAATAATTTAACAGTGCAGTATGTAAATTTGGAGAAATGACTGAGAGAGATTGAAAAAAACATTCCACCCCGTTTCACCCCTCCCCTCAGCTCTCCCTTTAAAGTGAACAAAAACCATAATTGCAATCAAAACATGAATTTGAAAATATATATTTGTTTTATTCTGTTCATATTAGATGAAGAAATACCCTCTATTTTAATGTGTTTCTTCTTTTTTACGTAGGTTACTGAACAAAGTGTTGTTCAGCTATTGGGAAATAATGACCGCCACGGATGCAAATAGGGGGATTATCCAACTTACTACATGGCTAATTACCTTATACGGTGCTTACAAACAATGATTATATATTAAGTTACTTTTACCTTTATTGAGTTTTATCGACTTAATCAGTTTAAATTTAAATATTCTTCTGTGGCCCTTTGACCATATTGTTTTAGCGTTGTCAAGTAAAACTCTTTGATAGTTCTATTAGGAACTTTGTTAAGCAAAAACCTCTCATCATTAATTTTATGATTCCATGAAAACAATGATTCTATCAGGAAAAATCGTTCCTTCTCATTATACAGTTAACACCAGTTTTTTGTCATTACATTATTAAAGAAAATTGCCATAACTAAAATGTATCTCCCTCTGTCTTGTTTTTTAAAATGATTTGGTCAAGCAGGGTAGCCATAATGTCTTTTCTTGTCCCTCTCAACGGGGTTAGAATGGAAACTAACGTTAGCTTAATGCTAGGTTCGCCACTACTCACTATACCTCGTTCAAATTCATTTGGGTTTAAGTCAAAATGGTCTCATGGCATGCTTGCCTATTCAGGAATATTAGCTATTAGGGTACTGAAGTAAGGAGTGGAGTCACGGGATGCATGTTTCGAGTGACATCGCCCTTTTCATTGATGCCCCTTTTCCACCAAGGCATTTCGAGGGCCGGTTTGGAGCCGGTGCCTAATCGTTTCCGTTTTCAACAGCAAAAGGACCGGCTCTCGGCCAGGAAAACTGCTTCCAAAGCGGCACCAACTCTTAGCTGGTCTAGAACCAAGAACCGCTTATGTTAGGGGCTGGGGGCAGGATTATCGTGACCAACCAAGAACAACTAAAACTTTGTGACCGCCAGGTAGAGTGAGACCACCTTCGTTCGACAGACAGGAAAACGTAAACTGATTTGCAACTATATATGAAATAGGCAAAATATCGGTAACAACCTGTTCCTAGTTATGTAGGAAAAAATGTCCTTGTTATCTTCCAGTGATTCTTTTTTCAGTACTTTTTCAGTAGCGATTTTTTTCTGTGCCAGCAAATAAGTCAGAGGTGGTCCAGCGCTATAGCTTTTGGTTGCTAAGGGGATGTGTATCAACCTCCCCATATAAATGAATTGAACTTTACATAAATTTGCTAGCATACAGTTTAAGTGTCCTGTCTTGCGACATAGTCACTATCAGTACGCCTAGGAATCTGATATTCACTGTTGTAACCCAAGTCGCAGGACGCAAAATAGCCGTTAGGAAAGCAGTTTGAAATTATGAAGCAACGTCTGTGCCATTGGATTTAATGGGTCGTGATGAGATAATTTGAGCGTGTTGCTTGTCTTAAGGTTGATATAGTAAATAAGAGGTCCCTCCAGTTTTTTGCAATTCAGAGTTCAACACAACTTAAATAAAATGCCGCATTTTTCTCGGCGCTGCATAATTCGTAAAACGGCAAATTATTTTTATTTTTTTGTTGGGGAAAATGCGACATTTTGATGTTGTGTTGAATTCTGAAAATTCCGAATCGCGAAAAACTGGAGCGACTAAATAAGGCTGTAATAATATAACTAACTGTATATGTATGAAGTTTTTTTTTTTTTACATTTAGACAGTTTATTATGTGTATTTTTACAGGACATACATTTTAATAGGTAACGATGTTGCTGGAAAGCGGAGATGTATACAGACGTATACAGTGACATAATGACATGGCTCTCTAACCCGTGGAAAAGCAAACCGGTTCTTAGAAGGTTCGCAAGTTGAACCAACTGCGAACCGGCACTAGCACCAGCTCAGAACCAGAACTAGGTTCGCGTTGGTGGAAAAGAGGCAGGAGAGGACAAGGGAAATGACTCAGTCTTTAGAATGTAGTCTCACCTTTCAATAAGGGGACTATGGAGAACCATAGCCTGTATACCCGTTTCCCCTGGTGATGGGGTATACAGTGGTCAGAAGACTGGCCTTTCACCTGGTGATGAGTGGACAATACTGGAAAGTGGGACTCCTGTCCTGTACACTCAGGAGGGTTGGACTCCTTTCTATCTTTGTTGCAAAGAGAAGAAGACAGTGTATGGCTTTTCTCTGCCTGGTGTTGGGGAGAAGACAAAGCTAAAAATGCTGGAGGTACAGAGTCACTGTAGTGCTTTTTATCTTCCTCTTGAGGAGATAAGAGGCCGAAAAAGGGTTTCCTGTACTACCTACTGTTGGTGAGGAGAAAATTAGTGAGAATCACTGCAGGAATGTTCTGATTGCTGCTTGTGGCTGTAGGGATTTCTGAATAAAAATGATGGTGTTGAAGATATAGATAAACTCAGGAGCACAAGAACAGTGTCAGGAGCTCCTTTTTATATTTTAATAAAACGACCAGTTGGACAGAGGTACAGTCTTCGAAAATATGAAGTTCAATACATGAGAGTATATAGTTTTCAGAGACAAGAACTGTGGTTCCAACCTCTGAGATTCATTCAGCCACCATATAGAAACAATTCCATTTGTGGCCAATTATAGACTGACCATGTGAGTGTCCTCCAACTTAACATTATCAGGGGGTTTTTGTTCCCTAGGTGCATGTGACTTATACTGCAGTTGGGGTCTGTAAATTGTATGGGGTGAAACAGGATACAATGGGCTGGACATTCAACACTTGTAAAATTATATGAATCAAATTAGTATGATATTTTGTTATATAATTTGTTATATAATTTCATTTACATACAACAGCTTGGTTGAATACTCAATTCTGATTGGTCCAAGGGTGGGCATTCATTCTCAGTAAAGGGACACCTCTGCGTTTTAAAATCAATGCGCTACCAAATCCAGCATTCTAAAGCAGTTAAAACAGCAACATTATTCTTTCAATTTTTAAATGTTGTTACATCCCCTCCCCTTTTCAATGTCCAATTTCGCAATGGATGTCAATGTTGAATCACGGTTCTAGTTACTGGCTTCATTTAGGGTTGCCAAACATCCCGCAAAATATTGAATTATTTGGACAGTAGAATAGGCGTTCCGTATTTAACTCATGGCTACAGGGCTCCTTTTCTTCTGTATCTTTGTTAAAAATCGCTTTTATAGTAACTGTTGTTTTGAATATAATTTAGTAGTTAGCTAGCTAGCTAGCCAGGATAAAAAGCATGCGGTGAGACCATTTTGACCTAAACCCAGCTGAGTTTTAATATTGGCTAGGTGACAAGTGACGGCGCACCTATCATAAAGCTAGCTGGCATTCAAACCCGATTTCAGAGTATGAATAGTGCCAACTGTAAAGTTTGATAGAGGAGGAATAATGGTCTGGGGCTGTTTTTCATGGTCAGTCAGTGACAAACCAATATAGACGTAAATGACAAAATTATTGATGTATAGAATAATAGAAGCAACCAATACCTTTGTACAATAATAAATTGATTATTTTTTTCCTAAACGACGTCCCATATGCAGATCACCCGCTATGAATGTAAAATGTGACTTGACAGTCTGCACATTAACCTCATATTCATTGTCCTCATATTGTTTTTGTTGTCAAATCCAACAACGGAAATTGTGTCATCTGTCCCAATAGTTTTGTATTTAACCATATAACCATCTCAAACTCAACCTGTAAATTCCAGTAAGAGCACAAACTGAAAATCAACAGTCTTACCAATACTGGAGTTTTTAAGATAAGATATCTAAACAGAGTAGTCAGTGTGTTCTCAATATTTATGCATTTATATTCCTTCACAAAACAACTAAAATTAACTATCATTAATTTTGTTCTCTTCTGCAGAGTAAGTCACCACATTGTAATTGGAAGGGTGATGTTTTAACGATCTTAGCACATGGTCTATGGTGCAGGTGCATTTAGGATGTGTCCACATCCACTTTTGCTAATTAACTTAGATGATAAATGTACAATTGTTTGATTTCTGGCTAGATAATAGAGACTCTGTTGGCCCACTAGTTGTGGAGAACTGAATTACATCTGAAATAATGATCTAATTATTTCTCTGGGACTTCAGTATGAATGAATGAATTCATTCATTCATTCATGAATACGATTTTTAAGGTGTCCATCCTCAACACATAGATACTAGGTAAAGGGTATTATTGCATGCATAAATATACAAACAAAGGTACATTAAAAATAGCATGATAGTGCACATAGCCCATGTAAATGCACATTTGTACATTAAAAACTGTAGAGGACCACTCAGGTAAAGTCATGAGATACCAGTTAAAGTACACAAAAAACACACACAATAAATTGTGATTCTCATGCTTTGCGGCACTGCATGATCATCAACACTCATAAATAACTGGCTTCTATTAAGACAAAGGTGGCAGGAGTATGTGTCAAATTAACACGTTGCTGATTATTGTAGTATTTTGCAATATAATTTTCTCCTTGGACCCTTTTTGGGGGTGTCTGTTTAGGTCATGTTAAATGATCTCCAATATACAATATACTGTCACAGGTATGTGCACATCTTTTCCTGCAAGTTAAAATATGAAAACCTGATTACTGGTTATTTGTATTTGCAAATGAATAAAATATTAATAATAAAATAGAAAACCAAAACAAAGAATAAAGTGGAAATACACATTAAGATACATCTTAGGATATATTATCACAAAACATGAGTATGACATTTTTATATCTATAGCATGTGTTACTTTGTTATGTAAGTACATTGTAGCAAAGAAAATATTTAGCATCAATTCCTTGTGATTTAAAATTTTTTAAAACCTATTTAAATAAATAATTTCTTTTAAAGAAATTCTTACTACTGAAAGAGGCCCGCAGTTTGTCATGCTGCCAAGCCATCTTGTTTTATTCTGCATGTGCTGTCTTCTTACCACAATGTTTTCTAAAGAAAATTCAGTTGTGTTTTAATGTAGCAGTATTTGAGTGAGTCAGTCACAGGTGCAGATAGGAAGCAGCTTGTGAATTGGAACTCACACTTGTATCCCCTGTGTTTTCTGTGAGTATCATTCCTTTAGAGTGTAAATTAGTTCTTTATAGAATAATAATTAAATGAAGCAGGGTAGAAAATCAATGAATAATTATAGTTCCAACTGATTGAAAGCCTGTCATCCCTGCTCAGATAATTGTCGGAAGGCATGTTAGTTCATCAGTGCATCGCAATCCTACACTCTCTCCTCTAGACATGACATGTCTTCACACTGATTCCCATCTTATCAATAAGAATTGACCTTATCTAAATATGGCTGTATTCATAATTTGGCTCTCAAATCTTTGTTGGATATAAATTCATGCCCTTTTTCCTTCTACTGAGTCCAGAGATGGAAACTTATTTTTGGATACATGCATGTGTAGCGGGTTTCACTCTGCGTTGTGTAGTTTTTGTGTGTGAAAAATGACGCTACGACGACAAGGTAAGCTGAAGGCCCATTTATTTGCTCCTCAGCCTGCATTCAAATATCAAAAAGACAATGGTGAGCAACACAGGTCTCGCTCCCATACATGTGCTCCACCGCACCTTCTCTCTCAAAGTCCAGAAGCAGAAATGAACACATTATGGGTGAGTGTAACAACAATATTTTACATTAAATGTAGTTTTCAATGAAAATAAATATGTACAAAAACCATAAAACAGTGTGCAGTTCTCATTTAAAATAAAATAAAATAAATAGAAATACAAAATAATGTAAACTCGCATACCTGCATTCAAATATCAAAAAGACAATGGTGAGCAACACAGGTCTCGCTCCCATACATGTGCTCCACCGGTGTGGAGTTTCTTCCTAACACAAAGTACTTAGAATCATACTCCATGGATTCTATTTACCTTAGAATAAGTACAGAAAATCGCTTTTGGCAAATAAACACTACAGGCCTTGTAAAAAAATAAATATAAAAACCAGGAAGTTCCCCCCAACAATTGTGAAGTCAAACTTGCCCACTTTGCTCCTTCAGAATAAAGGTTCGCTGCCCATCCACTCGTTCAGGTCAAAACAACGGTCTCTGTTTATAATCTAGTGTAACAACATTTCACTGCTACACATGGAGAGCTAAGCCTCAGTCTCCGTATTGTGTTACATATACTGTAACATGCTATAATGATGTAGAAAGCTTATTTAAATTCAAAATGATGCATTTTCTCCTGACATATTTATTTCAAAAGTCAAGTTCTGGCTTGCTGAGTTGGCCTCAGGACTTTAATTGAAATCACTTGGATCCAGACTTGTGAATCTTCTGCCCTTCCTGGAAAAGTAATTAACTGTATAATTGGTTCTATTCTGTTAAAAGATTTTGGTTACAAGGAAGTAAAGACAGTGCCGTGAATTATGAGTAATTACTGCTATCATTATCCCAAGCAACACTTTCACTGAGCTACTGTTGGCTTGGATCAAGCAAAGTTAATATACTGTGATATTAATTTAACTTGGTAATGTTTACTAGTAATGGGTAAACACAGAAAGTGTTGAAAAGGCAATCTTTCTCTATTATTGTATTCCATGCAATATCTTTATTTTAACTGAGAGATAATGGTGGGGGCGGCACGGTGGTGCAGTGGGTAGCACTGTCGCCCCACAACAAGAAGGTCATGGGCTCGAATCTCGGCTTGGGGACCCTCTGTGTGGAGCCTGTATGCTCTCCCTGTGTCCGCATGGGCCTCCTCTAGGTACCCTGGCATCCCTCCACACCCCAAAGACATGCAGATAGGCTAACTGGAGACTCTAAATTGCCCATAGGTGTCACGGGGGCGTAGTGGGGGGTAGGACCCAAACGCAGAGTCAAAAAAACACTAAATCCACAGAGTAAACGCTAAACCAAGAGTTGCTTTTAATCAGAACAAAAACCGAGGGAACAAAAACGAAGCTGCGCAGGGCAAGTCAAAAAGGACAAAGTTCTTGAAGCGCAAAAACAGAGGAAGAGCAGAAATTCCAAAAAAACAAAGCAAAAACAGAACACGGGCAGGGAGGATAACACTCATGGCAAAAACACTGAGTAACAAGAACGAGCACAAGCTGAAACACAATCCAATACGCACACAAGGAACAAACAACCAACAAGGATCCAGCACCTGAGTCAGGGAGAAGGGAACTTAAATAGACACGACACTGACGAGACACAGGAGGGCACAATGAACAATCAGGCCACAGAGAGGGAAGGGAAAACGAGACAACCAAAAAACAATAATTGAACAACTGAAAACAATAATACAATTAAACAGGGGGAGCAGGACACAAAACAGAAGTGCCGCCATCTGGCGGCCCAACAAGGAAAGACAGAGGGAAAACACAGAACCATGACAGTACCACCCCCCCCCCCCCCCAGGGACGGCTCCTGACGTCCCAGAAGGCTGACCTGGGGAGGGAGTGAAACAGAGGGTAGGATCTGGAGACAGGATTCGGGACTGGAGCACACTGGAGACAGGACTCGGGACTGGAGCACACTGGAGACAGGCCTCGGGACTGGAGCACGCTGGAGACAGTACTCAGGACGGGACTCAGATGGGGAACAGGACTCAGGACGGGACTCAGACATGGCAGAAACCTGGACTGGACTGAGACATAGCAGACACACCGGACTGGCAGGGACGAGGCAGACACACCGTACTGGCAGGGACGAGGCAGACACACCGGACTGGACTGGGACGAGGCAGACACACCGGACTGGACAGGGACGAGGCAGACACACCGGACTGGACAGGGACGAGGCAGACACACCGGACTGGACAGGGACGAGACAGAAACACCGGACTGGACAGGGACGCGACAGAAACACCGGACTGGACAGGGACGCGACAGAAACACCGGACTGGACAGGGACGCGACAGAAACACCGGACTGGACAGGGACGCGACAGAAACACCGGACTGGAACGAGACGAGACGAGACAGTACACTGGACTGGAACAAGACAGTACACTGGACTGAAACGAGACGAGACGAGACAGTACACTGGACTGGAACAAGACATGAGACTGAACACCGGACTGGACTTAGACAGGAAGGGACTGGACTCAACAAGACAGGAACGGACTGGACCAAACTGACACATACGAAACAACACCAAGACCCTACACGAAACAGATACAAACACAACACAGGATTGGGCAAAAGACAGACACGGGGCAGACTCACAACACTACATGGAACTGGACTGGAACACTACACTGGACTCCGACGACACTGGGGTGGACGGAGACTGACAAAGAAATGGACTGACACAGACATAGGAACAACACCGGGAGACCTACAAGGACAGACAAAGGGACAAGCAGGCGGGGAGGCACACGGCAAGACCGACAGACACACTGGGAAGGAGAGGGGTGAACTCCAAACTGGCAAACAGGACAAAAAACACGCAGACTGACACACCGACAGACAGGCGGGAGAACAGATTGGCCGATGGGCCGACGGCCTGGGGGGCAAATAAACACACCAACATGCTGGCCGACAAACATGCGGACAAACACGTAGACAGGCAAGCGGGCAGACAGATAGACAAGGGGGCAGGTGAACAAACAGACACATGGTTGGGAACCAGGATGGGGCGAGGTCTCTGGGAACTGGGTGGGGGCAGCGACGGCTTGGGAACACTAGGTGGCGCGAGAACACTAGATGGAGCACAGACACTAGGGGGCGCGACAACACTAGGGGGAGTGACCACACCAGGGGGAGGACGGACACCAGGGGGAGCGACAACACTAGGGGGAGCGACAACACCAGGGGGAGGACGGACACCAGGGGGAGCGACAACACCAGGGGGAGAACGGACACTGGGGGGAGCCAGAACACTAGGGGGCGAGGGAACACCAGGGGGCGAGGGAACACTAGGGGGCACGAGAACACTAGGCGAAGCATGAACATTAGGCGAAGTACAGAAATTGGGCAAGGTATGGACACTGGGCAAGGCATGGACACTTGGCATGGCATGGACACTGGGCAAGGCAGGTGGCTTTGCCTGCGGAACAGCGGCCAGGGCAGGCCGTGGCGTCCCCTGCGGGACAACAGACGGAGCAGGCGGCCCCTCCAGGGCTCTGGACGGCTCTGGAGGCCTCTGCGGGGCTCTGGGTGGCTCTGGAGGCCTCTCCGGGGCTCGAGGCGGCTCTGGAGGCCTCTCCGGGGCCCAAGGCGGGGGCGAAGCACAAACATTGGGTGTAGCAGACGGCGGTGACCCCTGCGGAACAATGGGCAGAGCAGACGGCCCCTGCGGGACAACGGGCAGAGCAGACGGCCCCTGCGGGACAACAGGCAGAGCAAGCGAACCCTGCGGGACAACGGGCAGAGCAGGCAGCCTCTCCTGGGCACTGGACGGCGCAGGAGGCCTCTCCGGGGCCCGAGGCGGCTCTGGAGGCCTCTCCGGGGCTCGAGCCGGCTCTGGAGGCCTCTCCGGGGCTCGAGGCGGAGCAGACGGCGGAGGCCCCTGCGGAACGACGGCCAGAGCAGGCGGCGGTGGCCCCTGCAGAACGACGGGCAGAGCAGGCGGAGGTGGCCCCTGCAGAACGACGGGCAGAGCAGGCGGCGGTGGCCCCTGCGGAACGACGGGCAGAGCAGGCAGCGTCTCTGGGGCTCTGGACGGCTCAGGGGGCCTCTGCGGGACGGCGGGCTCCGGTGCGCTGGGCTGGGAGTACTTCTCGGCCAGAGGGGGCATATCCGCAGCCCCCCGGAGATACTCCTCCCAGTGGAGTGCCGTTGCAAATAGGGCTTCAAAGTCACAACACCCCTCCAGGCCAGAGTAAATTAGCCTGCCGTGGAGGGGGTCCTTCATGTTGTCCCTAAACAACTGGCACACTATCGACTGGGGCAGTGACTTGAAAGAATTGAGGAAATACTGGGTAGCATTGCTTTGGAATACATCTTATTTAATTTCGGTGAGGCAAGATAGTCTATATTGTTTGTAGTACCATAACTTGGCGTCATTTTGATATCAATACTTTTAATGGCAGGCCTGGATTTTGGCAGTCTGAATGAATGAGTTATAGACGGTGTATGTCTTGTGTGTGTGTGAGTAACTGGGCATTTTTGTACGTTGAAAATGTGTTTTTTATGAGATATCGTTTCTTTTTGCAAAGCGTTTTATTATGAGAGTGAGAAATGCGAAGTGACCCTGTAAGAAACGGTTGTGGATTATCCTTGTGTGAATTTGTACAGTCTGATGAGCACAGTGGCTGTGACAAAGGTTGCGGTGGCGTAAGTGTAAATGCATCAGAAAAGCAGGTGAAATATGGCCAGTGTATGTACTCACGGATTTGACGGCCATCCAACAAGAAAATCAGCAAAAGAGACAAAAGAATCAGCAAGCCCGTAGAATTAGAGCTCCCTAGGTCGCAACTTGTGTACCCTTCTGTCCTGCTCCTTTGTCTGTTATTTCATGGAGATGCACTTTTGGTGTTTGTGAGGTTTATAAGGCATTTTGATAGGCTTATCTGCAGGTAGGAATCCTCTTCGCTGTTTTGCTAAGCTAGAACTGGAAAACTTGATAGTAGAGAATAGGAGCAGATGCATATGTCCCAGCAGGCTTTGCATATGAGAAAATAACAACAGTGTGAGAGAAATTATGAAATTGCGTAGTTGAAACAATATGTTTTTAGCAGAATGGGCATGTAGGTGAAAGTTACACAGTGGTGAACTGGTGTAACTTTTAAATAAAAGGAATACATTTGCCGTCATGAAATGCATATGGGTGGCTGTGTATGAGTTTTGGTAAAGCAAATATAAGCATAAGAAAACGTTAGTGTAAAAGAGGAAATTATCTGCCTGAGGGCGAGGTGGGATTCAATCCTTCAACCGGAGGTTTACCAGTCTGTGACTTTGTAAGTGCAGCACCATGACATAGCTATGCAATGCGTGAAATATCATTAGCAAAGGTCCGTGGTTTTAAAGAAGAACACAGGCCAGTAAGCACAGAAGAGCTCCCGTTGAATCCATAACTGAATGTGCAGACGGTACGTCATAATGCAGTGTATATGTTCGGTGAACGGCGGGTAGATATGGTGCAAAAGCAATAATTGAGAAGTAGTAGACAATTATTAGTGAGGGTAAAAGCAGGTTAAAGAAACGTGTTCCTAGCTGGGCTTGAACCTACGACCCCGTATTTCCAAGACTGTAACCTTGCCCACTAGGCCACAGGCAGACTAGCTGTTTAAACTGGAAATGTTTCAGAGTAAAAAGGTGTGGGTATTTTGCGTGTGTATGCAAGTTTTTGATTGGGTCGTGTAGGTGAAGATTTGGCTGGTGTCGGTAAAATGTCCAATGGGGAGACATGTTGTTAGTGGGATAGGCGGCAGGAAAAATAAGAATGAGAAGAAGAAGGAGAAAATGCTAAATCTCCTATGTTCGGGGCTTTATTGTGTGGACATGTGAAGTTGTTTATGAAATCTGTCTGTTGAAATGGGGTCAGAATGTACAGAATTTAATGTTTTTAAGGGCTGAGTGTCTGTGGCTGTTGTGGTTATTTCTGTGGGGAACCCTGAAAATTGCCAAACTCTCTGTGCTGTATAGGTATGGGGCATACCCCCGCCAAGGCGTAACTTGGCTGGATGGCATACCTGCCACCCCAGTAAGCCAGGTAAAGCATTATTATTATTATTAATATTATTATTATTATTATTATTATATTAACCCTCTGGGGTCTAAGGGTAAAATGAGGCACACTGGTGATTGTGCGATGCTCTGACATTTGTGTAAATTTCATCAACTTTATATACATATGATTCCAAAGTGTTTCATACCTTTGTTTTCAGCACAGACTCAGCTACAATAATATGGCAGCAGTAAGTAGGTCATAATCATTTGTGGATTGTAAACTGCTCTAAAAACACACATGTTTTGAACATGCACAGGAATGTTGTAATAAAGCACACTGAACAATTGTGACTAAGACTTTTGGTCACTGAAATGTGTTCATCAAGGTCTTGGGTATCAAAAGATGACAAAATATTTTAGCAAATCCAATGATAAATGAGTTCACTATAACTCAAAATTTGGCATGGGTATGAATAATTTTGGGCTTAACTGTATGATTATACTGTAACATTTATGACATTATGCATGAAAAATAAACTCAAAATATGTTTTCTGAAAAATCACCAAAACAGGTTTGACCTCCCTACCATTACATGTGATAATCGCCAGTGGCAACGATCATACGTAGCCAAACTGTAAAGTGCCCTTGAAGTGTACAGCAACACTAGCTTTTGTCCTGTCTCAGCCCACTTCACAATTTTAAAAGATGCAAATTGGGGTTGAGAGAGAGGGCACAGGTGGGAGGGGGGAGGAAGGAAAGGCCACAGAACTAGTAGGTAATACGTCGTTTGCCCTTAGGTGGAGCCAGCAAGGAGAATCTTGTGTCTCACTGTTTTGAATAGGGACATACTGTAGACCAAGCTACCTGTACTTGCTATTTTATCATAATGTCAGCAAATTACTTTGAATCATTTTTTTCCTACAGAACAGCAGGTGGTCCCTGCTTTTTATGAGCAAAAAGTGTTTTGTCAATAACATACATAATTCTATATCTGATTGGTACATTGTTAATACATAAGCATATAGTAAGATCTAACAAATTAAATAATTGGCTGTGTCTCATCATATAGCATGAATACTGAATAAACACACAATGACCTCTTAGTCTTCAACGTTAGATAAACAAGCTTTAAATCAGAAATAATTGTTTGTTGTTTATCTAGCAGTTGATTTCTGAGTCCTGGGCAGCATGGTGTCATAGCCAGTTCATCCCTAGTAGGTTGAGGTCAAGGGAAAGGCTAAGCTCACCCGTTTATAGACTCTCTATTAACATATAAGAGACAGAGCGAGAGAAGACACACACACACACACACACACAAGCAATATTTCTAACTTCTTGTTGTCCTTGGGATGTTCGGTGCCTGGAGACGGAGGGGACCTGCTGCAAGGCCTCAGAATTTAGCTTTGTACAGACTTCTAGTTTATGGTAGAGAAAACTCTCCTCCATTCAATCCCTCCTATTTTTTGTTCAAGCGATAAGCCTTGAAACGTAAGTTATATTACTTGGTGACCTGAGTTGTCTCTTTTTGGAGGTCTTTCCCATCATTGGAATGAGTCACAACACGCACTCAGTCGTCAACCGCCTTCTGCGATCTGTGTTTAGCACAGTGGGTAAGAGTGTAGTACAGTGGGTAAGGAACTGTACTTGTAACCGAAAGGTCGCAGGTTCGATTCCCGGGTAGGACACTGCCGTTGTACCCTTGAGCAAGGCACTTAACCGAAATTGCTTCAGTATATATCCAGCTGTATAAATGGATACAATGTAAAAATGCTATGTAAATGTTGTGTAAGTCGCTCTGGATAAGAGCGTCTGCTAAATGCCTGTAATGTAATGTGTTTCAGATCACAATATCGTCATCAGCCATGAACCCTTGTGGTGCTTCTGGCCATTCCTGTATAAGGCTGGACTCCCATCTGACACTTGTTATTGGGGTAGCCTTACAAACACATCGGGTAAAGAGGTTAAAGGCAGAGCTTATCAGCATCAGTATGAAACAGATCAGCAAGAGTCCTTGTATGATAACAGTGCCGATCTGCCCCAGGCCATTGTTCAACCACCCAAACACATCCCAATTCCAGGGAGGAGTTTGATGAATTTTTACTTTCTGAATGTGCTCAACAAAGTTGTTAATCTCATCTGCATTATCAGAAATGTAAGTACAATTTTTTGCCAACCACAGCGTGTGTGCCACCCTGAGACGCCAGAACATAATCCAGAGCTGCTCGATTCTGCAAAATTACAGTTCTGGTTGCCACTAATTCTGCAATGACACTTTGTATTGCTTTGGCTGTATTGTTATCTATAGATTCAATTAACACAGCTATTAGTTAAATCTCAGCTATTATTCCTCCTACTCCATATGCTGGAAATATAACACAGGCAACGAGTTCTCCATTGTTAATCTTTTACATCTATCTTAGTACTGATTAAAGGGTTGCACAATACCTTATGACTGGAATCACACATGCAACATTACATACTACTCCCCACCCCGCTGGCAACCAAGCATATACTTTCTTTCTGCAAACAAACAGTGCCATTGTAGGCGTATTTGGGTGCTGAACAATTTTCACACATATGATGTATAGTATAATTGGTACCATCTGGCTTAATAATAGTGGCTATCACATTTCCAGAAGAATCACAGTTTACTATATGATTCCACATACTTTTTCCCATAAATTTAGTTCAAGTCCCAGTACAGCATATAAACATTTTTCTGATTACATCAATCACATGGCAGGGGCATGTTAGTATTATTCTCTGCCATAATATAATAACTGTAGTTGTTGTTTTCACACTGTTGGTAAACATAGGAGCCAGTTAATCCCCCTTGAGGTGTATTAACTTGTAGCGCGCCAATTGGGCCAACAAATTCAGTTAAATTCTAATATGCAGGATATCTTTGTGTGATATCCTGTACCCCCTACGTCAGTACCTTTGTGTGATGTCCTTTACTCCCCCCCTTTCTTGTGATGTGTATTCATTTAAGGCAATGTCCATTTGGCCATTAATTTACTTTAACCCCTTAGCGCACATGCCAAATCTGGCCAATCCTTGCCCATTTAGGGGGTACCCTATTTAAAGCTTGATAACTCTAAATGTGAACGCCACAGAGACTTTAAAAATGGCTTAAATGAAGCAAGACATTCATACCATTTAGATTACTTTACATTCATAATATTGGAAGAAATAAAGTGCCACAAATGCAACTGTCTAGGCAAAAAATCTAAAATGAATTTGCTCTTTATTAGTTCGCAATGAAATACTGAGAGATTGCATATATACAGCAGGTTAAACTATACATGTGCTGGATCAAAAACTTCTTGACCACAAGTTCATAAAATCTAAGGGTGGATATGTCGAACTACTAAAGATCTATGAAGCAAAAACTAAGCAGTGTACCCAGCGTCTCCAAATCTACCCAAAATGTCGAAACTATGGATTGCTGTAAATCACAACAAATTCACGTATTTCACTACAAATCAACTGTTTTGATTCAAGAAACTCACTGTTGCATTATTTTCAAGTGGGAATTACAAGCCTTCCGTCAGTACAGTGGTCTAAAATAGCTAGGGGTCCAGAAGCATCCAAAATCTCTCCAAAAATGAATTAAATGCTTTTTGTCCATTATAAAGCATATAAATGAGCCCTTATGAAGGTTTAAGATGAAACATTGATATCAGATTAAAAGATAATGCAAAAATATTGTTGCACAGTGCGGTACAGTACCTAAATGTGTAATAATTAACTCTTGTATGTATTTCTATACTCTGTACTCTCATATGTTTTCTTGTATGGGGACGGGACGACATGTAAACAGTTTTCAACCATCCACCATGTTTTAGCAATGTTCCATATCATGTCATCGCTGTTGCATGGAATACAAGAACTACTAAACTACCAACGAACGCTTACATTACTGTGTGAAATATCCTCGTTATAAAATACCACTAACCTATTTAAAGACACCCAATTTAAAAAATAACGTATAGGCCTATAACCGAAATATTTTGAGCAGTAATACATACATTGCAATGATGAAATCTTATCTGTGTTCAGTAGATAGAGACAGAGACAGTAAATCAATGATGCAATTCTATCCGCTTCTGTCTTACTACAGAAAACAATGGCAGCTAGGTCTATCAGCAAACATATGGCTTAGCTATGCCCAGAAGTCCACAATAATAATAGTATTTTCCAAGAAATTACACAAAATCGTTGACAGTGTTTCGTCAGGTGCAGCGTCTTTTACCTGCTACCACAGAGTAAATGTGTAAGTGAATGCGATGATGAGAAAACTTGGTTACGCTGATATATAAAACGCTATTCCAAAAGCAAAATTAGACATGTTATACATTGTTAGAAAGCTTATATTCTCACCTACTTAATAATGAATTGTCAATCAAGCCAGACTGTACTAAAAAGGGCGACAACTCCATAAACAATGTGTGGTATTACGCACAACTATTTTGGAGGCTATTTTGATTTTCTGCCCAGACAATTGCTTTTGGGGCACTTTATTTTTTCCAAAATTATGAATATAAACTAATCTTAGTATTGTAAATGGTACAGTTGTCTTGCTTCATTTAAGCCATTTTTCAAATCTCTGTGGTGTTCACATCTGTTATAAAGTTTTTAATAGGGTACCCCCTAAATGGGCAAGTATTGGCCAGATTTGGCATGTGTGCTAAGGGGTTAAAATTACCTGTGATGTGAACAAAGTAGATGCCCTAATTGACTTGCCAAAAGAATTGTATGTTAACATGAAATTTGCGGAGTTGTGAAAAACTGAGTTTCAATATTTTTAGCCTCTGTGAATGTAAACATTTGGCCTCAACTGTACATATTCATACATGCTTGCATCTTTGTACACACGCATACACACACAATTCATCTGTATACTCCAAATACCCACACTTATTATAACTACAGCAACTAAAGCAATGAAGTATGTAGGACTCTCTCCTGTCTGTTAATAATCCTCACAGCCTGTGGATGAAAGCTG
This sequence comes from Anguilla anguilla, assembly GCF_013347855.1. Classification (NCBI taxonomy): domain Eukaryota; kingdom Metazoa; phylum Chordata; class Actinopteri; order Anguilliformes; family Anguillidae; genus Anguilla; species Anguilla anguilla. Next base: position 43,548,046 of record NC_049208.1, read on the forward strand.
TTTTTCCCATGCATGGCAAATTGTGGTCACTCACTCATACACGATCTGAGAGGGACGTTCAGTAGTACGCATGCGCAGGTGGTGCTTCGTTTAGTTGGAGTAGGCAAAACGGGACGCATGCGCAGGTGGTGCTTCGTTTAGTAGGAGTAGGCAAAACGCAAACATGTTAGGGTTACCTAAAGTAACGTTAGGCGATAAAACAGTGCTTAAAAATGTCGTGCCGTTCGAAGTGGTGATTTCGGGAGATGCAGACAGATAAAGGCATACGGATCGCCTACTTTAGTTAACCTAGTTTGCGCGTACGGATGCTATCCTGCACGCATGAGTAGGGCCTAAGGACACACAGCTACAACCACCGATACAGATGTGTGGACACATGGAGGACAACAAATAACCTTACAGAGGTGAGGACGAGCCATAGCTAGCTAGCTATATAGTACAGAGGGCAAAACAGAGCTTTAGAATGTCGCCAGCAGTGTATGCGCGTGAGCGCAACAACACATTTCTCATAGAAAAGGTAGTTTGTAGCCTTTTTTTCATTCATTACAATGGTGGTACAAGTGACAAGAAGTAAGTGGTGTTGTGCTGTTAGGCCTCATTGATCGCCGTATAAGGTTAATGTAAAGTACCTAGCACAATCTGACAGCACTAACCCATAACAATGTACTGTGAATGGTACTTGCTCAATGGACGGTAAATGTGAAAAACATTCCATTATCGTCAGCGGCACCAAAATTTTCTGTCACACCCTCAATAAACGGCAAAAGTCCCAGTAGAAGATTGAATTCAATCTTTTAAACTTACATATTTTCTGAAATGTTATCAATTCCGCTTGGCCACAGTGAGTGAAACTAGGCGATCTGAGCGTATAGTTTCTATGTAAGTTACGTCTAAATGTTTCAGCCTTGTGTTTTTATACATTTAGTTTGCTTTTCCCTTCCCTTCTTATTTGTGCTCTTGTTTTATTGTTTTTATAGGTTTAGTTTGCTTTTAATTACCTCACTATCTTATTTGTGTTCTTGTTTTACTATATTAAATGATTATTATTTTATCATTATTATCCTTTTTTAAAAATGATTATTGTTATTTATTTATTTATTTATTTATTATTATTTGTATTTTTTGTTTTTCTTTTTTCCTCTCATTTTATGTGAAGCACTTTGAGCTGCATTTTATGTATGAAAGGTGCTATATAAATAAAGTATTATTATTATTATTATTATTATTATTATTATTATTATTATTATCATTGAGTGTTGTCATCCAGTATCCTCCACCTCCCTGAGTTGTATTCTAGAGCTTCTGATTCTGGTCCAACTATTTTAAATATCCTAATACTCTATTACTATGCTAGTACATGTTACAGGGCACCGCCCAGTGGGCTGCGGAGGTACTGCCCAAATACTTCGCCAAAACAAAAATATTTGCTTGTCAAAGTGATTGCATGTCAGTTGGGCTAATTAACACATACTACTAATCCTAAAATACCTAAATGGCAACAGGGATTTCTGTTAATGAATTTTTTAATTAAAATAATACACAACACGTTTTTTTTTTTATGAATAAATAATGAAAATAACTGCGCATGACTTGAACGTCATCAGAGACAAACGTGTCGCTGTTAAGTTTCGGTTTCCGAAGGAGAGAGCAAGCAAGCATTTATATTTTGATTACAACAGAACTACGGATCGGTTTTCAAAGAGAAAAGGTGGTGGAGGTGAGACTTCTACAACTGCAACAGCTAAGGTATCGAAGCATGTTGTCAGAAAATACGACCCTGAATACATTAAGTTTGGATTCACAGTGGCGGGAAGTGATGCAGAGCCAAAAGCACAATGTGTTGAATGTGGTGAAGTCCTCTCAAATGAAACATTAAAACCATCAAAGCTATTGAGACACTTAAACAAAAAACACCCTGGGTGTGTTGGAAAACCAAAAGAATATTTTCAAAGGAAGCGAGACAGACTTCAAGCACAACAGAAAGTCATAAGTACGCTAACAACACAATCGAAAGCTGCCCTGAAAGCGAGTTATCTGGTGGCTGCCCCTGTAGCTCGTAGCAAGAAAGCGTTTACAATCGCAGGGGATCTCATCTTGCCTAGCGCCGCGGATATGTGCCGAGAGTTACTGGGGGAGGCAGCGGCAATGAAACTCTAGACCGTACCGCTATCGAACGACACAGTGAGTAGGAGGATTGTTGACATGAGTGATGACATTGAAAGCCAACTTCTGGAGAGAATAAAGTTAAGCCCACACTTTGCCATACAGTTGGACGAGTCCACTGACGTTAGTTTGTTGGTTTTTGTAAGATACAGCTGGGACAGTAATTTTCACGAAGATCTACTTTTTGCAAAGAGCTTCCCACCAGAACAACAGCAGACGAATGCTTTTGCTGCCTTGATGAGTACTTCACTGAAAGACGACTCGATTGGAAATATTGCATTGGTGTACGCACGGACGGTGCTGCATCGATGACAGGAATACATCACGTTGTTGTCAAGCAAATCCAGGAGAGGGCACCGGAGGCAAAGTGGACACATTGTTTCTTACATAGAGAAAATCTGGCCACAAAAAGATGTCACTCGAGCTGCATGACGTTATGAATATGGCTGTGAAAACTGTGAACTATATTTTAAAAAACGCAGTCAACTTGAGATGTTTTTCTGCTCTGTGTGAGAGAATGGATGCAGATCATGTGCAACTCTTGTATCACAGTGAAGTTGTATCAAGACGACGTGCTTAATCGCCTGTTTGAACTGAGAAAAGAAGTGCATGCATTTCTTGATGAGAAGCAGTCCCCTCTGGTAGAGCATTATATTGATGGTGACATTTGATCAGTTGAATATGTCAATGCAAGGGAGACATTCTTTTTGGTTTCAGACACATTTGAGGGTTTCAAGAAAAAACTCATCCTTTGGAACAGGAGAGTCAAAGAGGGACGGATGGACACTTCTGAGTGAAAGTTCTGCCCATGTCAACATTGCCAATGTTGTCATGCAGCATTTGAGAATATAAATACATTTTCAGATTACTTCCCAGAGGACCCTCGGAATGGAAATCTTTGGGTTTTGGACCCATTCTCAGTGGATCCTGCATCAGAAGACATGGCCCTGTCCACTGTGTTGGAAAACCAGCTGATGGAACTATCTGCTGACAGCAGCCTGAAGCTTCAACTCACACAAGTTGACCTGGCATCGTTTTGGATATTTGCTGCCAATGACTATCCCACTCTGTTACAACGGGCAATCAAGTTTCTGTTGTCTTTCACCACCACATACCTATGTGAGTCAGGGTTTTCAATTGTGACTGTCACAAAATCAAAGTCTAGGAACAAACTGAAAGCAACTTTGAATGCTACTCTGAGAATCAGCCTCTCACCCATCCCACCCAGGCTTGATCTGATCATTTCTCAGAAGCAAGCCCAAGTATCTCACTAAGGGTAAGCAGAATATTCAATTCAATCATTGCAGCTGACAGTGACATAGCAATCATTTACAGTTCAGAATACCCCTTTATTTATTATTTTAAGAATGTTTTACATTTATTTCAGTATGTGGGCCCTGACCGTCTTGACATATGCACAAGTGGGCCTTGAGTTACAAAAGGTTGAGAACCCCTGTGTTACACGTTACACACTGCTGTGGTGGAAAATAGAAGGCAGTAAGCAGTATGCAAGGGAATTCCCTCAGTAGGCTTCCTTTTTCTTTTCATAAGTGGGATTATTTTATAGTTCACGTGTGTACTCACATGTTGCATGCTTTATGGTAAGGTTCATTATTAGTTTATCATTGCTTAAAGCAGTTGAATCCTCTGACCCTCTCGTACCTTCAAGACAGAGGCCAAACATGTTTACTGAAATAATTTTTGTAGAAACCTTGGTTCTCTGAAGGATCAAGTCTGGAACACTGAATATGCATGCATGAATTCAAATTTTTTATTGAAAAGTGCATTCAAACTCATTGCTTAATTTTTGCACCCCAAATAAGGCAGTCTGCTGTAAATTACTGGCAACATGCCAGGGACTTACATTGTGCACCACAGAGAGTCAAGAACAGAAAATCTGTAATTACTAAAATGCTGCTGGCATGATTTATTACAGAAGAAATGTTGTCACGGGAACATCTGACCGACTGACAACTACCGTTATGTCTTTGGATACTGATAGGTGGACACATTTAATAAAAAAATAATAATTCTTGTATATGCTGTGCCGTGATACGAGATGAGACTCCGGGGGTGGGGGGGTGGAGGGGGGCTGGTGGGACAAGGACACCCTGAGGGTCAGTGCTCTCAGGCTTAATGACCATGAGCCCCTAGGGAAATCTGAGTGTAGCTCATCAGTATTTCAGCTAAACCTCCAGGCTATCATCACCATGCCAACATATCTTTTTATGTGTTGCATGATGCAAATGTCGTGACATAATAGTGTGCAAAAATGTTTGTGAACCTCCTCTAATGCTGCCTGGGAAGTGATGTAATTCACAATAATCACATGGTGGCCATTATTGCTCTAACATGACACTCACGGTGGGAAACTCCACCTGGAAGCATTAGTAAACCATTGAAAATGCATGATTGGAGTCAAAATCTCTCTTTTCAACATTTTCAGATAGACAAAGCACTGCGAAGTGAACAGATTTCTAAAATCAGGAGGGATGTTGAACCACATTTAAAAGTAATAATTTCTCACACATCTAACTAAATTTAGCTAAGCTAGCTAGCTGCACTGAATAGAAGTTATTTCACAAACATTCTCTATATTATTTAACAGTTTTTCTTATTTTCTACATCATACATTTCTACATTCTACATTATGTTTACAAAAATCCCATAAAAATATAGCAAAGCACCTTCACTAATATTAATACATAAACGTAAAATAAAGGCTGTAATCTGTAATTGAATATAATGGGAATAATGGCTTTTTAAAAGGATACATTTAATATAAAAATATAAAAGAAAATACAAAAGATAAACACGTAACCTTACACAACATAATGATGAGAATAGGCCATTCAGCCCAAAAAGGCTCACCATTTTTATACCACTAAAGGGTACTTTGTGCTCACTATTTACCCACAAACTAGATGGTATCTAGTACTGTATCAGACCTGGTCTTGAGAACCCCAAAATTTTCTGCCTCAATACTGACCAGCCAAGCTATTCCACACAACCTCTATTCTCTGTATGAAGAAATACTTCCTAATGTCAGTGCTGCATTTACCTCTTGCTAATTTCCGTTTAGCTATATTGAATTTGATTTGCCAGGTTTTGCATTTTACACTTATGGATTCTGGAAATCAAGCCATACTGAAACTAATTTAGCACATATAATCACACAAAATTAATTCACTGCAACAGTATGATGAAGCTGAGGAAGACTTTAGAATGGGGATGAATAATTGTGGGCACTGCAGTTATATAAATGATTAATATTTCCGCTATGTATGTTTTATGTGGAAATGACAGGTAACAGGAGAGAGACAGTGCATGTGTAAAAGTGCACTTGCAATAGCGGGAGTAGAGGAAGGGAGAAGTATGTTAAATCCATTATGGCTTAATAATTTTTTTTGTATTTCTTTAACTTTTCCAATTTTGTGATTTGTCTTGTTTTGCCGGACTGAATGCCACACACCTCCAACCCCAGAATTCAGCCAAAGTCTAATTCATCTTATGCCGAGACCGTTCCCTTCTGGGTTTTGGCTCCAAAAATGTTACACACCAGCGAGGGAGGGAGATGTGGCAACCAACGATCCATTCCCGGAACTGTGGTCTTGGCGTAAGTATTGACAACCTGGTCAGCTGCCCTTCTGATTTGGACCTTGTTGATATTCTGAAACCACTAACCTGGTTGAGCTGACAGTGTCGTGGGAGGAGGGATGTGAAGAGGCCCACGAGAGAAAGGCCTTGAAATACCAGCCCTTAGTCCAGGAATGCAAGGACAAGGGATGGCAGGCATGGTTGTTCCCTGTGGAGATCGGCTACAGAGGTTTCCCAGCCAAGTCAGCATGGCGGTTGTTGTCAGCTCTGGGCCTGGACGAAAGGAGCAAAAAACAAGCAGCTCATAGGATGGGGGAGGAGGCAGAACGAGCCTCCTGCTGGATATGGAGTAAGCGGGAGGAGGGAAGCTGGAAGCCAGGAGCAGACGGGCAGTGATTTGGCCACCACTGCCGGCCCACCAACTGGAGAGTGTTGTGGTTAAGGGTTGAAACACTCAGTGAAGGTTGTGTACCACCTGATGACATCTGCTCCTGGCTGAAGGCTACGATTACCTCATAAGGTAACCGGAGAAAGCACCACAACTGGTGCATGTCACAAGTAGATTCCAATTTTAATATTGTGGTGTGGGGATGGCTGGTTTAAGCAGCCACACCTGCCCTGGGTCAAGCTAATTAGACCTGGCCAATTGGATAATTGGTTAAGAATTAGATAATTGGCCAGGCTAATTGGACCCAGGAACAGGGGTGGCTGCACCTGTGCGTAGTGAGGTAATCACTGCGCACAGCTTAAATCTGCCATCCCCACCCACACAGGAGAGCTCTCTGTCATGACAGGGTGTAAGATCTGCTCATTTGGCTGTACCACCTTGCCAAACCCTCGTAAAATAAATCTGGACTGTTGGAACATCATCTCCCTGTGTCTCTGTGCTGGAGGGCCCCAAGGAAAGCCACTTCGGTGGCCTGTGGCAGGCGTGTTTGTCAAAAATATACTCATAAATTGAGTACAAAAAGAAGCCAAAATATGTTGTACACAAAACCTCCTTTATTTAGGGTGCTATAAAACAGGTAAATAAGTAAAACAGTCAAATTAAATAAAAATAAATAAAAGAAAAATAAATGAGTTCAACACAAACATTTGCAACAGCTGAAAAAGACTGCAAACCCTTCACAATAAACCTGGTCACCACTTGGTGACAATCAGTTAATAGAAACGGAGTATAACTATATTCTCTATCTTACCATGCATAACGATGGTCGCTGTTTTACATTTGTTTGTTTTTTTAATTTGTTTGCTTTTCTTTTTTTACCCAAGTTCAATGCCGTAAAACTAGGGGATAATCAAAAACGGCACATTCTTTATACTTTATTATGCCATGCTTCCTCCCTGGTATGAAATTATTTTTGTCCAGTGATTTCATTTTGCTGTATCCCTAGTACTTTTTGTGAAACTTAGCCAGTTGAGCTTTTTCTCCAGTCTGTACTGTATATCTCATTAAAACACATGTTTTCAATGTACAAAAATCCCAAGTTACTCTCACAAAGCACTATCTATAAGTCATTCATTCAAACTGGCTAAATCTAGGCCTGCCATTAAAAGTATTGATAACAAAATGACGCCAAGGTACTGTACTAAAAACTGTATAGGCTATCTTGCCTCACAGAAATTAAAGAATCTGTTTCCAAAGCAATGCTACCCAATGTCTCCCGAATTTTTTCAAGTCAGTTGACCCAGCCAAGCTTGTTGCTACCAAGAAAGACGTTGTGTGCCTGCGAATCTCACACTGACTGGCGACCACTGCCATCTACTGGTGTCAGCTGGTATCGCACTGGCTAACAGAGAGACAAAAAGATTATTGCTGTAATCTCATGAAATGTAATGTATCTCATGAAAGACATGGTTTTCATTGTACAAGAATGGGAAGTTACTCACACACAAGGTAGCTAACGTTAAACACGCTGAAAATGCCAAAAGTGGAACTATCCCGGAAAGATTTTACAGATGCAAATACAATAGTTTAAATGTTGTATTTTTAGTTTGGCAGCAAGCCATTGTACTGAGTTTAGAGATTTGCTGCAGTCAGAGGGGGGGAATTGAACCCGGTCTCTCAGCCCTGTAAACAGTTCCAGCCTTAAGACAATGGCACTACCCACTAGGCCACGCAGGAATTACACGTCAGAGCTGCAAATTGTACTCTTTTAAATGTGCTTGTATACATGAATATTTTATTTGCATCCAATGTTTTTATTGGTTGATGTACGTAAAATGACCAATGGGGAGACATTATTTGTGGGCTAGGAGCATTGCTGGCAGGAAAAAGGATAAAACACAAAATCCCCTTAGTATTATGTAGACATGTGAAGTTGTTTATGAATTCTGTCTGTTGAAATTCGGTCAGAATGTACAGAAATTAATGTTTTTAAGGGCTGAGAGTCTGTGGCTGTTGCGGTTATTTCTGTGGAGAACCCTGATAAAGTGCCAAACTCTAGGTGCTGTATAGGTATGGAGCATGCCCCGCCAAGGTGTAACTTGGCTGGATTGCATACCTGCTCTACAGCAGTGTTGCTAGATTTGAAAATGGTGAACCTGCCCAATCAGAGCTTCAAACCGCTCAGTCTACAAAATAATTATATATAATCTCTTATTGTTTCACCACCACCTAGCTCCCATCATATATCTACACAATGATGCTCGACGTTAACCATTTCATTGCCAGCTAACAACTGCCTATCTGCTGTATTGCTAACAGTGCATTTGACAGATACACTTTTATTTGATTTAATCACTCAGCTAACTCCAGTTAATAGACTGGACATGTTAGCTATCTAATGTTATTAATAGACAGAATTTAGCTTACATTTTCTTACATAGGCTTCAATGGCCGCAATGGCGTTGGCATGACCATCTGCTGAAAACTCAGTCTGCATTAGCATTAGTATTAATTAGTTTTGATTGGCATTTAAGACTTTTATAGTTTTATTTTGGCCACCTCCGATTGTTATACTGTTAAATCAATGTATACGGACCTAATCTCTACAACAAACGGTAGCTTTGTGCGTTCATTATTGATCTGACTCCAAATCGTCTTGTCCTTTGCCACAGACCAAGTACCGGTTTCCAGTCAAACCATCTGGGACGCCATACAGCAATTGAAGACTGATATACTTTACCATTTCGGCTCAAAAATTGATCATATTCAAGCGAGCTTAAATACAATACACAGATCGCTGTCTACACTTGGAGAGCAAGTTTCAGAGCTTGAACATAGATTCAGCTCTAATGAGGACAACATATCAAATTTGGAAAATCATGTCAAAACACTGGAGAAAGAAAACTCCTACCTGAAGGAAAAGGTTGAAGACGCCGAGAATCTTAGCTTCTTACATGTTCCTGAACAAGCTGAGGGCCGGGATATTCTGGGCTTCATGAACCAGCTGATCCTTCTTCTCCTCGGTAAAGCAAGGCCAATCCTGGTCAAATTCCTTCATTTCCAGGACAAATTGAGGATCCTTCGACTTGCCCAGGAGAAAAAGGAACACATGTTCAAAGGTGTGCAAGTCCACATCTATCCGGATTTCAGTGCTGGGTTACTTCAGAAACGTTGGCAGTTTGATCCCATAAAAAAAGCTCCGCGACCTGGACATAAAATACTCTTTAATCTATCCTGCCACGCTGAGAGTTATTACTGAGGGTAAACCCTCACTGTTTCTCTACCCTGATGAAGCTGAGGCATTTCTTTGAGATATCCCATGAAACCTCCATAATTCCATGGGTGATAATCTTCTTTCTTCCTCTCCGTCTAATTACTGTTTTTCTTGTTTCTATCATTAATTTGTTATGATGGCACAGAATGCCTTTGAGTTGCTGGGACTTATAACTGACTTTTGATAAGAAACTTTGTTGTGACTGCGGCATGTTGTTAAACCAATCTATGCCGAGTGAATAATTTTTTTGTTTGCCGTAAATCATAACGTAAGGCGTCAAGATGCAGAAGTATGTCGTAAAGTCATGCTGTGAATGTTTGTGACAGATAATATCCTTGGATAAATTAGTCTCCATTCAAAAGGCCTATTTGATGGGAAGTGAATGATTGTTGAATATTTTTCCTCCTCTTGATTTATACTAAAATATTATTTCTATTTTTATTGTGGTTTTTCATACTAAAGGCCTGTGGTTGAGCATGACCTTTGAATGTTGAATATTAGTTCTGACACAATATATTGTTCCCAATTATTTAGGGTAATTTAAATTGAATAATGCAATCACACTATCCCCTGCTAAACTTGCCTACTGAGCTCCGCTTTATCATGTTTTTGTTTAGCCAGTTTGTGATAATCTCTTTGTATGTGTGTGTGTGTGTGTGTGTGTGCGTGCGCTGCTCTCTTGCTACCTACCCCTTACCCCCAGCCCCTCATTTTTATCATATACCCAGGACATGATCTGTTGATGTACTTATGTGAATATTTTGTTTCTTTATTGCTATCTCTGCATAATAGACACTGCTAAAGGTCTACATGTTATTCATCTGAATATTAGGAGCTTACCTTCTAAAATAGGTCTCTTAAGAGCTTGGCATGTCTATAATAAACCTAGTGTAATTACACTTTCTGAGACATGGCTGAATAGTAATGTCTCCGATAATGAAATTAAACTTGACAACTATGTTTTGTACAGAGGTGATAGGGGTGCCAGAGGAGTGGCTACGTATGTTTCTTCAAATTTGTCCTCAGTGCTTGTTATACCAAAAGAGAACCCTAGGTATTTTGAATGTCTCTTTGTTAAAATAATTTTTTATGCAAACAAACTGTTGACTAATAGGAAATATTTACAGACCTCCAAACTCTCCCTCAGAATCTACAAAGTGTATTTTGTCTACCATTAACTCTTTAGGTCATCCAAATGAAATGATTATTCTGGGTGACTTTAACAGCAGTTGGCTAGATCGTTCATCTCTCAATGATCGAAACCTATCTGGCAGTATAAACTTAACTCAACTCATAAGTGAGCCTACCAGAATTGATTACAGGTCTTAGTCCTTGTTAGATTGGATTCTTGTCACCTATCCTGATAGAATGATAAAATCTGGGGTATTATCTGACTGTTTCAGTGACCATTCCATTATTTTCTGTAAGATTAAAGTACCTCGTCTTCCACCAAGATGCATCAAGGTAAGACAATGTAAAAATATTAATACTGAACTTTTCATTCAAGACTTAACTGTCATAAATTGGGGCAGGTTTCAGTTAATACCTTTTGTTGAAGATGCATGGAACTTCCTTTACACTGAGATCATTAATGTTATAGACAAACATGCCCCCTGGACAACAATTAAGGTTAAAGGTAGACATTTACCTTGGATTAATGGTGATCTTTTTAAACAGAGAGATAAGGCTTAGGAAAAATATCACTCGACAAGGGATTCTGCTGATTGGAATGCATATAAACATTTAAGGAATATATGTGCAACCAAAACAAGAAACGCTAAATCTAATTATTAGAAAAACTGTTTGGTTAATGATTTTAATAACCCTAAACAGTTCTGGAACAGAATCAACAGTATAATCAATAAATCCACCTACTACTCATATTAGAGTTAATAATGAAGTTGTTAATGATCCCTCAATAATTGCTAATGCCTTCAGCCAGCATTTTTCCTCTGTCTGCAGTTCACAATTTTCTGATCTTTCCTACTCTGATATTTCATTGAATAACTCTAAATGTGGTAGCTCCTTCTCCTTTAGAAGAATCTGTCCAATTGATATTCAGCAGGTTATTTGTGATCTAAGCTCAGGTTGTGGTACTGGCCCAGATGGTTTGGAGATTAAGTTTCTCATGTTCTGGCATATTCTCTGTCTGACTTATTCAATTTATATTTATCTACATGTGACATTCCATTAATTTGGAAATGTGCCAAAGTGACCCCATTGCATAATTATTATGCAATGGGGTCATAATAGATCCTCTCGATCTCAATAACTATAGACTTATTTCCATTATTAACAGTATAGCAAAAGTGTTCATTTTTAATCAACCATCTCAATATGTTAATGACTCTCATATCTTATCTTCACACCAATCTGTTTTCAGACCTAACTTCTCTACAACCAATGCTCTTTTAAAATTCACCAATGATGCATCCTCTTCATTGGACAACAATATGCTTACAGGCACAATATTTATAGATATTTAAGGCTTTTGACATGGTTGATCACTATCTCCTCCTTGACAAACTTTGTGCTATTGGTCTTTCAAAACATTCTTTACTTTGGTTCAATTCATATCTTCATCACACACGTCAGTGTGTCTCTTATCAGGGCAATCAGTCAGATTTTATGATCATGGAAAAAGGTGTACCTCAAGGTTCATCTCTAGGGCTGTTGCTGTTCTCCATTTTTATTAATTATCTCCCACAAATCCGTTCTGATTGTCTTATGCAATTATATGCAGATGATGCTGTGATTTATTCTTCTAAGCCTGACATCTCACAAATTCATTGTACATTACAGGCTGATTTTGATGCTGCTCAAAAATGTTTTTCTTTTAACAAACTTCTACTGAATAAGAAGAAATCTTATAGTATGTTGTTTGGCACTAGATCAGTGTTTTTGCATTTAACCAATAATTGGTCGATTAATTTCTTAGATGGGACACCACTCGAAAAAGTGGAGGAATTTAAATATTTGGGTCTTTGGCTTGATTCTCAACTTTCTTTTAAGCCCCATATTGACTCAGTGATAAATGCTTCTAATTATACTTGAGATATGGAAATAAATTATCTCTAATGTGTAGGTGCATGTAAATGTATGTATATAGCTTTGTATGGGTATGTGTAGATTTACTGTATATATTTAGCATTTTTGGGGGAATCAGTGGGTGTGGGAGTGGCTAGGCCTGGGAGAGCTTTTGCCTGTGTGTGTGTGAGTGTATTTGTGTTGTTTTGCTTTATGAACTGTATTTTTTATATATTTGTGTTGAGGACCCCCTTGAAAACAAGATGGTTCATCTCAAGGAGTGTATCCTTCTAATACATTTAATTTGAGTAAATGTAGCTAGCTGTGTCACTCTGTGGTAAGGCTAGTGTCACATTTTTATCCACAACAGACTTTTCCACTTTTCCAAGTTTGCCTTCGGCTTTGGAAATGGAATAAAAGTTACAGGATAAAAATTGCAAGTTCCCCAACAGCTGCCTTTAACCACGTACAGAAGCTTTGTAACTTGTTGCTAGCTAGAATTTTGTTTCCGCTATCAGCTAGACTATACTATTGCAGACAGTGTTGGGGCTTGATGTCAGAGGTAAAAGTACATAGCAACTGTTTCTAGCAACTGTTTCTAGGGATTAGTGGACTATAGTGTTTATCTTTCTTTTGCTAAAGGTTGAATACCAACCAAGGAATAGATGGAGGAGGAACAAATTGCACCAGCGAATGTAAATGATTAGCTGAAACAGGAAGATAAAAAACCTGCCCAATATAACAAGAAATAGGCCAAATTATTACAAACTGGCCAAAGCCATTTCCCCCCGCACAATGGCATAAAAATAGCCAAACTGGGTGGTAATCTGCAAATTCCATTAAAAATACATTTTTCAGGATTCAATCAGCGAATTCAAAAAGCACATTTCTTAATGATTTCCCAGTTTTTTGAAAATTTAGAACTGGCTCTTGATACACATCCCTACTGCTGGAAATGTTATAATCAGCTTGAAAATGTATCGCTTTGTACAGTATTTTTCTACATAAAATGAAAATATTGAAAGTTATGTTTTAGTTCTTATTATATATATTATAGCTTATATACCTATATACATATATATATATATATATATATATATATATATATATATATATATATATATATATATATATGTATATGTATATACATTATGTATTTAAAATTATTGACAGTGCAAGATGGTCCTGGGATCGAATCCTGGCCTGGGCCTTTCTGTGTGGAGTTTGCATGTTCTCCCCATGTCTGCATGGGTTTCCTCTGGGTACTCTGGTTTCCTCCCACAGTCCAAAGACATGCAGGTGGGTGAATAGCATGTGTGCCCTGTGATTGGCGGCCTGTCCAGGGTGTATTCCTGCTTCTCACACAATACACACTGGGACAGGCTCCTGCACCCTCCGTGACCCTGCCCAGGATAAGCAGGTATAGATAATGGATGGATGATGGTCACAGGATGTCATTACCACTCAGATATTTTGAATAGGGGAGAACCATAAGAATTATAATATAATTAATTACTTAGAAGTAAAGCTGTAAAATTTCACTACAAAGATCATATATGTTTCAGCTACAAAAGTCACATTAAGTTTGAGGTGATCACAAACAAATTGTTGTCAATTTAAACAAATCTTAACATAGAACATCAGAACAACAAAAAATAACTGCGTCTAATCATAAATGTACAGGATAATATGCTGTTCGTTTAAAAGAGCATACTGTGCATGGATATTTAAACCAGCAACTAATTAGCTTTTCTTTTTTCATTTATTACCAAAAAGCTATGTATGCGGGATTGGATGAGTTGTGGTCATGTTTAAGATACATTTATTTTGTCTACGTAATCGTGTCAATAGGGAATAGTAAGGAAACCTTTTTCAAACAATCTTGATTTTCTGTAGACTTTACATTATTTGTTGGCCAGTTACTAATCAAGTGTGAGATAGAAACCAGGTTTTACTTCTTCTATACTCTTCTATATGTATGTTCTATTTACATTATATATGTATATGTTACAACTATGCTGCATGAGGATAGACTTGTTTTGTTGCTTCACAATGTCTATGAATAAGCAATACAAGTCAAACATATACTGATTTGGAAGCAGGAGGTAATGATAAAACTAAGTGTATTTAATTCATGACAAAACCACAACTCGCCCAATCCCTCTCAGTTCAGTAAAGCCATGCCATTGTTGTGTGTTTGAACGCATTGCTACAACACTGCATTGGCCAAAGCGTGTGTCGTCCTTGCGGCTGCAATGCAAACTGATAGTGCAGGCTCAGGAGATGTGTGCAGCTTTGTCTTTCGAAGAAACTTTGGATTACAAGGTGGTGAAAACTATGGTACTGCCTGCATATTAGCTTGTCCCTGAAGCATATAGACAGAAGTTTCAAAAGCATGTAAAAACCCCTAATAAAACTTTTGTTTAGTCTGCTTGTGTTAAGAATACACGGTTTGATAAGTGCTGCTCGACTTGTAAAGCTGCAAATTTTGAGCAACTGAAAGAGTTGTTGTTTCTTTAGGAAATCAAGAATTGTGTTCCTAATAGAATTGTGGTGTACCTGAGCAAACAAAAGGTGTCCTCGTTATCTGAAGCAGCCGTTCTGGCTGACAAGTTTGTGCTTACGCAGAAGAGTGTTTTTTTGTCTGCACAGCGTGTAGTTTTCAAAATCTCTGTATGTTAATTACACTAGAGGTAACAAAGCACTCTGCCAACCCTAGTGAATCTAGGGATTGGTTTTATTATCATCAGTGTGGACATCTCATTGCCGGTTGTCCAGTCTTGAATCAAAAAACGAAGGTTCACAAGCTGCCGCTAATAGTGTTGGACTGGTTAATACCCCAAATGCAGTTATGAATGAATCGCTTTCTGCCTCTGTGGACCCTGCTTTTGAGCCCTTTATCTTGGAGGGAACAGTCATATTTTCTGAAACGGACACAATGCAAAAACCAGTTCGCATTCTGAGATGAATGGGGGCTAAGCAGTCTTTCATTTTGGACAATATTCTACCCTTTTCATGGCACACAAGTTGCAGATCAGATGTTCTAGTTCAAGGCTTTGAACTTGGTGTGGTAAAAGTTCCTTTGTATACTGTTTATATACAGTGTGATGTAGTTGGATTTGTTAAAGTAGCTGTTCATTCTCGAGTTGCCGGTTAAGGGTGTTTCTTTTATTCTTGGTAATGATTTAGCGGGAGGAAAAGTATTTTCCCTACCCGAAGTCACCGAGGTGCCTGAATTGGATAACAAAACTTAAAATTTCATTCAGAAGTTTTCCTCTGCATTCCCTGCATGTGTGGTGACTCGTGCTTAAGCTCACAAATTTCATGATTTCGCGGTTGATCTCTCCGAGACCTTCTTGGGTTGACGATCCCATGTCTGAAAATATTTGCAGTGCATTCTGTTGCTGTTGCTGAAGTTGATATGGTTGACTCTGAAACGGAAGTTGTCCCTGAGAATAAAAACAGTGACCATAATGTTGAGCTTCTCTTGCCATTTGGGAGGGTGCAGCTTAGAGTTTCCCAGAAAGCGGATGAATCTTTGTCCCCAATGTTTTTCTACCTTGGTAGATAAAATGGTGTTGCCTCATAAATCAGTCATATATTTTATTGAAAATTATGTGCTGGTGCACAAATGGGCCCCTCTCAACTCTGAGCACAAGTGGAATTCTGTGGTTCAAGTAGTTGTGGGCCAAAATGGGGAAAATAGGCCTAGACCTCTCAGTGTTAATTTTGCCAGAATATAATGAAGCAATCAAGGTTTTAACTCATAGGCGATTGAGTAAGTTACATTAAATTTTAGGTCCCTGGTCAAGCTGAACTTTAACTATTTGAATGTATTCATGAGCTCCTTGAGAGGGACAAGAGCAGAACTGTCCATGAGATCAATGAGTGGTACAAGAACAAATTTCTCCTGAAACAAACACAGCCAAACCAAACCACATAACAGGTATCTAACAGTGTTATATACAAGGCATTAGCTAACTATAAATTGGGATGAGTGGTTGTTTCACAGTATTAAAGGTTGATTATAAGTGCTATGCTCAAAATTCCAAACTACATTTCTTTAGCCTGTACAACAATACTGAGCTCAGCTCACAGCCTAGATTTATTGGAAAGCACTGGTTTGTATTCAATGAGCAGTTTGATATACTCTTCAACAAAATTATCAAAAATTGTTCATTTGAGTTCAAAATTCAAATGAGAACCAACACAGTTACTTCAAGAAATAATGTAATTCCACCAGTGGCAAACTCTGTATAGCATCTTGGTGATTTTACCACTTTTTGAATGTCATTTCCATCCCCAGCCATCAGCGAGAAAGTTAGGACAGATTTTTTATTGCATAGTCATAGCTTGATCTTAAATGCAAGGAGAACAACAACTAATTTGGTAGTACTGTTTAAATACTTGTGTATTTGATTGGATATGCAGGCATTAAATGCATAACTATCTTGGCAATTTCTTTCAACCTCATGGAGAGATATATTAACGTCCAATTCTACAGAAAGAGACTTTGTTTTGGGTTTCGATTAGTGTTCATGTTTGATAAGTTTAGTTAGTCTTGTGTACATTAACAGAATTCTAATCATTCTCCCATTGGTGGGTTTTGGCTGTATACCATGATAACATTGTTACCTAGAGTGTGCAGCTCTCAGTGAATGTGCATGCATGACCAAGTTGCTGTCTTTTCTCTAAAATGTTATATATATATATATATATATATATATATATATATCCTAAATGGTTCATTTTTCTTTTTAAAAATGGTTGTGGCTGTCAGTCCACTGAAGAGGCGGCCTGGTTTCGGCTGCGCCGGCTGGTGGAGAGAGCACACACACCTGGGCTGCAGCCCACGTGCTTAAAGGTGTGCTGCTCTCCACAGTTCGTGGCCAAGACTGGGAGCTAACACCGAGAGCGCAGTTATGATTTTTGTTTCGTTTTTGTTTGAGCACAAAAGTAAAGAGAAGTAATCCTCAGCTGGGAAGCTGGACCTGGACCTACACCATTTTGTGTACACCCCTGGGCAAAAAAGAAAATGGGCCAAGCATTTTAATGTTTTTAACAACAAATCATTGGTCAGAAAATGAGCAAGTATTAAACAAATGCACTCCTGAGACCTCCTGTGCCACCATTTGCTTGTTTACTTTTGCTGCAGTGAACTGTTTGGGGAAAAGCTAGAAACAGGGAAATTCACTTATACAGTAGACAATTTAACATAATGTCAAATAAAAAAGTCATGTTTTGTATTTATTTGCATATCATTTGCATGCCGTGGAGTGTATATGTATAATGTCTTTGCATTTTCCCCGTAACGTCATTACTCCTGGAAGAATGGACTAATATTCTCGGACCCTGTCTACCTCTATACAACCATGTCATAGACAGATCATGCTTCCAATTTTTGAATATTTCTTCTGAACTGTCAAGTCTGTATAGTCTAGCTAACCTGCCAACTTTACACTGTACTTGCAAAACGAAATAACTCGCGTTCCCAGGTAATCAGGCCATGACATGCCTTCTTTTGACTGCTTCTGTTGCAGTTTTATTCATTATTTTGTTTTTTAAATTTTTACTTTATTTATTATTTTATTACTATTTTATTATTAATATTTTTTTAACAACGCCAGCCAACATTCTAGCCTGAGTTTAAGCTTCTTTCTGCCAAAGGACTGGAAATGAGAACCTGCATGGAATGCACAAATTGCACAAAGCTTGCAGCAGAGGTTGACAAGCTGGAGATAAGAATTAGCACACTACCAAATCAGAGAAGATGAGAAAACGATAGACTCGTTCCTACAAGAAGCTACGCTAGATGCTACAGGACAACCAGCACAGGACACTTTCCTTCCCCAGCACACACAGGCTTTTCCTCACTCTCAGAGCTCAGTGATTATAGGTAAAACCCAGACTCATGGACCTGCTACAGCATCTGAACTGGCTGATACCCTCCCCTGGCTTGATTGTGATGTGATTGAGCCAGCCCTGGGACCTCTCCCACTAACTTCATTCACAAACTTCACTAACTGGATTAAAGAGGGAGCCAGACCGAAAACCTCTATACCCAGCCTTAAATGGACAGATGTTGTTCATCGCTCACACAGAAAGAGCAGAAAGAACAAAAATGCTACAAAAAGGAATTACACCCATGTCCCGACAGAGCCTCGACTAGAAAACAGGTATGAAATACTTGGTGAATTCCAAAAGCTGAATGTTAAACTGCCTGCTAATGCTAGTCCGAACACTAACACCAGCTGCCCTACTGGACCTAAGCAGCCCACTAGCAGCAGCTCCGGCGCCAGCGGTGAGTCTAACGTGATGTCTACTAGATTTACCAACCATAATGCTAATGTCAGGATGAATCAATGGCAGACTACTAACACGCACAAAAATACGACTTATGTCATTGGGGACTCAATAACCAGAAACATAAAGACCAAGATGATAGAAAATATTTTCCTCCCAAATTCAACAGTTGAACGGGTAACAGAGTTAACACCACAAATCCTCTACACCAAACCCTATGTATAGAAGGTTATTGTACATGCAGGGTTATATGATATCCTCCCTGAGGAATCTCAGCTATTGAAAAAGGACTTTTCCAACCTGTTGAAGCTACTTGCAAAGTTTCCTATGCAGACATTAATCTCAGGCCCAATTCCTACTCTGAACAGAGGAGCTGGATCCTTCAGCAGGCTACTCAGCCTTAATACCTGGCTAACAACAGCCTGTGCCACATATGGAGTAGATTTCATTGACAACTTCAACCTGTTTTGGCTCCGAAATTGAGTTTTTAAACAAGATGGCATTCATCCAAACTGGACTGGGACGCAGCTTCTTAGCACCAACTTAATCTATAGCGCAAACACAAGCCCCAAGGATGCTGATAACAAGCATATGCCCCCCCCCCCTCCCAGAGCCAACAACAGCCAATGCTCAAAATCTCTCTACAAGGCCACGGCTGAGCGGCGTTCACTCTCAAGGATCACCAACAGGCGCATGCATTCTCCCCCTCCACATCTCCCACCTCCCACTCATCTGATCCTGTCCTAGGCCTGACCACAGGCCTGGAAAGACTATCCCTGTCTGCCCCACGGACCTCACCCCCCCAACCTCCCCCCATCTCTCCTGTCCGCCAGGTCTCTGACAGCCTCAAGTCAAAACTTCTGGAGATGGATGTTTTGCTAGAGGCTTGGCCATCTCCCACCTGGGTGGCCCATCACAGGAGAGCCAGGAGGACTGCAATATGATGTCCTCAGGGTCCCTGTACTGATACTGGCACCCCACCCTACATCTCCTTTACCAGGCGTGGACCCCTATCCAGGAACACCTGTCTCCCTCCCCCCTCTCCCCCTCTTGCTTCAATGCCAGTGCCTGTTCTTATCACCCACAGACTACACAGAGCAGCACATCCCACACGCACTGCTAATCTAACCAACCTGAGACCGATTTCTCCCTGTCAGTCTCTGTCTGTTTCAGGCCCTATTACTATGGGATTATTTAATGTAAGGTCACTCACAAATAAGTGTTTTTTTATTAATAATATTATCTCAGATAAGGATTTGCATTTTATGTTTCTTGTGAGACCTGGCTTAACAATGACAGTGCGGCAACACTTATCAAAGCTTCCCCCCGAACTAAGACTTCTTTCAGTCAGTACGGCAGGGTGGAAGAAGTGGAATAGCTGCTATTTTCTCTAATCAGTTTAGCTGTACTGAGATTGATTTGAGTACTTTTTCATCTTTTGAATATCTTGCCATTGTGCTGAAAGCTGACCCAGTTGTGCTTATTTTAACATTATACAGGCCGCCCCAGCAATCCTCAGTATTTCTTCCTGAGTTTTCTGAGCCTATGTCCATTGTGCTCACTAGTTATGACAGAATAATTTTTAAAAAAGACATGAATATTCATATTAATAATACTGCTGACTCCAAGGCTATGGAATTTATGAATCTATTAGACAGCTTAGAATTAATTCAACATGTCAGTGAAGCCACCCATCAGCATGGTAATATACTTGACTTGGCAGTATCATGAGGGATAAGCATCGACAATGTTTCAGTGTCTGACATTACTGTTTCTTATCATTACTGTGTGTACTTTGATGTTCTGTTAAACATCTCCAGTAACAAAATAGAAATCACAATTCAAAAGTGATATTTAGATGGTACAGCAGAACGTAAGTTTCCCGAGCTTGCAAAATCCTTGGATGTCTGTACTGATAATTACTCGATAATGGTTGATTCCTTTAATTGAGATGGTTGATTCCTTTAATAGCAAGTTAGGTAACATGTTGAACAAAGTCTCTCCAGTTAAGGTTAAAAAAAAGCTTTGTGATAAAACGGCACCATGGATAAATAGAACGATCCGTGAGCTTAAGCGATTATGTAGAAGAGCCGAAAGAAAATGGAGAACAACCAGACTAGAGGTTCATCGGAGCATTCTTAAGGAATGCATTACTAGTTTTAATAATGGTGTATGCACTGAAAGAAAAGCCCACTTTTCAAGGATCATTGCAGAGGATGGCAGCAACTCTAGGGTACTGTTTTCAACAATTGATCGATTACTAAATCCCATGCCAGCCTCTGATCCTCTTAACCAAACTTCTGCCTCAAAGTGTGAGGATTTTGGACATTTTTAAATAATAAAATAACAACCATTAGAGCTGGTATTGTTAGAAACACTGGTAACTTAGATGATCTGCCCTGTAACAAGCCAGCCACGATGATAAGCTTTACATGCATTTGTGAGGCTGAGCTCTGTAAGATTGTAGCACAGAGTAAACCTTCAACATGTCATCTTGACCCTGCTCCTACTGCATTCTTTAAAAATGTTTTTAAGAGTATCTCCACACCTGCTCGAAAGATAATTAACACATCTCTGGAGACTGTGTCTTAAGTAACTACAGACCTATATCCAACCTATCATTCATGAGCAAGATAGCTGGAAAGGTCGTCTTTAATCAACTTAAAATCTTTCTAAATGAGAACAGTACTCTAGAGAAGTTCCAGTCAGGTTTTAAATTGAATCACAGTACAGAGACCGCTCTAACTAAAATAGTGAATGATCTTAGACTTAGTGCTGATGCTAACAAGGTTTCAGTTCTTATTCTTTTAGATTTGAGTGCAGCTTTTGACACGATTGACCACAATATCCTAATCAATCGTCTTGAAAACTGGGTTGGTCTCTCTGAATGTGCTCTTAACTGGTTCCGAACATATATTACAGGGAGACAATTTTATATTAATCTTGGAGATCACATGTCAGAAAAATGTGACATATCTTTTGGTGTTGCACAAGGGAGCTGCCTTGGTCCCCTTCTTTTTTCATTATATATGCTTCCTTTAGGTCATATCATCAGACAGCACAATGTTAATTTCCACAGTTATGCTGATGACACACAATTACACATTGCAGTTGAGCCGAATGGTCCCATGCATTATTCTCCCTGACTACCTGTCTGTCTGCAGTGAATCAATGGATGAGCAATAATTTCTTTGAGGTTAGGTAAGGAAATTTGGCTCCCCAGGTTAAGTAACAAGCCTGGGTGTAATTCTAGACTCTGATCTAAGTTTTAAACCTCACATCAACAAGGTGACCAAGACTGCTTTCTTCCATCTAAGAAACATTGCCAAGGTACGCCCATTTCTATCAAGACAGGATTCTGAGAAGTTAGTCCATGCATTTATTTCAAGTAGGTTGGACTATTGTAATACTCTTTTTAATGGTCTTCCAAAAAAGTCAATTGAAAGATTACAACTAATTCAGAACTCTGCCGCTAGACTTTTAACAAAAACAAGGAAGAGAGAGCATATTACTCCTGTTTTAGCTACACTGCACAGGCTCCCTGTATCTATTAGAATTGATTTTAAAATACTTTTACTTGTATACAAAGCTCTTAATGGTGTCAGGAATCCAGCCTGATTCTCTTTGTGTTCCTGTTTCTTTTTGTTTATTTCTTATTTTCTAGTTTTTATTTTTTTTTATTTTTCGGTTTACTTTGTTTCGCTTGCGGTTGTGTTTTCTGTGTTCGTGTGCTTGGGTGTGCGTTTGTTATTTTTTCCCCCTAAGGTTCCTGGTTCCTGCCCACGCCCCGCCCCAGTCCCGCCTGTTACCTCTTCTTCAATCAAGCCTTCACCAACCATCTTCACCTGCGTCCCATCATCCACTCATTACTGTTGCTATTTAGTTTCTGTGTGCAGTTTAGTCTTTGCCAGATCGTGCCTCTGTTTTTCTGAGTAGCCTTTCAAGCCTTTCTAGTGTGTTGTCTTTCCCGGTTTTCGACTTTTTGCCTGTCCTGTTTTCGATTACGAGTTTAAGCCTGCCTGTTCTGCCTCTAGTTTTGGATTTTCGACTCTCGCCTGTTTTCTGACCTGTTCCCGGCTCCCGTTTTTGTACCTCTGCCTGATCGTGTTGATTCCCTGGACTTTGACCATTGCCTGTACCCTGACTTCGAGACTGCCTCTGATTCTGTACTGTGAAAATAAATTGCCAGTTCTTCTTAACTCTGGTCCGCTTTTGAGTCCTACCCCAGACCCTGACAAATGGTTTAGCACCTTCTTATATCTCAGATTCCCTGCTATTTTATGTCCGTTCATGAGCACTAAGGTCATCTGCAGCTGGTTTATTAGTTGTTTCCAATAGTTCACAAAAGAAAATCAGGGATGCCGCTTTTAATCATTATGCCCCTAAACTATGGAACACCCTGCCAATTCATATCAGAAAGGCTAGCTCTGTGGACATTTTTAAACAGCAACTGAAAACATACCTTTTTAATCTCGCTTATATCTAGCAGCACTGTTTTTAGCACTGTTTTTATTGTTTTTATTAATTCTTTTATATTATGTTATATTTGTATTACTTTCTCCATGTTTTTATTTTTGTTTTACTGATTTCTTTGTCTGCATTTTGATTAACTTAACTTAACTCAGGCGGCGTTCTGAGTGGTGGTCTGTAAAGTAATTTTGATCTATTTAATTTAACTCAGGCGGCGTTGTGAGTGGTGGTCTGTAAAGTAATTTTGATCTATTTAATTTAACTCAGGCGGCGTTCTGAGTGGTGGCCTGTAAAGTAATTTTGATCTATTTAATTTAACTCAGGCGGAGTTCTGAGTGGTGGGCACTTGAAATTATCATTTTTTTTAAATTTTATTTCTGTATTCTGTATTTCTGTATTTTTATCTTTTCAATTCTTTGTAATTGCTTTGATCTTAGTGCTGAATGTAAAGCACTTCAAGTTACATTTTATGTATGAAAGGTGCTATATAAATAAAGCTTATTATTATTAGTCTTTTTTAAAATTTTATTTAAGTAAACAAAAACAAACAAAAGGGCAGAGGAGGTAACAAAGTCATAAAATAAAATGACCTAATCAAACCAGAACAAATTTGTTTTAATCTGTTCTTGTAAAGCTTAACAATTTTTCTTTAATATTATTTAATGCAAAGCACTTGTAGCTGGTCTTTTGTAAAGTGCAATACAAAATAAGTTGTCATAAATTGTTTAAATATGTAAATGTGCTAAATCTTTAAACTGTCAAACTCGTGAAGCTGATAGCTACCGGTGTACATAACAAATTGGTATTGGTTACATGATAAAAAATAATGATGTGTAAACGGGACTAGTGACTTGTGTTTTCTGTTTTAAATGTCATCATCAGGATCTTGGAAAATAATGAGGGCTTCAGTCACTATCGGGCAGAATGTGCCATGGCCAGTGGAATTACAACTCTCCATTAAAGGCTGAAAACATTTGATTGTCTTGTTTTTATTTTGTATAGTTTAATTTTTAAAATGTTTTATTTAAATTGCTGCACAATTTCCTGAGGAATTATGACTTATTTGGTGTACAACTACATCTGAGATTTAAGTGTCCACAGTTATGACTCAAAGTTTGAATGTGGTCAATCTTTATCTGCTTTTCAGCTATAAGAAGGTGTTCAATAAGCATTGGTGCATCTAATCCCGGAGTGAGATTTATACTCGGAGGCTTGGGTAAGATTAAAATGAGTTTGATAAAAAATATTCTCATGAGACATGAAGACTTAAATTGTCATAAACCCATTAATCATTAAAAGTTTCAGGGTCACAGCATACAGAGACACTTCTAAAATTAATTAAGGCCTACTGCAATGCTACAGTGAATACATGTATATTTAACCAAGCAGTAATTCAAATATGCATTATATATATATTATACATTAAAACCCATGAAGCCAGCATTATGCCTGGCTTATTATTAGCCTAGTATGGAGCAATAAGTGTTATCTTAACATACCTAAGTTCTGCGTTGTAACCAGAGAATTATCGACCGTTAATTCAAACTGGTATGCAATCATAAACGACTCGGTATACAAGTGGCAACATCCTACTAATCAGTGGTAATTGCATCAGTCCTTAATTTACACTCTAAAAAATGATTCAGGTGGTTAGTAAATGTAGCATAAAATTAACAATAATTTCACCATAAAAAAATAAGTTCACTACATTTACTTGAAATAGTGAGATCAGCCAAAATGAAAATACAATTTTTTTTTATCTTGATGCATTATTTTATCCAATTTGATTGCAGAATTTTTTATCAGCTCAACAACAGACAAAGTTTGATTTGGGTCAGCGAAAATATCAATCTTGCACATCAGACAGATATTGAGTTCAGTCAAGGAAAATATTAACCTTGCACAGCATACAAAAATATTGAGTTGGGTGAACCAAAATATTAACCTTGCTCAACTTTCGAGATCACAGCTACGACCTTGTTGGCAGTCACATATGCGCATTAGTGGGAGTGCCTCATAAACAAGCTGTCGAACATTTAAAAGGTGAGTACAGTTAACGTTCTGTTACATTACTTTATTCCTAATCATTCCTGCTGACACTAGTGCACGCAGTTGTTTACACATACTGTTGATAATCACTATCCTAGGAGCACACAGATACACAAAGTAACTGGTTACTGCTAGCGAGCCGACTGAGATGCATTAACTTATGCATTAGTCCTCCAAGTTCTCTTATATCATGTCTTTCTACCTGAGCTGAGTAATTGGTAAGTGGCCTGGCAACGGTAGCCTGAAAAACCGGACCTAATTTTGGCGAGTTGAACCGTTAGCATAATTGACGACAGTTGATTGCAAGGCTAGACCTAAGTTACATGGTCCGTAACAGCTCTGTGCAGTGATGTAAGTGAATGTACCGAACTTGGTTAATTTATTTTAATTAACTATTTATTCCACATTGATATTTCATGAGGTTTTGTGTTTAAATTGGGACAGTTAGTAGTACTGTATAGCTAATCTCAGTAAGATAAATGTGGGCTGTGTAGTGGACATTTCCTCAAGTATATCATGATAAATTCATATGCGTGGTGTGCTGACATCTCGTGAGGCTTGCACATTTCTACATTTCTGGCGGCATACTGAACTTATTTGGCTGTTAGTTGTCAGCAGCGAGGATGTAAGATCAGAATGTAAAGTCATCTTGGGATTTATTTAGTGATTGGTTGTTGTAATATGCACTACATTAAAAACATACAATCTGTAATGCAATTTTACTCCGTTTTAGATTTTTAACTGCAGGTTGTAATATTGTTACGCGCGGTTGCACATTGTCAGGTCTGTCATCGCCAGTTGCAGCAGGTAGGCCTAAGGTTGTGACTACACAATCACAATTAAACCATTTGTTATAGTATATCGCCTATCGATGTACATATATTTGCGCTATTTAAGGCTGTATTATTAACAGAAGGCCGAGATACGATAGTTGTTGGATGAATGTCGTTACTCAATACAGAGGCTACTTTTTTATTGTCGCTCAGTGTGACATTCTACTGCATTAAGTTAAGATTCATTGAGAGATGCATTTTTTGTTATGCAAAAACCGTGCATAACTACCGAAGTTTCGTAGTAACAGTCAGTAAAATTTATAATTTATTCAAATTCTTGTTCATTAAATTCATTTTGGTTTCTAGCTATTGTGCCATCATTGCTTCGATCCTCACCGATTTAGCCACTGCTAAAAAATCTTGCGAGTTTGGAAGAGGAAGGGCTTTGCATTCCTTCGGTAGGCATACATTTAAAGGTGAGTACAGATAACGTTCTGTTACGTTACTTTATTCCTAATAGTACCTGCTGACACTAGTGCACGCTAAACTTATTCCAAAACATCACTTTTTAGAGCACTATCCACACCTGATAAAGGCTTTTGGTCCAGTTGTGTCATTGTGGACTATGCGTTTTGAAGCTAAACACAGCTTTTTTAAGTGCATTGTCAGACAAACCCACAGTTTTCAAAACATTCTGCTGTCCCTCTCTGTGAGGCATCAGTTAATGGTTGCGTATCATCTACAGGACAATAACGTAGTCCAACCTTTACAGGTAACCAAACTGTCAATGGTGGATTTGACTGTGATCAGAGAGGACATTAAGAAAGCAGTGGAAACAAAATTCCCTGGTGAGTCATGTGTCCAGATGACAAACACAGCGTGTTACAGTGGTACCATTTACTCCACTGGAATGATCTTAGCTAGTGGGTCGACAAGTGGACTGCCAGATTTCGGAGAGTTGATTCAGATAGTTGTTGTTGATGGCAAACTTGCGTTCATTTGCACATGCTTAAATGCTTAGTACATGGAGCATCTTAGAAGCTATGAGCTTGAAAATACAAGAAGCGTGAAAGTTCTTGAGCCAACGGAGTTGTCTGACATCTTCCCTTTAGCAGCATACACAGTAGCAGGGAAGTGAGTGGTGACCCTTAAGCGCTACATTTATGTACCATAGATGGTTTGGCAGTCATGTTAATGAGGTTACACAGCAAAATTGTAGTTTAAAGGCGCTCTCACTGAAAGCACTCAAAGGGCTCTCAACAAGCTACTGAACATAAGATGTTTGCTAGAACCATGTGTGTTGTTTTTACGTTAAACCCAAGTGATTTTCTGTTACAGATGCTCCAATGTCTCCTCCGGCTAAACTTCGGATCATACTTGAGGACCATGACATTCGTAAACTGGACTTACCCTCTGGAATCCCTGGGACAGTGAATGAACTTGAATCTAGTGTGCAAGAAACATTTGGGATTGAGGGGAAATTTTCTTTACACTTTAAGGATGTTGATTTTGGAGAGGAGTATTTTTCACTAACCTCAACAAGTGACATCAAGGACAAAGACGCAATTAAGGTAGTTCACGTTGTAGTGCCCCCAATGGTCACTCTGGACTTTACTCAGTCAGACAGCCCCTTCGTTACCGGTGTGGACAGCTCTTTCACAAGTGCAACGGAGAGCTCCATTTAGCCTTTGAATGACAGTTGCTTGTCAGGATCTCAAGATACAGTGATTATTTAATCACCTGAACATGTGACTCGGCGTTCACAGCGTTGGCCTGCTGAATTTCCAATACCTCGCTTTGCTTTAGACACAGTGCTTGTGCTTGCATCAGGAAATGAGGCTTTCCAGAGAGATAGAACCCTATTAAACTTTACCTCGATCCTTTCTGACATCCTTGAGAAACTAGCTGAAAACATCTTTCAATACGTTGCCTATCCTACAAGCATGCAGTTCTCTGATGTTGCAGAGGCGTTAGTTCGAAAGCACCCTTGTCTTAAAGAACCGGGGTCTTTTAATGGATGTTATGCATGGCAACAAAGACTGAAACAAAAAATGGGCAATTATAGAAGCAAACTTAGAAGGCTTGGGTGCCCTGAGGTGGATGTGAACTCTCCAAAAAAAGAAACGACCGCATGAGAAGGCACCTGCAAAGAATGTGTAGAAGCCAAGAAAGGCAGAAGTAAATTTCTTACCATCTCACCCGCAAGGAGAAACAGAAGCAAGTTTGAAAGAAGAACGAATTGAGATTTTAACCGAGGTAAAGAAGAAGAATAACATTCAGATCATCTGTCAGAAAATGGCAAGGACATTCTCCATTCGCAGACAGGAAGTTGTCAACCAGGCCTCAACTGTCAGTGACTTAAAGGAACGATGACCTGCACTTTTTGATGCAACACAGGTGAATGTTTATTTTTATTTTTTTATTGATGTTATTGAGTTGGCAGGAGCATGGTTAGTGCCAAATAAAAGCCTAATTTTGACATTTCTAATTGCTTATGCCTTCATCTTGTGTGCCATCAAGATCAATGTAGACTAACTCAGGATCACCACAGTCAATCTTGAGTCAACGTTCATGGCAACGCTGAATCGTTACTTCCCAAAACTGATGGACTTGGTGTCAGCAAGAGGAGGGGCTGTGAAAATGAAGATCCAGTGAATCAAGGATGTACTCCTTGATGTATGACTATTCCATCATTCTAAACATTGGATAGAAAACCTAAATTAATGTTTTATTCATTAGACTGAAAACTGTACCCTACAGGTAGTTTTTATTAATTTAATTCATTTTAATATGAATTCATTTAATTTTCATTTTTAATATATGAATTATTTATTTTCCCCCCAGGATAACACAATCGAACGACAGAGAGATGTTGCTATCTGCTAGATGGTGGTGTATCTCAGGGAAAAAGAAGAGGATCTCTTCAAAGAATATTTGGTAGGTAAAACTGTAAAAAAAATCTGTAGTTTTA
Organism: Anguilla anguilla; assembly: GCF_013347855.1. Taxonomy (NCBI): domain Eukaryota; kingdom Metazoa; phylum Chordata; class Actinopteri; order Anguilliformes; family Anguillidae; genus Anguilla; species Anguilla anguilla. Next base: position 43,577,061 of record NC_049208.1, read on the forward strand.
AAAAAAAAAATTTATGTTGAGCTCAAATTGCACTTTATTTTATGTGGTACTTGCCTTGTTGCCATGCAAAAGTCTTAAAACAAACAGATCTTTGAAATGGACTCAAGTCATATCGTCATCTCATCTGTGACCTGTAGGGGTCACTATGGAATTGAAATCTCAATTCCTTTACCAATCAGAGAACTTTTGTACACGCCACGTGTGGCCTGGGTATGGCATCAGGCAGAGTCTATAAAAGCCCTGCCTGTCTTAAAATGGGGGAGGTGGGGGGTAGATAATGTACAAAAGTGCTATATGTATAAATGGTTTGTGTGATGTGTAAAGCTGACTGACTGTACTTTAACATTGTGAGGAAAAATGTGTCAATTGTCAATGAATAATCAAAACAAACATATGTAGCAGGTGTCAATATAGTGTATACAATATAGTGTACAATGACATTGAACACTGAAATCTTGGTTCTGAAATTCTTGTCCCAGGATGCTGAAGTGCAGAGCAGAGATCTTACAGGGGAAATGACCAAGATCATAGTCAACAGAGGTGCCAGAGCGTCTGATCCAGTCTGTGCGACAATCGTAATTGAGGAAACTGAAATCCTGGAGGGCTTGGATGTCTCAAGGGCTTGTGCCTTGCTGATGAGTCTGATATACACCTTCAATCTTAGCTACCCAAAAGTAGTGAAGTACACCTTTGAGGTATTTCAAAAGGTACTCCTTGAACTGGATGGTCTGAAAACCAGCCCAAAATCATGTCATTTAAAGGCAAGCTCCAGGGGGCCATGGGTTAGTCCAACCCATCCATGGAAGTTTTGCGAATGGGTTCGTCAGTTTTTGAATGAAAATGTCTGATTTTTCACATTTGGATTTTTTTAGTGAGGCTACTCTTTTTGTTTGGGTTAAAGGTATACTCTGTACTCTCATATGTTTTCTTGTATGGGGATGGGACAACATGAAAACAATTTTCAACCGTCCACCACATTTTGGCAATGTTCCAACTCTCACGTCATCACTGTTGCATGCTTCGCAAAAACTATTACACTACCATCCAACGCTTACATTACAGTGTGAAATATCCACATTATATCACACCACTCCGCCAGTGTATTGCAAGCCCGGCGGCCCGCCGGGCCTAAATTGACCCCCCACCGGGCCTAAGCATCGGGGATTTTTTTTTTTAATGTATTTTTAAGATGTTTTTTAAACTACAGTTACAGTTGGGCGGCTTGGTTGGAAAGCTCACCAGCGACATCTCTTGGTTAAAACGTAAACACACTATAGGAAAACAGCAGGTCTGTTCCTTACCCTCATTGTGCATAGAGTGACGTTCAACACTTGATGCTTCCAACTATCACAAGCTAACGGTACCTAGCAAGGCACCATTTTTTTAGTAGGCTAACTAACGTCATTACAAACTGTGTTATCACTTCATCTCGTCGGTCAGTACATTCTTTTTATATAACTTAAGCAGTGTGTAGGTAACGTTAAACTAGTAGCATGAATGTAACGTTCGATACATTGTGACATTACATGATTTATTCATCGCCATCTAAATAACGACTTCACTTGTTTATTAATAACGTTAGCTTGGTGACATTGATGTGCACGACAGCATGGTCATTTAGCTAACTTAGCTAGCTAGCGAAACAGTCAGTAACACAGATACATAGATATTTTGTTGTTGAAATGTGCCCAGCATTCCAAGGCTGTACATTGTTGTAAGATTCAGTAGCCAATAAGTAGGCAGTGTTGTGCATATCCTGCTCTTACAGCTCGTTTCCAGCCCAAACCACTGCAAAGAGAGCAAACTTTTTTTTTTGTCAGTGACATTTCCTTCTGACATCTATGACGGCAATCGCAAACACAACATTTATTTTGCCTTTTTGTGTAGCTATTTCCATGGATAAAATCGCATTTATTATTATTATTTATTGGTAAAAACATTTACTTCATATCCAGGGAGATAGCCAACTACTTGCACGTTACATGACGTGTAGCCATTTAGTAATACGATCGCATTTCAGGCTAGAAAATAACCCGTTAATCCAGAGAACTTGCTGAGTTGTCTTACATTCTGTTGCGTTAAAGATTCTATCAGGACAGACTTTTTGGGGGCGCAGACCAACTCATCATGCTCTTCAGCAAGATCAGTAGCTGTCATGCCTGTTCCTTAGTATCTGAGATTTTATCACCAAGAATTACCCTGTATAGGCATATCTTAGGGCTATTGTCAGGTTTATCTTGTTGCTATGACGGAATATGATTTTTTAGTGGTGAAAGAATATTTTTATGAATGCCAAGATAGACAGTATTGTCCATTATGTCAAGGGTGGGGGGTGTTTTCTAGATGTGACTGCAGGGAAGGGGTGCGTGTGAAATGAACGACCAGAGTGACAATAGTGGGGCTGCGAAACTCTGTTTTTGGCATAGTTGTCGTGTATCGTCTACTAATGAAACTAAAACAACGCGTTTCTGTTTTTATCTCACACTTTGGTTGCAGTAGCACCGAATGTTTGAGTTTAGTAATCTCGGCATGCTGGCGTGCCGACTACTAGGGGCTGTACGCTAAGAGGTTAATTTATGTGTGTTAGACTAACAAAAAAATTTAATGAATATTAAGTATGGTCAACTTAATTTATCCTTTTCAGGTATTGAATACAATCATGTTGGTGGTACTTAATTTAGTTATGTTAGTTTGACAGCGATAGGTTCATTGCTTTTACTTAATAATATCAGTTGGGATTACGTCAAAAATTGAGTGGAAATTGTTACAATAATTCTTTTAAGTTGTCCCAACGAATTATTTTTTTCAGTGTACTTAAAAAAAACACACAACCTAGCCAAAGTGGTTAGCCGCTGGTATCTTCATTTTCAAACGAACTTTCCAAAGTAGAGGAGCTCAGGTGACTTCCATTCCTGGTGTGGAGATTATGTGAGTTCCGGTCCTTGATAATGAGGTCACGTGCTTCTGGTCCCAGCATGGAGGTCCTCCTGGTTGAGGTTGCCCAGTGTACTGCAGGCAGGTCCTCTTGTGTTTGGCAGTGCGTGCAGCTGAGATGCGGAAGTGGGTTGGATTAACATTGTGTTTGCAAACGGTCAATGAAAAATAGCTGTGATATTTGTATTATCAACAGTACATGTATAGTCACCAGAAATAATAATAATAATAATAATAATAATGTCACATTACCAGACAGAGCAGACATTGTCACACAAATACGTAACACACAAACACAATTCTTTCCCAGATAAATAAACTCAACTTTTGGAAAAAACTAAGTTTGTGCAGTCTTTAATAAAATAACTTCACATAGCTTACAGGCTCGTCACAGAATCAGTCCGTGACACTAACTATAAACGACCCAACAAAACCACTAGATACAAACCAAACAAAAAGATGTTTAAAAGTCTGAAAAGCCACTTACTCCTTAGAGTTAGTAACACACTTACACACCCTCGCTTTCACCATCCACTCCGACAGAGAAAGAGAGAAACTTGCTGCACGACTCGCTCTTTCCAGATGCAGACACTTGAAATACTCCAGGACTCTTTTGAATGTGCTGCTCATTGCCGCTTCAAATTAGTCTTTTATATAGACACCTGTTAGTTTCCAGAAATGAGCCTTCAATCCAATAGTGTGGAAGAGGTAGGGTCATTCTTCTTTCAAGGTTTGTGTGCCTTTTCCATCTAGAATATTCAATTCAATTTTATTTGTATAGCGCTTTTTACAGAGACACTTTACAGAGTAGAAAGGCAAAAAGAGACAGAGCAAACAGAGGAAACACCAGGCCTGAACCCCCAAATAGTAGGTACATAAGGAAAAAAAACTCCTAGTGGGGAGAATACCTTCAAACGGCAGCGAGGAAAAACTCCACAATGGAGTCTCGAGAGGAACCCGGCTATAGAGGGGGAGCCCATACCCCACTGGCCAGCCTGGTTTAAAGTAGTAGACAGAAATATCTCATCTCTGGGAGGCAAATGTGTACATCCATTTTTGTCCTGTATTTCTCATGTTCCTCAAACATTTTGTGTAGTTCTTGCAGTGCTGGTGTTTCCATCTCATTGGTACTGGAGCATTCATGGTTGGAGGCTATCGCTTCTGCATCATGTACATGTAGGCCTGTAATATGGCAAGCTCAATAATTATTGGGACAGATTTCAAATTGGATTCTTTTGATTCTGAGCTGATGTAAATTTTAAATCAAAGTAAGTCTGAGGTAAAAATCCAGAATGTATGCTTTCATGTGTCACTTTTGACTATGTGGCTAACTATATTAGAAAAGGAAAAAAAACAAGACCAGGTCAAAACCTAGTATATGGCTGGACCTAACACACGTAATCTGGCCGACCAATGGTGTAACTTCGTCACTCAGTCACTCACTCAGTCACAGACATTCACATTTGTAAGGCTGGCCCCACTGTTGCGGTCCAGCCAAATATATCAAGCCTCCCACGTTTTTATGCACAGCCATTTTGTCTGGATGATATGCAGCAGCAATGAGCCCATCATATGAAACATCATTTCATATTAAGAGTTTTATATTATTAGTTTCATTGGTAATAATCAGTGGATTTAATAGGCTCACACTATATATGAAACATTACTGTATGCGTTTGCATCCAGCAAAATGTTTGTTACATTTATCAACAAACAAAATAATAAATAAACACTTGGTTATAAACTGGGAAATGTTGTCTACATGATTAACAGCAGAAGTCATATTATTTTAAGCCCTGGATTAACACTTTTAAACCAATAACAATAACTTCTTTCAACATCTTGTGTGAATGAAAACCACATAGACTAATGTTTTTAGGCCAACTATGTTCTATAAAAAAGACTGCAGCACATATCTTTACTACATGTATTGGTTCACACCTTGATAACAGTTTTTTAATACCTATTCCTAGAGTCATTTTTTTGGCTTAGGCTGAATGGCAGTGGGCTTCATGCTGCCCAAGCTCAACTTGTATGACTGAAAATACAGATGACTAAATAATGTTCATGCAATTCTTCTACTTCTGACATAACCAAAAATTCTTGGAGTGGACTCAAGTGACAAGGAACTTGCTGGGTAGGAGTCATTGACCATGGCTACATCTCTTGTAGCGTCTCCTTCTGAACTGCTGTTCTGGGCTGATAAATCTAAGCAACAGTGTAACATATCACAGTGTAACATGGTACTGAACTACATATTTTGAGCCCAGATTCTAGTAGCTATCAAGTGTGCTCACTGATCTGTCGAGTGCCTGAAAAGCTGGCTTAACATTTGGCAGTTAATGTGACAGCTCATTAGAAAGGCAGTTCAGTGTGAATGGGTATATTTTCTATTGTGTAAACGTATGACTGACTCAAGAAAGGACTACAATGACATTTTGCTCAGCTCGAAAATCTGATCCCTAATGAAAAAATATCAAGAACATTTATTTAGAAAACTATAGTGTCAGTTAACTATCATATGCAGCTAGCGGATAAAAGTCCAAACACTGTTCAGCAATGATGCGAAGCATTTGTCTTGCTGCTTCTCCAGTGTTATATAGGCCATGCTCTGCTAGATAGGATGAGGAGTGTTGTGGCATGAGCAAGTAGATACACTTGTTTTCCTTCATCGGAATGAGGTCAATTTGTCCAAATTCCTCAGTCAACATTTTTAATAGAAAGCTGCTTCTATACATAGTGCCCTTAAATTGCATCTCTGTGAACACCAACTCAGGATGGTAAGGAGATGATTTTTTGACTTGCAAAGTTGCAGCAAAGAAAGAGCTGGAGTTCTAAAACGACGGCAGCTGATGGAAAGCAGCTGATGGATGTTTGCAAGTGTCTAACAAACATTTTTGAAGTTATGTGTCCTCCTTTATGTATCTTTTGAAGTATGAATGTTTGCTTTCAAACCACATTGTCCACTACCGTATGGGTGTACCAAGTGTACCTGTTAGAAATAGTTGTTTCCTGGTTTCAAGGGGGACAGACATTTTGGGGGCGCAGACCAACTCATCATGCTCTTCAGCAAGATCAGTAGCTGTCATGCCTGTTCCTTAGTATCTGAGATTTTATCACCAAGAATCACAAATAAAATTCTCAAAACACCAGTACTCAATTGCCTGCCCACCAATCTTAGTACCACTTGAACATACTTCAGGAGAAGCAGAACCAGCATCAGTACCCTGATACCTAAACTGTGATTCACCCGTTCAGCTGTGTGTATGTGAATAATTTTGTTACCGTTACAAACTCTCTTATGTAAATAGTAAGGTCTTAGGCAACTACGCCTTCAGATAAGTCATAGCCTATGCATGGTGGCAGGCCAGGTTGGCATACGTGGAAATATTCAATACAGTTAAAAAACTTTCAATTATTTAAAATGAATCAGTACGTTCGAGTCAGTACATCAAAATGAATAAAACTTTTGAATCTTCAATTTGTTCAAATGTATGTATAAAATGTATAGAACCTGAAAGGCTATCAGTGGTGACAAGGTCCCGGCTGAGCATAGCTGCAATATCTGTGCAGCTGTGCCATCGGAGCGTGTTTTCTCAAAGGCAGGACAAATTGTTCTTTATTTATATAATTGTTCTTGAATTTATCATTTATTGATCTCATCATAGGCTACCTTTATTACATTTTATTTTCATAGCCTATATTTCTCTTGATTTGTTGTTGTTCACAAAGACATTTGCAGTGAAGTCCTAAATGTAATTTAATTGTGTAGCCTAATATCAAATACAGTGCTGTGAAAAAGTATTTGCCCCCTTCCTGATTTCCTCTATAATTGCATATTTGTCACACTGAATGGTTTCTTTAGACAGTCTTTAGGCATAATGTAATATTAAACAAAGGGAACCTGAGTAAACACAACTAATTTCATAAAATAATGAAATAATTTTTTTTTCATTTATTTAAACCCAGCCTGTTAAAACTAGTAGGCCTTAATATAGTGTAATGCCTTCAATTATATAAATGTCACCACGATAATTTTTTTTTTTTCATTTAAAATTTTTAAAAAACCCTTCAACTCGTAGTTCGCCATTGTTATTATAATCGCTATGCACTCCGGGTAGTGAGGTCAAATGGTTGCACAGGTCTCGGTCCATTGCTCTTGAACATTGAACGGAATTGAAAATGTCTTCTGTTCAGCCTTTTCGATTCGAGCCAGAGCGGGACATTACTCAGCAGGAAAACACAGAGGACAGCCCTCATCAAATAAATCAAAACGATGAAGATCGGCAGCCAGAGGAGACTACAGTAGGGCATAAGAGATGGTGTCTGTGCACCATCTGCTCGCCTATGCCAACCGTGACGGAAAAGTTGCCTGTTGTAGGTGCTCCGCTTTCTACCAGCAGCCGTTCAAAGTCACTTGACCATATGGATCAAACTATCATTTTTGGTGAAACTGAAACATATACATTTTCCCCATTCATTTAAATGATGTACCATTAATATTGATCCGCATCGTATACATGAGCTTAAGCCAATGATAATGCCTCCTTTAAATACAAAATCTCTAATGATAATATGTGCTGATACACTAAGAATTTTAGCTATTGAATCTATCCTATTCACAGAAAACATTGTATTGATATTTTTCACTATTAACAACTGCTGGACAAAATACCTGAAATAACCTCCAGTTCAACCATTTTACATCATCTACCCAATGTGCATTGTGCGTCTAAAATAATGGCGACTGCCATTGGTCAAAATTTCTATTAAAAGCTTGGGTTTTTTTAAATAACTGAAATCTTCTGTGTGGTTTTTACAACATATTTCCATAGTTCAGGGTATTTACAACATTTTAAGCCCTGTAAGTCTTAAAAGGTGGGGTTCCCTTTGATGAAAAATATTATCCAGTATCCATATGACCCATGTAAAAAAACAATTACCCCCTTAACTGGTTGCACCACCTTTATCAGCAAATCACTGCAACCAAGTACTCATATTTGATATATGACATTTATGTCTCTTAACCCACACTTTTTGCAGAACTGCTTTAAGACCAATTGGTTGGTTTTCAAACACTAACTGCCTGTTTGAGGTCCTGCCACAGCATCACAATTGGGTACAAGTTAGGATTTTCACTAGGCCTCTCCAAAACTGCATTTAGTCTCTTTTAAGACATTCAGATGCAGACTTGCTTTTGTGTTTCGGATCAATGTCTTGCTGTTTACCCAAGTATGCATGAGGTCATGGACAGATGACCGGACAATTGCCTTAAGACTTTTCTGGTACACAGCAGGATTCATGGTTCCTTCAATAATGGCAAGTTGTCCAGGTCTTGAGACAGCAAAGCATCTTCACACCATCATACTACTATCACCATGTTTGACTGTTGGTAAGATGTTCCTCCTGTGGAATGCTGTATTTGCATTATGCCAGACATAATGGGACCCATGTTGTCCAAACAGCACTTTTGACTCATCTGTCCATAGAACATTATCCCAAAATGCTTGGGGATTATTCAAGTGCTTTTTTTTGCGAATGTGAGACAAGCACTGGTGTTTCTCTTTGTTAGTAGTGGTTTCCGCATTGCTGTTCTCCCAAGAATCCCATTTTTACCCAGTCTCTTTCTTATTGTGGAGTCAGGAACACTGACCTTAGCTGAGGCTAGTGATGCCTGGTGTTCTCCATTTGGAGATAATGGCTCTCACTGTGGTTTGGTGGAGTCTCAGATCCTTAGAAATGGTAACCCTGTGTAACCCTTTTTAGACTGATATAATTCAACTACTTTTTTTACAATCTCTTCTGGAAATTCCGTTAATCATGGCATAGCGTGCTTGTAGTGAGTATGTCACTCTGATGGTAAGGTTTGTAGGACATGTAGTGTTTAAATTTTGGCCTTAGAGAGGAAAACAGTGAATAAGAATGTGGCCTGGCCTCCCCGTCACAAGCATCAAAGCAAAAGTGATTGGGGCAATATAAAATCCACTGATACCCTAGTATCTAAGCAGACAATCTATGGGTCTCACCCCCTCCGAAGAGACGAACCAGATGACACAGGACACCATATCGGGGGTCGGAGACCCTATATGCCTAACATTTCCCTTTCCCATGTCCTCTTTAAGTTTGAATGCAATCTTTAGGTAGGCCAGTCCTTGCCATAAATTAGTCTGACCCCCCTTCCTTTCTCTTCTAAACCTTAACCCGGCATCACCCAATCAGGGCAAACATCCTGAAGCCATCCTGGGTAAGGTATTTAAGATTGCCACAGGAAAAAGTGTTGTGTTGCGTTGGTGTCGGAGCCTTGAAGAAGAAGTTTTCCTCTTTTTATTTTGGTGGTGGTTCCTAGGTTGTGTGTTTTTAGCTGGTTTCCTCGTGGCACTTATACTGGAAGTGGGTGATACTTTGGCAAGATCTGGCCGATCCGTTTCTCTCTCTCTCTCTCTCTCTGTCTCTCTTATCCGTCTCTCTCTCTATTTTCTGGTATTTCTAGGTTAGTTGTTTAATGTTTTGTATTATGTCTTCTGTTGGGTAATGTATAAGTAGAGTGCCTGCATTCAATAAAGAATGTATGTTGTCAATTAAGTAATATAATTGACTGCTTCTTATTTGAATTCAATTATTTAATCTTAAAACCTAGTATAGAGCTTGTTTTGACTTGTTGGTTGATTCCACCAGTGCACTGTAGACTGATCTATCAATGAATTTGGTGATTTAATTGATAATTCTAATTTTAAACATAATTATTAAATGAAATCAAATAAAATATATTTTACATGTAGGTTAAGTGAGGGGTTCTAGCATGCAATATCACTTGGTTCAGTATTCAGAGTACTGAACATTTTAACAAGGACATTGATTGTTGGAACCACTGGATTCAGAAGATAAACATATTCTTAATTAATCCTTGCTTGCCCGACAGGTTCAATATCAGTGAGGTTTAGATTCAGCAGGGCTGGCTGCAATCAAGCCTGGCTGTTTTCAATCAGCTGAATATAATTATCAATTATATTTGGTTAACTGGTTGTTTGCGTTACTAAGGGGGCAGTTACTTTTTCACATGGGTGACATGAATTGTTTTTTTTAATTTATTAATTGAGTTCAATAATTTTTTTAAATGTGTTTTGATTGTGTTTTAGTTCCCTTTTGTCTAAAGATCTGAAACCAGGAAGGGGGGAAATGCTTTTTCACAGCACTGTAAGTCACATTTAATTGCTAATATCTGTTCTTATTCTAGCCTTTAGAATACGCTGTTTACCCAAAGGGAAATAATGGATGGTTTTTGTACAAAGCCCGTATGATAATTTATGTTTACCAAATGAGTGGAATATGCCTTCATAACACTTTTTTTAAAAGTTCAGCAACATTGTCATCAACATCATTATAAAGAGCCCTGTAACTTTATTTTTCAAAAACCTCAACACTAGTTCACTCAAAGTTGGCTGTTTGCAGCAGGCATTAGGATAGAATACACTCAGCAAGTTGTTCCTCTTTCAGTAGACATTCCTTTTGAGCTTTTGTACAATTGAGAGAATACATTCTCTCATTCATTGAGTCTTTCAGGATATTTTGTTCATTGAGTCTTTCAGTACATTTTGTTCATTGAGTTTCAGTACGTTCGGTACATCTCATTTGCATCGTTCCTTTCAGAACGTTCTGGAGATTAATGAATTGAATGAAATCAAGGAAAGACCAGTTTGATGTGCTCCAGCACAGTCAGTAGCCTACAGCCTAAATAGTATTTGGAGTTAGGGTTGGGTATCGAGAGCTGGTTCTGAATTGGAACCGTTCCAAATTTTCCAAAAACCTGAAATTTGTTAAGAAAAGTGTATTTTGAATACGCTTATCAGATCCTGAAAATGTTTTCAGTGGCATTCACGATGAGAGAAATGAAAGAATTGAGTAAAATGCTTTTTGTCCATTATAAAGCATATACATGTGCCCATTATGAAGGTTTAAGATGAAACATTGATTATCAGATTAAAGAATAATGCAAAAACAATGACACACAATGTGGCACAGTACCTAAAAGTATAATCATTGACTCGTGTGTTTTTCTGTACTATACTGTATTTAATGTTTCCTTGTATGGGGATAGGATGACAAAACAATATTCAACCGTCCACCACATTTGGGTAATGTGCCAGCTTTCATGTCATATCTGGTGTATGAAACACAAATACTACTGAGCTACCAACGAATGCTTACGTTTCAGTGTGAAATATCCCCTTTAAATACAGCCAAAATATTTTTAGCATTTAATACTTGCATAGCAATGGTGAAATGTTATCTGTTCAGTAGATAGACAGAGAATTAATGCTATCGTTCTCCTCTTCTGACTTAGTCCAGAAAACTAAGTCAACTAGGTCTATCAGCAATGGCTTATGGCTTAGCTATGCTCAGAAATCCTCAATAATAATATTATTTTCCAAGAAAATCATTGATAACTTTTCGCCTCGTGTGCAGTGTCTTTTACTGCTACCACAGAATGAATGCAGCAATGATGAGAGAAAACTTTCGGTTATGCTGGGGTATAAAACGCTATTCCAAAAGTAAGATTAGACATGTTATATATTTTTAGAAAGATTTTACTGTCACCTACTGAATGAATTAATTGTCAAAACTAAATAGGGCGGAAACGCCATAAACAATATGTGTGGTATTATGCACAGCTACTGTGGAAGTTACCCAGGCATCACAAATGTGCATATATTTCCCAAATGGATTGTCCAAGACAATATATGACCACTCAGTCTCAAAATTGACATCTCTACCCGTAAAACCAATGGTAAGGTTGTATATTTATTCAATAAATAGTCCCAGATTGACTGTAGAATGACAATGGTATCATTTTTAAAAACTTTTTCTCATTCATTTCGTTATGAAATGAGCAGCGTTTTCACTGCTGTATTGGCATAGCTTAGGGCTATTATTGAGTTTGTCTTTTTGCTAGAGGTGAAAGAATATTTTTTATGAATGCCAGGATAGACAATATTCTACATTATGTCTTGGGTGGGGGGTGTAGTTGTAGATGAGACTGCCTATATCAGCTGGCTGCAGGCTCAGAGAAAGCAGTTCTGGACTAAGCAGTTCTAGACGACGCATGTGCAGTTTTAACCCGAACATGGCATCAATTATTTTGTTCTAATAAATGTTCATTATTATGATTTGTGAGTCATTATTTATTTATTTTAACTTGGAGAGGTTTTGGGTCTGTGAATGAGAGTAAGTTGGACATGGCTTCAGTAATATGTATCCATTAAGAGCTCAGGTGTTAAGGTTAGCTAACTAACTAGCAAACTTTAGCTAAATTAACACTATTCACTGATGATAAGACTAAATGGCTGTGTTGGTAACATTAATTGTCAATAAAAGTATGAATTACTCCACCATCATCGCTAAAAATATAACGTTACGAGCGCACACTAAAATATAACGTTTCGAGCGCACGCCATTGTGCTATAAATATTACAATTGAGGCATTTTATACGCTAGTTTTAAAAACATTTATTAGCTTGTTATATTACAACATTACACTCCATTATGTTGTACTCCATAACTTAAACTGCGCATGCGTCGTCAAGAACTGCTTCATCCAGAACTTCCCCTAACGTCCAAAACTGCTTTCTCCAAGCCTGCAGCCAGTTGAGTCTCTGAGACTGCAGGGAGGGGGTGCGTGTTAAATGAACAACCAGAGCGACAATGGTGGAGCACCCATGTGCGTCTGAAGCCACCATCCATGAATGATTATGCATTCATCAATCATAAAAACTATCACTTCATAAACGTTCAGGCCATTTGTGATGCCAGACTATCTCTCCTAAACGTGGTGGCCCGGGGGTACGCACAACTCCTTCATTTGGCAAAATAGCAGTGTACGGACACAGTTACAGGAGGGCGCACTGCAGGGACGGAGTCATCTCCTCAGTGAGTAACTAATGTTGTCATGGTTCTGTGTTTGTCTGGTTTCCTTTTTTGGCCGCCAGATGGCGGCACTTCAGTTTGTAGTTCTGTTCCTTTTCCCTGTTTAATTGTATTATTGTTTTCAATTATTCTATTATTGTTTTTTGGTTATCTCGTTTTCCCTTCCCTCTCTGTGGTCTGATTGTGCATTGTGCCGTCCTATGTCTCTTAGTGTTGTGTCTATTTAAGTTCTTTGCTTCCCTGACTCGGGTGCTGGTTCCTTGTGTTTCCGTATGTTTTTCCCCGTGCGCCTTTGACTGTGTTTTGTCCTGAGTGTTTCTATCCGCGCTCCTGCCTGTTTTTGCCCTTCCCGAGTTCCGTTTTCTACATGTTTTGAATTCCTGGATTTTCTTTGTTTTTGTGTTTGAAGGACTTTTTGCTTTGTTTTTTTTGAGACTTGCCATGCGTGGCTTTGTTTTTGTGGTCCTCGGTTTTGTTCTTATTAAAAGTAAATTCTCAGTTTGGAGTTACCCTTTTGGAGTTTGAGTTTTTTACTCTGCGTTTGGGTCCTGGTCCCGCGTTTCCTGACAAATGTGTTAAATTAATATTCTAAAAGTATTCCAATGACTAACATTTTGGTGTGATTCCTGTACTAGGTGACGAAGGTTATCCGCTCACGGAATACCTGGTAACCCCATTGGCAACCCTGCAACAGAGCAGGAGCGTAGATTTAACAGAGCGCACATACGCACACGGGCCACGGTGGAGCTTAAGGTTGCTTAAGGGCAGATGGCTCTGTCTAGGACCAGCGGGGGGGAACTCTACCGTACACACCAGAGAAAGTGTGCGACATCGTTCTGGCCTGTGGGGTTCTGCACAATATTGTGCAGGATAACGGGGTGCCATTTGATGTTCCGATGCAGCCAGATGAACCTATGCCCAGAGAGCCATGACCAGCACAGCCCCAACTGGGGGCTATACGAAGGAGACAGGACCTCATTCATCGCTTCTAAAATGTAAAGTGTTAATACTTATGTTCGGCAAGTAGGCTATTCAATATGGGAAACAGACAATGCATTTAGTCAAACATTTTATTTATGTGATGCATGTTTCAGGTTTTCGTTGATCTCTGTCGTTGATGGCTAGAAGTGAACGATTTATCTCCGCCCTTGACCGACAGATTTCTGTCTGTTTTTCCAGGACTCGCGCTCTCTCACACAGCTCTCGGTTGCCTGGCTTGTGGGGCTGGCTCCAGGCCAGTTTGTGTAGCCGAAGGCTGAACAACACCACAGGTGCCTGGCTCTGATTCATCTGTAACAATTTTTTATTTTTTTTGGAAACAGTGACAAATGAAAGCATGTTTATAACATCATTAAAACATAATTAAAATGAAGAAATAAATAAACCCTGCAACTGTGTAATTATTTAAATACTAGTAGCCTAGGCTATTACATTTTTACCATTATCCGGCTCGGACACAGGTGGTACATCTGTGTCTCCGCCACCTGTTATGCCCGAAATGGAAGCAGACCCGATAAGCGCGGCCACTCGCTCCTCAGTCTGCGTCAATGCAAGGCTGGGATCCAGCTGGCCTCCTGCAGTCAGCTGGGTGCTGCGCCTACGGGCTGCAACACGCTTTTTGGTGGCGAGTTTGAGGTCTGACCATTTTTTCTTCACCTTAATGTAAAGAATTACGATATAAGCTATTATATTACTATTATATATATATAGGCTATACATATCACGGATGCATAAATTATATATTCCAACCTCAGCTGGAGTTCGACTGTCCACGGCTGTTGACCGCAGCAGTGATTTCCTTCCACACTGCATTTTTCTGATTTCCTTTGATGCCACTTTTCAGGCTGCCAAATAGAACTAATTGGTTCAATTGCACTTGGGACGTTAGAGATTCTATTTCTGTGTCGGAGAAATTTCTCTTCTTGGCCGCATTACGCTTCTCCATGTCGTAAACTCTAGAGGCAAGGCCTCTAAACCGAGAATATATAGGGGCGTGATATTTAATTGACGATTGTTTTCAGCCGCCACATTTATCAACGCCCGATCATTCTTACACTGTGATTGGCGAGATAAGAACGTTTCATGAATCACGTGAACCCTGACGTAAGATGATTTCTGCGCTCGGATCTTCACTGGTTTCTACGTTAGATTGATATATGAGGGCCAACATGTCTATAGAAGACACAATAAAATCTATGGACATTTGGACAAAACTAGCTGGACAAAAATGTTTTTCTCGCCAGTCTGAGGACTTAATTGAATGTGACCATTCTGAGAAAACAGGAATATTGTTTGCTGTCCAGCTAATGCTTTGGAAAGTAGAAAGGCAATGAAATGTTGCACAAATTAAAAAGCGACAAGATGTGAAGTTTTCTGCAGCACACAGGAGCTAGATTTTTGGAAAACACAAGTACAAGTTAAAAACAGCTGTTTGTTATTGATATAATATTGACAAAGATGTGAATTGTTTTGTAACATAAACCTGTGGAGGGGTGGTGTGGTTAGTGCGCTATCTGCAGGTGGAGAGGGAGCAGTTTAGCAACCACTGCAACCACTGCTGTTGGCAATTACAGTTGATTGATAATTATTTATATGTACTGCCTGCAGTGAGACCGGGGCACTGGAATGAGAGACGCATGCTGGAGCGACATGCTCTGTAATATCCTTCCGTACTGTGTGTGTTTTGTTTTATGGCTGTCCTCTGGTCCTCCTTATATTGTGAATGAACATTAGCTAGCTAACATTAGCTTTAGGCACCAAAGATTATTGAAAGAGTATGGGTCAAAGATTGTGATTATGTTAAAGATTGTGTAAATGAGCAAATTCCAGTTTTCTAGTTCAATGTACACTGACATTTCAATTGTGCTTTCACCACCACTCTGTGATCTAACATTGACATTAATCATGATATATAAAAACAGATAATTTGTTTTTAAATCTCTATTTTAAACTTCTTGTGTGTCCTAACTTGTTATAGAGGATTCTTAGGATTCTTTTTTCAACCCATTCATCTAAGTCTGGAGTAGAATGTGTTTTATCAAGGCCACATAGTTGCTGAAAAAATTTAAAACTTTCATCTTCACCTTCTGTCTTCCACAAGGTTATGCATGTATTTGTCTGAAGGAGAATTGTACAGCTGGAAAAAGTAATTTTCAGTTTCCATGGATACAGTTCCATTCTCCTTGGTGATGAAAAACGTATTGTAACTTATGTATCTTAGGAAGAAGGCTGGCAAAGCCTAGACCTGTAGCTCCCATTTTTTTTCTTCTTGTTTATATCCTTTTTGCCTCAAGGCCCACTTGAAGTACATCTACTTAAAATATCTCTTTTGATAAAGCATGCAAATAGAGATCATGGTGCCCCTTGTAATACAAGATTAATAAGTCCTACAAATCTGATCTATCCTCTCTATACCATGGGCTGCAGTGGATGCTTTCTGGCTGACATTATAATATGATCATTAGTTGTTACACTTTATGATACATTTTTCTGTATAATCAATATGAAAAAAATATCACACATTTAAAGCTATTATAATGTTCCCTTGAATGGTAAATGGTAAATGGACTGCATTTATATAGCGCTTTTATCCAAAGCGCTTTACAATTGATGCCTCTCATTCACCCATTCACACACACATTCACACACCAACGGTGAAAGGCTGCCATGCAAGGTACCAATGAGCTTGTTGGGAGCAATTAGGGGTTAGGCGTCTTGCTCAGGGACACTTAAACACGCCCAGGGCGGGGGATCGAACCGGCAACCCTCCGACTGCCAGACAACCGTTCTTACCTCCTGAGCCCCTGTCGCCCCCTTGACAAAGCTATTCCATGTTCATATGAGTTATGGTTACTATACTTGGGGCAGAGTGAACCATGTGTCAGTGTGTGTCTGTGACCTGTACAAAATCATTAAAAAAAAAAAATTATATTTAAAACTATATTTCAATTGTCGCAATGAAAGAAATATGTCAACACAAATGTTCCAAACATTTTTCTTTTGTTGTTAAGCCACCATCTGTCCAAGATGTTCGAGTGGCTTGCCTGAATTACTTGGCTTGCCACCTCCTTCCCAGAGGTCCTGTGCAGTGTCTAAATCCAGTTCTGAAAGCCTAAATCTAACTCATACAAATGGACATTCCCTCCACTTTTGGCAAAAACTGAATCCTGTCAGTGGCAATCAGAATTCATCAAGGCCAGAGTGATTCCACCTTTCATGATTTATTCATAAAGCACTTTTTAGCCAAAAAGCAGGATGGGGGTATCTCAGCAGTAATCTGTGTGAAACATTTAAATGCGTTACAACTTGGGAGAGTATATTTGAATTACTATGTCTCTACTTAGAAGGAAAAAAAAACTCAGAAACAAAAAAGTCCTTGTTTAAATCATTTAAATCAATCATACTAAAATTTACAGGGAAGCATACATACCAATGGTTAAATGAACTCACTCTTGTGGGTCCCCTAAAAAGTCATCATGAGTAGTAGTACTTGTTTATGTATTGTGGTTTTTTCTGCTGCAGTTCAGTCATCCCACAGCAAGATGTCAATAGACACTTATTAGTCAATTATTACATTGTCCCTCCCCAGTAATCTACATCTCAAGAAAAACACATTTTCAACATACAAAAATTGCCAAGTTACTCACACATACAAAGCACTGTAAATCATTAACACTTGAAAAATCTAGGCCTGCCTTTAAAAGTACTGATATCAAAGTTACAATAAACAATATTGGCAATCTTGGCCCTGTGTTTTTTCATCTTATCATGTGAAGAGAATGTGGTCATTGAAAGCTTACGTGTCATATGGAAGTGTGAAATGGCAATCATTTGTAGTGGGAATAATCTTGCTGAATAATTTCTGCTGTTGGAGATTGGAGATTGGAGTTTCTGGATGTCTGGATAGGTTTGTAAGATTAAATATTTATTTCATAGGCCAAAATATTAACATTTTCCTTCCAAGAGGTTGTACATTTTGTAAAAACTTGACAAGCAAGCATAAGCATACGCTTTCAGGTGTGTAAGTGTTCATCAACTGTTGAAAACATTCATGTAAATGATGTGTTCTTCCACGGGGCCATTTTTCTATGTGAGACTTTGATGTGACACTTAAAATTTGGAATGACCACAATGTTTTCAGATGGTAAAAAGAGAGAACACAGGTTCTTGAAGTTACTTTGAACTCCATTGCTTTGGAGTGTTTAATTTGTGTTAGCTGAGATATTGCCAATATTGTTTATTGTAACTTTGCATTTAACTTTTCAGAATGGAGAAGAAAGGTGATTTAAATGACTTTTAACGTGACATGGTTGTTGATGCCAGACGGGCTGGTTTGAGTATTTCAGAAACTGCTGATCTACTGGGATTTTCACGCACAACCATCTCTAGAGTTTACAGAGAATGGTCCGAAAAAGAGAAAATATCCAGTGAGCGGCAGTTCTCTGGGCGAAAATGCCTTGTTCATGGCAGAGGTCAGAGGAGAATGGCCAGACTGGTTTGAGCTGATAGAAAGGCAACAGTAACTCAAATAACCACTTGTTACAACAGAGGTATGCAGAAGAGCATCTCTGAACACACAACATATAGAACCTTAAAGCAAAAGGGGATCCAACCCGGTACTAGCAAGGTGTACCTAATAAAGTGGCCGGTGAGTGTACATGCAGACATGCATACACCGTAGGCAGTCCCGGATGTAGACTGGTGTGATTGGGAGGCAGAGCTAAATTTTTGGGGGGTAAGTTTATCACATAATTTGTGATGAGTAGCACAGTCGACCTGGGTGTAAAAATGCGAAGTAACCCTTTAAGAAAATGGTTGGGGATTACATCTGTACTGTTGTAGACAGTACAGACGGCATTTGCTGATGCGAACGTTTTCTACATTAGTACATTCCTACAAATAAAAAAGTAGTTAGTCGAAACGTCACAGTGGGCAGCTGTTGTAACTTTTAAAGAAAATTAATAAATCTGCCATCATGAAATGCATATGGCTCCCCGTGCATGTTTGCTAAACATATGCATTGAAGATTGTGATGTTCTGATAAGTGCAAAAGCAATAGACAATTATTGGTTAGCAAATAAGTGTGCATATGAAATTAAAGATTTGCCTGAGGCTTAGGTTGGATTCAATCCTTTGACATTGTGATTCCAAGGCAACGACGTTAGCAGTGTGCCACCAACAAAGTAGCTGTCCTAGGCGTGAATTTTCTTGGTGAAATATATGAATTTAGCATGTGTATGTGAAATGTTCGCATTGAACATTCTGATAGAATTTAAATGTCAATATTGCACAAGGGAATGAAGTTATAAACACCTACTTAGTTAAATGGGCATGAACGGCTTTGCAATAAGACGAGGCTGTTTAATGCCATCATCTGCTTGTGGTTTTATTCTATATGGCCTGGCTATATTGAAACCAGCTAGAAAACTTTCACATAGTAAGGAAATGTAGCCAGTTAACTGAATGTGTAGATGGTATGTCATAATACACTCTATACGTTCGGTGAAAGAACGGGTAGATTTGGTGTACAAGGATCCAGAAGAATTATACAGTTGCAAAAGCAATAGTTGAAACATAATAGACAATTATTAGTGAGAAAATAAGAGTGCATAAGAAATGAAAGATTTGCCTGAGCCTGGGGTGGGATTTTATCCTGTGACTCGGTAGTCCCAAGGCCGCAATGTTACCAGTGAGCCACAATCTTAAGCAGGCAGCATACTTCAAAAGAAGTCAAATTTTTTTCGGCTTGCCGAAACTGAAGAATTTCTCTGTGGACAAAATTGTTTTATACTTGATGTGGTTTTGCAACCGCGTGTAGCAACAAAAGTATCAATACGGCTATTCACTGGGATACAAAACAACAACACCTCCTCAGCCAAACTTTCTTCAAAACTGTCTATGGTAACGTATGAATGGATTGTAAACGCATTATTGGATTGAATTGCCAATGTATTATTATGTATTATTGTATTATGTATATATGTAATTATTGTAACGTTACCGGCAGTGTGGTCTCCATGGAGACGGGGAATCAGCTTGCGGAAATAAAACAAAATAAATCACGCCCACCTTGAATTTCTGACCGATCACACACAATGTTCTCATTGGTGTCATCTGCGGTGATTTCGGCTAGTTAGAAAATCTTGGAGGTGCAAGAAGCGCCAAAAAAAACTTCAGCAAGGGAATGCGTTTGTTTTCTCTGCAATCACGTCATTTTGTTCTTACAACCTCGCCGAACTTCGTTTCCATAAGAAGTATGCTGCCCGCTTAAGTTTGCTGTACTAACTGGCTGTACTAATTTTTTTGTGGAAAAAGATATGTCTATTTTGCATGTCTGCGAGATTTTGATTGGCTGGTGTAGCTAAATGATTAGGTGTTGTAGGTAAATGTCCAATGGGGAGACATATTGTTTGTGAGCTTGCAGCATTGTGATGATGGAATCGGGCAGGAAAAAGAAGGAGAAAAGGCAAAATCTCCTAAATTTGGGGCTTATTGTGCAGACGTGGACAAAGTTGTTTGTGAATTCTGTCTGTTGAAATGGGATCAGAAGGTACATAAATTAATGTAAAGGCTGAGAGTCTGTGATCAGTGTGGTTATTTCTGTAGGAAACCCAGAAAACAGCCAAACTCTTGGTGCTGTATACTGTAACCCTTTTTTGATTAAATCTTTGTTTTTGTTTTATTCTTCTTGTTCTGATTGATAATTTAACACCCAGCTCAGCTTTATTCTCGAACAGTTTAGCTAGCAAAACCAGAAACACCAGGGGTAACATTTTGCAAGGCAGTTGTTCCAAAAATATCACACAACAATCATTCACGAGAAAGACAATGTTTATTGAGCACGAGATACATAATTGCATGCGTATAATTGAATTTGATTGACTTATGGTTTCATGCAGTTTTATTAAATAATGTAATGACAAAAATTGTGCTAATTGTATGGTATGAAACGAGAAGGAACTATATGTTCTTGATAGAATCATCACTGTTTTCATAGAATTAACGACCAGAGGTTTTTGCTTAATGGTGCAAATAGAACTACCAGCCAGAGTTTTGCTTGACAACGGTTAAATAATATGCCCAAACGCCCACGGAAGAATTTCACTTTCAGGTGATTAAATTGATAAAAATAAATAAATATAGAAGTAACCATATATAGTCATTGTTGGTAATGTCGGGAGTCAGGAGCAGCCCCGCGCTGCCTCCGGCCACCTAACAATGCTTTTTTTTCAGGAACCCACCCACCACCAGGAGATCAGGACAAGGCAGGTAAAAGGGAAACTTTTATTTAACATTTAATTCATAAAACAGAGCACGCCACAATCTCGCACCAACCCCGCCCTTCCTTCTTCCTCCCGGCTTCCTCTAACACTTCCACTCTGGCCCTCCCCTTCCCTTCCACGGAGCCCCCGACGCAGGTAAGAGCAACACCCCTCACACACCACACACTTATGCCGCTGGGGTTCCCCTCACACGTGCCCACACTCAGCAAAAAAAAAAACTGTGTACCCACTCTGGCCCCCCTGCGCCTCAGCCCCGCTGCCGGAGGGGGGAGACCTCACCCTGCCGTCTCACGGGGGGAGCCACTAACACAGGCGGGGTCTCACACACACTCACACCTCTCACTCCCACACGCACACCACAAACAATCATCCAAATCAAAGAAAGGATGTAGTTGGCCCACACCTCACTGCTGGGCCATTCTACATCCAAAAAAAAAGAAAAAAGAAAAATAAATCAAACCCCCAAAGGTCTGCTGTCTCCCACTGTCCACGTCAGTCTCTAGGCTGCTGGGTGGCGCCCCGGCCCACTCTGCCGTCCGCTGTAGGTTCTTGAAGTGCCACTGGTTACCACGCAGTCCCTGCTGCGCCCCGTAGCTGGAGAGTGAGTCGGCGCCGGCTCCGGTCCTGGTCCGCGCTTTACAGTCTCGGAGTGGGAGACTCACTGTTCCTCCGCCCTCGTCAGGGCTTGTCCAGAGTCTCCCCTCGCGGCGTTGGTCCTGGCTGACGTAGCGCAGTGTCCTTGCCACAGGACCAGTCCGGCTCTGCACAGCGCCGCTCCTCCCCGGATCCCACCACGTTTTCCGCTTGGTCTGGGCGCAGCTCGCTCCTCGTGGCACCAGTGCAGCGTCCGGGACCGCCAGCCCACCACCAAGGACGGGAGACAGCTCAAACAAAGAGAAACAGAAATAATAATAACCAAAGAAACGGAAACCCAACCCAACAAACTTAAACTAACTTAAAGAAAAGAAAAAAGGAAAAATCCTCTTCCGAGGAACCAAACACCCTCCCCGGCGTCTCTCGTGTTCTCCCTCTCACCTGCCTTCTTATCCCTGCCAGGCTGTTAGGACCAAACACAAAACAGCTGCGCCACGCCCCCAACTCCCGCGACCGGCGAATCGGCTTAGGCCCCGATCTGAATGTGCACCCAGACTCCAATAACCAATCCCCCAGTGAATCAGGCACAGCCGTCAGGCTACCTCCTGACAGTAACCCGTTGTATAAGTGGAATAAACCCCTTCCAATAACGGGACAGCCCATCGTGGTTTATTCCTTACATAACTTATGCTGTGCTCATATCATGTTCACATAACTTGGAACTCATATGACATTTACACACCTTGTTTTCCTGGCTCAGCATGAGAGGATGGTTGTGCTTCAGCTTCATCAACCCCTTTACCGGTAAAAAATCTTCGTATGTCCATTTTTTCCGCACACTGACTGACTGTGTGAGCTAGCGTTTGGCATAGTAACCCCAACAGAGACCCGTCAGCCAATAAAACACGAGTATTTCCACGTATTTTCCCGTAAACCCTCTCTGATTGGTCTTGCCTTCGTTCACTGAGATAATATACAACACTCCGTTCATTGAAGATACAAAATTACAACATTGCCGTCTTCTTTTACTGACATTCAGTTACGTAGTGACAAACCGCTCAAAGTGGAGAATTATTCGGGGCTAAAGAAAAAATATTTGGGGCTACAGCCCCGAATGCCCAGGCCAGGCGACGCCACTGTGTAACACTAACAAAGCTAATTCTGTGGATCCCTCTCCACTCCCTCTGAAAGACATTAAAACAACAATGTTACCACCGACCTCACCTTGCGCAATGAAAATAACGCAATTTTTTATTTAATTTGCAAGGATTTGCTGTAATTCTGTAATATAACACAATTGAGCCTCATTGAGTTTTACCCACTCGACAACACATCACTGAAATGACTCTTCCCCAACTGTAAAATGTGGTGAAAATAAGAGGGATTCATTCCTTCAGATCAGCAGAGAGTTGCTTTAACCTGAGATGCCTGGACATCTAGGGCAAATGAATCTTATGTTACTGTGACCGTGCACCCCATAAAGGATGAATGGAAGCTGGATTTGTATGTGCTACAAACAAGAAGCATGTATGACAGACATACAGTTGAAGCCAAACATTTACATATACGTAGACATTCAAACTCAATTTTTTAAAACTCCACACATTTCATGTTACAATACGTTTCCTGTGTTAAGTCAATTAGGGTATCTATTTTATTTCCATAAGAGGTCATTTCAAAATAATAGCTAAAAGACTTTAAGATTTATTTCAGCTTTAATATCCTATATTAGATTTTCAGTGGGTCAAAAGTTCATATACACTTTGTTAGTATCTGGTGGCATTGTCTTTTAATTGCTTAACTTGTATCAAACGCTTGGGGTAGCCTTCCACAAGCTTCTCACAATTCTTTGCTGGAATAGTATCATACTATTGTCTGGATGGCTACGGCTACTTTTGTGCCATTTGCATTTTTCAGAAAGATGTTCTTGTACGCCCGTTGTCGTCCACAACACTTCGGTGCTGGCACTTTGAAATAGCAAACAGGGAAAGCAATAAAAGGCATTACTTACACCACATCCAGCTAGCCAACTCAGTTTGTCATAACAAGAGTGGGAGAAGCCCCGGGTGTAGGCTCGTACGCGATCACTTGCCTGCTGCTGAATTTGTAAATCAGGTAGGTCCGGTCCAAGCTCCTAAATGGTAAATGGACTGCTCCTTTATCCTCTTTTTTTCTTCCAGTGAACGCCTTGTGAAAGGGTGTTTTTGTAAGGAAATAACTGAATCTTCTTTGATTTTTACGGTTCCACTTGAAGTTGCCATCTCCTGAGAGTACCGGTCAGCTAGCTAAGAAGCAGGAGTGACAGTCGCGCATCCGTAGAACATTAATGACGGGTGTGAACATGAAAGATAGCATCAAGAATTGTCCAATCACATTAGATTAAAAAATATAAAAACAATACCAATTTGCTGCCAATAAAAGTAGGAGTGGCGCCCCGTGGGAAATCTGAAGCAACCATTTAGAGAGCAGCCTCAGGTCACCTGCTTGCCAAAAGTTGAAGGACTCTCCTGCTCTCAACGAAGGCGGACGCTTTTTCCTCTGCTCCCTCCCTGCCCTTATCTGCCCCTGCTTGCTGCTCTCTTGTCTTGTGCTGTGTCTGTCTGAACTATCCGGAGCCTCTCTCTGCATTTCTCTCCGAAACCTAAAAGCATGGATCTGATCAACTGGTCTCTCAACGCAATTGATAGTATTTTCTCGACGAGAAGAACGGGTCAGGGAGAGCCCTCTTGCCCTGACAGAACGTTTGCAGCCGGATACACGATGGACTCCTGGAAGGAGTGGAGGGTCATGTGCCTGTCGATCCTTTCCGTTGAGGATGTTGAAGACGTTTACTTGATTGGAATTATGATAACAGGCTTTCTGCTGTTTGGAGCTGGCAGCATCCTGATTTATCGCAAAGTGCCAAAGGCGTCGGCAGCACTAATTGGGAAGCTGCCCGCCATTGAGGGAACGGGCAGGGCTGTCAACACTCAGACTCAAGCGATTTGCGAGCTCAATCGCAAACTGGATGCCTGAACCCAAAACAATCCTTATCCTCATTGGCTCCCCCACATCGGCCTTGGAAGGCTGATATCCCTCCACTCTCCTGGATTGTTATGCAGACAGATGCTCGGCCCTGCCCCCACCTCCCTGCTCCTATGGAACTTTGTCTCTGGATCAGGACTCTTCGAGGTTGTCTCCACGGCAACGGCCGTGTCCTAGTCATCAGTATCAGACGGCAGAGACAATGTTGAGACTGTGGTGGAGATGAAGTCCATGGACTTACACACACACGCACATGAAGATAACACACACACCACCTCCTACTCAACGCCTTCTTGGCTCCCACCCCCCCTCCCTCCCCCGTTGCAGTGCAGTCTGCTGAGGGTTGATGCGATGCGCCTGAGCGGCTGCGCGCTCCCCCCAGTGTCTGTGCTGCGACACTTCCCCTCCCCGACACCCTACCCCCTACCACATGTGCAAGTCTTCGAGTTTTGTTGTAATGTTTGTAATGTTTTCATGATTTTTCTTCGTTTCAATGAAACGAGTGCCCTCTCGTTTCATTGAAAGGACTGTTTTTTTTCCTCCTCCTTCCTCCTGTTCTCTCATTTCTCATCTAAGAAGTTGGCGCCGCAGATGGCTGCCTCGGTGTGTTGACCAAAACAAATTCCTCATATGTGTAAACGTACTTGGCAATAAAATACGATTCTGATTCTGATTCTGATTCTGATTCTGATTCTGATACACTCATTTGGCCGGCGCCCTTCACCCAGGAAGTATATGTATTCACACAAATTAATCAAATACAATTTGATTTTGGAACCAATTTTTAATGAATGCTGACAGGCGCTGACAGACTACCAGGCGCATTGTAAACCAGGCGAGTAAACAATTTTTATTTTATCATTATTTTGCATTTAGGGGGGCGGCGCCCCAGCACTCCGCATTAATGAACCGCCACTGCTTTTTAGTACAGTGTAGCTTGATTGACAATTCATTTATTCAGTAGGTAAGAGTATAAACTTTCTAATGTATGACATGTCTAATTTTGCTTTTGGAATAGCGTTTTATAGGTCAGCGTAACCGAATGTTTTCTCATCATCGCATTCACTTACGCATTCACTCTGTGGTAGCTGTAACTCCCCTCCAGTTAAATCACGAACACAAGGCTTCATTTGGTTACAGGCATTTATTTGCACATCCCTGCCTTCAAACATGCCGTGAGAACTAGATAAAATAAAATACACAAATCATAAAATGAGTCCAGTGCAATACAGAGCATTCTCATAGAGAATAACCATTGAAACAGATATCTCACAAACACAAATATAGCTTGCATAATCCATTAGCTTAGGGGGCTATAAGCTGTTAAATTTACGGAATTAGCTTGCTAAACATTCGTAAAATGTAGGTGGGCTATCACGTTGCTATCAAGAACTCCACTAGAATATTAGCCTTTAGCTAGCCCATTAATATATATCCAATAGCTATAAGCACAATATAGTAAAGTACAGATAACACTGAATACCTCATTGGCCGCGTTAACTCAAGGGGGGTAAGAACTTTACAAGTCTTCACTTAATTCCAGTCTTCATGAAGCAACGTAACTTTGAAACATCATCCTCTGTAGAATCCATAGACCGTATAAAAATATGGACGAAGTACTTCATGACGTCACCCAATGATTTGCTATGGTTAGTGCTCACTGGCACAGCCACATTGCACGTTGCAACCAACGCAAGCGCAGTGGAGCGAAAGACGAGTCCACGACTACAGGAAAATCCACCCCGACTACCTTACATGGTAATTAGACACGCCCACATCTGGACAACAAGCGTGGCCTTGCAACCACAGAACTGTACTGTCATAATATTTCAAAAAAGTTAATTGTGCAAGATACATTTAGTGTTACGGTATTAACAGAAAAATAGATAAAACAGATCATTTGCTAACTAGCTAGCTAGTTATATAGACAGATAGATAACAGAACTCTGGATAGCTAGACAGATGTATCACAAGATAGCTAGCTAGCAAGTTAGCTAGATAGACAGATCGATAGCAAGACAGTAAGTGTGCTCCCCCTAGCTAAGCAAATCCCGCTAGCTTGTCTTCTTAAAGAAGCGTCAAAACTGCTTACAAATCTGATTTCACCAACAACACATATAAATTATTAAAGACAAGACTTTATGAGAATCAACTGAAACCCCAAACTGGTCAGAAATCGCGTTTTGACATAGAAACTTGTTTATCTGAAAATGTCTCAAATGTATTAACCGAAAGAACTGGAGAGAAGAATCCTTAGAATTGCGGTTAGTACAGTTGAACGCAGCACACAACACTTTTGGACCTTAGACTTTTAAATGGTGAGATCGTATGTAGCTAGCTAATCGGAATAAAATGACACAGCATCACAGCTGCCTCTGAAGCACTCTGCCTGGCTGCAAGGATGGGGAAATCCTTATATGGTCATACGGTAGTAGGACAAGCCACTTTGCACACACTGAAATTAACCCAGATTCGGGAATTTTGGCTGAATTATTTTTAAAAATCAGACCCAGGGGAGACATTACAAGGGATGGGATTAACTAGTTAAACCATCATTTCTTGTGGAAAAAATGTATTGACTTTATATTTCCTGGCCTCTTTTCAGGCTTTCCCCATTGACTTAACATCGGGTGGGCGGGGTTTCAAGTTCTTTTTGCAACCAGGCGTTGCAGTTCACGCAGTAGCCACTGGGGTAAAAGGCTTCACTCATAGAGGCGAGTTGTTGCCTCTTGGTAGAATCTGACATGTGCTCTGCCTCTCGTGGTAATTCTAGAGCGCAACTAATAATAATGCCCCAACCCCACTGTAACACAATAATATTGGTTCCGCTATGGAAATATTACACAGGTGCTTTTCGACATATGTTCTTATTTGTATGTTCTTAATTACATTTATGTTAATTAACAAAAATATTATTTTATTAAAACGTAAGTTATTCTAATATTTAACTCAAAATTATTAAATGAACTTAAACTGTATAACTGACACTGATGGCAGCTACAGTATCAGTAAAAGACGCTGCACCTGGCGAAACGTTGTGAATGATTTTTCGTAATTTCTTGGGAAAATACTATTATTATTGAGGATTTCTGGGCATAGCTAAGTCATACGTTTGCTGATAGACCTAACTGACATCATTTTCTGGAGGAAGACAGAAGCGGATAGAACTGTATCATTGATTTACTGTCTCTGTCTCTATCTGCTGAACACAGATAAGATTTCATCATTGCTATGTAAGTATTACTGCTCAAAATATTTCGATTATATACGTTATTTTTGAAATTGAGTGTCTTTAAATAGGTTGGTGTTATTTTATAATGAGGATATTTTACACCGCAATATAAGAGTTCATTGGTAGTTTAATCTTTGTGATGCATGCAACAGTGATGACGTGAGAGTTGGAACATTGCCAAAACGTGGTGAACAATTGAAAATTGTTTTCATGTCGTCCCATCCCCACACAAGAAAGCATACGGGAGTACAGAGTATAGAAATACATACAAGAGTAAATCATTACATATTTAGGTACTGTACCACATTGTGTGACAATATTTTTGTATTATTTTTTAATCTGATATCAGTGTTTCATCTTAAACCTTTATAAGGGGCTCATTTATATGCTTTATCATGGACAAAAAGCATTTTATTCATTTTTGGAGAGGTTTTGAATATGTTTCTGGACCCCTTGTCACAGATTGTCGAGGGAATGGACCCAAATGCAGAGTTAAAAAAAACCCATGAACTCCAAAAGGGGAATACAGACTTTAATGACAAAAAACTCAAACAAAACAGAAAATCCAAAGAGAGACGCTAAACGGGCAGGGCAGAAGCAGGTGAACAAAAACAGGCACGAGGAAACGCGAGCAAACTCTCAGGCAGACACGTGGAAACACGAGCGAAAACACAGCCAACAACTAACAAGGATCCAGCACCTGAGTCCAGGAGACGGGAACTTAAATAGACAGACACTGACGAGACACAGGAGGGCACCATGAACAATCAGGCCACGGAAGGGAAGGGGAAACGAGACAGCCAGGAAACAATGATTAGACAATTGAAAACAATCATACAATTAAACAGGGGGGAGCAGGACACAAAACAGAAGTGCCGCCATCTGGCGGCCCAACAAGGGAAACACAGACAGGAACACAGAACCATGACACTCCTAGCTATTTTAGACCACTGTACTGACGAAAAGCTTGTAATTCTCACTTGAAAATGATGCAACAATGAGTTTCTTCAGTCACAGTTGACTTGTAGTGAAATACATGATTATGTTGTTATTTACAGCAATGCATAATTTAGACATTTTGGATAGATTTGGAGACACTGGGTACACTGCTTACTTTTTGATTCATAGATCTTTAGTAGTTCTGCATATCCACCCTTCAGTTTGATACACTTGTGGTCAAGGAGTTTTTGATCCAGGACATCTATAGTTTAACCTGCTGTATATTTGCAATCTCTCAGTATTTCATTGCAAACTAAAAAAAAAGTTGATTTTTGATTTTTTGCCTAGACAATTGCATTTGTAGCACTTTAGTTTATATTCATAATTTTGGAAGAAATAATCTAAGTTAGTATTGCAAGTGGTACAAATGTCTTGCTTCATTTAAGCCATTTTTCAAGTCTCTGTGATGCTCACATCTGGAGTTATAAAGATTTAAATAGGGTACCCCCTAAATGGGCAAGGATTGGTCAGATTTGGCATGTGTGGGGTTAATGATACTTTTGTTGCAAAAGTTGTACCTAAAAAATAGAAATTTTTTTAAATGAATTTGGATTATGTGTTGTGGTAGTCATGTAAACTTGACTGTAAAATTAAAACACTTATTTCATGCTTCTGTATTTTTCAGCAACAACTTCCAGTGAATACTGACACATTCAGTTCATGCCAGAGGTGGAGGAGATTACCCACCTGACAGTGACGACAAGGACTGCTCCGTCCTCCCCCACCTGCGAAAAGACACATGTACATTGGCTGACATGCTTGGAGCTACGTTTGCCTCTGCTACAGATGATAAAGGGCCTAAATCTGCACATGATGCTGCTGTAGCTGAGGTGATACATTTTAAAAAGCAGCACCCTTGCCTATCTCTAAAATTCCTCTTATTTGGTGGAAGGAACATGAATATGAGTATCCTCAGCTGGCCAGACTAGCAGAGCACTTCCTGTGCATTCCTGGCATAAGTGTGTCTGCGGCGAGGGTTTTCTCCATGGCAGGAGACATTATAACTGCTCAGAGAAACATTTTAAAAACTGAGCATGTTGACCGGCTACTCTTCTTGTACAAGACTCTTAAAAAATAGACTTTGATTGATTGTCCACTTACTCATTTTATAAAAATGCATTTAGCTTTAATTTTCATCTACATTTCTTTATTGTTTATTTGAAGGAGAATGCTGCAATGCTTAATTGATTTTCTTTTATTGACCACTTCAAGGGAAAATGACTATAGCAGGAACTAAAATGTTTACTGTGTATTTTTTTTTGTTACTTAGTACTGCATGCTCTCATTTTCTATCAATTATAAAACATGTCTTCCTATCATAAACAAAATGGCTGTAATGTCTGTGACAATATTGTCCATTTATATTGTTTCTCCACTTGAAGTGCTTTTCCATTTATGCATGTGCTTTTGTTTTTAAAGCACGATCAGTCTTGTGGGCCACCGTAGATACTTTGTGCAAAAACACCTTGTTATTTATAATTTATATTCTTTTCTGTGTAGGTTGGGATGAGTTAATCTTGACAGATAATATACCAAAGTTCATTTTCTGTGAAACACAGCAACCTCTGGAAGAACTGCATCTTTTGAAATGTATCCCTGCAATGACTCCTTTGAAACACAAGTGGATATGTTCCCGAGCTGATCATGTTACTGAAGTTCTTGGAAATTATGTGACTACGAAATGGCTCATTTTATGTCATGGCTATGAGGTGCATGAGAGTGTCATGACATTATTTAGACAATGTCAAACAAAGTGATGATATTTTTATTAGTCATTAGTATGTCATTAGGAGCTATGACACTGAAACTCAAGATGAAGTTCTCAGAGGCACCCTGATGGAAACAAGAAGGTAAAAAAAACACCTGGAATCTCAAACAATCTACTTCCTCTCGAGAACATGAGGTTTTTTGGTCCTGTTGTGTGAGTGCGGGCATGTGTGCGCACGTGTGTGTCAGTGCTGCTCTGTGCTGTAGTGGGACTCAATATTTTTGGTTTTTATTTTCCAAAAAAAAAAAAAACTTAGGAAATTTAGTGGTGTTTATTTTGAATTTTTTTAAATTGGTGAAAATCAATTTAAAAAGTATGAACCTTGATAACATACTGCTTTTCATTGCACAATCAGCATCTGGTTTGTGCTTTCTTCTCATTTTTCTCTCCACTTTCTATTTCTGGAATTGTTCTGAGCATCTATAAAAGCCCTTGCAAGCTTAGTAAATAAGCCTCAGTAAATATGGCCCTAAGTGTTCAGCCCATATAAAGACACTGCTCCCTGACCAATCAGCTCACTGGAAAAATGTCATGTGCTTGACTGGAGGATCCCATTTATGGAAGCATAATCCCATCATAATTCAAATTAAAATGCGAACTGGCTAGTGCATTTTGTTTTCATTCATTATGCGTAAACATTATGGCATAATTCAAATTTGAATGCAAAAGCCATTGCATTTTCCTTTTCAACTTAACGTATACACTTTATCTGATAGAAAATTTAAATGCACAGTCCATTTGACTTTTCATTTTTATTACATACATGTCACAACCCTGTCATAATTAAAATAAAAATGGAAACAATCAAATCTGTACATTTACAAATAACATTTTCTTGATTTAACCCATGACTGATGATAAAAAGGAAATGGTAATTCAATTGGTTGTCTTTCTTTGCATGTTTGAAGGTAAACGACTTCTCACAGTACAAGGCTGACATAAATGAAAATCCATTGCACTTGTAATTGTCTGCATTTGTTTGTAATTATCTAAATAAAATGAAGTGCAATTACCAAGTTTCATTTTAATTTGACCAGATTATTCTTCCATACCTGTTAAAATTGATGCACAGATGAAAAACAGGCTTTTTAAATAGTATTTTTTCTGAGAATGAGTTTGGGAGGTTCATGAATAATTCACAGCAACCTTTCCCTAGCTTGAGTATAAAAACACTATCGCTGGTGGATTTAATGAGGATTTCTTGTTAAAAAACCTTGCTCAAAAACACAAAATGTATCAGCTAAAGTATCTGAAAAGTTAAATTCTCAATTCTTAATCCCCCTCCCATTCCTCAACAAAGGGCTTGTTTTGAATTAAATTACACTGTTGTACTACCAAAGCTCTACCAAACTCATGTGAAAAACAAATATCGTTTATGTAAGGCTACATGTTCCTCTTGCTCTCTCTGTGATCTGTGGGATTGGCTCATTGTTAAAAAACCAACCCTTTTATGTGAATTAACTTAGCTTGAGTGGGAAATCCCGGGGTGACAAAACGAGTTCATAACCAGCGTTGAGATACCTGTTATCCATGATTGACTTTGTTAGTATTTGTTGACCCGGCTAACTTGGACTTGTCATACTCCTATCCTTCCTGCTCCCTAGTGGTATGGGTGCCGGCGCCCACGGATTACAGCAAATATCAACTATTTAAAAAAAAAAATTGCCACAAGCACGTTTCAAATTCCAGGTTAGCACCTGAAACAGACTCCTTTTGTCAGTACTCCCTCATGGACTTTGTCTGTGTTTTTGTCTCCCCCTATCTGTCAGTGTGTATTGTCACATGTGGGTTGGCTTTTGTTTTCTTCACCATGTGCTCTGGACTCTGCCCCCCACCTGTTACCCCTTATCCCACTCACCTGTTCCTTGTTCCCTCATTACCCTCTGCCTATTTAAGACTGCATGTCTCACCTTAGTTTGTCAGTTCGTCCCAGATTGCTCCTGTGTGTCATCCCAGCCTGTTTTATATGATAGTTTTTACGTGTATGACTTCTGCCTGATTATTCCGACCTCGGTTTCGCCTTACGGATTTTAAATTGTTTGCCGGCCTGCTTTGTCTGTACCCGTGCTTGATCTCTGCCTGTCCCTGGATTTTGTCTCTGCCTGCTGTTTTGGACTGACCTTTAAGAAACTGTTTTGAACAGAGAATTCTGCCATGGTCTGCGATTGAGTCCCTACCCGTGTCGTGACAGTACGAACTGACCAACTATGGACTCAGCAGATCTGGACCATGTCAGGACCATCCTAGACCATCAGGGAACACTGCTCAGCAGGCAGCAAGGCCAACTGGACTCTGTCAACCAGTCCCTGGGGGCTTTTGCAGCCAGTTTAACGGAAATGGCGGCACAGCTGCAGCAACTCTAGTCGGTTCATGGCTCTTCCGACTGCACCCCCCCAACCCGTCTAGCCAGCTTTGCCTGTCCGAGAACCTCGTCTACCTCCTCCCGAACCATACGCAGGAGAACCGGGAACCTGCAGATCTTTTCTCTCCCAGTGCTCCTTGGCGTTTGAGCTCCAGCCCGCCACTTTTCCCACTGACCGGACCCGGGTCGCCTACGTCATAACCCTGTTGACAGGTCGTGCGAGAGAGTGGGGAAATGCTATCTGGGATGCGGGTTCTCCGGTCTGCAGTACATATGCCACCTTCACTGCGGAGATGAGGACAGTCTTTGACCACTCTGTGCACGGGAGAGAGGCTGCCCGGGAGATGTTACAGACCTGCCAGGGGAGTAGGTCTGTCTCGGACTTCGCCATAGACTTCCGCACCCTCGCCACCACCAGTGGCTGGAATCAGGAGGCTCAGTATGACGCCTTCCTCAACGGGCTGTCTGAGTCCATCAAGGATGAGCTCTCCACCTGCGATCTACCTGCCACTTTTGACACTCTGGTGGATCTAGCTATTCGTATAGACAGACGTCGGACACAGCGTCACCGAGAGCGAGGTCTCAGCAGATGACCACGGTTCCCCAATGAGACTCCCCTTCTGGCCCTGCCAGCACCTGCATCTGCCAGCACTCCTGAGCCTATGCAAGTTAACCATGCCAATCTGTCCACCGCAGAGAGACAAAGAAGGAGAGACACCAACTCCTGCCTGTATTGTGGTCAGCTTGGCCATTACATTGCCGAGTGCCCAGTAAAAGGCAGCGCTCACCTGTGAAGGGGGGATTACTGGTGAGCGTCACTCCTCTTTGTCATTCCCCCACTGTCCGCACCCTTGTCCCAGCTACCCTCATTACCAACAATCGTCATCATACGGTGTCGGTTCTCGTCGACTCGGGAGCCGATGGGAACCTCATGGAAATTCATCTAGCCTCCAAACTGCATCTTTCCCCCACCTTGTTGCAGCATCCCCTAGAGCCAGTACTCTAACAGGAGCAAAGCTTGCCCGCATCACACACGCCACTCCACCGTTGATTCTACTTATTTCTGGTAACTACCAGGAGACCATAGTGTTTCACCTGTTAGAGTCACCCCAAGCCCCGATCGTTCTGGGGCACCCCTGGCTGGTTAAGCACAACCCCCACATAGATTGGACCAAGAACAGCATTCTAGGCTGGAGTCCATTCTGCCTGACCCACTGCCTCCGCGACGCCCTGGTGGCCCTGTCTACAGGCCCTTCCGCTCCAGAGGAGCCTCTGGATCTGCCTGGTGTTCCCCCTGTCTACCTGGATCTCAAGGCGGTGTTCAGCAAGTCCCGGGCCATCTCCCTGCCTCCACACCGCCCCTATGCGCCATAGACCTTCTGCCTGGCACATCGCCCCCTTGAGGTCGTCTTTTCTCCCTGTCTCCTCCTGAAACTGAGGCCATGAATAAATACATTCAGGAGTCACTGGTGGCAGGTATCATTCGTCCCTCCTCTTCACCGGCCGGCGCAGGGTTCTTCTTTGTGGCCAAGAAGGATGGATCCCTTCGTCCCTGCATAGACTATCGGGATCTCAACAACATCACGGTAAAGAACCGCTACCCTCTTCCTCTGATATCCTCCACCTTTGAACTACTGCAGGGGGCCAAGGTGTTTACCAAACTCGATCTCCGCAATGCCTACCATCTAGTCCATATGAGAGAAGGGGATGAGTGGAAGACGGCCTTTAACACCCCCTCTGGCCACTACGAATACTTGGTCATGCCTTTCGGCCTTACTAACAGTCCAGCTGTGTTTCAAGGTTTGATTAATGATGTCCTGAGAGATATGCTGAATAAGTTTGTATTTGTCTACCTTGACAACATTTTAATCTTCTCCCATTCTGTCTCTGAGCACACTCAGCAGGTCCACAGAGTCCTCCAGCGCCTCCTGGAGAACCAGCTCTTCGTGAAGGCAGAAATGTGAGTTTCACAGAGAAACCGTATCTTTC
This sequence comes from Anguilla anguilla, assembly GCF_013347855.1. NCBI lineage: Eukaryota > Metazoa > Chordata > Actinopteri > Anguilliformes > Anguillidae > Anguilla > Anguilla anguilla. The sequence continues at coordinate 43,612,166 of NC_049208.1, forward strand.
CTGGGCTATGTCATCACGACGGGGGGCATACAAATGGACAATCAGAAAGTTAAGGCAGTTGCTGATTGGCCCCCGCCTACCTCTCGTCGTGAACTGCAATGGTTCCTTGGCTTTGCTAATTTCTACCGGCGCTTCATTCGCAATTATGGTACTGTGGCTGCTCCCCTCACCTCTCTGACCTCTGCTAAGGTTAAGTTTTCCTGGTCGTCTGCTGCTGAAGAGGCATTCACGGATTTGAAGAGACACTTCACCTCAGCTCCTATCCTGAGCCGGCCTGACCCTGCACGCCCAGCGCTCGTCTGAAGATGAGAAACTCCATCCCTGCGCCTTCTTCTCTCACAGACTCACTCCCACCGAACGCAATTATGATACTGGTGACAGGGAGCTGCTCGCGGTTGAACTAGCGCTTGAGGAGTGGAGACATTGGCTGGAGGGGGCTAATATACCATTCTTAGTTTGAACGGATCACAAGAATTTGGAGTACATCTGCTCAGCTAAACGTCTAAACTCCAGACAGGCTCGCTGGTCTCTGTTTTTTTCCCGTTTTAATTTCACCCTGTCCTACTGCCCTGGGTCCAGGAATGCTAAACCTGACGCCCTCTCGTCTGTTCTCGGTTTCTGATCCTGCTCCGGCACCTAGCACCATCCTGCCCCCACAGTGTCTTGTTGCAGCTGCTAGATGGGAAATTGAGTCCATCGTCCGCACTGCTCAATCTGAGGAGTCAGGTCCCAGTGCCTGCCCCACTAACTGCCTTTTTGTGCCACAGTCAGTACGTCCACAGGTCCTGCAGTGGGGCCATTCCTCCAAGCTGCCCTGTCACCCTGGCGCCAGACGCACGGCGGCGCTCATCAGGCAACGGTTCTGGTGGTCCTCCATGAATGATGATGTCCGCAGCTTTGTGATGACCTGCCCGGTGTGTGCCCGGAATAAGACCTCCAGTCAACCTCCTGCTGGCCTGTTACAACCACTACCTGTTCCCAAGAGGCCGTGGTCCCACATAGCTACGGAGACTGCCAAATTACTTGTTCAACATGTCTTCAGGTTACATGGACTACCTGTGGACGTAGTGTCTGACAGGGGTCCGCAATTCATCTCTCATTTTTGGCGTGCATTCTGCAGACTTCTGGGTGCCAAGGTCAGTCTCTCCTCAGGCTTTCACCCGCAATCCAATAGTCAGTCAGAATGGGCCAACCAACAGATGGAGACAGTCCTGCGTTGTCTGACATCTCAGGACCCCTCCTCCTGGAGTCAGCAGTTGCCCTGGGTGGAGTACTCCATGAACTCCCTGACATCCTCCTCCACTGGCCTGTCACTGTTCCAGTGCTGCCTCGGCTACCAGCCTCCTCTGTTCCCAGCCCAGGAAGAGGAGGTTGGTGTTCCCTCGGCACAGACCTTTATCCGCCGCTGCCGTTGGACTTGGAGGTGTACCAGGTCTGCTCTTCTCCGTTCCCGGGTCAAGATAAAGCAGCAGGCGGATCGCCACCGTTCCAAGGCCCCTCGCTACATTCAGGGGCAGCGGGTGTGGCTCTTTACCCGTGACATCCCTCTCAAAGTGACTTCCCCCAAGATGGCTCGACACTTCATTGGCCCCTTTCCCATCTCCCAGGTCGTCAACCCCTCTGCAGTCCGTCTGAAACTCCCCCTGTCCCTCCGTCACATCCATCCCACATTCCATGTATCTTGCATCAAACCATTCATCTGTAGGCCCTCTTGTCCCACCCCCAGGCCCCCTCCACCCCCCCGACTCATTGATGGATCTGAGGCTTATACTGTGCGTCGCCTGCTTGATGTCCGCCGTCGGGGTCGTGGTCTCCAGTACCTGGTGGACTGGAAGGGCTACGGCCCCGAGGAGAGGTGCTGGGTTCCTGCCCGGGACATTCTGGATCCCTCCCTCATCACTGACTTTCGCCGTCGACATCCCGTGCCGCCTACAGTTGACGCCAGGAGGCGTCTGTAAAGGAGGGGGTACTGTCAGTACTCCCTCATGGACTTTGTGTTTTTGTCTCCCCCTATCTGTCAGTGTGTATTGTCACATGTGGGTTGGCTTTTGTTTTCTTCACCATGTGCTCTGGACTCCGCCCCCCACCTCTAATCCCACTGGATTTTGTCTCTGCCTGCTGTTTTGGACTGACCTTTAATAAACTGTTTTGAACAGAGAATTCTGCCGTGGTCTGCGATTGAGTCCCTACCCGTGTCGTGACACCTTTCTGGACAACAACACCACTCGTTCTCTTATCAGGACAAGTGCTGTAATGGTGCTCATGACAATAAATGGCAGTGTAATAAAAGGAGCCTCCCCATGCCCCAATCACTTATTACACAGTAACTCACATCATAAAACTTTTTTTTTTGTACTTTCTATGGTTACATAGTCTTGGCTGAAGGTCCTTCGGCGGCTATGTGGCGTGGTTATGGGCATGAAGATAAATTTTAAAAAACAAAAACAAAAAAAAAACGGTGAGCTAATAAAGAAATCACATGGGTGTAACCCCACCCCCAGGACTACCTGGTTCACATCACCTGATGCCAGCACCCAATTATAAAAAGAAATGGAAGGATTATATGTGCGATTATATGTATGTGTGCGCGAATGTCTCACATACTTGTAAAAATAGGTACAGCCCATCTCTCTCTCTTTCGAAAAGCTTCTAATGAACTAATTCTCTGGCAATAGTTTAATGACGTCTGCAGAAGTAACGTTATCAATGGAAAAGAGCGTTCAAAATTAAGTAGTACTAATTTTTATTTATAATTCCTGCCAGCTAACGCACTATTTCAGCATTGAACATAATGTTAATTTGTGTACGATGTTGACACTTAAAACGTTAGAATTGATTCTCCTCTCTTATCTGTTTAAAATATGTGAGTTTGACTGAAGAAAATTAGTTTTTGTAGTGTAGATTATGTTTTCAAAACATTGTCCAAAAGTGCAATTTCGAGAGGTTTTGGGACATCTCGGAAAAAGCCTAAATTTCACTGCTTTTAGTTATCTACACAATTTAATTGCAGAGGTTGGGAATCAATTCATTTTATATAATCATTTTGATGCTAGCTCATGTGAATTTTGTGAAATAAACAGTACAGTTGCTGTACTCAGTTGTACAGTTCATTTACATTTTGTATATACCATGAATAATTCTTCACATATTTCCTAAATTTTGATATATAGCCTTGATAATTCCATAAGCTCCCTGCTTTGTGTTACCACAAAGTTGTAAGGCTTTATTTAAGAGTAGTACACCCAAGTAAAAATGGCCTTTATAAATCAGGAGAAAGGGTTTAACTAAGTTGAGCTACTTTTGTGATTACAGGCCTCAACTGTTTTATCTTTTCTGTATGCCAGTCTGTAACTACTTTGGCCTAAGTTGTTAGGCAGAGGGAACAGCTACACCATTACTTACATGCATATATAAAAATGCACATAGTTTAGGATTGTCACTTTTAAGTGGAATACTTGCACTCAACACTGCATCTACCATCTGTTTTTCTCACTGACAGAGGATTCCCCATGATTGCATTGTCATTTCTTTCAGACTGCGATTGATGTTTTTTGTCTGTAAATGCTGGTCTACTGTTTTTTGTGCCTGGCTGAATTCATTGCACGTTCTGCACAATACATTTACATGTGCGCAGTGCACCAGGGCAGTACTGCTTCACCCAGTCAATCAAAGACTTTTTTCTTTTGCTTTTATGAGGATCACAAGTGACCACTAATTGCAAAATTGCTCTGGTACTTGTGATGGTCCAATGCCTACAGAAATCCTACAGGGATATGGATGGTGCTGTAAGCTGATGTCATATGCCCTAAACAAATGTGTCCCTAATCATAAGATATTCAGTGTATCCCATAGTGATGGGAGGTTAAATAAACAAAGACACTATCAGTCAATACAGTTGCACAAAAGGCAAGAACTTTTACTTTAAAAATTGTTCAGTTCGGGTCACTAGTTTAATCACATTTAAGTTGAAATATTGTTGAACCATGTTCAACAACATTTGAAACATATAAATCTTCTAAACATTGAAATTTACAATTCTTATACTATCATTACATATGTTCAGTTGGACTTAGATCAAGTGAATGACTTACCCAGTCAAAAATGTTCCAATTTTTGCCTTTGAAAAACTCCTTTGTTGATTCAGCAGTATGTTTGGAATTATTGCCTTGCTGTAGGATGAAGCGCTGTCCAGTGAGTTTAGAGGCATTTGTTTGAACTTGAGCATATATGATGCTTCTGTACATGGCAGAATTCATTCTGCTGCTGCTATCAGCTGTTACATCATCATTGAAGACAAGTGAGCCAGTACCTCTGGCAGCCATACATACCCAAACCATAACATCCCTACCACCATGTTTCACAGATGACGGGGGGTACTGTGGATCTTGGCATGTTAGTATTTTTGAGACCTGAGGCAAGATGCATACTGCACAAAACGTGTGCCACACCTAGAAACAAACAGGGCCGGGTTGTACTGAATTAGTAGGGCAGATAGGCAAACCAATTGTGCATTTTATAACTAAAGCATGAAAGTTTAAGCATATAATCTACATACCCCAAGGTTTTATTTCAGACATGGAGGCAAATTGTATCTGACCTCTGGTGACCTTGAGAGGACATTGACCTCAGCATTGCATTTTTCCAGTTTTTGCCCCATCACTCTCCATTATAATCATGTCTTTGCCAAAATTGAATTTTTGTTCTAATAAAGATGCTTATTTGCTGCCAGCAGCCTCAGCCATGGCCCTGTAACAAAATTCTGCTTAGAGCACCAGTTTGGCCAGGGGGGCTCCTGACCCTACCAAGTATATGTATTTATTTCCAGGTGTGAAGGTAGCTATAGCTTGTTAACAACTTTGACAACTTCTGCTGTATGTTATATGGAATTACATGACTGTCATTCGTTGGACCTCATTTGAGAAATCAAGTAAGTGCTTCTATTCTGACTGACAGCTACATTAGCAAGAATGTAGAAGAATTACAGTAAGTATGTGGCAAGCTAGCACGATAGCAAACATGCTCATCGGAAGCTAGCATGATAGTTTGTTTGCATTTTTCACCTGAAACCCTCACTTCCTCCAAAGAGGGTTAAATGACATTTGACTCACTAAACATGTTTGAATTTAGTATTGCTGCATAAAAATGTATAAAAGAATATAAATATACACTTACAATGTGGTATGTTCTTGTGCATTACAGGATAATCCCTCTGCATGCTTCAGCTAGCTTGGATGCACTCTTCAGAACTCTAGTGGTGGTGGAAAGCCTATATAGACTTTGGCACTTCAACACCTTCCATTCTTACTACTTCTTTTCTGCTTCTGGTGTCTGCTTCTTTCTTTGTCACCATGTCGAAACGCCATATACTGATTGATCTTTCCCAGCCTTCCACATCTAAGCATTCCAAGCTGCATTGCCCCACTAACTGGGAACTCTGTGCTCTCTGCGAAGTAGAAACGGGATGATTTGCAATGCCCTGGCAGGTCAAGCAAACCACCAGTAGGTAACGGTTATGTATCATTGGCCAGGGATCTCCTTGAATTTCAGGAAATTAGACGAATATCAGCTGAGCTGGACCTGGGCAGGCTGGATGATGGGAATAGCACAGAAGCCACACTGATGACCAACAGGGCACAGTGGCACAAGAACCGTCGATTAAAAAATATTCAAACCATGCTGCAGCGACGGCGGAAGTCATCAGAAAAGGTGAAGCCGTCTGATGCACTCACGGTTCACGCACGGTCTGCTCACAGCCATGTCAAAACTAAAGAGCCCATGTGCTTCTTCTGCAACAAGCCAGCTGGCTCTGAAGTGCTCCATGAGGCATCAACAAAACAGTTAGATTTCAATGTTAGAAATGCTGCCTTGGAAATAAAAGACACTGAGTTGCTTGACAAACTTGCATCTGGGGACATGATAGCCCTTGAGGCAAAATATCACCGAAACTGCCTCCGGATGCTCTATAACCAGTATCCTTGAAGTATTCCAATCTGGGTTTAGACCCCACCACAACACAGAAACCGCACTTATCAAGGTTACAAATGATTTACTACTGTCAGCCGACCGTAACTCTGTGTCGGTTCTGGTGCTCCTCGACCTGAGTGCAGCTTTTAACACAATTGATCATGGAATTCTACTGGACAGACTCCAGGCCTGTGTTGGACTTCATGGACAGGCACTCACATGGTTTGGATCATACCTATGTTACATTACATTACATTCATTTGGCAGACGCTTTTATCCAAAGCGACGTACAAAAAAAGTGCATTTCATGGTTGTAGACAACTGCTAAACACGGGTTCAGTAAGGTACAATACTTATTTTGTACAGCTATTTCTAGCCGAGAACAGTGAACACTATTCTGGCCTAACATCTGCAAAGCCAACTAGGCAGAAGAATAAGCTACAGTATTAGGACAAATACAAATTACCAAGAGGTGTTGGGATGTGGCAACATGTAACAAGTGACAGGAAAAAGGTTTATTTCACTCTTTTTATAAAAGAGTGAAATATACAGCGTGGTGGTGGTTAGTCTAGGTATAGTCTGAAGAGATGAGTCTTCAGGCCACGGCGGAAGATGGGTAGTGAGGGGGAGGTTCGGAGAGGGACAGGGAGTTCGTTCCACCACTGGGGAGCTAGGGTGGAGAAGCTCTGTGATCCCTTTGGGCGGGTGGGAGGGGTTACAAGGCGCCCTGCTGCCGCAGAGCGGAGTGGTCGAGCAGGCACATAGAATTGAGTCATGTCCTGCAAGTAGATGGGGGCTGTCCTGTTGGCAGCAGTGTAGGCAAGGGTCAGGGCTTTGAACCGGATCCTGGCGGCGACCGGTAGCCAGTGAAGTGATCGCAGCAGAGGAGTGACGTGGGAGAATTTGGGGAGGTTGTAGATGAGTCGAGCAGCGGCATTCTGAATCATCTGTAGTGGCTGTATGGCACAAGCTGGCAGGCTTGCAAGGAGAGAGTTGCAGTAATCAAGGCGAGAGGTCACCGTAGCCTGGACGAGCAGCTGGGTGGAGTGCGTCGTCAGGTATGGTCGAATCCTTCTGATGTTGTACAGAAGGAATCTGCAGGACCGTGATGTTGCCTTGATGTGCTCCTTGAGGTCCAGTTGGTCATCCAGGACCACCCCCAAGCTCTTGGCAGAGTGAGAGGCAGTCACTGTGGTGCCATCAACCGTGATTGAGAGCTCACGAAGTAAGGAGGTCTTGCACGGGAAGAAGAGCAGCTCAGTTTTGTTGAGGTTGAGCTTCAGATGGTGGCTGGCCATCCAGGTGGAGATGTCAGCCTTTTTAGTACAGTCTGGCTTGATTGACAATTCATTTATTCAGTAGGTGAGAGTATAAGCTTTCTAACGATGTATAGCATGTCTAATTCTGCTTTTGGAATAGCGTTTTATAGGTCAGCGTAACAGAAAATATTCTTAGCATCGCATTCACTTACGCATTCACTCTATGTTAGCATAAAAATACGCTGCACCTAACGAAACGTGGTCAACGATATTTCGTAATTTCTGGGAAAATACTATTATTATTGAGGACTTCTGGACATAGCTAAGCCATATTTTTGCTGATAGACCTAGCTGACATTGTTTTCTGGAGCAAAACAGAAGTGAATAGAACAGTATCATTGATACTGTCTCTGTCTCCATTTACTGAACATAGATGAGATTTCATGATTGCTATGTAAGTATTACTGCTCAAAATATTTCGGTTATATACGTTATTTTTGAAATTGAGTATCTTTAAATAGGTTAGTGGTGTTATATAATGTGGATATTTCACACTGTAATGTAAGCCTTAAATGGTAGTGTAATAGTTTTTGTGAAGCATGCAACAGTGATGAAGTCAGAGCCATTGCCATTGCCAAAACGTGGTGGACGGTTGAAAATTATTTTCATGTTGTCCCATCCCCATACAAGAAAACATACGAGAGTAGATTATAGAAATACACACAAGAGTTAATTATTACACATTTAGGTACTGTACCACGTTGTGTGACAATATTTTAGCATAATTTTTTAAAATCTGATAGCAATGTTTCATCTTAAACCTTCATAAGGGGCTCATGTATATGCTTTATAATGGACAATACATTTTTATTCAATTTTGGAGAGATTTTGGATATGTTTCTGGACCCCTTGATATTTTAGACCATTGTACTGACTGAAAGCTTGCAATTCCCACTTGAAAATTATGCAACAGTGATTTTCTTGAGTCAAAACAGTTGATTTGTAGTGAAATACGTGAATATGTTGTGATTTACAGCAATGCATAATTTAGAAATTTTGGATCTATTTGGAGACACTGAGTACACTGCTTAGTTTTTGCTTCATACATCTATAGTAGTTCTACATATCCACCCTTAGATTTTATGAACTTGTGGTCAAGAAGTCTTTGATCTAGCACATGTATAGTTTAACCTGCTGTAGATATGCAATCTCTCAGTATTTCATTGCAAACTTAAAAAGTGAAAATTCATTTTTGATTTTTTGTCAAAACAATTGCATTTGTGGCACTTTATTTCTTCCAAAATTATGAATATAAACTAATATGCAATAGTATTGTAAATAAATTGTACAAATGTCTTGCTTCATTTAAGCCATTTTTCAAGTCTCTGTGGTGTTCACATCTGGAGTTATAAAGCTTTAAATAGGGTACCCCCTAACCCTCTATGGTACGCATTATGATGCCAGTTGGTAAAAAAAATGTTTGTAATGTTTTTTTGTCATAAAATAGACCAAGTAAACATAATTTAAAGAAATTTTCAAGAAATAATTTTTTTGGGGTACACTTTAGGGTGCGTTACCTTAAAGCAACATGGTACCATAATGGTAAGGAATGAAAAAAGAGAGTTATTGTTTAAAATTTGAATGAAATTTATTACAAAACGCCCCACCAGTTTAAAATTCATGTCATTTGAAATTGAAAAACGAAAAATGAACTTTTTTTCAGAAGTTTGTTTGTCTGAACGTTACCCTCAGACAACATTGTACCATTGTGGAACAGCCTATAGGAATGAATGCAATAACAAGTGTAAGCATATTTCAGCAAACTTTATATCAACATCTCTATCAAACCAAACTATCAAACCCCTCTTCAAAACAAGATAGTGAGTCACATTTCAGTGTTTGAGCATTTGTGTTACATTTGAATGCTTGTTTTCAGTTTCCTGATGTGTGACTTTCCTCAGATATGTTGCCACCATTCCTTGTGTTGCTGCCATTTTTGGCTCACTGCTTATGGTAATTCATGAAGCAGTTCTTCTCAGCTGTGAAGCATAGGTAAGTGGCACACTTTGAGCACTGAACTTTCACTATACCCTTACAGCCAGGGTATTTGCACCGGCCCCTATTCTCCACCCAAACAGACCAATGATCAGTGTTGTCCTGACGCACAGGTGTTGATGGCACTGGTGCAGCATGACCTCTGCGCTTCTTCTCAGCCAGGTCTTCCTCAACATTCTGTGATGGTCTCCACCTCCTCTTCAAGACTTTCCTCTCCATGCAAAGGCAACTTGCAACTTCAGCCTTGAATTTTAGCAAGCTGTATCTTTCTTTGGGATGCCACAGTCCCTGCAGTCCCTGCGGCATAAGAGCCACGCCTCAAGTAGTGTGAAATCCATCATGTGGACCACAATCCTGTGATACCACTTCCTTGACCTCACCTTTGTTCTGTAAAGAGCAATTAGCGAATCTAGAAGATCCACTCCTCCCATACTTTTATTGTAGGTCTGAACAATACTTGGGCATGTAACCTCCACTGCTTCCTTTCTTTTCTTATCCCACCTTTGCACGGAGACCGTTGGGTTGGCTGAGGCAAAGGTTGAGAGGAGTGTGACAGCATGATTGTCATGCCATTTAACTACCCTGAGCTGGGCTCCATCATGCCTGGTTTCTTTCTCTTCAAAGGCTCCCCTGCCTTTCTTCTTCATTGCTGCATCCTCAGAGAAGCTGCACCCTGCCAGGCGATTCTGCCGCACTGTTCCAACACAGTGGATCTTTTTCTTCTGGAGAGTGGTTTGGAGATCTACACTGCAGAATCAGTTGTCAAAGAACAGCTTGTGGGAGAAGTTGCCTGGGATTATGCTTGCAAGTCGTAAAACGATGTTGCCACTTGCTCCAATATCTGGCATTCCATCCATTGGAGAGATTGAGCCAGTGTATACTTCGAAGTTGTAGGCGATCCCATTGCTGTCTGTCAAGACAAATATTTTGTAACCCCAGCGCTTTTGTTTGTTTGGGTTATACTGCTTTATGCCACTTTTTCCCTTGAATGGCACAACTTGCTCATCAACACAGAGCCTCTCATCCTTTGGGATTGCTTGAAAGCGTTGCTGGAGTGATGTCAGTAGAGGACACACTTTGTAAAGTTTGTCATAGCCAGGTTGTCCTGGAGGAATTTGCTGCATGTTGTCTGCGAAATGGAGGTTGCGTTTGATAGCCTCCCAACGATGCATCGCCATGGTATTCACTACACAGTCAACCCTTGTGGTTGAGTTCCAATACATGTGGGATCCTGGCAGCCCATAAATGGACATATAGAAGCTAATGCCAATAAACTGCTCTATTTCATCCCAGGTGACATATAGTGGCTTTTCTAAATTACATTGGACAGCGTAGAGGTTAGATTGCTCCACCATGTTCTTAACCCTCTGGGGTCTAAGGGTAAAATGAGACACACTGGTGATTGTGTGATGCTCTGACATTTGTGTAAATTTCATCAACTTTATATACAGTGATTCCAAAGTGTTTCATATCTTTGTTTTCAGCACAGACTCAGCTACAATAATATGGCAGCAGTAAGTAGGTCATAATCATGTGTGGATTGTAAACTGCTCTAAAACCACACAAACTGTAAACAGTAGTTTTGAACATGCACAGGAATGTTGTAATAAAGCACACTGGACAATTGTGACTAAGACTTTTGGTCACTGAAATGTGTTCATCAAGGTCTTGGGTATCAAAAGATGACAAAATGTTTTAGCAAATCCAATGAGAAATATAAAATACATTGCTAAAAGTTAGTCTTGTGACTACTATTTTTCAACACCAGGTGAGAATGGGAGGGCAAATGGCCTTTCTGTAATGAATATGCATTGGGTAGGACGACCTGCCAGCTAAGTAGGCTATTCACACCTGGCCGCATGCCTCCCCACCACTAAGACAAAGACTCAGTGAGCCATTTAGAAGACAGAAACAAAGACATCTTTTGATTTTCAGAACATTTATTGAAGCAAACTATAGGCATGGAAGATGAGATGAGACTGGTGTACTCTTGCAACGCTTGCGTGGCCTCTTAGCTAGTGGTGAACTAGGCCGTGTTTCCTGATCAGCATCTCTGTAAATATGATAAAAACAAAATTGTTAGGAAATGTGACATCAAATCAAACTTTATTTATATAGCACATTTCCTTCAACAGGTGAAAATTAAATGTGCTTTACAAAAAAGGGGCAAACCACTAACTAATGAAAACAAAACTTAGGAAATGTGACATGGTTACATCATATACAAACAAAGAACCAAACAAACACAACCAGACGCAGAGAGGTAGCCTATAATTTTGAGAAGCAATGGTTAGAATCGTTCGTAGTGTGGGAATTTACAAGCGCGCATATTAGTAAATATTCCTACAAACACACAGAGAATGTAATACAGCACACATTTACAAATAATGCAAGCTATCAACGAAACAACATTAGCTAAACTAAATAAACATTGCTATTCCAGCTCAACTACACGCAACTCATCAATAACAATGCCTCAATCTGAAGTAGGCTAGGTCTGTTTAGCTAAGTGGTTATTATATTGCTATTTCCCGAATTTACAGTGACAGTGACGTAATGACGTGGCTCTCTAACCCGTGGAAAAGCAAACCGGTTCTTAGAAGGTTCGCAAGTTGAACCAACTGCAAACCGGCACTAGCACCAGCCCAGAACCAGAACTAGGTTCGCGTTGGTGGAAAAGAGGCAAGAGTGTCTAGATCAGGGGTCTCCAACCTTTTTTAGGATGAGAGCTACTTACAAAAAAACAAAAATAGTCACAAGCTACCTTTTTCCCCGTTGTTTTTTTGTTTCGTTTTTTTTTTTGCCGAGTACATTTAGTACTATGAATTAATATGCCATCGCACAATTTTAACATTATTATATGTTTACCTTTAATGAGAGGCTTGACACTGGATACCGTCGACCAGGGCCTTGAAATTTGGAGTGTTACCTGAGAGGTTCACTCGGATGGAGTCATCCAGGTGCGCATCCGTCAGGCGAGTTCTGAACTTCAACTTGATAAAGTTCATGTCAGAAAAGGCAGATTCGCAAAGATATGTTTGCCAAATAGAGTAGCAAATTTTATTGCTCCTGTGCTAATTTTGGGGTACTTCTTTGCATCGACAAGCCTCCAAAAATCAGCGGATGACTGATATGATTTCAGCTGGATGTCATTTTGTAGACTGACAATTTCCATCTCCAAATCAACTGCACTGAGATTGAACATCTGTTCAGAAATGTTAGATATATCCACCTCTATGAATGGGTTTGAAAGGAATGTGGCACAGGGTTCCAGCCGCACAAAGTCTGTGAATCTGTCCTCAAACTCCTAACCAAGCCTGTTCAAGAGATCTGTGAATTTCTGGATGTCCAGGGCCCCAGATCTTCCACCCAGCATCATTCTTCCACCATTTTTTGCACAGAGGGGAAATGCTGCATTTTCCTTTTCATCACTTGTTGGAGAAAAAGGCCCAGTTTTGCCTTGAAAGGCTTGACCGCACTAATCATATCACTGATTGTCTTCCCCTTGCCTTGCAATTCACAGTTCAGGTTGTTTAATTTCTCTGTCACTTCTGTCAAAAATGCCAGGTCCAGTAGCCATTCAGTGTCAGACAGCAGGGTTGTATCCTCATTTCTTTCTTCCATGAAAGCTTTGATTTCAGTCAGAAGTGCTAGAAAATGATGCAGGATCTTTCCTCTGCTAAGCCATCTAATTTCTGTGTGCAGCAAAAGATCGCCATATTCTGATGACAGATCTTCTAAAAATAACTTGAAAATTCTGTGTTGTTTGGCCTTTGCTCGAATAGAATTTATTATCTTAATGACAGGTGTCATGACATGGTTAAATCCAATGACTTTTGCACAAATGGCCTGCTGGTGAATGATGCAATGATAGTTCAAAAAATGAGGAAAATCAGGGTCTGCTTTGCAGTTTGCAATGAAGCCATTATGCCTCCCTGTCATGGCTGGACATCCATCTGTTGTTATTGACACCAATTTTTCTAATGGCATATTCTTTTCAGCAAAGTAGTTCTTCACTACATTGTAGATAGCAATGCCTCTGGTTGTTGTTTTCAAAGTAAAAATGTCAGAAATTCCTCTTTAACAGAGAAGTCTTCAAAGACAATTCTAATAAAAACAGCCAACTGAGCAGTATCACTTGAGTCCACTGATTCATCACACTGAATTGAAAACCATTTGCATGTACCCATGTCCTGCTCCAACTGCCCCATCACATCTTCTAAGAGTGCAGAAACTCTCCTGGCCATGGTATTTGTGCTTAATTGTACATCTGATATAGCAGACAGGATTTCAGGACCGTTTTTGTGATCTTTGAATAAAGACTCGGCCACGAGAGTCATTGCATCCTTAACAAAACCCCCATTTGTAAAAGGTTTTTTATGCTTTGCTAAATGATGGGCCACTTTGAATGACGCTTGCAGCCTCGGATTTCTTCACTGTTTTCGTGAACAGCAATTGCTGCCGTTGCAGTCCCACTTTCAACTCGCTCACCTTTTCAGACCGCAGACTGCTACCAGAAGGAAAATCACATTCAAACTTCTTATGAAGTGTGGTGAAGTGCCGCTCGACATTACATCTCTTCCCGACTGCAACGCTAGCTCCACAAATTAAGCACACGCACCTGTCTTTTACACTTGTGAACAGAAAATCGGTCTCCCACTCTTGATGGAAATGGTACATTTTCTGCTTTTTCTTTGATGAACCTGCCTCAGCACTCATGATTTATCTCCGAACTGGTATTCCGTAAAAGAAAATCCTATATTTAAAATTGCGTTCACGTTTGGAAAAAGTTAGCTGTCTTGCATTTTTAAACTTCAAAGACATACCATTCTGACCTACAGATTTGCCGATGCCCGAACGTGATGGGCGGATATACTTTGTTATTATTTTGTTTAGCCAATTAACGTTTGGGGAGGAAGGTGGGGGGGGCTTATGTTGATACTAAAGTAAACAAAAGTAGAGAGCTCTCTGCTACACAAGTTTAGTTTATGCAAAAATTAGATTAAACTTTTTTATTTTTTTTACATTTTGAATTGTTTTGGCGAACTACTAATTGACAGCCTGCGAGCTACCGGTAGCTCACGAGCGACCTGATGGAGACCCCAGGTCTAGATGTAGACACTGGCAATTTTTTGGGGTAAAAAGATACGTCCGTTTTGCAAGTGTGCGTGACATTATGATTGGCTGGTGTTGGTAAAGGATTGGCTGGTGTACGTAAAATGACAAATGGGGAGACATATTTTTTGTGGGCTTAGAGGCAGGAAAAAGAATAATAAGCAGAAGAAGGAGAAAACACAAAATCCCCTTAGTTTGGGGCTTTATTGTGTGGACATGTGAAGTTGTTCATGAATTCTGTTGAAATTAATGTTTTTAAGGGGTGAGAGTCTGTGGCTGTTGCAGTTATTTCTGTGGGGAACCCTGAAAAGTGCCAAACTCTCGGTGCTATATAGATATGGCGCATTCCGCCTCACCAAGGTGTAACTTGGTGGGATGGCATACCTGCCATCCCAATTTCTGCAGCATAGAAGGTATGAGTAGAATGGCCAGATGGAAGCCACTACTCAGTAAAAGGCTCATGACAGCCCACTTGGAGTTTTCCAAAATGTACCTAAAGTTGAATGAATGAATATAGTTTATTTCGGTCACACATTATAAGGAACACAATTTGACAAATTGTGTGGATATGCAACAGACAATACATCATCATACATGTTTACACTAATCCATTTCACACAATAAAATTCACACAATCAATGACCGAAAAAGGAATAGGCTGAAGCCCAAGGCTTATTTTTGCCTATCCTATACAATCCATAATATAACCCAGAATATCAGTAGTCCAAAAAAAAAATCCTTAATTATTTTACATCTTAAGGCTTTTTTGAAAGTCAAAAGAGATATACACAATTTCAACTCATCTCTAAGACCATTCCATAGTTTGACTCCCAAAACTGAGACACATATATATTTTACATTGGTTCTCTCTTTACATGTTTCAAAGATACACAACCCTCTTAAATTATAATTTCCTTCTCTTGATTAAAAAAAAAATTGTAGAATACACACTGGAAGGCTTTTACTAAAAAAAAAAAAACATTATTTAACTTTGTTATTTCATATTTTGAAGTGAGCATCCATCCCATGGTTATGTTTAACCTGCACTTGAAGAATAAGTTATGTTCAGCATAGTGTAGGTAAAGATACACTAAAGTATAAAAATAAGCATTCACAATATAATATTTATTTAGTCTAGCATAGCTTATTCCCCATGTATAAACATTGGTTCAAGGACAGTAGTAACACAAGCCTATGAATACGGAGGAACACCAGGAAACGATGACAGTGCTGTATATCTTTTGGAAAATTTACTGTCGGCTTCAATTTGATTAACTATCCATTGAACTACCTGGTTGTTTCCTTCTGAAAAACTCAGCTTTGCTATACGTCATTAGTCACGAATAACGACATGACATTTCGGAAAAGAAACTACGAATTTAACATTAATCAAGTTAATTAAACGTTAATCTTGGGGCTCTCGGGTTACCTGTACTGTAAAGTTTGAATAACACATTTTTCTTTAATTCAAGTTTGCGTCCATATTCTTTGGATTCGGTACAGCCAAAGAGGACTAAAAAGACTGTCTATCTATGGGTTCAATTATGGTGATGAAAAAAGACTGTCACAGCTGTAAACTAGGCAGGCTGTTATTTTGCGTTGATTTTTCATCACAGCATTTTCATCACAACATTTCAGCTAGTTGGATACTTCAAGAGAAGGATCAGGGGTTTGGAGGTTGCCCCATTTATTTACCTTTAAAAATATTGCATTAGCGCCACAGCCAACTACTTCTTTTATCATGGCTGTGGAGAAAGCGTAGTAAAACAGAGGCTCTGTAATGAACATCCCTACAAATGGTACGAGCAAAGAAAATATTCTGTTTGTCATGGTCCTGTTTTCCTGTCTGTGTTTCCCCTGTTGGGCCGCCAGATGGCGGCACTTCTGTTTTGTGTCCTGCTCCCCTCCTGTTAATTGTATGATTGTTTCATTGTCTCGTTATCCCATCATTGTTCCCACCTGTGTCTTATCCCCTCCTTCTGGTTTGATTGTTTTTTGAGTTCACCTGTGTCTTGTTACCCCTGTCTATTTAAGTTCTCTGTTCCCTTGACTCGGGTGCTGGTTCCTTGTGTTTGTTACCTGACTTACATGTTCCTGCCTGCTTGTGTTTGTTCCCGATTTGCGTTTCCTCAGACCCATTGTACCTGCCTGCGTTTTTTACCTGTTTGTTTCCTGACCGTATTATACCTGCCTGTTTTGTTTGACCTGCCCTTGTGCTCTGTTTGAACTGCCCTTGTCCTCTACCTGCCTGTGTTCTGCCCTGCCCATGTTTGTGAGTTCCTCTTGTTTTCTGTTTTATTTAGATATTTTTTGAGTTTGTGTTTTTGCCCTTCGTGTCCTTTCTGTTCCCTGTTTGTTTGCCTTATTTAGATTTTTTGAGTTTGTGTTTTTGCCCTTCGTGTCCTTTTCTGTTCCCTGTTTGTTTGCCTTTCTGTAAGTAAAGTCTTTGTTAATTTTCTCCCTTTTGAGTTTCGTGTTTTTTTCCACTCTGCGCCTGGGTCCCAGCACCCGTATCGTCACAGAAGGAACCAGCCAGTTTTTTTTTTTTGTTTAAAATGCCATCGGGGTGGTGGGAGCTTGAACCTCCCAGTGCCCGGGGCGGGCGGTCGCGGAGGCGCCGTGGTCGGGCTGCCTCCCGGTCGGCCAGACCTCCAGCTGATCAGCCGGCGGATCCTGACCCTTTTGAGGGGTCTCGGCTTGCGATCTTCCCAGGGTCCGGCCCGCGGGGTCCCGCCGGTCCCGTCCGGCTGCCCAGCCAGGTTCCCTACAGCTGTGGTCTGTGTTCCTGTCCCCTGCCCAGCCCAGATGGCAGGGCCCTCGGCCTGCTCCACCCCAAGTCCCAGAGGGACCTTCACGGCCTGCTCTGCCCCGAGTGCCGGAGGGACCTTCACGGCCTGCTCTGCCCCGAGTGCCGGAGGGACCTTCACGGCCTGCTCTGCCCCGAGTGCCGGAGGGGCCTTCACGGCCTGCTCTGCCTCAAGTCCCGGAGCGGCCTTCACGGCCTGCTCTGCCTCAAGTCCCGGAGCGGCCTTCACGGCCTGCTCTGCCTCAAGTCCCGGAGCGGCCTTCACGGCCTGCTCTGCCTCAAGTCCCGGAGCGGCCTTCACGGCCTGCTCTGCCTCAAGTCCCGGAGCGGCCTTCACGGCCTGCCCTGCCTCAAGTCCCGGAGCGGCCTTCACGGCCTGCTCTACCTCAAGTCCCGGAGCGGCCTTCACGGCCTGCTCTGCCTCAAGTCCCGGAGCGGCCATCACGGCCTGCTCTGCCTCAAGTCCCGGAGGGGCCCCCAGAGCCACCTGGAGCCCCGGAGAGGCTCCCAGATCCGCCTCGAGCCCCGGAGAGGCTCCCGGATCCGCCTCGAGCCCCGGAGAGGCTCCCAGATCCGCCTCGAGCCCCGGAGAGGCTCCCAGATCCGCCTCGAGCCCCGGAGAGGCCCCCAGAGCCGCCTCGAGCCCCGGAGAGGCCCCCAGAGCCGCCTCGAGCCCCGGAGAGGCCCCCAGAGCCGCCTCCAGCCCCGGAGAGGCCCCCAGAGCCGCCTCCAGCCCCGGAGAGGCCCCCAGAGCCGCCTCCAGCCCCGGAGAGGCCCCCAGAGCCGCCTCCAGCCCCGGAGGCCTCGCCTGCTCTGACCCTTCCGCGGAGGCCGCCTGCTACACCCAAGTTTCGGGCTGTACTTGTACCTCGAGCCCCGGGGGGGCCTCCGGAGCCGCCTCAAGCCCCAGGGGAGCCTCCGCAGCCGCCTCGAGTCCCGGGGGGGCCTCCGGAGAGGCCTCCAGAGCCGTCCAGAGCCCCGGAGAGGACAACGGTCCCATCTGTTGTCCCGCAGGGGCCGCCGCAGACTGCTCTGGCCGCCCCGCAGGCTAAGCCGCCTGCCTTGCCCCCTAGCGTTCGTGTTCCCCCTGGCGTTCGTGCTCCCCCTGGCGTTCGTGCTCCCCCTGGCGTTCGTGCTCCCCCTGGTGTTCGTGCTCCCCCTGGTGTTCGTGCTCCCCCTGGCGTTCGTGCTCCCCCTGGCGTTCGTTCTCCCCCTAGCGTTCGTGCTCCCCCTAGTGTTCTCGCGCCCCCCAGTGTCCGTTCTTCCCCTAGTGTTCTTGCTCTCCCTAGTGTCCACTCCTTGCCCCCTGGCGTTCGTGCTCCCCCTGGCGTTCGTGCTCCCCCTAGTGTTCTCGCGCCCCCCAGTGTCCATTCTTTCCCTAGTGTTCTCGCTTTCCCTAGTGTCCACACCTTGCCCCCTGGCGTTCGTGCTTCCCCTGGCGTTCGTGCTTCCCCTGGCGTTCGTGCTCCCCCTGGCGTTTGTGCTTCCCCTAGTGTTCTCACGCCCCCCAGTGTCCGTTCTTTCCCTAGTGTCCTCGCTCCCCCTAGTGTTCGCCCTTCCCCCAGTGATCGTCTCTCCCCCGGTGTCGTCGCTTCCCCCAGTGGTTGCCCCTCCCCCGGTGTCGTCGCTTCCCCCAGTGGTCGCCTCTTCCCCGGAGTCTGTCCTCCCCCCAGTGGTCGTCCCTCCCCCGGTCTCGTCGCTCCCCCCAGTGGTCGTCTCTCCCCCGGTGTCGGTCCTTCCCCCAGTGATCGTCTCTTCCCCGGAGTCCGTCCTCCCCCCAGTGGTCGTCCCTCCCCCGGTCTCGTCACTCCCCCTGGTGTCCATTCTCCCTTTGGTGTTCGTCCTCCCAACCGTGTGTCCGTGTGTTCCCCGGCCCCCCTGTCTAATTGTCTGCCCGCCTGTTTGTCTGTTGGTCTACCCGTATGTGTGTCAGCCAGTTTGTTGGCCTGTTTGTCTGCCCCCCAAGCCGTCAGCCCATCGGCCAACGTGTTTGCCCGCCTGTCTGCCTGTCTGTCAGTGTGCCAGTCCGCGTGTGTTTTGTCTTGTTTGCCTGTGTGTCAGTCCCTATGTCAGTTGTTGGGCTCCCCCCTCGCCTTCCCTGTCTGCCTGTCCCTTTGTGTGTCCGTCGGTGTCGCCGTGTGCCTCCCCGCCTGCTTGTCCCTGTGTCTGTCCTTGTAGGTCTCCCGATTGTGCCAGTATCTGGCAGTCTGTTTCCCCCTCAGTCTTGTCCAACCCAGTCCAGTGTTGTCGTGCCCTGTCTCAGTCCTGTCCTGTATGTCTGCCTTGCCCCTGTCCAAGTCCCCCCTGGTTTCCTGAGTCCCCCCTGGTTTCCTGAGTCCCCCCTGGTTTCCTGAGTCCCCGTGTCGCCCGAGTGCGGGCCCTGAATTTCCCCGTGTCGCCCGGAGTGCGGGCCCTGAATTTCCCCGTGTCGCCCGGAGTGCGGGCCCTGAATTTCCCCGTGTCGCCCGGAGTGCGGGCCCTGAATTTCCCCGTGTCGCCCGGAGTGCGGGCCCTGAATTTCCCCGTGTCGCCCGATGTGCGGGCCCTGAGTCTCCCCCGTGTCGCCCGATGTGCGGGCCCTGAGTCTCCCCCGTGTCGCCCGATGTGCGGGCCCTGAGTCTCCCCCGTGTCGCCCGATGTGCGGGCCCTGAGTCTCCCCCGTGTCGCCCGATGTGCGGGCCCTGAGTTTCCCCCGTGTCGCCCGATGTGCGGGCCCTGAGTTTCCCCCGTGTCGCCCGATGTGCGGGCCCTGAATTTCCCCGTGTCGCCCGATGTGCGGGCCCTGAGTTTCCCCGAGTCCTGCCCAGCCCTGAGTCTCCCCGAGTCCTGCCCAGCCCTGAGTCTCCCCGTGTCGCCCGGGTCCTGCCCAGCCCTGAGTCTCCCCGTGTTGCCCGGGTCCTGCCCAGTCCCGAGTCCTGTTCCCCCGTCCGAGTCCAGTCCCGAGTCCTGTTCACCCGTCCGAGTCCAGTCCCGAGTCCAGTTCCCTCGTCCGAGTCCAGTCCCGAGTCCTGCGTCCAGCCCCGAGTTCCCCTCCAACCCCGAGTCTTGTTCTTGTTTTGTTCCTGTCCTGCCCAGTCCAGCCCCGAGTCTTGTTCTTGTCTTGTTCCTGTCCTGTCCAGTCCAGCCCTGAGTCTTGTCCTGTCCAGTCCAGTCCTGTTCCTGCCCCAGTTCTGTGTCCAGTCTCTGTTCCTGTCTGAGTCCTGTCTCTAGCCCCCACCCTCTGTTGACTCCCTCCCCGGGTCGGCCTCCTGGGACGTCAGGAGCCGTCCCTTGGGGGGGGGGTACTGTCATGGTCCTGTTTTCCGGTCTGTGTTTCTCCTGTTGGGCCGCCAGATGGCGGCACTTCTGTTTTGTGTCCTGCTCCCCTCCTGTTAATTGTATGATTGTTTCATTGTCTCGTTATCCCATCATTGTTCCCACCTGTGTCTTATCCCCTCCTTCTGGTTTGATTGTTTTTTGAGTTCACCTGTGTCTTGTTACCCCTGTCTATTTAAGTTCTCTGTTCCCTTGACTCGGGTGCTGGTTCCTTGTGTTTGTTACCTGACTTACATGTTCCTGCCTGCTTGTGTTTGTTCCCGATTTGCGTTTCCTCAGACCCATTGTACCTGCCTGCGTTTTTTACCTGTTTGTTTCCTGACCGTATTATACCTGCCTGTTTTGTTTGACCTGCCCTTGTGCTCTGTTTGAACTGCCCTTGTCCTCTACCTGCCTGTGTTCTGCCCTGCCCATGTTTGTGAGTTCCTCTTGTTTTCTGTTTTATTTAGATATTTTTTGAGTTTGTGTTTTTGCCCTTCGTGTCCTTTCTGTTCCCTGTTTGTTTGCCTTATTTAGATTTTTTGAGTTTGTGTTTTTGCCCTTCGTGTCCTTTTCTGTTCCCTGTTTGTTTGCCTTTCTGTAAGTAAAGTCTTTGTTAATTTTCTCCCTTTTGAGTTTCGTGTTTTTTTCCACTCTGCGCCTGGGTCCCAGCACCCGTATCGTCACAGAAGGAACCAGCCAGTTTGGGACCCAGCAGAGGTTTTTTTTTTTTTTTTTTTTTTTTTTTTGTTTAAAATGCCATCGGGGTGGTGGGAGCTTGAACCTCCCAGTGCCCGGGGCGGACGGTCGCGGAGGCGCCGTGGTCGGGCTGCCTCCCGGTCGGCCAGACCTCCAGCTGATCAGCCGGCGGATCCTGACCCTTTTGAGGGGTCTCGGCTTGCGATCTTCCCAGGGTCCGGCCCGCGGGGTCCCGCCGGTCCCGTCCGGCTGCCCAGCCAGGTTCCCTACAGCTGTGGTCTGTGTTCCTGTCCCCTGCCCAGCCCAGATGGCAGGGCCCTCGGCCTGCTCCACCCCAAGTCCCAGAGGGACCTTCACGGCCTGCTCTGCCCCGAGTGCCGGAGGGACCTTCACGGCCTGCTCTGCCCCGAGTGCCGGAGGGACCTTCACGACCTGCTCTGCCCCGAGTGCCGGAGGGGCCTTCACGGCCTGCTCTGCCTCAAGTCCCGGAGCGGCCTTCACGGCCTGCTCTGCCTCAAGTCCCGGAGCGGCCTTCACGGCCTGCTCTGCCTCAAGTCCCGGAGCGGCCTTCACGGCCTGCTCTGCCTCAAGTCCCGGAGCGGCCTTCACGGCCTGCTCTGCCTCAAGTCCCGGAGCGGCCTTCACGGCCTGCCCTGCCTCAAGTCCCGGAGCGGCCTTCACGGCCTGCTCTACCTCAAGTCCCGGAGCGGCCTTCACGGCCTGCTCTGCCTCAAGTCCCGGAGCGGCCATCACGGCCTGCTCTGCCTCAAGTCCCGGAGGGGCCCCCAGAGCCACCTGGAGCCCCGGAGAGGCTCCCAGATCCGCCTCGAGCCCCGGAGAGGCTCCCGGATCCGCCTCGAGCCCCGGAGAGGCTCCCAGATCCGCCTCGAGCCCCGGAGAGGCTCCCAGATCCGCCTCGAGCCCCGGAGAGGCCCCCAGAGCCGCCTCGAGCCCCGGAGAGGCCCCCAGAGCCGCCTCGAGCCCCGGAGAGGCCCCCAGAGCCGCCTCCAGCCCCGGAGAGGCCCCCAGAGCCGCCTCCAGCCCCGGAGAGGCCCCCAGAGCCGCCTCCAGCCCCGGAGAGGCCCCCAGAGCCGCCTCCAGCCCCGGAGGCCTCGCCTGCTCTGACCCTTCCGCGGAGGCCGCCTGCTACACCCAAGTTTCGGGCTGTACTTGTACCTCGAGCCCCGGGGGGGCCTCCGGAGCCGCCTCAAGCCCCAGGGGAGCCTCCGCAGCCGCCTCGAGTCCCGGGGGGGCCTCCGGAGAGGCCTCCAGAGCCGTCCAGAGCCCCGGAGAGGACAACGGTCCCATCTGTTGTCCCGCAGGGGCCGCCGCAGACTGCTCTGGCCGCCCCGCAGGCTAAGCCGCCTGCCTTGCCCCCTAGCGTTCGTGTTCCCCCTGGCGTTCGTGCTCCCCCTGGCGTTCGTGCTCCCCCTGGCGTTCGTGCTCCCCCTGGTGTTCGTGCTCCCCCTGGTGTTCGTGCTCCCCCTGGCGTTCGTGCTCCCCCTGGCGTTCGTTCTCCCCCTAGCGTTCGTGCTCCCCCTAGTGTTCTCGCGCCCCCCAGTGTCCGTTCTTCCCCTAGTGTTCTTGCTCTCCCTAGTGTCCACTCCTTGCCCCCTGGCGTTCGTGCTCCCCCTGGCGTTCGTGCTCCCCCTAGTGTTCTCGCGCCCCCCAGTGTCCATTCTTTCCCTAGTGTTCTCGCTTTCCCTAGTGTCCACACCTTGCCCCCTGGCGTTCGTGCTTCCCCTGGCGTTCGTGCTTCCCCTGGCGTTCGTGCTCCCCCTGGCGTTTGTGCTTCCCCTAGTGTTCTCACGCCCCCCAGTGTCCGTTCTTTCCCTAGTGTCCTCGCTCCCCCTAGTGTTCGCCCTTCCCCCAGTGATCGTCTCTCCCCCGGTGTCGTCGCTTCCCCCAGTGGTTGCCCCTCCCCCGGTGTCGTCGCTTCCCCCAGTGGTCGCCTCTTCCCCGGAGTCTGTCCTCCCCCCAGTGGTCGTCCCTCCCCCGGTCTCGTCGCTCCCCCCAGTGGTCGTCTCTCCCCCGGTGTCGGTCCTTCCCCCAGTGATCGTCTCTTCCCCGGAGTCCGTCCTCCCCCCAGTGGTCGTCCCTCCCCCGGTCTCGTCACTCCCCCTGGTGTCCATTCTCCCTTTGGTGTTCGTCCTCCCAACCGTGTGTCCGTGTGTTCCCCGGCCTCCCTGTCTAATTGTCTGCCCGCCTGTTTGTCTGTTGGTCTACCCGTATGTGTGTCAGCCAGTTTGTTGGCCTGTTTGTCTGCCCCCCAAGCCGTCAGCCCATCGGCCAACGTGTTTGCCCGCCTGTCTGCCTGTCTGTCAGTGTGCCAGTCCGCGTGTGTTTTGTCTTGTTTGCCTGTGTGTCAGTCCCTATGTCAGTTGTTGGGCTCCCCCCTCGCCTTCCCTGTCTGCCTGTCCCTTTGTGTGTCCGTCGGTGTCGCCGTGTGCCTCCCCGCCTGCTTGTCCCTGTGTCTGTCCTTGTAGGTCTCCCGATTGTGCCAGTATCTGGCAGTCTGTTTCCCCCTCAGTCTTGTCCAACCCAGTCCAGTGTTGTCGTGCCCTGTCTCAGTCCTGTCCTGTATGTCTGCCTTGCCCCTGTCCAAGTCCCCCCTGGTTTCCTGAGTCCCCCCTGGTTTCCTGAGTCCCCCCTGGTTTCCTGAGTCCCCGTGTCGCCCGAGTGCGGGCCCTGAATTTCCCCGTGTCGCCCGGAGTGCGGGCCCTGAATTTCCCCGTGTCGCCCGGAGTGCGGGCCCTGAATTTCCCCGTGTCGCCCGGAGTGCGGGCCCTGAATTTCCCCGTGTCGCCCGGAGTGCGGGCCCTGAATTTCCCCGTGTCGCCCGATGTGCGGGCCCTGAGTCTCCCCCGTGTCGCCCGATGTGCGGGCCCTGAGTCTCCCCCGTGTCGCCCGATGTGCGGGCCCTGAGTCTCCCCCGTGTCGCCTGATGTGCGGGCCCTGAGTCTCCCCCGTGTCGCCCGATGTGCGGGCCCTGAGTTTCCCCCGTGTCGCCCGATGTGCGGGCCCTGAGTTTCCCCCGTGTCGCCCGATGTGCGGGCCCTGAATTTCCCCGTGTCGCCCGATGTGCGGGCCCTGAGTTTCCCCGAGTCCTGCCCAGCCCTGAGTCTCCCCGAGTCCTGCCCAGCCCTGAGTCTCCCCGTGTCGCCCGGGTCCTGCCCAGCCCTGAGTCTCCCCGTGTTGCCCGGGTCCTGCCCAGTCCCGAGTCCTGTTCCCCCGTCCGAGTCCAGTCCCGAGTCCTGTTCACCCGTCCGAGTCCAGTCCCGAGTCCAGTTCCCTCGTCCGAGTCCAGTCCCGAGTCCTGCGTCCAGCCCCGAGTTCCCCTCCAACCCCGAGTCTTGTTCTTGTTTTGTTCCTGTCCTGCCCAGTCCAGCCCCGAGTCTTGTTCTTGTCTTGTTCCTGTCCTGTCCAGTCCAGCCCTGAGTCTTGTCCTGTCCAGTCCAGTCCTGTTCCTGCCCCAGTTCTGTGTCCAGTCTCTGTTCCTGTCTGAGTCCTGTCTCTAGCCCCCACCCTCTGTTGACTCCCTCCCCGGGTCGGCCTCCTGGGACGTCAGGAGCCGTCCCTTGGGGGGGGGGGGTACTGTCATGGTCCTGTTTTCCGGTCTGTGTTTCTCCTGTTGGGCCGCCAGATGGCGGCACTTCTGTTTTGTGTCCTGCTCCCCTCCTGTTAATTGTATGATTGTTTCATTGTCTCGTTATCCCATCATTGTTCCCACCTGTGTCTTATCCCCTCCTTCTGGTTTGATTGTTTTTTGAGTTCACCTGTGTCTTGTTACCCCTGTCTATTTAAGTTCTCTGTTCCCTTGACTCGGGTGCTGGTTCCTTGTGTTTGTTACCTGACTTACATGTTCCTGCCTGCTTGTGTTTGTTCCCGATTTGCGTTTCCTCAGACCCATTGTACCTGCCTGCGTTTTTTACCTGTTTGTGTTTGTTTCCTGACCGTATTATACCTGCCTGTTTTGTTTGACCTGCCCTTGTGCTCTGTTTGAACTGCCCTTGTCCTCTACCTGCCTGTGTTCTGCCCTGCCCATGTTTGTGAGTTCCTCTTGTTTTCTGTTTTATTTAGATATTTTTTGAGTTTGTGTTTTTGCCCTTCGTGTCCTTTCTGTTCCCTGTTTGTTTGCCTTATTTAGATTTTTTGAGTTTGTGTTTTTGCCCTTCGTGTCCTTTTCTGTTCCCTGTTTGTTTGCCTTTCTGTAAGTAAAGTCTTTGTTAATTTTCTCCCTTTTGAGTTTCGTGTTTTTTTCCACTCTGCGCCTGGGTCCCAGCACCCGTATCGTCACACTGTTTGTGCAAGGCAAAACTAGCAATTCCGCTTTTGCCCAGTCAAAATAGGGGTGGTAAATGCCACAGAGCAAGACAGGATGTTAATTGCTCAATTGTATCATGCAGTACATCTGTATGGAAGCATCGGCATTGATTATGTTTCTCCACTCATTTATACAGGTTTTTTCTTTAATTCCTTTAATCACCCATCTGTACATGCAAGCACACATGCATCCTAGCTCAAAGAAACAGACAGACATGGATTCAGTCATTTTTTTGTTTACCATGAATTACAAATAAATTAAAGATTTTGTGTTACATTCCAATGTTTTTTCTGCTTTGTGTTTTGTTACTGTCCTACAGGTGGGGATAATGACATCATAGTCCCATTGTGGAGATCCTGATTGGAAGATGCGCCAGTGAGGAGATGCAAACCATTGCCTGCCAACCTGAAGTTTGTGACCCGTCAACATTACCAGACATCAGGCATCTTATTTCCAGGTATTCTAACAACCTGATACTATAGTATCATTGCATTTCCATGCATCTGTATGGGAACACATTTTGCTAAATGGTTGTAAGGGTCTGAGGTATCAATGCTGGGTCATGCCATGCAAAGGATATGCAAACAAGTACTTTATTTACTTTATTTTACATAATATACATTTTTTACAAGAGATTTAAGGTACCCTGAAATATGGGGACTATATAAAAAAGAAAAGTTTTACCATCTTCACTTTCAGTTAAAAGTGGCTGCAGCCATCCATAGCCAGCGGTATGGTAGGATGCTCCAGCACACTTCAAAAGGCAATTTTACCATGCTGGTACTGCAGTCATTTTCTGCTCCCATTTGTTTAGGGGCTATTTGCCTTCCGTCTTTTCTTCATCTCATGAAATCCATACTGAATTGGATTTATTTACTAAATGACAAATAGGAATTATAAATTGAATCAAAGAGTCAGTTTCAGTAAATTTAAACACAAATATTAAGTTAACTCCACATGATATTTTGTGCTAACTGAATTGCTTTGTAATCACAAACAGAAATATGTATTTGCAACTAACTGACATGAATTGGAATTGTAAGATAACTCAACATGTAATCAGTGACTTTCATTCATTTTTGTTGACTCAATTTAAAGATTATATTAACTCCACATTATATTCTTAGTCAAATTAAATCTAAATTCTAAGGCCATGGGGTAACTTTTTTTTTTTTTCCAAGTTGAAACAACAAATCATGTTTTACATTGCATAGATCTGTGCCCTATACACACCTGAACATCAAATGGGGCTCATGCCACACAACAAGTACAAATGCAACATGCATGTGTGTCTATCCCAGCCGCCTATATAAAAAGATTTATTTGTACCACTGCAACACAAAAATGTGCATGTGTAAGCAATAATGGTCCACAAAATAAAAATGATAATAGTGGCCAACACACACATATTTGTTGCTTTCCCAGTAGACTGAACACTGTTAGAACAAAAATGCTTCCCAGTAATTTACAACCTCATTGCTAAATGTATAAACCTTTTTTTGAACTTAATGGGTAACTGCAACATTTCTGTGAAAAAAGCTCAACAACATAAACAAATCTTTCTCCAAATTATTCCAAACTACTCAGCTGCTTATATCTTACACATACAATCTCCTGTTGACACATTTTGTTATTGACAGAATAATGCGTATCTCTTTTCTGCTGTTATTTTGTGTGTGTGTGTGTGTGCGAGTGCATGTGTGCAGCATTGTGCATGAAATACTATATCCCCAAAACCAACACCGTCACATCTAGCCATAGTGTACATTTTGTTGGAACCTGTGGAAAAAGAGTGTGAATTTAGATGCATAAGGTGACAGTATTTTTAAATAGGATCATTGGAATCATTATGTAGCCCCTACCACATTCCTGAAGGCTGGTGGGCTCACCTATAGAGTTAATTGAAGTAACATACCCACTCGCAGCTCTCCCACTTGGTTGTGACATTAATACCCACAACACACATCTGCCAGCAGCGGCTCTGATCAATGGACCTCCTGTCAGAGAGGCGACATACCGCGGGGCAGCAGGCATGAGCATACATGATAAGGTGCACTGTAGGTATCCATGTATCCACAGCCATTTCATTAGCCTGACATCACCTTAATGTTGGGGTGGAAATTGACTTAACACACAGTTTAGTGCATTGTATGGTATAATTTTAGTGCATTAGGGCTCTGATTTTAGGAGTAGTGTTTTTCTAATTGCAGTACAGTGTGCTATAATGTATATCTATTTACAGTAATTTCCTTGACTGTTTGAAGAGATTGTGTCATTAAATACCATCATCTCTGTTGCTTTGGATTTTTCAGTGCAAAATTAATGGGTAAAGAAAGAGTGTGTTAGATTTGTGTACATTTGTGTATCTGTGTTGATTTATATTTGTGACCAAATATGACCTCAATATACATGTCGCACTCAACCATTTCACAGGAGAGGTCAGAAACGTTGCAAAATCATTATCCGGTCAAAATTTATTTAATACCACAATGGCATTCCTAAAGATCAAATTCACCTAAATTTCAAAATTCATGTTGTTGCGTGAACATCAGAAATTTTGTTTAATATTGGGACTAGTTGGTCCACCTGTATCTGATGAATAAATATTTCAGACTGTTTCAGTAATGCTGGAGTCCAAAGTAAAACATTGGCGTGTTCAAACATGTTCGTCATTGGTATGGCTTTACAGACAGCTTTACTTTATGTCTCTGTGATGACAAATTGCAATATAATATAATACTGGTGCTCTGGTGTTATCAAATTTTGTTAATGACAGAAATTGTACCCTTTCTTCTTCTATTGTCTAAAATGCATGTTTTATCTCATTCTGTGGTTGACACTTTTGTTTAGACATCTGTACAGGCTTGAAATTTAAGCCCAAACCCGGTCCATAACTGAGACCTTGAGACTCGTCCCAACCAAGCCTGAATGGTAATGCCAAATTTGAAAACCCAACCCAACCCAAAACTTAAATCGCTTCCAGAAGCGGTTTTACAATGCTTTGCTCAGCTGCTATACGCTTGAGTTATAGCAATAATTATCATACTGCAATTGGCTATATTTTATTTTCATATGGAATAGTAAATAGTAGCTACACAGGTTACCAAGGCAATCACTGTACACATCCAGTTTTTGTCAGCTGGCTTGCCAGGCCCATGTGCTTTAGCCTACATATCTCACTAGTGCCTTCACTGCCAGCAAAGTTTCTGCTATTTCTTGGACGCTATCTTTCAGTTCAGTGGGATCAGTCTTCTTGCTATCACAGGTAAAAACAGCATTGCAATCCCTACACTGTACATAACCAGTGAGCTTTTTGTTTGTTGTCACAAGGTCATAATATTTCCACCACTAAGTCATTCTCGACTCATTTGGAATTTTAAGAAGTTGAAGTTCTCTCATTGCAAATTTTCATTTAATTTTATCCACTGCAAAGTTAGACATGTACTAGAAAGAGAATGCGCATGTATTACATTACATTACAGGCATTTGGCAGACGCTCTTATCCAGAGTGACGTACACCAAAGTGTATAACCATAACCAGGAACAAGTGTGTCGAAAACCCTAGAGAGAAGTACCGTTCCAAGTGCAGTGAACAACCGCATGTACAAAACAAATTAAAAGAAGTGTATTTCTTCAAATAAAAATGCATTTAAAATATGAAATAATAGCTTCATCTTCACTTATTAGAAAACAAACCCAAACCCGAGCTGAGCCTGATGTTGTATGTGAAAAAAAACCACCCCCGCCCACAAACATGGGTCTAGTTGCAGACCTCTACTTTTGTTCATCGGTCAGTGTGATATAACATAGCATTGTTTTGTTTTGTGCTTCCTTAAACAAATAAAAGTGATCAGACTTGACTGACACTAAAGAGTGGCTAACTAATGTCAGTCTATAATTTATGTTGATGGTGTTTGTTGGTTGAGTCCGATGTAACTTTTGCCTGGCACCAAAGATTTATGCGTCTATAGGTACTGTTGTTTAAGTGTCTTGTGACTTGTGATGTCCTTGTGGCTGTTTGTCATTTTTACTTGGCTTTCCAAAGAAAGCTAATGGCTGAAGCCAAAGCCAGAACAGCTATGAAGTTAATGTTTTCTGGACAGCTGACTGAAAGCATGATTAGAATGTAGGCTAAAGAAAGGAATGGATTTTTATTGTTGTGTGATTTTTATGATGGATGGCTGCACAATATAGCTACCTACTCAATCTCTTAAATATAGACGGAACTACACTGCCCTACAAAGGCAAAAGACCTTAACTCACCAGAGTGTAGAACTGAGAAAAATGACTTTAAAGTTGTTTTGTTGTCCTGCCAAATAAAGTGTGGGCAGAATATTGGAAATGTGGCAATTCTTTGTTTTTTTAATGAAGTTATTTATCTACATAAAAATCTTGAGCTCAAACTTGACCTTAGACCCTTATTCGGAAGTTAATGTACTCTGCCTTTGCATTGTCTGCAAAATAATAAGGGGTCATGCCAAGGCAAAAGGCATTAACTTCCATTTGATCGCTCACTTGGTTGCTGATCACTATTTGAAATCAGCATATGATAATAATGATAACATCTACATAAAATTTAGTGATCATGGCACAGTTAGGCTTAATATAATATAAACATAAATATAATATAATGTAAATGAGAATTAATTAATGTGTATTTGAAGGTCACAAAGGTGCATTACCAACTCACACATCATTAGGACCTATTTTATAACCCCATTGTTGTGTTGAATTGAAACAAAACAAAACTATTTCACTTCCTATTCCTTAAATTGCAAGTTGCAACTGATTTTGCAATGCCAATAATAGGTAACAATGCCCTAGGTTAAATATCAGTAAATGTTTTCAGATTTGGACAGAGGATAAAAGTTGTTGTTGATGATGTCATGTGTAAGTTTTCTAATAGTGAATAAAAGTCACACTGTATAAATAAATTCACTTAGATAGAAAGTAAAATGTATATTACTTAATGCAAAATGCAGATGGTATACAAAATGACAATTCATGTTATCTCCGTAAATTTCTCTCCCACAAATTAGATACAAGATGAAATAGAAATAATTTAATACAAATTCCTTAAGTTAACAATTAATCTTATCCATAAAGTTCTCTCCTACTGTATTCTATCTTGAGAATTTTTTTTTCTTGCTCACAGGCAGGGAGCTCCAGAATAACCTCCTGGTGGGTGGTATGAGGGGAACCAGATTCTTGAGGATATCCCTCTTCTTGGCCTCCTCTATGCCCTTGTCCTGTGGCCTCAAGGTGGTGGGTATCTTTAGCTGAAACTTATTCTGCAGGAAATCCAGCTCTGTGAAGTCCTCCTCCTCATGGGACATCTTCACAAACATGCTCCTTGAACCACGTCGCAACTGGACAACTTTAAGGTCTGCCAGTTTGGGTATCTTCTTCCCTTTGACTGCAGAATGGCCATCTGTCCAGTCCCTGATGCCTTCATTTCTGAGCTCCACCACCTCAACTTTATTGGAATTGGAGTTTGCCACCACAGAGAGGAAGTCTTCAAAATCATAGACCATCCCTCCTGGTCTGCTCCTCATCTCCTGCTCCACGCCATGATGGAAACTGTCCGCACTCATAAATGTGTGCCCTGGCTCGAAGAACTTGAGGGTGATGTCTTCAGTCGAGATGGTGTTGGAGTTAATTAAGGACACAAGCGAAGAGAAAAGGCACCAGTTTTTGTTCTGAGCGCTACAATTGTCTACCCAGTAGACAACGTGCTTGATGTCCCGCTGCTTGTCCAATGCCGCTGCATAAGCCGATGTTATCTCCGTAGCACTCCGCCCTGCAGTCCCCTCGTGCCAGACAACAGAGATGGTCTTCTTTTTGTTGGTCTTTTTTCCAACTGATGCGAAAGTTTCATGATATGCAATGATCCATCTTATGAACACAGCTGACTTGACACCAGGCATTCGTGGGAGCATGATCACCTTCTGCAGGTCTACACTTCTGGTTGATGTATCTTCAGGCCAGTCCCTTTCCGCATCTGACCTGTAGTGTAGCCTGCTCTCTGCTGCTGAATTCTTATGTTTTTGCCACCTCTCACACTGCGGGCAGTTCACTGCAACCTCCCCCTGGTGGTCAGCCTTCATGTGCTGTTCTTGCAGCAGACAGCTCTCACACTCCTCCTCTCCAAGCTTAGCTAATGTTCTTAGACTTTACAGCCTTTCGATATG
Organism: Anguilla anguilla; assembly: GCF_013347855.1. Classification (NCBI taxonomy): domain Eukaryota; kingdom Metazoa; phylum Chordata; class Actinopteri; order Anguilliformes; family Anguillidae; genus Anguilla; species Anguilla anguilla. The sequence goes on from NC_049208.1 coordinate 43,643,873, forward strand.
GCTCATAGGAGCAGTTGTTGCCTTTCTCTACATAGTCAGCATACATAAGTTTGATGCTAATGTCGCTGGGGAGGTAGCGACGGCATGGGGCATGCTCCCTCCGGTAGTGGCTGACAGTCGGGTGGAAGGACTCAATGTGAACATGCAATGACTTCAGGTCCAGCTTGTTGGCTGGTGCATGTCTCCCTCTCTGATCTTTCGGTGGAGCAAGAGGAGTTGTAATTTCTTTGCCCATCACTGAGAGGACCAGGCTGTCATTGGTCAGGTGGTACCCTAAAGTTGAAAGGAAGAAATGTTTGCACACCTGCTGTGGGACCTGGCCTTCATCTTTCAGCATGTAGATGAAAGACCTGCCCCGCCGACTTGGTTTTCCATCACCACAGACTTTCGCGGTCGGTACCTGGCTCACAGTGTGAAACATGAAGGAACGTTTCTCAGGGTATGGCATGTCCCAGTACATGCCCCAGATTTCTCTCCGTCTGTCCTCTGAAAATTTCTCAGAGCATTTTCTCCTGCATTTGGGGCCACATGGTTCTCTTATTGGTGATTTATGAGTGGGCTCTGGAGGAGGAGCAAGAGTGGGCTGTGGTACTGTGGCTTGAGCAAGGGCAGGCTCTGGTGCAGTCAGTGGCGGAAGGGTGAGGTCTTCTGGGGCTGGAGCAAGGGTGGAGTCTGGTGTGCCCGGAAGAATGGTGGGGTCTGGTACTGTGGCTTGAGCAAAGGCGGGCTCTGGTGCAGTAAGTGGAGCAAGGGCGGGCTCTAGTGCAGTTAGTGGAAGGGTGGGCTCTTCAGGGGCTGGAGCAAGGGTGGAGTCAGGTGTGCTGGTGATGAGCAGATAATCTGTTCCGTAAAACAGCTCATCATCAGGAAAACTGATATCATCCAGACAATTGTCCAGAATTGTCCACTCTTTCTCTTCTAGTTCTTCTGCAGGGGGAATTTTGGCTGCATTCTGGAAGGAATATCCCCACAAGAAACTGAAATGAATAAAGCAAATAATCATTACAGATATGCATAGGAAATTTATATTGTATAGGCCTTTGTAACATACAGGTAGGTGACTGTCACCCATCTGTGTTTTTTTGTAAATACATATATAGAATAATGTAGTGTAGGCTAATAGATAGCTATTCACATTAATTAACCTGCACCCCCTGTTCTTAATCTTATTATTGCTGCTCCCATTTTCATGTTAATTTATTCATATACTTTGTTTTAATGTGTCCCTTAAGCTGTCGTCTACATCTTGTATTATTTTATTTCTTTTTATGTGAGTAAAGCACTTTGTAACTTTGTTTTTGAATAGAGCTATACAAATAAAGTTTATTATTATTTTTATTGTTGTTGTTGTTGTTATCTACACTGTTTTGTGACTTTCAATTCATATGCAACTTTTAGATTATGGCTCAGTTTTTTGATGCGCATTACAATTAATCATAATTGACTGTTAATCATTATTATCAAATAATAATCGCGTGATAGCAACATTTGATTCACAAATCATTATTATTTGTTAAGATTGACATTGATGAATGTCGGTCCCTGGAGGACGTCCATTCGCCATACAAAGCATGCGTGCACTTAACGTGGTAGTAGAACGAATTGAAAACGCTGTTATCTTCTGCACGGCCGTCTATTCCACAAATGACACGGAAGTTATGGCTACGACCATGTAGGTTACTCTATTTATCTGACTCGATAGCCATTTCAAAGTCAGGGCCATAGACATGAAACGAATCGACCCAACATTGCTGCCATTAAATGTGTCAATGTTACATTTTTGTTTGCATTCTGGCCTCAGAAAAAATTTTAAGTTTTCATTCCTTGTTGAGGCTACTTCTCCGTAGGTCTGTTTTTGCACTGATGTTTCAGTTTGCGGTACTATATTTTAAAAAGAAACGAAAATATTTTTTCAATTTAGTTTTTTTAACTAAAGGCTATTTTTATAAGTTATTGTGTTGGTGTTACAAGTTCATAAGTTGTGTGATGTTATAGGCTACTATGTTGAAATAAATTAACAGTCTCCGTGCTGGTTGTTCCGACATATTAAGAATCATTACCGCTTTTGCCGTTAGCATTGTCGTTGACAGGCGGCTCGCTTTCGTGCGTGCTTGTAAAATGAATATTTTAAAGGCTAATTATTATGTTTTTTTTTTTATTTCTCTGTAATGTAGCACAGTGTTAACAATGTTACTTATAACATTCTTTCTCAGCCCTGGAACTCAAACCATTTTCTGATGCCTCAAAAATCGACTTTCCTAGTCGACTAGGAAAAGCTTTGGTCGGGGGCAGCCCTATATGACTGTAAATGGAGTAACGTGATTGGATTTATTGTTTTTCTGACATGACAAATGTAGACACAGATGACATCGATCAAACAAAATAGTTTTGCATGTGGGAGGATAACGTTTTGCAACCAGTTTATTGAATGCAATGTTTACTAACGCAACGAATAGTGAAGGATACAAGACTCGTGTTTCGGATTGAATTGGATGAATGCCACAGTAGGATACTCAAGAACGACTCATGTTATGGATTTAACGTGTTGAACGCCAGCGAGTAATGTTCAAAACTTGGATTTAACTTCTCAGAGGACGTTGTTTGCAATGGATTTTTATCAGGTTACAAGAAAAGGTAGGCTGTCTATTTAATTGTGAATTGTTACTGCTGAGCTTGTGTGTGTGTGATTAGGCTACTTAGGGGGTGAGTCGTGTGTCTATGCGAGCCCTAACCCACTGGCGCTGTTGCCTTGGCTGTCAGTGTCCGGCTGTCACAGGCTGGCACTGACTAGCCTGCATGACACGAAAAAAGCACGAATTGCGTATGATTTACGATTACTTATAGGCTAGCTGGCAAGCTATCTAGTTATTGTTTGTTTCCAATGCTTTGTTTGCATTCTGATCGCATATGGGAGGAGTTTGGTTTTGTCAAATAGTTAGCTAAGCTAGCTAACGCTAGCTGCACTAGCTAGCTAGCTAGCTAGCTAACACCTAATTTCAGTAGATTGCCTATCTATATTTCTTGTAGCCTAATCTTTCTTACCTTGATCTTGGTGTCTGCGTTTCAGAGCCATCTCCACCAACAGTTTCCCTCGAGAGTAATGGGTCATTCTTAAAAAGCTAGATGTAAAGTTAGTAACAACCACTGCAACACTAGATTTGCTTTACAGTTTATTCAAGCTGTGTGTCAGAAATGCTTCGATGACAGATATACATAGGCATAACACCGTAACTCCAGCGCGAAACAGTAACTTCACTGTGATGCGCAGCAAAACAAAGGCAGAGTACCTTAACTCAATTTGAGCGTTCCGGAGTGCAGCGAAACAAAGACAAAGAACCGTAACTGATGTTACGGGATTCTGCCTTGGCTTCTCTAGGGCTTTTGGAAGTTACAGCAAAGACAACCCACAATTTTTTCAAAAAACAACAAAATTGACTCAAGATATTTGTCCACACGATAAATCTTTAATGTTCCAAAAATGACAATAACTCATTTTCGACCAAAATTTTAGTTACGGCCTTTTGCCTTTGCACGGCAGTACAGTTTAGGCCAGGGGTCGGGAACCTTTTTGACTGGGAGAGCCATAAAAGCCAAATATTTCTAAATATATTTCATTGAGAGCCATATAGTATTTTTAACGTATAATAAATTAAATATGTCTTACTTTTAATGCGACTTCTGGTGCTGCATGGTTTTGCTGATGGCCTTGTAGTCTGGTTCATACGTGGTGAGGTTGAGCTTCATGCAGGCATTGAGGCTTCCATCAGTTAAACGTGAGCGTAGGTTGGTCTTAATGTTCCTCATATGCGAGAATGACTGCTCACATGCATATGTAGAGCCAAACATGGTCAATACGGCAATACTCACACGCTGAATTGTGTGGTATGTCACAGGAAGCTCGTTCCAAGTTTTAAGAATCAGCTGGTCTTCAGGTTGAAGATTTTTCATTTCTGTCCACTTGTGTTCCCTCGCCAGCTCTGCTCGCTGTCGCGCAAGACTTTCCAACTCTCGATTAAGTGACTTGAACTTACTCATCCACATGTCTGATGCCTTCAGGTCAGCAACTTCCAGCTCAAAGTCTCCGATAGAGACCCCGGGGATGCATGTCAGGTCGACTTTGTCCACTGCACACTCATGTGGATGAGTGATGAACTTGAAAAGACCAGTGCGCGCACGAAATTCTCCAAAACGTGCTTTGAATGACTGCAGGAGATTGGACGTAAAGCCAGCTAGCTGCTGGAGATCCAGATGTTGAGTGGAGTCACTTGCTAAGCATGCATCTCTAAATTGTTGCAGTCTTTCAAAGTGCAGAAGACGACCTGTTTCAATGTCCCTGAGAAAGACTTCCAGCTTGCTTTCAAATGAAAACACTGCTTGTTGAAGGGATGAGATTGCATTTCCAATACCTTGCATTTTCACATTGAGCTGGTTCAGATGGCCAGTTATGTCCACGAGATAGTGAAACTGCAGGAGCCAGTCAGTGTTGTCTAGTTCAGGATGCTTGACGCCTTTCATTTCAAGAAAAGTCCGGATTTCACTCAGGCAAGCTGCAAAACGGCTGAGCACCTTCCCCCTTGACAACCAACGCACGTTGCTGTGTAAAAGCAGACCGGGATAATGATTCCCAACTTCTTCTAACAGAGCTTTAAACTGGCGATCATTTAAAGCTCGAGCAACAATAAAGTTGACCACTCGAATGACCAGCGACATCACCTCACCAAGCTCCTGGCCACACGTCTGAGCGCAAAGCGCCTCCTGGTGCAGGATGCAATGAAAACTTAGGATGGCTCTCTTTTCATGTTCACGGAGAAGCGCTACAAATCCCTTGTTCTTCCCCAACATACAGGGTGCACCATCAGTACAGACAGAAATAAGTTTATCCATCGGTAGTTTTTTTTCTTTAGCAAACTCCATGAAAGACGTGAATAAATCCTCTCCTCTTGTTGTCCCTTTCATTGGCAAAACAGCCAAGCTTTCCTCACGCAGTGTGTCACCTGCAGCATACCTGGCAATTATACTGAACTGAGATAGATGGCTAACGTCTGTTGACTCATCTAACGCGAGAGAAAAGTATCCCGGCGTTTATGTCCTTAATTTGTGTTTCCTCGACTTGATTTGCCATCATGATGCTACGATCGTGAACAGTTCTTGCTGACAGAGGCATGTCTTTTATTCGTTTGATTATCTTGTCTTTATTTGGGAAGTCATCAAACAGTTCATTGGCCACATCAAGCATGAATGTTTTGGCATACTCGCCATCTGTGAATGGCTTTCCATTCCTTACTATTGCCAAAGCACCTGCAAAGCTAGCGGAATTCCCGTCACCTTGCTTGGTCCACACACGTAGCTGCTGCTGACTCGTCTGCACTCTCCGCTGTAGCTCTTCGCATGCCTTTTTCCTGCTGTCCCCCGCTGGATATTTCGATGCAAATGAAGCATGGTGCGTATCGAAGTTCCGCTTTATATTTGACCGTTTCATCGATGCAATTTTATCATTGCATATTAGACATACCGCAGATCCTGCTCTCTCCACAAATGCAAATTCCTCTGTCCACACAGCCTGGAATGCACGGTAATCATCGTCTTTTTTTCTTTTCGCCATCTTTTCCGTTACAAGGGTTGAAGCGGATAAACTAGTTGGCTATCTGATCAAATGGATTTCTTCACCTTTACAATGACCCGTGACATGCTCGCGAGCCATTGGTTCCCGACCCGACCCACGGGTCACGGGTCACGGGACCTGTGACCCGTGAAATTTATCTTCAAAACTAATTTCTGTTTACTTTAAAATGACACAGTATTATTAAGCAATATCACAAGTATTTTAAAATCAGTTCCAAACTGATTTTATTTTAATTTTTTTTTTTTTTATTATTATTTTTTTTTTCAACTCAAAATTGTCTGGGAGCCATATGCCGTCACCGGAAGAGCCATATATGGCTCGCGAGCCATAGGTTCCCGACCGCTGGTTTAGGCCAAAAGTTTACATAGGCTACACCTAGGCATCCTAAAGACGTTCAAATTCAATTTTTCACAACTCCACACATTTCATGTTACCATACATTTCCTGTGTTAAGATAGATAGAGATATACTTTATTGAACCCCATGGGGTAATTTGTCCTCTGCATTTGACCCATCCTAGTTACTTAGAAGCAGTGGGCAGCTGCCTCTCTTGTGCTGCGCCCGGGGACCAACTCCAGTTCTGAGGCAAGTGCCGTGGTCAAGGGCACCCGCAGGAGCGCACCTAGTCAATTAGGGTGCCTACTTTATTTCCATAAGAGATTGTTTCAAAATAATAGCTAAGAGACAGATTTATTTCAGCTTTTATGTACTATATCACATTTTCAGTGGGTCAAAAGTTTACATACACTTTGTTAGTATTTGGTAGCATTGCCTTTTAATTGCTTAACTTGAATCAAACTCTTGGGTTAGCCTTCCACAAGCTTCTCACAATACTTTGCCACAACTTTTGCCTATTCCTCCTGACAGAACTGGTGTAACTCCGTCAGGTTTCTGGGCCTCCTTGCTCGGACACGCTTTTTCAGTTCAATCCAGAAATTTTCTATGGGATTCAGTCAGGGGTTTATGATAGCCACTCCAATACTTTCACGTTGTTGTCTTTAAGCCATTTTGTTACAATTTTGGAGGTATGCTTAGTATCGTTGTCCTACTGGAATACCCAGTTGCGACCAAGTTTTGACGTTCTAGCTGATGTCTTGAGATTTTGCTTCAGTACTTCTAGATAACCCTCCTTCCTCATAACGCCATCTATTTTCTGAAGTGTACCAGTTCCTTTTCCAGCAAAACACCTGGATCAAAAGGCTTACCCTTTTTCCTCCATACATAGCACTGATAATTATGGCCAAACGGTTCAATTTGTGTTTCATCTAAGCAGAGAATACTCCTCAAAAAGGCTAGATCTTCATTCTGGTGATCACCTGAAAACCTCTGTTTTTTTGATTCCGGTCATGGAGTAGGGGCTTCTTCTTTGTGTGACAGCCCTTCAGGCCATGGCAATGTAGGATTCTCTTAATAGTGGATGTAGATACTTTGGTACCTGATGCCTCCAACTCCTTCACCAGTTCCTTTGTTGTTGTCTTGGGGTTCAGTTGAACCTGTCAGACCAAAGTTTGTTCAGCCCTGGGAGTTAATTTGTGCCTCCTTCCTGAACAATGCAGTGTCTGTGTGGTCGCAAGATTTTAATATTTGCATATAATTGTTTGTACAGATGCTCATGGTACCTTCAGTTGTTTGGAAATTGCTACTAAGCAGGAACCAGACTTGTGGAGGTCCACTATTTTTTTCTGAGGTCTTGGCTGAGTTGCTTGGATTTTCCCATGGTATCAAGGGCAAAAATGCAGTGGCTCAAAAGGTAGGTCCTTAAACACAGCCACAGTTGCCAATTAAATCCCAATTAACTCCTAATTATGGCAATTAGCCAATCAGAAGCTCCTAAAAAGTCATTACATCAATTTCTGGAATCTTCCAGACTGTTTAAAGAGACAGTCAACTTGGTTTATGTAAACTTTTGACCCACTGGAATCCTGATATAGTGAATTAAAGCTGAAATGAATCTGTCTCTATTCGATTGTTTTAAAATTACCTCTGATGTGAACAAACTAGGTGCCCTAATTGACTTTCCAAAAGAAATGTATGGTAACATGAAATGTGCGGAGTTGTGAAAAACAGAATTTCAATATTTTAGCCAAGGTATATACAAACTTTTGTCCTCAACTGGATGTTCTGTTTTATATCACAAATAATTATCCATATTATTTTCTTACACAGCATATCTGTGAACACCTTAAATCAACTGCACCTCAAGTTGAAGTGGTGTGTGCCTTATGTCCCACTTGACTAACCTGACCAGACTGCAGTTTCATGATGCTGGGGCAATTCCCACAAAATCCAGTTCTCAAAACTGCATTTTACAAAACCACAATAATCAAACTATCATATCTCCAGAAATATTTACTCAATCTCATCAAAGCATATCTCGTTGTGTAGCTCTGAAAATGAAGACAACCGCGGTTCTCCTCCAAAATGTGGTGTCACCACCCTATTTCTTTTCACACTTTAGCCCACGGCTAAGCTCGCAGAGAGTTGAATTGGAAGAGCCTGTGGCTTTGGCATGCGGTCCATGGGGGCCTGTCCATCCACTTGGGGTCTCTTGAAAGTGATGCAAGTGCCAATTATGGGGCTACCAGCCACAGTCGGCACTGGCACAGTCCTGATTTGATCCGAGACCATGAGGGAAACAGAAAAAAAATTAAATGTTAAAGTTGGAATTGTACCATCTGTGTAAACCTTTTTTTCTGAATAAAAATAATATCCATGACAATACAGTAATCTGTGTATTACAACAGATTTGCTTATTTCATCAGGGTTAAATTTGGACAGCCTTAAAATACTCAAAACAAAATTGCAATACATTTGGCCACGACTGTAAATGTATTCCAATGCATTTAGAATCAATTCTGTTTAAACTGAAATACAATGCAAACAGTTAATTTTCCATATGGTGTCATACCATTCATCTTGCTATACGTACATATTCTTGCATCATAGTTTCTTACTGTTGTCACCTCATACCTGTCCTTTTTGATAATGTCTTGGTATTTAAGTGGATTGTTTCCTCACCAGCTGTAAAACAGACAGCAGTTTACCACAGACCCAAGACCACCATTTACAGACTACCTCCAGTTTATGCACTTTGTTTTCAGAAAGCGCATTCATATTAATCAAATGTAATTATTTTTTTCTCTGAAAGAGTCCCTACTGAATGTCAGTTTATCATCAATAAACACAGTATTATTAGCTGTGACTGGCCATGATTGTGTATAGAGTACTGTACTGTACTGTAGAGTCAGTGGAAATTTTCATTCCTTTTAGAGCCTCAAAGAAATCTTTTTCGATTAAAGCCATTACACATATCTTCTGATAAATGCATCACTAATTTGCTAAACACTGCCTCCCTACCACAGAAGGCCATTACCAGCATTGATCTTTGCCATGCAGAAAACATACTCACACAGACGTGTTCTGTTTGTTTTTCAGAATTGAATGTTCAGAAGATAAGATAAATCACTACATCCCAATGACTTCTATGTCATGTCATTTTGCTCTGCAGCAGAAGAACAAGGCTTGTCTGTGTGCTTCTTTCAGAAAACTCTCAGGCCATCCAAAGGGAAGACATTTTATGAATGTGCATTGCTGGAATTGGACCCAGAGGCTGGGAGTATGGGGACTGCAGGGGGTTGAGAAGTGTTCTGGGTGAGCCGTGAAACAATCACTCCCCTCCCCCACTCTGTCCTTGAGCCTCTGTGCTCCTGACTGGACATACTCCAGAGTACATACACACTCAGACCCACACTCTGAGGCCCTGGGCCCCCTCACCTGAAGGTAATCATTCTTTAAATATTGATTGGCTGCATTGGGTTTTGTTAGGCACCAGTGCTACAGATAGCTGAATACCCAAGAGAATATTCATTAACACTCTAAATGTGAATGCATTTCTAAAATAGCAATTCTGTTTCAATAGACTGATTTATTGGTTAGCAATCTTAAACTGCATCCATTTCATCTATATTCCAAAAAAAATGCAAGCGTGTGGGATGTGGTGAAGGTACTGCTTCTCCCGTCTCATGGAAAGCACAGTGGTGGGCATCAACAAAGAAATGATTTTTGAGAATTAGGAGAAGCCCCTGGTGGCTCATCGTTGACCATGTCAGGTCTGTTGGGGGCAGAACCAAGGTAGAGATCACTAAAGGTGTGTTACTCTCAGCTCTAGGAGCCAGGCAGCAGCACCATGGGTACCTGGATGAACAGAAGAGAATGATTGAGAGGCAAGTCATTGACCTGAAGAGAAAGACCCTCACAGGTGAGCTGGATGACTTTAAAAATAAAGGCAAGAATGAGGCTGATATTAGCGCACTTACAAGCAATCTGACCTTCATCACCAAATCCAACAGTTTCTGCTGAACTGCAAAAGAAAGGCAGGTATCTCTGACGGAAATTAAATGCTAAAAAATAGATTATAAATTACCCTTCAGTTAAGGTCCCATGGACAGTCAGACACCAGAAGAAACCACTTTCATTGCAACTTGGTCAGGTTCTCACAAGCTTTTGTCTCACACTAACCTCTCAAGGGAACAGAAGTGTGTGTGTGTGTGTAAGTTTGTGTACGTGTGTCTGTGTGTGAGTGTCTGTGTGAAAAGGAAAGAATAATGTGTGAGGGAGTGTTCACTTGGACAGTCAGACACAAAAAGTAAGCATTTGTTTTGCAAATGTTATTTTATTCATCTATTATTAATTTGTCTTATAAACCTGTTGAAATCTGGACTGTTTAAATGTTAACTTGTTTATGTTGGTTTACGTTCAGTAATTTAACTCAATGTTAAATGTGCACACTAGGTGGAAGCTGACTACTAAAGCTCTTACTTGACTTACATGACTGCTAAGAGCATTTTAGTCTCAAGGACATTATTCATGAATAAGTATGCAAATCTGCTGTAAAATGCCAAAATTCACATCAAGCATGTCCGCACATAGCACTCTTGTGCTTAATTGTTGTACAACTCTTCATTAAAGAATTTGTTTAATTTTCTGGGCCCTGAAATAAGATATATTATTGTATTGTTATACCATTGTTCAGATAAAAACAAAATAATTTAAGACAAAATCATTTTTATATTCTGAAAAAGGAATTTATTGGCAGCACTGCATTTTGCTTTAGCTTTTGGTAGTCCATTGAATGTCATTATGACTTCCACTACTATTGTTTTTTGATGATGAGTTCTTTGGTGGCTAAAGAGTTCAATCTGAGAACCATATATTTTATTGCAGGAGGGACTTGTGTTATTATGGCTGACCACCATGGTTGTGTATCTCCTGATTTGCTTTTGGTGTACTCTGTTCATACCCCATATTCCAAGTTAAGACCATTTGGGTCTGCTCCTATAATTCTTGTTGAGGCAGGACAACACAGTATGGATCTGATACCAATTCCTTCATACAGAATCTCCCATATCCATCATCTTTGCTTTCTCGTCTCTTCAGCTCACATCACACGTTTTTAATTGGGTTTAGGTCAGGAGACTGGGATGGCTATTGAAAAAGATTGATTGATTATTATCCTTTTGGAAATTAATCACCTACCATACAGCAATCATCAGCTACCTACCACATAACCAACAACAACAACAACAACAACTAAAACAACATCACCCAGAGGAAAAATCTTTTGCTCAGGATAATCTTTTCTTTAACTCTTAAGACGAATGGATATTGAATTGAGATGCGGTTGTTTCTCATGAGGTCACTATGGGAAAACTGAGACATGTTTGAGAAGAATCATGAGATCCTAGGAGTCATATCTGAGTTTTCTTTGAGCTCTTTCTCTGATCTTATGGTCCCATGTTCAGGAGACTTAAATTAGACTTATTTAAGATCATTTAGAGATCTCTTGTTTTGATCAGCGTAAGACATAAATGAGATTGTATGTGGTTGTTTCTCCTGAGTTGAATTTGAGAAGTAGGAGAAAAAGCCTTTGGTCTCACCTAAGTATTACAAATAGCTCATTTGTGTCTAGGAGAAATGAAAGAAACAACTATGAGAGCTCTTCTTGGATTTTACTTTCCTATGGGCAGCAACAAACAACAACAAAGAAAAGACAAAAAAAAAGAGCTCCAGCATTTAGCTCTTTATGTAGCCATTGCCTGATATTTGAAGGTCAACAACCTTTCCTCATTTGATTTGTGTGTTCTCTGACCTTCACTATGCTGATGAATGACTAAGGAAGTTTGGCATGTGTCATCTCATTTATACCACAGTGAAACAGAAATTCATGGATGAACACATAAGAGTGCCTAGGTACACAGAAAAATATTAAAATTACTATATACTTCTATTATATTTGTTCATACGCATTTATAGGGTTGTCTATAATAGTGACACATTTTAAGAAAAATATTTAATTCTATATATTTTATTATAAATATTTATTCAGTTTCATATTATTTTGTAAGATGTTATTATTGTTTAGACCTAGCTAACATTTTTTCTGAAGTAAGTCAGGAGAGGAGAATGACCGCGTTGATTCTCTGTCTCTATCTACTGAACACAGATAAGATTTATTCTTCGATATGTAAGTGTTACTGCTCAAAATATTTTGGTTATGTATGTTATTTTTGAAATTGAGTGTCTTTAAATAGGTTAGTGGGATTTTATAACAAAGATATTTCACACTGTAAAGTAAGCGTTCATTGGTAACTTCAGCAGGGTTTCACGCACCGGATGTGATGTGAGCTGGAACATTGCCAAAACGTGGTGGCTGGTTAAATATTGTTTTAATGTCGTCCCATCCCCATACAAGAAAACATTACATACTGTACAGAAAAACATATGAGAGTTAATAATTACATATTTAGGTATTGTACCACATTGTATGATAATGTTTTTGCATTATTTTGAAATGTGATTATCAATGTTTCATCTCAATCTTCATAAGGAGCACATTTATATGCTTTATAATGGACAAAAAGCATTTTATTCATTTTTGGAGATAGTTTGGATATGTTTCTGGACCCCTAGATGTTTTAGACCACTGTACTGATGGAAAGCTTGTAATTCCCGCTTGAAAATGATGCAAAAGTCTTTAGCAGTTCTGCATATTCACCCTTAGATTTTACGCATGTGTGGTTCATGGAGTTTTCGATCCAGGACAGGTATAGTTTAACCAGTCTTATATATGGGATCTCTCAGTATTTCATTGCAAACAAAAAAAGAGCAAATTCATTTTTTTTTTTTGCCTAGACCATTGCATTTGTGGCACTTTATTTCTTCCTATATTTTTTTATTTATTTAACCTTTATTTACCCGGGGTAGGTTCGCTGAGCACGGATGCTCTTTTGTAGCAACGCCCTGCTTCACACTCATACACATTCACACCTGGGAGCTTCCCAGTACAACCACAATCCTCTATTGTTGGCCACTGAGCAGCTCCACCGGAGGGAGAGAACATTTTTTAGCCAATTAAATCAGGGGATGATTAGGTGGCAAGTTTTTGCGAGAGCCAGATCTGGGATTTTAGCCAGGACATCGGGGAACCCCCTACTCTTTGCAAATAGCGTCATGGGATCTGACCACAGTGAGTCAGGACCTCAGTTTAACATCTCATCCAAAAGACGCCATCTCCTACAGCACAGTGTCCCCGTCACTGCACTGGGGCATTGAGGTTTATTTGACCAGAGGGAAGATTGCCCCCTGCTGGCCCACCAACACCACTTCTAGTAGCAACTCAGTATTCCCTGGTGGTCTCCCATCCAAGTACTAATCAAGCCCACACTTGCTTAGCTTCAGCCAGTCGGCAGGAGCAGAGCGCGTGGTGGTATGGCTGCTGGCTTATTAAGAATATAAACTAACCTGTTAGTATTGTAAATGGTACAAATGTATTGCTTCATTTTTCAAGCCTCTGTGATGCTCACATCTGGAGTTATAAAGCTATAAATAGGGTACCCCCTAAATGGGCAAGGATTCAAGGATTGGCCAGATTTGGCAGGTGGGGTTTAACGGAATGATATTTGCTATATTGGGTTGACTGCGCTCCCGCAGCATGCCTTTCAAAATAAAAGTACATGGTGAAAAAAATTTTTGGTAGAATTATCGGGGGACAAGTTTAACTGTTTCCAATATTGAGGGGTACTGCCTACTTCATACGCCCCTGCATTTAACATCTCACCGTGATCTTTACTGTGAATGAAAATACTGTGCTGGCCCAGGTGCCTATTACCATGGGCATTAGATTGTTGGATTTTATTTTGCAGGAGCATCCATGAGTGCTGGACCTGCTAATGTTTCACAGAGAGCAGTGGCTAAGGTGATGTTTCCATGGAAATCTGAGGGGAAGGAATTATCCGCTAGGTACAACTGCGGTCGAAAGTACATACTCTTTAACTAGATGTCCATACATTGATTCAAGCTACAAAGTAAAACATCACTTGACTGAAAGTATCATTTTAGGGCATGCACAGGCAGTTTTATCAAGCGCAGTCCACAGATAACTTCACAGAGAGGGATATTATGGTTGGGGTTTCCTATATGTTAATATTATATGCAGTAACCTGTATTGAAAACAAAGTTACTTCATCCAGTCTCCTTTGAATGTAAATCTGTGCATGACCACTATAGCAATGAATGGCTCTCTTGTTGCCCTACAGTGTGATATATATGACTCTGTTTTGGCTATGTTTTCATATAGTCTGTTGAATATACTTTTGAAAAATATTCAGTCAGGGTGAGAAGCCATGGACATAATTTCTATATGCGGGCAAAGGATATCTGTTTGTTTGACATGAATATAGGCATCTGCTAACTTGAAACTGAATATTGGTAAGATGGCTCATTCGGTTAATCTGGACCTTATCAGTGCTGACTGGCCGGTAACCCCACAGGGCATCATGCAATTGCATCGCCCATGGTACGGGAGGTATGGGCGGTTCAGTGCATTTCATCACTATACCAAAGTTACATATGAAAGATCTTTCTTATCTAAATTCTATGCAAGCTTTGTTGTGGGCTGCAAGGTGAAAAGAAGCAAGCTGGCACCACCGCATGTTTTGAAGGAATCTTGAAATTTATATTAACCTTGTAATCTACTTGCAGACGGCTTCCAGATGTAGTTTTTATCCTACGGAAATCATTGCTTCCTGCTGGATGGTGATTGGTTTGATAACAATGAAACAACAATAACAATTTGAAATTGATATAGACTTCAGTCCAAATATTATCAATTATAATTTATTTCTGCCAACCAGAATGCCTGGAAGACTTAAAATGTATCAGATTTTTATCATTTTTGCCAGCTAAAAATGGGATATTACTAGCTTATGCAAAATGAAAAACGCAACATTTCTCACTTATTAATCTTTTTTTGGAGAATGATAATGTGGTGATTTATTTGCTTTGCAAGTTGCCTAAACATGGTTTTCACAGAATCAAGATGGGCCTACTTAAACCACAGGAAGCCTCATCTATTTTTCTTTGACATATTGCAACAAATTCTGACAGGCTCCCTGTTTGAGATTTTGTATTAACAGAAAATGATTTCAGTGCTACAAATAATCAAACCTAACACAACAGTTATTTATTTATATGTAATTCAGCAGCAAAACTGTCATGTTTGCTCATAAATCATAAATTTTACAAAATATATTAACATACAGAACAGTGCGCGGTGACAATTTTTGTTGCTCTGGCTCTGAAGGAATTACAGCCATTTTTATACAGTCCACAAATTTGTGAGGAGCAAAAGTAATTGGATAAATTAACATGATCTGAAAAGTGTCCTATTTAGTACTTGGTTGGTTACAAATCCTTTGCTGGCCAAAACACAGCTGAGCAGCCAATTATCCAATTACCTTTGCCCCCCAAAAATGGGAGGGGGGGGGGATTTTTTAAATTTTAGTTAGGACAAAAACCTTCCTAAATTAGTGCTCTGATTACCTACAGACTAGATAGTATCTAACACTGTATCAAGCCTAGTCTTGAAAATCCCTAGACTTTCTGCCTCTGCTACACGACCTGGTAGGCTATTCCACACATTGACTACACTGCGTGAAAAAATTATTCCTAATGTCTGTATGGAATCTACCTTTTGTTAATTTCCATTTATGTCCCCTTGTTCAATCTGAAGAATCTCTTGTAGTTCACTTTGATCCCCTTTATGAATTTAAAAGCCTCAATCAAATCACCCTTGAGTCTCCTTTTACTAAGAATGAAGAGTTTAAGCATCTTAAGTATTTTCTAATAGCTTTCATCTTTCATATCAGGAATCAATTTTGTTGCTCTTCTTTGAACTTTTTCCAGAGCCTCTATATCTTTCTTGTAGTACGGTCCCCAGAACTGCACACAACACTCTAAGTGTAGTCTAACAAATGTATTGCATGAGATAAGTATAACTTCTTTGGATTTATACAATTTATACTTTTGGCTATGTACCCCAGCATCCTGTTGGCCTTTTTTACTGCTATAGCACAGTGCCTAAAAACAGAAAGGCTTTGATCAACCATTACTCCCTAGTCTATTTCAAACTGTGCTCATTCCAATTTTGTTCCTCCCATAAAATAATCCTCCAATTATTTTTATTTTCCTCATGCAGAACTTTACACTTGGCTAGATTCAAATTCAGTTGCCAGGTTTTTTCCCACTTCTGGATTTTATTTGAAACTGATTACTTTAGTAGCTTACAAACTAAATTTGCAAATTTGACTAATGTATGTCTATGACTATGTCCCAGTCAAGGACATTGATATAAATGAGGAAGAGCAGAGGTCCCAGCACCGATCCTTGTAGGACTCCACTTGTAACAGCTCCCTCAACTTCTGTACCTTCTGACCTTGTGTAAGCAGACAGAATTCACAAACTTCATATGTCTACACAATAAAGCTTAAAACTTAGGGGATTTAGCATTTTTTCCTTCTTGCTTTCTTTTTCCTGCTGATTAAATCATCACAAATGCTTCAAGCCCACAAACAATATGTCTCCCCATTGGACATTTAGCTATATCAGCCAATAAAAACATTGGATACACACATTTCTTAAAGTGACACCGCCAAATTGACCGCTGTGGTGTTTTTACTGTTTAAATACTTTTTTTTTTTTTTTTTTTTTTTTTTTTTACCACGCTACTGTAGCTGTAGCTACCTGCAAATGCCATGTTTCTAAATTAATGTTAGCTAGCCCTATCCGCTACTGACACGCAAACAATTAGTAGGCCTGTCATGTCTGCAATACCCCATTAAAAACACTTCTTTTAATAACACTTCATTTATTTATCATTCATGGTAAAGGAAAAATGACTGAATTCATGCCAATATGTTTCTTAGCTACAATATGTGTGTGTTTGCATGTATGTATGGGCATGCACATACATTTATATGCATTACTGCTATCAGTTACTCATAACAAACACAGTACAAAAATGATATCTGAAGAAAAATACATTTTCAGTGTACAAAAAATGGCAGGTTACTATGCATACAAAGCACTGTCTATAAGTCATTAAAATGAGTCACAAAAATCTAGGCCTGCCATTAAAAGTACTGGTATAAAAATTAGGCCAAGTTACAAGAAATAATACTGATACTTATCTCACACAAATGAATCAAACCATATTCCAAAGCAATGCTGCAACCCACCTGAACACAATGTTCATGTCATTCAAACTTTATATGTCACATCAAATTATCTCATAACAAAAACTGCCTCATGGATGAAGACATCATTTGAATTGATGTTTGAAACAGCTTATGAACTTTTATACTCCAGAAAGAATATGTTTATACTTTCTTGTCAATTTCACAAAATACACTAGCTCTTGTACATTTGCAAAATTTGCTATTGTAAAATACTGTAGATACTGTACATACACATATACAGTACATACCAGACCTGGGTCAAATACATAATTATATTATTATTTTAATTACTTTTAAATACTTATTTTGAAATTATTTGAAATTCGACATTTACAAATACTGAGTATTTAAATGAAAAAATGTATTTGAAAATACATTTAAGGAACATTTGCAATTACTTTCAAATGTGTCTTAAAAAACATTTAAAATAAAGAATTTTCAAATACAAAGTGTTTGATTTAATGGAATTATTTGGAAAATACTTTCACAACATAAGGCCAGTGGTGCAACATGTACAATTTCACCAAGCTGTTGAAAGACTTGAAAAGCACTAGATATGTGAGAACCTATCAGCTCTGAAAGTTGAGCTTTTTGTCTAATTGGAGGACAGTATTTTGATGAGAACACATCAATTTACTGCTGACAGCCCAGACCAATTGTACCGATTTTCATTTCAGTGTCTAACCTTACACAATGTAAAAGAGATGGAACTGTAAATATGGCTGTTGAACACTCTGACAGCAGAAAAACTGAGTAAATACAGTAAAAGGCCACTTACTTTAAAAATATTGCATGGGTACAAATAAATTTGAAAGTAGATTATCAAGAAGTCTGAGTTTGCCATCCCTCCCATGCAAAGACATGTACGGGCGTTTAGGCTACTGTCTGTTAGAGGCAGCACATGGGTTGTTTAAAATTTCCAGTGTTAGCTACCCTTACCCATAATCCAATTTCAACTCCTAGCCCCTAGTAGTTCCCCTGGAGTGCCCTCAGTATTATAACTCGCTGACATCACATTGAGGGCCACTCACAAAGATTGAACTCTGGGATACCCCCTTCAGAATTCAGCCTATGTGGCTGGCTCAGTAATTTCTGTTGTCTATCACATAAATATTACAAAATATTTTTAAAGTGTATTTGTATTTTGGAATATTTTTAAAAGGCTCTAAATATTATTTGAAAAAAGTATTTGGTTTCTCAGGAAAGTATTTATTTAAAGAAATGTATTTTTAAATACTATTTGGGAAAGTATTTGGTTTTCCATAAAAATAATTTAAATAAATCAAATACAAAATATTCCATGTGTAAATGCATTTGAAATACTTCAAATATGTATTTAACTACATTTTGAAATACAAATAGAAATATGTATTTGTATTTGACCCAGATCTGGTACATACATACATATATATATATACATAGAATATTTATTAGGGGTCCAAGCAGCGAAGCTGGTGGAACCCTATTGTATCTGTTCGGATTATTATTATTATTATTATTATTAGGGGTCCAAGCAGCGAAGCTGGTGGAACCCTATTGTATTTGTTAGGATTATTATTATTCTTATTTTTCTCCGCTAAAAATGTCTGAGGCTCAGCAACCATAAGTTGTAGACCAACCAAATTTAGTAGGTGGGTTCCTATGCCCCATTTTCGCTACTCTTCCTGTGACGGACCGAACGTATGCCGCCTCTACTGTTGCGCTCAGGGAGCATTTCAGCTCAGGAAAGAGCCGACGTATGCACCGGTTTGAGTTTCGTCAGAGAGCTCAGAAGCCCGGTGAGTCCATTGCTCAGTTTGTGTCGGCGCTACGTGAGCTAGCTAAGCATTGTGACTTTGGGTGGTTGGAAGATGGTCTGATAGTTGATCAGCTCATAGAGAAAACAGCATGTCCTCAGCTGAGAGAAAGACTTTTATTACAACCGGACTCCATGACGTTAGCAGATGATGTAGTGATTGGGAAACAGCTAGAAACAGCGCGAATGGAGGCACGGAAGTTCTCGCGCGCAGTCCATGAGCCTGTGACGTCATCAACACCGCCCATCCACCATGTGGCCCAGGAGGAAGCAGTGGCTGTTTACATGGACAATGAGAGCTTGGATGTACACAAAGTGGCTAATGAAGTGTCAAGGGAGAGGGGGCCCAGGCGTTGTGGTAACTGTGGCTCTCTTAAGCATGGACCTAGAGACCAATCATGTCCTGCGCTGGGCAAGCGCTGCCGTCACTGTCATAAACTGAATCATTTTGCACGCTGGTGCCGCTCCCCGCCTGCACAGACACCCTCTGCTGCTGTTCCTATAAACATTGTGCAGAACCAGCGGGCCACATTCAGGCATTGCACATGCCGTGTGGGCGGAGCCTCCATACCGCTCCTCATTGATACCGGGGCTAAAGTGTCTCTCCTGAATGAAGCCACGTATGGACGCTATTTCAGTCACGTGTCCCTTGATGTAGCTGCTAACTCCTTGTCAGGCTACGGCAATGCCCCTATCTCCACTTTGGGTGTGGCCTGTCTCCCGGTGGAGTATAACTGCCAACGTGCTCCTGATGCTAAATTCTACATCGCACGTACGGGAGCTAACATAATGGGCCTAGACCTCTTCCACGCACTGAACTTTTCTCTGACTGATGCTGGGGGCCTGCGTGTCCTACAGGTCACAACCTCCTGGCCTGACCGCCACCCGAAGTTGTTTGAGGGCCTGGGGTGCATGTCCGGGTTCGTACACCAACCTACGCTGGACTCATCTGTACGGCCAGTTATTCAGCCATTACGGCGCATTCCCCTGGCCCTCCGTGACGCGGTGGGGGAGGAGCTTCGTCGCCTCGCGAAGGCCAATGTCATTGAACCAGTCAACGCCTCACCCTGGGTGTCCAACCTGGTGGTAGCCAGGAAGAGGGGGGGGTGGACTCCGTCTCTGCGTCGACCTGACGGATGTCAACAAAGCCATTATCCCTGAGAAGTACCCCCTCCCCACCGCAGAGGAGCTCACCAGCCATTTTCATGGCTCTACTGTCTTTAGCAAGATGGACTTACGGCATGGCTATCTGCAGGTTCCCCTGGCGCCGACCAGCAGAGAGCTCACAGACTTCTTCACGCATGTGGGGGTGTTCAGATATAAGCGCATGGCGTTTGGATTGTCCTCGGCCCCGAGCTGTTTTCAGAAAATAATGTCACTCATCCTGGCTGGCATTCCGGGGGTCTCCATCTACCTGGACGATGTGGTGGTCTTCCAGCGCTTCAGACAGCACAACGTCACCCTGAACGCGGAGAAGTGTGTGTTTGGGGCCGAGGAGGTCGAGTTCCTGGGCTTCAGGCTCTCCAGGGCGGGCATCACTCCGATCATGTCTCATACTGAGGCCATTCTGTCCCTTCCAGACCCACGGTCACCGTCCCAGCTGTCCTCGTTCCTGGGGATGGCTACCTACTATCTCCGTTTCCTGCCACACTACTCCGACGCAACAGCCCCTCTGCGCCAGCTGCTTCGTAAGGATGCTGTTTGGGACTGGACCCCGGCCTGCCAGGAGGCCGTGCGCGTCATTAAACGGCAGCTCACATCCCCACCCACTCTGGCCCATTTCAGCCTCACCGCCCCCACCCTGGTCACCTGTGATGCTTCTGGGGTGGCACTTGGGGCTGTATTTTCCCAGGTCCACGAGGGCGTGGAGCGTCCAGTGGCTTTCGCCTCGCGGGCGCTCACTCCGGCTGAGCAAAAGTACTCAGTGGGGGAGAGGGAGGCCCTCGCTTGTCTGTGGGCCTGTGAATGCTGGCACGTTTACCTCTATGGCAGGGCCTTCACCGTCCGAACGGACCATCAGGCTCTGACGACACTGCTGGCGACCCAGGGTTCAGGGCACAGGCCACTGAGACTGCTGAGGTGGGCTGATAGACTGAACCAGTACAGTTTCAAACTCGAGTTTGTGCCTGGGCGCACGAATATGGTGGCAGACCTGTTATCAAGGGCAGTCTCCACCACAGCGGGGTTGGAGGGTGAAACACCAGACTCAGAGGGGGATGAGGACTGGGTCCAAACACTCTACGGGCCCCTCAGCGCAGTAGTCACACTGGCCAAACTGCAGCAGGCTTCGGCCGAGGACGAGACTTTCTCCACCCTCCGCACCTACATTCAGGACGGCTGGCCCGCTAAAGTGGACGCCAGCCTACTCCCCTACCACAGAGTCCATGACGAGCTCTCAAGCGGGGGGGAGGGGTGCCTCGCACGCGGCCATCGCGTGGTTATACCAGAGACACTGAGGACCAGAGTCCTACACATGGCACATGAAGGCCACCTGGGAGTGGTCAAGGTGAAGCAGCGCTGCCGAGACACAGTGTGGTGGCCTTGCATCGACTACGATGTAGAGGAGCTGGTTAAAAACTGCACCTACTGCCTTTTGAGCGGGAAAACGGGCCAGCCAGCCACAGCACCCCTCACCCCACTCCAATGGCCGTCCGTGCCATGGGAGCATATTCAGATTGACCTCTGCGGCGAGCTTCACGGGGCACCTGCACACGCCCGCTACCTACTGGTAGTGCACGACGTCCACTCGAAATGGCCGGAAGCCTTTGAGCTGGGCTCCATTACCACACACGCCATCATCACCTGCCTGGACAAGCTTTTCGGGCGCTCGGGGCAGCCTAGCACCATCACGTCGGACAATGGGCCCCAATTCATATCGTCTGAGTTCTCAGAGTTCTTGTCACGGCGGTCCATCAAGCACATCAGGACAGCAGTGTACCACCCAAAGAGTAATGGGGGGGTAGAAACACTGAATAAAACCCTTAAAAATACGGGCCTGTTTGGAGGAGGGGAAAACCTTCAGTGCTGCACTCAATCAAACCCTCTTGACAATCCGGGCATCCAAGCACTCCACCACTGTGGTGTCACCGACCCTGCTCATGATAGGGCGGGAACTAAAATAACCACTGGACTGCCTGAGAGCCAAGCCAGCCCCTGCACGTGTGAGCCCAGGGCTCCAAAAAGCCAAAGTACAGGTCCGCAGCTCACAGGCACAGATGAAACAGAGGTTTGACACCTCGCGCAGGGTACGGGACCCCTCCCTGTCCGCAGGGGACTGGGTCCGGATCAAACATGCACACCGCAAGAACAAGCTGCAGTCATACTGGTCAGTGCCTCGACAGGTGACTCGGCAGCTAGGACCGGCCACCTACAGACTGGACGATGGGACTCGGTGGCACTCGAACCGCCTGCACAGGGTTCGGGCCCCAACAGGCCCTGCATCATCCCTGTTCCCCGCTGCTTCTCTCAGCTGGCAGCCTGTTCCGGGGACTGAAGAGTTGGAGGTTAACACCCCGCCGCCTCCAGGTCCTGCTCCTCAGCAGGCTCGCCCTCAGAGAGCAAGGGCTCCGCCTGTCTGGTTCAGGGACTATGTTATTAGTCGTTAAAGGGGTTTTAGTTTCATGGATTGAAAGTTGTGTTGTACTTCCTTAAAGGGGGTGGGGGGACAAAATGTTATGTCTGTTTAAGCAGTGGAATTTACTGGTGTACCGCATATGTGTTACTATGCCTTTAAAAGTGTTTTGTGGGCGTGGCGGAGCCGGACAGCTTACGTGAGCGGGGTAACCGAGGTGAGGAAAATAAAGTTAACTAAAACTCAGCTCCGGGTCTGGTCACTGTCTGAACAAAATAGACATCCATGGCGACGCAAGTAATCCGACACCGTAGGGCAGCGGTCGGGAACCTATGGCTCGCGAGCCATGTATGGCTCTTCTGGTGACGGCATATGGCTCCCAGACAATTTTGAGTTGAAAAAAAAAAAATAAATAAAAAAAATAATAATAAAATAAAATCAGTTTGGAACTGATTTTAAAATACTTGTGATATTGCTTAATAATACTGTGTCATTTTAAAGTAAACAGAAATTAGTTTTGAAGATCCCGTGACTCGTGACCCGTGGGTCGGGTCGGGAACCAATGGCTCGCGAGCATGTCACGGGTCATTGTAAAGGTGAAGAAATCCATTTGATCAGATAGCCAACTAGTTTATCCGCTTCAACCCTTGTAACGGAAAAGATGGCGAAAAGAAAAAAAGACGATGATTACCGTGCATTCCAGGCTGTGTGGACAGAGGAATTTGCATTTGTGGAGAGAGCAGGATCTGCGGTATGTCTAATATGCAATGATAAAATTGCATCGATGAAACGGTCAAATATAAAGCGGCACTTCGATACGCACCATGCTTCATTTGCATCGAAATATCCAGCGGGGGACAGCAGGAAAAAGGCATGCGAAGAGCTACAGCGGAGAGTGCAGACGAGTCAGCAGCAACTACGTGTGTGGACCAAGCAAGGTGACGGGAATTCCGCTAGCTTTGCGGGTGCTTTGGCAATAGTAAGGAATGGAAAGCCATTCACAGATGGCGAGTATGCCAAAACATTCATGCTTGATGTGGCCAATGAACTGTTTGATGACTTCCCAAATAAAGACAAGATAATCAAACGAATAAAAGACATGCCTCTGTCAGCAAGAACTGTTCACGATCGTAGCATCATGATGGCAAATCAAGTCGAGGAAACACAAATTAAGGACATAAACGCCGGGATACTTTTCTCTCGCGTTAGATGAGTCAACAGACGTTAGCCATCTATCTCAGTTCAGTATAATTGCCAGGTATGCTGCAGGTGACACACTGCGTGAGAAAAGCTTGGCTGTTTTGCCAATGAAAGGGACAACAAGAGGAGAGGATTTATTCACGTCTTTCATGGAGTTTGCTAAAGAAAAAAAACTACCGATGGATAAACTTATTTCTGTCTGTACTGATGGTGCACCCTGTATGTTGGGGAAGAACAAAGGATTTGTAGCGCTTCTCCGTGAACATGAAAAGAGTGCCATCCTAAGTTTTCATTGCATCCTGCACCAGGAGGCGCTTTGCGCTCAGACGTGTGGCCAGGAGCTTGGTGAGGTGATGTCGCTGGTCATTCGAGTGGTCAACTTTATTGTTGCCCGAGCTTTAAATGATCGCCAGTTTAAAGCTCTGTTAGAAGAAGTTGGGAATCATTATCCCGTCTGCTTTTACACAGCAACGTGCGTTGGTTGTCAAGGGGGAAGGTGCTCAGCCGTTTTGCAGCTTTCCTGAGTGAAATTCGGACTTTTCTTGAAATGAAAGGCGTCAAGCATCCTGAACTAGACAACACTGACTGGCTCCTGCAGTTTCACTATCTCGTGGACATAACTGGCCATCTGAACCAGCTCAATGTGAAAATGCAAGGTATTGGAAATACAATCTCATCCCTTCAACAAGCAGTGTTTGCATTTGAAAGCAAGCTGGAAGTCTTTCTTAGGGACATTGAAACAGGTCGTCTTCTGCACTTTGAAAGACTGCGACAATTTAGAGATGCATGCTTAGCAAGTGACTCCACTCAACATCTGGATCTCCAGCAGCTAGCTGGCTTTACGTCCAATCTCCTGCAGTCATTCAAAGCACGTTTTGGAGAATTTCGTGCGCGCACTGGTCTTTTCAAGTTCATCACTCATCCACATGAGTGTGCAGTGGACAAAGTCGACCTGACATGCATCCCCGGGGTCTCTATCGGAGACTTTGAGCTGGAAGTTGCTGACCTGAAGGCATCAGACATGTGGATGAGTAAGTTCAAGTCACTTAATCGAGAGTTGGAAAGTCTTGCGCGACAGCGAGCAGAGCTGGCGAGGGAACACAAGTGGACAGAAATGAAAAATCTTCAACCTGAAGACCAGCTGATTCTTAAAACTTGGAACGAGCTTCCTGTGACATACCACACAATTCAGCGTGTGAGTATTGCCGTATTGACCATGTTTGGCTCTACATATGCATGTGAGCAGTCATTCTCGCATATGAGGAACATTAAGACCAACCTACGCTCACGTTTAACTGATGGAAGCCTCAATGCCTGCATGAAGCTCAACCTCACCACGTATGAACCAGACTACAAGGCCATCAGCAAAACCATGCAGCACCAGAAGTCGCATTAAAAGTAAGACATATTTAATTTATTATACGTTAAAAATACTATATGGCTCTCAATGAAATATATTTAGAAATATTTGGCTTTTATGGCTCTCCCAGTCAAAAAGGTTCCCGACCCCTGCCGTAGGGTCTAGTTTTTATCAGTGAGGGGAGGGTCTGAACGTCGGGGAAGCAATGGAAGACAGTGCCAGCCAGAGTGCATGCTAGGCTATTAAAGGTTTTTTAGTAAAAGCTTTGAGAGGATGAATCATTGCTTTTCTTTGGCATGGATCCATTTGAAGACAATATCGGGTGAGTTTGTTTAATCTTTAAATCCGTCATTATGCTGAGAGAAATCGTATTCTCAATTTAATCTCGAAATTCACTGTAAGCTTAGGGTTGTAACTAGGTAGCTGTTTCGTAGGTGACTTAGTTAATGCACTCGTCTTAACTATTGCTTGTATTTTTGCATAGACTGCGTTGTTGCTGTTCTTGTTTGTGTTAGTGTTAATCAGTTTAACCTACAGGGTCCAAGTTGAACTATGCGGTTGTTCGCTGCACTTGGAACAGTACTTCTTTCTAGGGTTTTCGACACACTTGTTCCTGATTATGATTATACACTTTGTTGCACATCGCTCTGGATAAGAGCGTCTGCCAAATGCCTGTAATGTAACGTTATGTAATATTTCGTAGCAACAAGATAAACCTGACATTAGCCCTAAAATATTCCAATACAGCAGTGACAACGCTGCTCACTGAATAACGAAATAAACAAGACAATTAAAAAAAAAAAAATTATACCATGTCATTCTACAGTCAATATCTGGGACTAAACATTGAATAAATATACAATCTTACCATTGGTTTTCCGCGTAGAGATGTCCCTTTTGCGAATGAGTGGTCATATATTGTCTTGGACAATCCGTTTGTGAAATATACGCGCATCTGTGACGTCTGGGTCGGCTATCTTCAATAATAGCTGTGCGTAATACCACACCTGTTGCTTACGGCGTTGTCGCCCTTTTTAGTGCAATTTGGCTTGATTGACAGTTCATTTATTCCGTATGTGAGAGTATAAGCTTTCTAACGATGTATAACATGTCTGATTTTGCTTTTGGAATAGCGTTTTATAGGTCAGCGTAACCGAAAATTTTCTAATCTGCCAATGTCTAAATAAATAAAACGGTAGGCTGCTCTGAGCGTAGGTCACGACTTGATATCTCGTCTTTTGTTTCGTTTTTTCTCAATGTCGTATTTATTATTTGAAATGTGTTTTTGTCTCTGAGGCACTCTGAAATGTGCATTCTCTGCTAAGCTGAGCAATGGATTGGAATATGTGTCTGATGTACTGTTGCACGGTATACCGAAACTTCATCACTTTTTCGGTACTTAAAAATTAAAAAAAAAAATAAACAGTTCGCTATTAGAATTTTCCGACGTTCGGTAGTTTTGTGTCAAATGTAAAAGCCAGGGAACTGTGTCTCCCGCATTACCTATTGAGAGGATGAAAAGTGTAATTTGTCAGAATCTTTGCTAGATGGCAGTAGCAACTAAGGTTGGCAAGTGAGGTGACTTGTGCATTCTTCGTGATTGATACAGCGCAAGCTTAGACTCAGTTGACTTCAGTAGCAACAGCTGTTCTAATTTGTAAATATTTTATTATAGGAAGATGCTGTATTGTTATTGAAATATGCTCTTTTTAGATCTATTTTAAAGTGAAATACCTGTTTAAAGGTAATTTACTTTACAATTGTTTAATTTTAGAAATATATTTAATATAGTTTTCTATGGTTTAGCGTTGTAACACTACAGTCCTATGCTTATTGATATGTTGAACAGGCTTCAACTTAAAGGTTGTTAATAAACCAGGTTTTTAATAAACCGTGAATTCGAAAATGAGGTCACCCCTTGTGGACATTACGTTTCTGATCTATTAAGGTTATTTCAGTATCGTTAGGTACAGAGTATTGAATCAGTATCGTTTCAGTATCAATTATTGTGTAACTAAACCTGGTATTGGTATCAAAGTCAAAATTTTGGTATCGTGACAACACTAGTTTGACACCTTTTTTAGTTGCGGCGCAGAAACACTGCAGCTGTGCATACACACCGGGCCATCTAAGTGTTACGACATGCCATCTAAGTGTTACGACATGGTAAAGGCCTTTACGGGACGCGGCCAGGACACATCCATGGCGACGCAACTAAGTCATCCGACAGCGTCTCTTAGCACAAAATTGGCCATAAGTCATCAATATTTTATACGATCATCATGATATTCAGTAGATATGTTGGGTGAAGGCATATGATCATGAGGACAAAGCCATTTTAAAATCGCTCCATAGGGGGTGCGATGGTGCCAATGCTTGGACCCCTCCCAAGGCCGCTTGCGGCTTTAATTATTATTATATTTATATTTATTATTATTGGAATAATTTAGAAAACATTGGGTCGCAGCATTGCTTTGGAATATGGCTTAATTTGTGTGACCCTCGAACCTGCCCAGGAATAAGTAGGTAAAGATAATGGATCATGTGTGTGAGCTAAGATAGCCAACATTGTTTCTTGTAACTTGGCCTAATTTTGATATCAGTACTTTTAATGGCAGGCCTAGATATTGCAAGTTTTAATGACTTGTGCTTTGTATGTGCGAGTAACTTGGCCTTTTTGTACGTTGAAGATGTGTTTTTCTTCAGATAAAATTCACAGCATAAATTGCAACCTGACCAGAGTATGTTGTTGCATAGGCAATTTGTGTGAAAGCAGTGTCTTATTTACTACTGCTTCAGCTAACTACACAATCAGCTAATGGTAGTGCATACTATTGCATTTTGCAAATGAAGCAGAGATTAGAAAGCACAGTTAAGAAAAACTCTTGTGCACCAAATTTCTTCATTGGATGGGAAATTGATGTATCTGCTGGTGCACTGTAAGAGTGTTTCTAAAACTATGGACAGCACACAACAAAATGTGGACTACAACATTCCAGCTGTGGCAGCAATTGTTGATTGAAATGATCCAGGTGCGAGAGCTCAACTATTGCTGTTATGGAATGAGGATATTATGTGGGAGGTTCTAGATCATGTTTTATTTATTCGAGAATAGTTACTATTTCTATGGCTGGGTGTTTGTTACAGAAGTCGGGGGTGTCACAGATTCCCCATTTTTACTGCTTTCTGTGATTTCACGGCCAACAGTCAGTTGTTGCAGTGAAATTTTTGATGGCCCCTGTCAACAGTGTTGATGCTGAGTGCTGCTCCTTCTTTTAACTATGGTCAGTGATAACAGTCGCTCCATCAAAGACTCAAACCTTGCAATGTAGGCTATAGTATATACCAAAACAAACCAAATAATTAAAAATGAACACACGGTAATGCTGTTTTTATTATTTTAATAATGAAATTTGAGTATGCTGTGTTTATAACAATATTCTGTTAACCCCTTATGAAGGTAATTATAAAGCATATACATTTTCCTCTTATGATGGTTTAAGATGAAACATTCATATCACATTGAAAACTAATGCACTAAAACTGTGTTACACTTACCTAAATATATAATCATTCACTTTTGTATGCTATGTACAGAAAAACAGTTTGTAATCTTTTGTTGTATGGGGATGGGTCGACATTGTACAAATATTACTATTTATGATCACTTCAAGGTTTATTTTACATTCATCTAGGACATATCAGCACACAGTAAATTTGAATGAGAATTTTCCATGACCTAAGTGACAGGTATAGCCCATGGAGATATTAAAATAACTTTACTTAAAATACAATATATAAAATAATATTCTACCACCAGAAAAAAATTGCCAATGTTCTAGCTTCATGGCAAACTGGTGCACCACTAGACTGAACTATACCATTTTTCCAGTTAGCTTTCGCCTCAGCTGTAACCTGCACAACCCATTTTATTTGCTGTCTGCTACTTTACACCTGACTGGCCAGTGGAGGATGGGCTCCCCCTCTGTAGCTGGGTTCCTCTCAATATTTCCTCCCATTGGGGAGTTTATTCTCGCCACTGTTTGAGGGTTTTCTCCCCACTGGGAGTTTTTTTACCTCATGTACTTGCTATTTGAGGGTTCAGGCCTGGTGTTTGCTCTGTTTGCTGTTTTTGCTCTGTCTCTTACGTTGCTACTCTGTTCTCTGATAGTTTTAAACATGTTATCTGCACTACAAAATTGTTTTCTTTGTTTCAGAGGTCCATACTCAATCTCAGTCAGTCAAGTCAACTAACATTAAATATTATTCTTTCAATAATTTTTTTCCTCAATGCTAATGTGCAACAGTAGATGACTGTCCTTTAACTAAGAATGCACTCTCTCAAATTCAACAGATAAATCTCAGCCGTGTTTTTGAGTATTAGCAGCTCTGCAAGTTTAAAGTAGCGTGTTGTGAAAAAAATTCAAATGTTCTAATTGTCAGTGTTGTGGCATGCTTCATAGTTTAACATAAAATCTTTAACTGTAACCAATAGTTTTGCTGAGCACAGCATAATTGGCACTACTGTTGCAGCTTCTTTGGTTGATAAGGCATCTGCAATCTGCCTGTAGGTGATCCTCCAAACACTGGCTGCACAGCGCAGCTTTTGTGCAACAACACGCTCAACACCCCATCACTTAGGGATGGGGTGAAGTGATTAGACAATTCCAAATTTGGAAAACAAAAAATATGAAATAAAGTAGAACTAAGAAAAAAAACATGGTTACACCTTTCTAGACCTAAGATTAAATAAATATTGTTGGGGACGTAAGGAGAAAATGATCCCACAATTTCTGTGCTAAGATCCAATCCTGGGATCTGCTCCAAGGATTACTCATAGTTGCCATTTAGTGACAGCTTGGTATTGACTTCCTTAAATTAGAAATTAACTTGAAAAGATTAAATAGGAGGTTTCAGACAGAGATTAAACGATATAATTTTTGAGCTGCTCTCCAATTAAAACATGCACCCAGCATTTCCTTATGTAATGTCTTTACATACCTAGCATTACATACTACTCATGTCAGTCATTTGACTGACCTATTAGAAGTGGAGCTCATCAGACCACCATCTTCCCACCTTCAAAAATATTCAGACAAGGTCCCCATTAAATAGTCACGAGTGGTATTTATTTTAAATTCACAGAATTTTCCTGAAAACCAAGCTTCCAAGTGAAATGATTTGAATAATTATGAGTTCGATTCTCTAACAGGCAAATGAACCGTTAAGGAAATGCATGTAAAACCTTTTAAATTAATATGATTACCATCAGTAATATATACTCCCCAATATATAGCTCCCCAATAATACCATTTAATCACTCTTCCAGTAGCAGAACGTAATGTGTGTAGCACACATTTCTTTCACGTGCCCTGATTTTTGTCAAATCCATTCAGGCACTTCAACTTATCTCATTATCACCACTGTAGTGCAGTTTGCTGTAGCAGTCTTCAGTTGAAATTTTGCCAATTGTATTTTTTTTTTAGTTTTCCCATTTCTCCATGCTTTTGTATCCCCTGTCAATGTTGTCAAGAAAGAAGCTATCAAGATCAAATCAAAATTTGCAAATAATAATAATAATAATAATAAAATAAATCCCCCCAACATGGTGTGGAAATCGTGATGGTCATAAATGTTTAATTGGCTGATTGTTAGGAAGTTATTATTAATAAAGTTATTTTTACTGATTTGCAGTCATTTGCTGAAATTGTAAATAATATGTAATAACAGCATAAATGATCCCTCTGTGGTGAGGGCTAGAAGAGGGTGATGAAAATAAATCAATAAATAAATAAATGACAATATGGAAAGTCATTTAAAAAATAAATAGTAATCTTTTGTTAATGTTCCCTCGACAAATCATCATGGCATTGCTACACTAAATTATAGTGATGGTTAAGTTTTAGTGTTGTCATTTTAATTACATTAGATTATATATAATTATACTATAGTATGTTGAAAATGCCTGATAATTTGTTGCAGACACAGATTTGTTTCTATGATTGCTGAGATGAATGGCATTTTTTGGGTGGTTGGCTGAAAAGACTACTGGTACTGTATGTGACAGATACATAAGCCTCAGTCAAATCAATGTCACAGTGCTTTGAGTTCATGAAATAATCAATTTTTAAATATGTGTTTGTTCATCCAAGTTATTGCAGGCTGCTATTATTTAATAAGAAATTTGTCATATATATCTGCATAGGATTCAGGTAATATCTAAATTGAATCTCAAAAGACATAAACCTGGCTTTTAATAAATGACTTAAACCTCCAGACTGCAAGTAAATAAGAAAACCTGTTGAGTAATAAAGGGCTCACCCATGAACGTATGGGAGGCCCACCAGAAAAAAGAGGAAAAATCGAAATGAATCAGCCCTTCAAAGTTCTTCACAGCTGCACCTGAGGCACATGTACTCCAGTAATCCTGCTTTTTTGTGAGGGTGGCATCACAGGTTAACAGCATTGTGATTCCTCCTTAATTGGTCTGTACTATTTAGCTATTGAGAGTGGGCGGCCTAAGTGCAGTTCCTGACACAGGGCATTAACAGATGGAATGTATTTGTAATGTTATCCCAACGTGTTCTGTAATTATTCTTAAATGTGAACTGACACCCGTGAAAGTAAAGGAGACTTGTAGCTTAAGTAAAAGTGACTTTCAATATCGCATATTTTTCTCCTTTTTATGCTTGTGCTCAATGATGTTTTGTCCATTGCACTATGCAATACATGTATCTATGTATGTCTTCTATTTAATTATTATTTTCAATAAAAAAACATGCATACAGACAGAAATGCACAGTGTCGAGAGATGAGCCATATCTGTAACCATATTCCTCTGTTCTTTGTGTTTCTTTATCCTGTGAGGGGATAGAGGCAGGGCATAGAGCTCTGTGAGGGGATAGAGACAGGGCATAGAGCTCTGTGAGGGACGAGAGACAGGGCATAGAGCTCTGTGAGGGACGAGAAACGGCATAGAGCTCTGTGAGGGACGAGAGACAGGGCATAGAGCTCTGTGAGGGACGAGAAACAGGGCATAGAGCTCTGTGAGGGACGAGAAACGGCATAGAGCTCTGTGAGGGACGAGAGACAGGGCATAGAGCTCTGTGAGGGACGAGAAACAGGGCATAGAGCTCTGTGAGGGATGGGAGACAGGGCATAGAGCTCTGTGAGGGACGAGAGACAGGGCATAGAGCTCTGTGAGGGACGAGAGACAGGGCATAGAGCTCTGTGAGGGACGAGAAACAGGGCATAGAGCTCTGTGAAGGATGAGAGACGGGGAATAGAGCTCTGTGAGGGACGAGAGACAGGGCATAGAGCTCTGTGAGGGACGAGAAACAGGGCATAGAGCTCTGTGAGGGACGAGAGACAGGGCATAGAGCTCTGTGAGGGACGAGAGACAGGGCATAGAGCTCTGTGAGGGACGAGAAACAGGACATAGAGCCCTGTGAGGAACGAGAGACAGGGCATAGAGCTCTGTGAGGGACGAGAAACGGGCCATAGAGCTCTGTGAGGGACGAGAAACAGGCCATAGAGCTCTGTGAGGGATGAGAGACGGGGCATAGAGCTCTGTGAGGGATGAGACAAGGCATACAACTCTGTGAGGGGGAGACGCAGGGCATAGAGCTCTGTGAGGGATGAGAGACAGGGCATAGATCTCTGTGAGGGATGAGAGACAGGGCATAGAACTTTGAGCGAAGAGAAGAGAGTATACAGCTGCGAAGTGGTATAGGCTGGGCATAACGCTCTGTGAGTGGGTAGAGGCTTTGAATGACCACATTCTCTTCAGATTGTAAGATGAAAAAACACATTACATTAAATAATTTCGGAAACACTGGGTAGCAGCATTGCTTTGGAATACGGCATGTTTCAGAGCTAAGATTGCCAAGTTGTGTGCACATGAACGACCCAACAAAGTCATCATTACCAGAAGGAAACCCAGTTTTTTCTATGAAACTGTTTTGCTGAGTTTTGGAGGCGTGCTGCTAGAAAAAAATGACACAAAGCAGTTCAGCTGTGTCAAGTTAGGAGTAAGAATCATATATATTGTTATATTAGGATAGTATTTAGTATTTTTTTTTGTTAATATTAGTATTTTAGTGTGTTAGTATTTTTCATTGTTAGTTATCACACGCTTTTGTGCATACATGAGCGGTGCTCATGAAATTCGCAAAGCAAGTTCTGTCAGGCAACTCTACCTGTGGCTGACTAATCAGTCGGCCCCAGTGACCACATACTCACGCATTTCCACAATAAGCCAATCACATACAAACAACACTTCTCTTCCCCATCCAGTCATAGGCACATATCACCAATGGAGCATCTTTTTAAACCAACAGTCAGACCTCTCAGTGTGCCGATTGCCTCCGCTCCATTGCATGCTCACTGTTTCTGACCAGAATTGCACTCACCTTCCTCCACCCCTGCACCACCTGTTGTTTGGGTCTGCTTCTAGATACTGGGGGATTTTCTGGTATTCGTCCTATTTCGTAGGGGAGGTATATAGTACTCCCTGTTAGACAGGGCAGTGCACACTGGTGCGTGCACTAATTCCTGAAGCAGATCAATTCGCTGTCAAACCAAAAACATATTTACATATTCATAAAAAATATATTCTAATACGTGAGTTGTCCTCATTGAAATACACCTGTTAGCTCTTGCAAGCTATGCAAGCCAGTGGCTATAGACTGCTACTAACCAGCCAACAAATGTCAGCAAAGCAGTGCATATGTGAAATACTATTTATACGCAATTCTCATGTTTCAGCAAGCCCTAATGCGTGAGATGTTGATTGGAAAAAAATGTGCTGTACTGCTTGCTTTTGTAAATAAAATACTAGTCACAAAAAACTTGCGCTAGCACCAGAAGAACAGTAGCGCTCCTTTGACATGTCGGTGCAAGCATCCCTGGCTGGATGATCCATTTTATAGATGAATGGGGCAGTCAGACTGCTGACACTTGGGCTTGGAGTAAAATCTCTTTAAAAATCCTGGTCAAAAATCAACACACCCCAGGCAGCAGTGACAAGTGTAATATCAATGACCTGTCCTGAAAGTATGGGGATCCCTGTGTACCACCTTCACAAATACGAAAATCCAGCAACAAATAAATAAATCATTTCTGTTATATTTAGTATGTTGCTCGCAAATCACAGATTTATTCCTTTGTTTTTGTTAATTTAATTTCACTAGTTTTCACAAATATATTCTTTTATCTATTTTGATATTTTCAGATTCTCCTATTTAGTATTTGCTTTCTTCCATTTCATCGTTTCTTCCTCCAAAATATTTGAAATACTATAATTGGAAGGGTCTAGCTAAAGTGGCTAGGTGGGTCTGATGACAGGCTCTCACATGCCATTGACTAATCATCCTAATTTCAGTCTGCTGCCTCATTTAAAACAGTGTAATGAGTGTAATGTAGGCTTATGCAGAAGTGGTACAAGAATTATGGTCTTTAATGATGAAATAGAAACTATTTTGCCCTCTCATTTATGGGATGATGATATTATGCAATTGAAGTCGAAAGTTTACATACACCTTGGCCAGTCCATTTAAACTCAGTTTTTCACAATTCCTGACATTTAATCCTAGTAAACATTCCCTGTTTTAGGTCAATTAGGATCACAACTTTATTTTAAGAATGTGAAATGTCAGAATAATAGAGAGAATGATTTATTTCAGCTTTTATTTCTTTCATCACATTCCCAGTGGGTCAGAAGTTTACATACACTCTGTTAGTATTTGGTAGCATTGCCTTTAAATTGTTTAACTTGGGTCAAACGTTTCGGGTAGCCTCCCACAAGCTTCTCACAATAAGTTTCTGTAATTTTGGCCCATTCCTCCTGACAGAACTGGTGTAACTAAGTCAGGTTTGTAGGCCTCCTTGCTTGCAGATGCCTTTTCAGTTCTGCCCACAAATTTTCAATTGGATTGAGGTCAGAACTTTGCGATAGCCACTCCAATACCTTGACTTTGTTGTCCTTAAGTCATTTTGCTACAACTTTGGAAGTATGCTTTGGGTCATTGTCCATTTGGAAGAGCCATTTGCGACCAAGCTTTAAATTCCTGGCTGATGTCTTGAGATGTTGCTTCAATATATCCACATAATTTTCCTTCCTCATGATGCCATCTATTTTATGAAGTGCACCAGTCCCTCCTGCAGCAAAGCACCCCCACAACATGATGCTGCCACCCCCGTGCTTCACGGGAGGGATGGTGTTCTTTGGCTTGCAAGCATCACCCTTGTTCCTCCAAACATAACAATGGTCATTATGGTCAAACAGTTCAATTTTTGTTTCATCAGACCAGAGGACATTTCTCCATAAAGTAAGATCTTTGTCCCCATGTGTATACTTGCGTACTATTCTTTGTACAGACAAACGTGGTACCTTCAGGCGTTTGGAAATCGCTCCCAAGGATGAACCAGACTTGCAGAGGTCCACAATTTTCTTTCTGAGGTCTTGGCTGATTTCTTTTGATTTTCCCATGATGTCAAGCAAACAGGCACGCGTTTGAAGGTAGGCCCTACATCTACAGGTACACCTCCAATTGACTCAAATAATGTTAATTAGCCTATCAGAAGTGTCTAAAGCCATGACATCATTTTCTGGAATTTTCCAAGCTGTTTAAAGGCACAGTTAACTTAGTGTATGTAAACTTCTGACCCACTGGAATATAGTGAATTAAAAGTGAAATAATCTGTCTGTAAACAATTGTTGGAAAACTTACTTGTGTCATGCACAAAGTAGATGTCCTAACTGACTTGCCAAGACTATAGTTTGCTAACATGAAATCTGTGCAGTGGTTAAAAATGAGTTTAAATGACTTAAATGATGATGTAATGATGTAAACTTCCGACTTCAACTGTATTTTGATTTTTTTTTTAAAAGCACATCCTAATCAGAAGTCAATGATTTGCAGTCATATGTAAAACTCACTCCCTATGTTTCAGAGAAAAACAAAAAAGTAAATCCATGAAATGCATATCATGTTTTGGAATTAAAATATTCAATTAGGTGTTGCTGTTTCATAAGAAAAAGCATATGTTCTGACAAGGATGATTAAAAGAATGCATAAAATCAAAGCCTTTTGAATTATAATGGGGAAAAGTGAACTTTGTACCAATCTGAGTTAATGAATTGGATTAGCTGTAAATCAAAACTAATGTGCAGTGAACATTTTGCAAAGAATATATGCAGATAAATACACAGTGACTGCAGTGAGAAAAAATCTTTACTTCTGTCAGGACCACTGTCATCAAAGTAGAACTTTATTGACAATAAAGGCAATACAGTTATGTTTGGCGGTATGGCTCTGTTCTGGAGCTCTCACGCCAACCACGCAGCCCGCGTGGATAAGGCCGGGAGGCCAGCAGCCAAACCCCCCTAGAGGGGTACAGACAGAACAGATCCAGCAGCAAAGCAAGTTCTTAACACATAGGGATGGAGCAATGCAATTTCTTAACACATAGGGATGGAGCAATACAAATTCTTAACACATAGGAATGGAGAAATGCAAATTCTTGACACATGGGGATGGAGCTGGGGTGGTGGAGGGGATTTACGAAGCAACGTGCAGCGCTTGCATGCAGGAGGAGCAGCCGAATGAGTAGAGGGAGACTGTTTAAGTAGACCGCCCTGTTAGTGAATGTACTGTGATAGGCGAACATCACTCAGCTGAGCCATCAGCTGATTCAGCCGGAGCGCTTGACTCTCGTGGCCTGCCAGAACTACGCGATGCTCCATTTCTGTCAGGACCACTGTCATCAAAGTAGAACTTTATTGACAATAAAGGCAATACAGTTATGTTTGGCGGTATGGCTCTGTTCTGGAGCTCTCCCGCCAACCACGCAGCCCGCGTGGATAAGGCCAGGAGGCCAGCAGCCAAACCTCAAAACAACCATATGCCGACGTGCTATTAATAAGTGTCTCCGGCTGATGTGATGACTATGTGTACGACCACCTGGAGGAAGCCCTTCGTCCAGTCGAGCCTTTCGGCTTGAGGCCGTCTATTTTTTATGTGGATCAGTGGTTATGTGTACCAACAGCATGGCCAATACTTAGATGTATTATTAATTAATAAACCAGAGGAACATACTATGTGTGGTATGGTATTAGGCTATGTGTACCGACAGCTTGTCGGTATTTCCCCTCGAGCACCGAGATTTGAACTAACCGGGGGAATTATGCTACCGACTACGTCAGTGTAAATGAATCCTCACTCGTTGCATAGGCCTACCGGAGGAGCCAATAGTAGCAGCAGCAGGAGCGCAGTGGCAGTACGCAGCAGCGTAGGAGCCGTAGCGCAGCAGCAGTAAGAGCAGTGATCTGAAGCACGTGTTCAACGATGACGTGATGACTATGTGTACGACCACCTGGAGGAAGCCCTTCGTCCAGTCAAGCCCTTCGGCTTGAGGCCGTCTAGTTTTTTTACGTGGATCAGTGGTTATGTGTACCAACAGCATGTTGGACGTTCCCTTGAGGCCATAGTTAGATTAATTATTAATTAATAAACCAGGGGAACATACTATGTGAGATGTAATATTAGGCTATGTGTACCGACAGCTTGTCGGTATTTCCCCTTGAGCGCCGAGATTTAAACTAAACCGGGGGAAATATACTACTACCTGCATCAGTGTAAATTAATCCTCACTCATTGCCATCCATACAAGCATGCATGGACAAGAACGGGAGGGGCAGCAGCAAAAACCCCCAAAACAACCATACACCAACATGTTGTTAGTACTTAGTCTCCGGCTGAAGTGATGACTATGTGAAACGCCATTCGGTATACCGGAAGGGCCCTTCATCCGGTCAGCTCGAGGCCGTTCTAACATTGTGGGTCAGTGGCTATGTGTACCAAGCTTTTTTTTTTTTTTTTTTTTTTTTTTTTTGGCCTTTCCCCTGAAGTGAGAGTAAAATTAAACCAGGGGAAAATACTATTTGTAATGTTGAAGGCTATGCCTACGTGTATGGCCTTGGCTTCTATCAATCAAATTTATTTGTATAGTGTATTTTACGGCAGTTGTCACAATGCGCTTTACAGACAACCCTGGCCTGAACCCCCACAGGAGCAAGCCTAAGGCGACAGTGGCAAGGAAAAACTCCCTGTGGCAGATAGGAAGAAACCTCGGAAGGAACCAGGCTCAAGGGGGAAACCCATCCTCCTCTGGTCGGCTCAGGTTGTTGATTGTGACAAGCATGTCAGTCAGTGGCTTAGCTACCTCGTAAGCCCAAGGCCATTCAACTAATCGCCAAATATTATTAGGCTATGTGTACCAACAGCTGTTGGTATTTCCCCCCAGCACAGAGATTTAAACCAATTAGAAGGAAATATGCTACTCATATTAGTGTAATGATCCTCGTCCGGTAGTAGTAGCAGCAGCAGCAGCAGCAATAAACAGCAGGAGCAATCGGAGCAGTAGGATCAGCACCAGCAACAGCAGTAGCAGTAAAATGTCCCTGCCCCGGCTCGCACCAGCACCCGGTCACGCCTCCTGTCTGTTCTAGCCCCACGGTGGTGGAATGACCTTCCTGTGCAAGTCAGAACAGCAGAGACCCTGGCCGTCTTCAAACGTAGACTGAAGACTCACCTCTTCAAGCTACATCTCACCTCATCACCCCCCACTACCCTCTAACATCCATTAAACCTCAACTGAGTAACCACGCGTCATGTTATTTTCATGTAACTAGGTTCATCTACAACTAGGTGGGTGGGGGGTGGGAATTTATATATATTTAAAAAAAAAAAAAAAAAAAAAAGGGGTACAATTCACACTTTTTGCAAAGTTATACCTATTGTAGCTCTCTTGCAGGAATGTTGTAAAGCGCTTGTCTCTGAGTTTTGTAATGCACTTGTTGTAAGTCGCTCTGGATAAGAGCGTCTGCTAAGAATCTATAATGTAATGTAATGTAATATCAGCAGTAGTGGCAGCAGTAACGCAGCAGCAGCAGAAACAGATTATAGAGGAAACATTGGCGGCTGCGACACCAGTACTTGCCAGTAGACAGTAGCAGCCGTGCTCCTATACTGCAAAGCTCATAGCTTTGAATGGAAATTGTCAATGCCAACGGATGAAAGAAGCACATGTCCAAAGCCCCGTAGCTTCACTGGGGATGCCGGGAACCATCACTGCTGTCGTTGCCGCACTGGAGCAAGAGTGGTGGAGTAGAACTCCGGAATGGGGACAACATTGCCAATGAGACGGAGGCGGACGGCAACCAGATTTTGTCATGGCATTTCCCAATGAAGGCTCCTCAGGGCTCGCATGGAGGCACCACCACAGGTACCGGGTCATGGAGGAGAGGATGGAAAACAGTGCTAGTATGCAATAATGACACAGGTTCCTTCATTTTCTCAGATTAAAAGCTTGAGGTGTATACGAAATAGCTAATTTAAACATATTTGCCGCAATGGATGACGCGCAACGCCATTCGCGTGAGCATGCAATTGTAGAGACAGCGAGGCCAATACCTAGGCTATGCAGAGCATGTCCGTAGCAGGAGGTATAATTTTTTTTTTTTTTTTTTTCCTCGACATATGTGGTCAGTCGTGTGGTCACATGCCTAATCACATGCACGGTGAAGAGGTCAGAGCAGTGACGTGGAGAAGGCTACATAAAATCCCTTCCCCGCTGTGATAAGCCTAAACGCCCGTTTAAATGTAATGGAATACAACGATACACTTGCGAACGTACGCATTCGCGTCTTGCAACAGCGCGATATTGAGAGAACCAGTTGGGCGAGACAACGTTAAGCCTAATTTGTCTCATTAAAATGGACATTAGCATTCCCTAAACATTCAGCATCGTGATCTGACAGCTAAATTAGATAGCCAACTAATTGTATTCTCGCAGATTTAACCCAATATGTTTTCATTTTTCTGTCGCGATGATTGGGTCCCAATAAGGAACTGGCTTTTTAAGCGCAAATCGTGAATCAGTGGAGAAAACTTTCTGTTTCTGAAGTTGAAAGCCGAAGCTGGTTTGCATTTTACAATATTGGCTGTAGCCTACTTGCCGGTAACAGTCTAACACTCCTGTAGTGTAGCAATTCAGCGAAGGGTAGAATGCAGCTTTGAACAATTTAGATGACTCTGCATCTCTGCTCTTTGCAACACGCCCTTCCGCCCATCTGCTAAACCTATAACAGCCAGAACTTAACTGCCATCTCGCAGCCCAATCCTTCCGGAATAACTGTTTACACCAGGAAGTAGGCCATTAGCCTACAAATACACAAACTATAGCCCGTGTGAGACTTGGGGGCTATCTAGTAACTGCGTGGTAGCGACTGCCCTTAATCCATTAGCCGTTCACAATGAACAAAGATTCTTTATCGATACGCCTACTTTTCCATCTCAGTCAAGCATGAGAACTTTGGCGTTTCCCAATTCAGACATTTCCGCTTAGATTTACGTGCACGAATCCCAAATTTGTGTAAAAAAAAAAACGATTGATTGGAAGACCCCGCTCTGATCAACTAGGGGATGTAGCGTATGACCCGATTCTACTGCATTCCGCAAGGTAGCCGAAAGCATTCACACCAGGGATTCTTTAGCAGTGACAGCATCTGTCACTCTGTGAGACGTCCCCGCAATCGAATGTGTATATTCGGTGTTGTCAATTTAGCGACTTTTAGAGGAGGCCATAGCTACTTTCCATAGAGTTGGCAACACTGTGTATATTATGAGTTTACCGCTAGACTCAGAGCTCAGCAGAATTTAAATAAGGTTGATGACATTACCCGGCAAGCATCTGCAGCTAGCAGATATGGACATGGCAGCAGCTCCCAGGCTTGAACATGGCGTCCTCCATGGAGGGCCGGCGGCCGCGGCAAGCAGCACTCCTTGAATGAAGCTCCCTGGCCAGTTAGCAGTGAAGACAGTGCACCGGTATCCTCAATATCTGGAATATTGTCGCTTAAAACAACACTTTTCGTGGCTGGCCCCAAATGGATCGCCTGCCTGCTGCAGCTATAGAGCTTAGAGGTAAGGAGCAATGCAAATAAATAGCAAGACTTCCTCATAGTGCCTAAGCTGTGAGCTTAGACTAGCAGCGAACATGTAGCGAGCAGACATGGTTTAGACTGGCAGCATGCCGTAGCTGGATTGCAGGAAGAAGCATCGATTTACGAAGCAATGTGCAGCGCTTGCATGCAGGAGGAGCAGCTGAATGAGTAGAGGGCCCTGTTAGTGAATGTACTGTGATAGGCGAACATCACTCAGCTGAGCCATCAGCTGATTCAGCCGGAGCGCTTGACTCTCGTGGCCTGCCAGAACTACGCGATGCTCCATATTTGGATTCATGTTTCATCTGGGTGGGTTGATGGCTGAAAATTGCAGAACATAAATGAGCCTCACTGTATATAAACACTGCTGTAAGGTGAACAGGGATGGCTCATACCTCCATGTTTGATGGGGGAACCTTACCATCTCCGTGAAATTGAGTGTCAGTCTCCCTAAAATCAGTTTTGCCAAGATGGGGTCTGCCGTACAAACAAGATTTACAGGTGTTCACAATTCAGACTAATGCAAATTAATTACTGAAGCCAGGTTTGAAATCTGATATGTGCTGACAACCTTTGTTGCAGTAGAGAAGTCAACAGCTGCTGAACTAAAGTACAAGCAAACTTCACTAGCCTGTGTCAAAGCATCTTGAAGTAACAACCTTCTCACTGCCTGTTTCATTCAGTTTCATTCTCCCTTTAATTTTGGGCTGGGAGTAAAAGTGATAATTTGCAAAGCAAACATAAACCTAGTCTTCAAGGGGAAATTAATCCACATTCAGAAAGATTCCCTCCCTTTGTTAAAGTGTCACTCTTTATTTGCAAGCACAGTTCACATTTTGTACATATAAACTCAAAAAGAGTTTGGAAATTTGTGTTTGGTCGATCTCTGTTGTTACTGTATTATTAGCATTGTATCTTATATCATTGGAAAGCCTGTTCATTTCCCTTTACAATGATGTCCCATTTGTAAGGATCATGCATTTGTGGGATGAGCAGCACAGCTGATTATATGGGTGGGGTCCCAAGTGAAATGTGACAAATTCCCCTGCCAATGTCAAACAGCGTATTCTCCTGTTGGCGTTGACTCTATTGTTTTGAGTTGTTTGGGGGATTGGATGATTGAACTCTCTATCAGTAATAAGGAACAAACAAGGCATATTGGTAATTTTACGCTTTATTCATTGAACAAACAGTCAGGAGCCTCAGTAGCGGGTGGAAGAACCATATGCAGCCACAACAACCTGGCACCTCTTCCTCATGCTGATCACCAGCCTGGTCACACGTTGCAGTGGGATGGTATTCCATTCCTCAACCAGGATTCATTGCAGGTCAGCCAACGTGGTTGCGTTGGTCACTCTAGCACCTACAGCACACCCGAGCTGATCCCACAAGTGTTCAATTGGGTTGAGGTCTGGGGATATCTCCACAATCTGGGACCTAACCCCATCCTCCAAGATGACAACGTTCGCCCCCACAGAGCCAGGGTTATCATAGACTACCTCCAGAATGTGGGAGAGAATGGAATGGCCTGCCAACAGCCCAGACTTCAACCCAATTGAACACTTGTGGGATCAGCTCGGGCGTGCTGCACGTGCTAGAGTGACCAACGCAACCATGTTGGCTGACCTGCGACGAATCCTGGTTGAGGAATGGAATGCCATCTGGGGTAGTCCTGGATGACCAGCTGGACCTCAAGGAGCACGTCAGGCAACATCATGGTCCTGCAGATTCCTCCTATACAACATCAGGAGGATTTGACTATACCTGACTATGGACTCCACCCAGCTACTTGCAACTCCCTCCTTGTAAGCCTGCCATCTTGTGCCATACAGCCACTACAGATGATTCAAAATGCTGCTGCCCAACTTGTCTTCAGCCTCGTGTTCTCCCATGTCACTGCTCTGCTGAGGTCACTCCACTGGCTACTGATCGCTGCCAGGATCAGGTTCAAAGTCCTGACCCTCACCTACACTGCAGCCAACAGGATAGCCCCCACCTACTTACAGGACATGATTCAATTCTATATGCCTGCTTGACCACTCCGCTCTGCATCAGCAGGGTGCCTTGCACCCCCTGCCATCCAGGTAAAGAGTTCTCGCTCGTCCCTACCACAGAGCTTCTCCACCCTAGCTCCCCAGTGGTGGTATGAACTCTCTGTCCCTCTACGTACCACTCCCTCATTGCCCATATTCCGCTGTGGTTTGAAGACGCAACTCTTCCGACTATACCTGGACTAACTATCACCACTCTGCATATAATTTCTATCACTTAAATTCCGCTCTTTCATGCTACACATGTACCTCCTGTACCACTCATGTTACATGTACCTCCATCTAGCACTTATTGTGCTTTGTATCATTGTCTTGATATTGTAGCTTGTGATTCCCCCTAGTTTGACTTAGCATAGGTTAGGTCAGAGTAATGTTCACTGTGTGAACTGGACTTACTGTGCTCATAGCTATGAATAACTGTACAAAAAAAAGTATTGTACCTTATCGGACCTGCATCTTGTAGTTGTTCCAATGACTTTTTGTATGCACTTATTTTACGTCGCTTTGGATAAAATCATATGCCAAATAAATGTAATGTAATGTAAATTTAATGAAGAGTGGTTATGCTATAGGCTATAGTCTGCCTGATGTACAACAGTATTGAACAGTATT
The DNA here is from genome assembly GCF_013347855.1 of Anguilla anguilla. Taxonomy (NCBI): domain Eukaryota; kingdom Metazoa; phylum Chordata; class Actinopteri; order Anguilliformes; family Anguillidae; genus Anguilla; species Anguilla anguilla. Next base: position 43,687,664 of record NC_049208.1, read on the forward strand.
CTGAAATCATTGTGAAGTCAAAAATGTGAATGAAATCATTGTTGAAATCAAAAGTTGCTGAAATCTGATGGAATGCAATGGCTGTCGTGCAATGAAGAGGAACACAACTAATGGATGTTGTATACAGCAGTGGCTCTCAACCAGAGTCCTGGGGGACCATTTTGTATGCTGCTTTCAGTTCCAACCTCAAATCCATTCCCAAAATATTAACAAGCTGTTGATGTTTCTTAACGCTAGAAAGGCTGCATTTTCTTACTAACTTCAACCAAGCTAGCATCAGGCTCATCCAATATTACAGCATCGATTTCAGCACCCACAGCGACCTAATTTCATAAAGATTTAGTAAAGTATTAAAGTATTTTCTTGAAATAAAGGACATGGCTGTATCAGTATCAACATTTTTATTCATAATTTCTATTGGTTTTGTTATATAGGTAAGGGAAAATGTGCCAAGACATTTTACAGCACATTGAAAAAAGTGCTAAAAATGTGCGAAACAAGCAAAACACAAAATGGAAAAAGCAGTTAAAGAAATACCAAGTGCAATATAAAAATAAAAATATCTCTTCAGCCATAATGAATTTGGCTCGCTTCTCCCTTCCCTTGCTCCCGCTGTTTTGATTGAGCTTTTACATATGTACTCTGTGTTCTTACTAATCAATTCCACAGGAAGCATGCAGCTTTGGTTGTTCATATGATCAAGGGCCACACACAAATCGATTGCATTTCACACGGTTGTCTTTAGCCTTATTCCAACTGCATTTGCCGACCTGGCACTGCCATTTTCTTCCCAGGAGTGATGGGTGTGCGAGGTGATGCTGCAACCTTGGCTGCTTCTGTCTTCGACTTCATGTAAAGGTAAAGGTAGGTTTGAGGTTCTGCAGGACAAAGTTTTGGAGTTGGCAGAAAAGATTAGGAGCAGAACCTCCACGGTAGTTTTTTCTGGAATACTACCGGTACCACGTGCAAGTAGAGGAAAGCAACATTTTATTTGGAGGTTTAACACATGGCTACAATCCTGGTGAAGGAAAGAGGGGTACAGGTTTATGGGGCACTGGGACTTCTTTTGGGACAGGGGTGATCTGTACAAGCCTGACGGGCTGCACCTGAACCGGAGGGGTACTGCTGCACTGGGCCAGCGTATGCTTAAGGTAGCACAGGATTATTTAAACTAGGGACTTGGGGGCAGGGAGGTCAGAAAGTGAAAAGGGTAGGGAAGTGCAGACTGCCAGGATGGAAGCTGTCAGGGCTTCCTATAATAGTGTGAACACTAATGATGTCTTGTTAAAGCAAAGTTGTAATAAGGGTGGCTTGGGACAGCAGGGGAGGGGGAACGAGAGAGGACAGGAGTGATAATCTTAAACGTCTTTGCTTACATGCTAGAAGTATGAAAAAATACATTTTTGGAACTATAAATAGGGGGGGTTATGACATAGTTGGGATTACAGAGACATGGCTTGGAGATGAGGATGGGGATGAATATAATATAGAAGGGTACAAACTAGATTATTACTAAATTAGGAAGCATAGATCCAGTAAGAGAGGTGGGGGCGTAGCTCTCTATGTAAAAGAAAATTTTAATATGCAGAAAATTCCTGAAATTGACCATTACATTACATTACATTACATTACAGGCATTTGGCAGACGCTCTTATCCAGAGCGACGTACAACAAAGTGTATAACCATAACCAGGAACAAGTATGACGAAACCCCTAGAGAGAAGTACCGGTCCAAGTACAGGGAACAACCGCATAGTTCAACTTGGACCCTGATGGTTAAACTGATTAACACTAACAACGAGAACGGCAACAACGCAATCTATGGAAAAATAAAAATAAATAAAAATACAAGTAGTCGTTAAGACAGGTGCATCAACTAAGTAACCTATGAAACAGCTGCCTAGTTACAACCCTAAGTTTAGTCATTTACAGGGGGGAAGGGAGGGATGGAGAGAGGTGCAGCCTGAAGAGGTGGGTCTTCAGTCGTCGTTTGAAATTGTTCACGGTCTCAGCTGTTCTGACCTCCACAGGGAGGTCATTCCACCATCGTGGGGCCAGAACAGACAGGAGACGTGTTCTGGAAGTGCAGGTGCGAAGAGGGGGAGGTGCTAGGCGTCCTGAGGTAGCAGAATGGAGGGATCTGGTTGGCATGTAGGGTTTGAATATCTTGTGAAGGTATGCTGGGGCTGATCCCTTGACTGCCTGGTATGCTAGGACCAATGTTTTGAATTTGATGCGAGCTATAACAGGCAGCCAGTGGAGGGTAGTGAGCAGGGGAGTTACGTGGGAGTGTCTGGGGAGGTTGAAGACCAGACGAGCCGCAGCATTCTGAATGAGCTGCAGGGGTCTGGTGGCAGATGCTGGTAGTCCAGCCAGAAGAGAGTTGCAGTAGTCCAGGCGGGATAGAACCATTGCTTGGACCAGGAGCTGGGTTGAGTAGGTGGTGAGAAAGGGGTGGATTCTGCGGATGTTGTATAGGAAAAATCTGCATGCCCGGGTTACTGCTGCAATGTTGTTGGAGAGGGACAGCCTGTTGTCCATCATCACTCCGAGATTCTTGGCGCAGGGTGATGATGTCACTACGGTGTCCCCTAAGGAAATGGAAAAGTCGAGGAGGGGAGAGGATAGAGCAGGAATAAAGATTAGCTCCGTCTTTCCTGGGTTGAGCTTCAGGTGGTGATTGTCCATCCAGCTCTGTATGTCCCTCAGGCAAGCGGAGATGCGGGCAGGGACCTGTGTGTCCGATGGGGAGAAGGAGAGAAAGAGTTGCGTGTCGTCGGCATAGGAATGATAGGACAAGCCATGGGCAGATATTACAGGGCCAAGGGATCTGGTGTACAGCTTGTGCCTAGTGATGATATTTGGATAAAGCTCATAGGGGAACATGAAAAGGGCCTTACGGTAGGAGTGTGTTACAGGCCACCAGCTCAGATAGTTGTGTAAACTCAACGCTCTTTGGAAAAATAAAACAAGCTTGTCAGGATTGTGAGACTATTATTATGGGTGACTTCAATTACTCTGCTATTAATTGGGAAATGATGACAGGACAAGGAAAAAGTGAGGAAGAATTTTTAGGTTATAAATGACCTTTTTTTGGCACAATATGCCAATCAGCCCACAAAAGGGAAATCAATTCTGGATCTGGTGCTATGTAATGATCCAAACAGAAGTTGTAGCATAGAGGTAATTGAGCCCCTTTGGACTAGCAATCATTCTGCAGTTAGATTTGATGTATTATGGCAAATTAACAAGGCCTTCTTTATGACCTGAATTTTTAATTTTAGACGAGCCAATTTCAAGAAGATGCGAGAAAATTTAAGTAATATTGACTGGGTGTAACCTTTTAACTGCAAGACTGCGATGAAAAGTGGGGTAGGTTCAGGGTTCGAGTTATGTGGGATCCAGTGGGAGCTGAGCTCCTATAAGGAGGGGTCTGAGCTCCCATGAAAGTAGTAAAATAATACCTCTGTGGGGGTCGCTAATACATTACCAACAACCATTATTTTAATCACAAATAATGCATTTTTCAATGTAATGAGTATTATTTACATTAACGAGAAATAGGCTAAAAGAAACATGTTTTTCAAAAGAACTAAATGTACCATATTCTTTCGTGAATGACATTATGGCTGCACTTCACCACCAAACCACCATGGTGCGCAGTAGAATATTGCGCGAACTATGCCTGTTTCTGTTGAGGGCGCGCGAGCCACAAATGTTCGAACCCATTTGGAAGAAGAAGCCACTACATGTATCAGCCAACATTATCTTTATAATATATTGAATAGAAAGTAGTGGTATAGAATAGCTACCATGCCACCGGCAGCTCCCAGCATTCCCCGCACACGGGACACTTTTATCGGGTTCGTACGAGACTGTTGCCCTGTCAATGTTGTAAATAGTGTGATTATTGTCTTGTACAAACATGTCTGTGTTGTATGATTTGTGCTTTATTGTCTTTATCTGTTTGTGGAGGAGTTTGAGGGGCTTCTCCCCTGTTCACCATTGTGAATCGAACTGAGCGAATGTCTGATTTCTGTATTGAATGTTTCTCAATAAAGCTCGATTGAGTTTGAACTACTCTACGTGTCAGCTTTCATCATGGATCCTCGCCACGTTATACTAACGTCAGTTATTTTAGAGACCCCCACAAATCTCAGATTATAACTCGAACCCTAGGTAGGTTCAAAAGGGCTATTCTTGAGGCGCAAAGTAAATTTATTCCAAAGGTAAGGAAAAGTACGTTGAAGACGCGCTCCCCCCAGTAGATGAACAAAGCCATACGGGAGAGTGTGAGAAAAAAAAACTGTGTAAGATATATAAAAATGAGCACTGAGAGTAATAGGGCTGAATATTGTAATATGCATGCTAAGGTTAAAAAAGAACTACGGGAAACCAAGAGGCTCTTTGAAAGGCAAATTGCCATAGATGCAAAAAGTCATCCTAAACGTTTCTTTCAAAAAGAAAGTCAAAGAGGATATCAGGTGCATCAGAAATGAAGAAGGAGCATTGCTTTCTAAGAATAAAGATATTGCTGATGCCTTAAATAGTTATTTTGTTGAGCGTTTTACAAGAGAAGAGGTTACTAATAGACTGGAAGGTATATTAAGTACTCAGAAAGTCTTATCAGATATTGAAATAGAGGACAAAGAAGTACTGCATAAATTACTAAAGACAAACAAGGCAGCAGGTCCTGATGGCATATGCCCAAGAGTACTCAAAGAGTTAGCTGAGATTTAAACCACTGGCAGGTATTTCTAGGCAGTCCTTAGAAACGGGCAGAAATACCCAAGGACTGGAAGCGTTGCAATATAATACCAATATATAAGACCAGGGACTGTACTAATCCAGGAAACTACAGTCCTGTAAATTTGACTTGCATAAAATGTAAAATACTGGAATCTATCATTAGAGACAAGTTGGAAGTATTTTTTGAAAATAGCAACATCCTAAGAGATAGCCAGCATGGTTTTTGTAAGGGAAGGTCATGTCTGACAAACATTCTGGTATTCTTTGAAGAAGCTACCCCGTGTTTTGTTTATAGCAAGGCATATGATATTATCTACTTAGATTTCCAAAACGCATTTGTGTGGCAGTCTGGAGAAACCCGTCGAATGTCGCTGCGACTCATTGTTGGAAAAATGCCAAAAACTTTTTTTGGGTAAAATCAATTATCACACGATTTAGATACTGTGAAGTTTTTACTTTGTCAAGGTAAATAAAGATATTGTGAAAACTAAACGGAAAATGTTCATTTTTAGGTATTTGTAAACTTTGTTTGCTAGCAAAAAAGCAACTTTGTTAGCTTGGGACGGCGGTCTGTTTCTGCAGGTAGAGATACGCCTGCCAATTTCAGTCTTGTCTTGTGTCTAAACAAAGCACAACAACAACATTCAGAACACTAAATCAATAACATAGTGTCTGTAAATATAGCTGACTATAAAGAAATCTGTCATTTAATATTTTTGAAGACGTGTGGCGTTTCACCCGGGATGAATGCGAGTTAGCCGACGTGCCTAAATTTAGCCGTTCTCCTCTTGTGATCAACAGGCTATATTGCTAATATTGCAATTGCTAAGGGATTGTGGAACGCTCAGTTAAAATTAAACATAGGTTATGTAAACATTTAACATCAATATATGTTAGTGCTTAGTTTTCACATACTTTTGTCTCTTGATCAATCGGATTACACTATAAGCATGTTGGTTGTTCAAGTCATGGGCGCTGTAGACTTCTTATTCACTTTGCATAAACTTGCCATCAACTATTTTGATTTGTGTAAAAGCAAAGAGCCATGTAATTGTTGGAATTGGCGTTGACTGGTTGGAAAGGTTAACGTTACGAGTTACAAGACCGCAGTTGGTAGTCTTAACATAACAGGCACAAAACACCAACAAAGACCGAAGTAAAATTGGTTTCATATTGGACATTCAACAGACATTCACATTCTGCATTTTGTGCCTTAGTTAGGGACCGAGGTAAAAGTACAATCATAATCAGGAACCTGTGTGTTTCTTGAATTTTAATAAATTGGCAATCTATTACTTGTGAAATCAAAGGTTGTGGAAGAAGGCCAGGCATTAACAGAATAATCTGCAATTGGTTTGAGGTGTTTTTGTCAAATATTGGCAAAGTTATTGATCTAAGCATAATTAAATGCATTTTTAATTGATTTCTTGAATTTTAATAAATTTGCAATCAATTGAAAATACTCCTCCCCGTTGAATTAAAAATACATTTAATTCTGCTTAGATCAATAACTTTGCAAATATTTGACAAAAACACCTCAAACCAATTGCAGATTATTCTGCAATTGGTTTGAGGTGTTTTTGAAACTCAGGGGATTTTCAAGACTAGGCTTGATACAGTGTTAAATATTATCTAGTCTGTAGGTAATCAGAGCACTAATTTAGTTAGGAAAATGGCAAGCATTGTTGGGCTGTTATGTTACATTAGCTGATAGGATGTAACATTTGTGTAGCTGTCAACTTATTCCAGATGGTTCATATCAAGTACTAGTGTCTGGTCTCATGAACTCTAAGCTGTGCAGCTCGATACAGTTCAGTAAGCATGGAAGGTTGAACTACTTTATGGTCATGCTCCTTGTAGACTTTCATCAATTGTATGTGTTGCACTAATCAGAGTTATATGTTGAGTCTTATGCTGGCCAGTTAGAGTCGAGTGTTGAAGCTCTACAATTTCACTATTGAATCGTGTCAAGTAAAATAACACATTGTTTCTTATATGCATTTTGGGTATAACTGGGTTGAAAATATGACTGTAAATCCCTTGATTTTGCAGAAAAAGGCAGGAGTTTCTCCAATATAGCCAATGAGGAAACTGGAATTTCCTCAACAGTGCATGAGAAGCCATATTGGTTTTTGTAACTTCTGGCTCCTCCAGCCTCTCCAGTTCCAATATATGCTCTATGGTCTTTTTTTGCCATAACGTCGGAGAGCACAACTGCTTCCAGTTCAGCAAAGGTGACTAGGAAATCAACGTAAGTGACTGCAGCCCACTGACTATTATGTATTTTCTAACTCAAAAACTACATACTTGATTGTGATGAGGTCAGGTATCTTTGATAAGCATGCACCACTGAACATGTTGACAGTTAAATTTTAGTTTCTACTGTATTTAGTGGCTGAGATATAAATAAACTGGATTCCTATGGAGATTAAGTTTTTATTCAATAAGCCATGCGCCATTCATCATTCATGACCAAGCTTCTGTTTTGAACTAGTGCATGGATCAAGACCATGGGTTTTCAGTTTCATGATAATCTGTCAGTTCATTACTGAGAAACAGTTTTTTGCTATTTGTAGCATCCCCTATTGACAGAATAAATATCATATTAATCACAAAAAAACTATATTTTAAGTGAAATGTTTGCTTTTGCCGAAATCCTCAAAAGACAGGAAATGAAATTGATCAGCCCTAACACTAACATCAGCCTGCTTGCCATCAAGGGTTATGAGCACAGATCTTTGACAACTGCTACAGCTTTTTATGTCTACTGTACTTCAACATGTACTCACCACTGGGCAAATTGCTCAAGATTCAAACCTTTTCTCAAAGAGCCTAATTTATAGTAGTGCCAACCTCTTCAGTAGTGCCAACCATATACAGTAAATGTTTGCACTGTGTAGAATTAAGACTGATGTTAATAGTGTTAAAGATATCATTCCCAAGATGGACATGATGGCATTTGAAACTACCTTAAACTGCACAGGGAATCAATCAATGCAAATAGTTTATATTTAGTTTGTGTGCAGAGCACACTTAATTGTTTTATATCTAATTGTTTGCATGGTATTAGGATGGCAGTGTATTATTAATTACTTAAATAAATACAGCAGATCACATACAAATTAATGAATCACACTAGTTCAAAAATTTCATGCTATGTACCAACACAGTTTGTGGATAAGTTCTGCTGAAAGAGTGATACACGATATGTGGTCCCAAATGAGACATAGACATGAAGGAAATGAAGCACGCATCATAAAATGACATAATCTGTAAGTATATTGCCTATCCAAAATCGCCAATATACTGTACCGAACACAACTCTGCCCTAACCTGTGAAATAGCATTGAGAGGTTTTGAAATGGCAGAGATATTGAGGTTAAAATATCGCTGTTTTACATGGAACTGACCAACGCTTAGGTAGCGCTCAGTGTAATTTTGAAATATGCTTTTATGTATACTTTGAAACATCTGCCAAGTTTTGTGAAGATCTGATGAAAACTGACTGAGATACGGCCATTTTTGTTTAAAGGCACACCCAATCTCAAATTCACTGTGTTGTGAACCAGCCCTTGGGCTACGCTCGGTCTAGGGGAATCTATGCTACACTACCGCTGGGCAACTGCTGTCCCAACATGAATGCATTAGCGTGGTCATCAGTCTTAACTATGCGTAGTGCATACAACTTGGGGGGTGGGGGGTTACGCCACAGAGAGAAATCACTTACTGTTGGTGACAGCGAGTTTGCTCCCTTAGCCTGGATGGCCTTTCCTCCTAACCAGCCCTTGCGATTAATTGTTTTTGTTTGGTGGTGGTGGTTATGAAGCGACACAGGAGGAGTTTCCTTAGTCCACACTGCCAGTCTTCTTGAGCCTCCTTTTTCCTCCTTGAACCACTAATAATAAAAAATGGAACAAACACAATGAGACAAACACTGAACAATAATCAACTCACAGGAAATCAATAACGATTAAAGTCCTTTGGGCTTGAACCACTAATCATGAAAAATCATTTTATGCTACTGTAGTAAATACAATAAGAATGAGTAATGATGTATTGTAACTTATTTGAATTTATTGTGATTATATTCTGTTACCATTTATTGCTACTCTTACTTCACACAAAACTGGCCAGTGGAGGATGGGCTCCCCCTATGTAACCTGATTTCTCCCCTTTTAGGAGTTTTTTCTTGCCATTGTTTGAGTGTTTTTCTCCCAAATGAGCAAGCTTTTACCCAGGATTGAAAACAAAAACAGAAATTAAAACAAAACCAGAAGGTTTTAAAGAAGTTATTCTTTCAGGAACAGAAAAGCAAAACAAAATCAACATTACTGTTCATGAGTAAAAACTAACCATTAATAACATTTTTTTTTTTGTTCGAAGCAATTTCATAAATGCTTACATCATGTTTTCCTGTTTCGGCAAAACCATGGTGGCCGTGCCAGTTATTTTGTTTAACTTCTAGATTATTAGACAGTTTGATTTGGCAATATTAACCTTTTAGCTCGCTGGACACAATCAATTTTATCATCCACGTAAGTCTTCCAAGCGTAAATTTAAGAAACAAAGAGAGGTTTGACTCGGCAACAGTTCTGAAGAAGGTAACGTAACACGGCATTACCTGTTTGTGCTCAGTGTTTCTAGGGTGGGTATGAATTGATAAACCTTCTCTGCCCACAAAATATAGTGTCAGAACCCTGTTTCTACCAATCAGCTTACAAGAAGCCTATGCGAGAAAAGTTAAGTTTTGGTTTGATGAATACAAGATGCAGTTTCAGGAGGTTTTTTGCCTCTATAGTTGATCACTGATGTTCTGTTGTAGTTATTTCATTCCACCATCATAGAACAGTCAAGATGAGCAGTGTTGCCAATGTTTTTCCCTGAAGAGCTACCATCACCAGCATCCACTTCATTGAAGTTAAATGATCTGAAATTAGATCAAATAATTATTAACTCCTGTGTTGTCCTCTAGGTAAAAAGTTTTTCCTTAGTTTAACAACAGTGAACACCCCTGAAATTCCTTTTTTTCCAGTATGAAATTTGATGACTTTTCCTAGAGTGACCCTATCATTAGAAAAAGTTAAACACTGGCCTTTTATTTGTCTTATTTAGTCTTATTCTTAACTCCAGCCTGTATTCAGGCCAGAGTGGATTTATTTGCATTCATTACAGTCAATGTTTTAGTGACGAAGGTTTCTTATTATGTAACATGGCGGCGTGGCAGAACAAGTTTGGGGCCAAAGGCAGCACACATCACAATAAAGTCAGTATGCTTGTCACAGCAAGAATCCCAGCAAATAAAATCCATTGTAATTTTTTGTCTCAGAAATGTGCTTGAATCAGAGAATTCTTGATAGAATGTCCATTGTTTACTTATAAATTCTCTGGAGGAATTATCATTGCTGTCCGTTTCACCGTTGCATACACGCCAAAAGTATTGTGTACAAAATAATGTTGTTATCTTCGGTTTGTATAGATTCTCTGGAACAAAACAAGCCCAAGTATAAACTTCTCTGACTGATACTGGCCAAACAGTCCCTCAATATAGCTAATGGGACTACTGCCCAGTACACTGCCAGCCAGTGGCAAGCTATTATCTTGACGACTGAGAAGCATTTTAGATAATGAAATTACATTTCTACTGGTGTGTCAGTTGTTCGACATGCATGAAAGGACACGCATTGTTTCTCCTGAGTAAACAAACCATAACCGTTTCAGTGCACATGCTGAAAACATTACACATGAGTCTCGATGTTCTTGAGACTTTCTACCTAAGGTTGTTTTACAACAAAATGTATTTTGCAATGCCTAAGTCAAAACTGAAGACTTGGCATTTGGAGGTCTTAGAAGAAATTACCTCTCTGAGTGATTATTTCTGAGGAGGACTGTGAAAACGGCTTTGACTCCACAGCAGAGAGCATGTTCAGTGAAGGACTTGATCCCATTTCATATGAACATCTAAATACATTCTCAAAATATTTTTTATTATTTAGTACTCTTATAAAGAATAAGTAGGCATACTGAATAATAATAAAATAATTCATAAAAAGTATTTTGTGAATATTTTGACATATTGATGGGATGGGGTATTTGGGAAAATCTTTAGTCATTGGATTAGTAAACTAGACAGCTAATGTTTTTATTTTCTGCAATCTTCCAGACCTGCTGCTGCCAGCGGTTGCAAGGAGAGGGAGGCGGAGGGTGACAGGCAGGGGGAAAGCAAGAGAGTTCACCATACTTCCACAAGCATACAGTATACAATATTTGGCAAGTTTCCTTTTGAAGTCTCTAAATGGCCTTTTTGGAAGCCTGCCTAGACATAGCTCAGAAAACACAATGCAGAATGCTCTTTTTTGTGGTATTGTGCTTGAATTTGAACAAGGATTTGTCCAACGTTGTGTTTGTGACTGCATTGTGTTTCTAAGCCCACCAGACACAACCACAAGTATCTGTATCTACTCAAATAAATCTTTTCAGTGAGAAAAACACTTTCGTTGTGTTTGAGATTCTGTTACTTAGCTTCACTAACATTTACTGTGCCTTTGGAAAGTATTCAGACCCCTTCACTTTCAGTTATGTTACAGCCTTATTCTAAAATTGATTAAATTCATTTTTATTCTCATCAATCTACACACAATACCCTATAATGACAAAGCAAAAACAGGTTTTTAAAGATCTTTGCAAATTTAATAAAAATAAAAAACTGAAATATTACATGTACATAAGTATTCAGACCCTTTGTTATGGCATTCAAAATTGAGCTCAGGTGCATCCTGTTTCTATTGATCACACTTGAGATGTTTCTAAAACTTGATTGAAGTCCACCTTTGGTAAATTCAGTTGGTTGGACATTATTTGGAATGGCACACGCCTGTCTATACAAGGTCCCACAGTTGACAGTGCATGTTGACAGAGCAGAAACCAAGCCATGTAGTCGAAGGAATTGTCCGTAGACCTCAGAGACAGGACTGTGTCGAGGTACAAACGGTACGAACCGGTACAAAAAATTTCCGCAGCATTGAAGGTTCTGAAGAACACAGTGGCCTCCATCATTCTTAACCCTCTGGGGTCTGAGGGTAAAATGAGGCACACTGGTGATTGTGCCATGCTCTGACATTTGTGTAAATTTCATCAACTTTATATGCAGTGATTCCAAAGTGTTTCATATCTCTGTTTTCAGCACAAACTCAGCTACAATAATATGGCAGCAGTAAGTAGGTCATAATCATGTGGATTGCAAATTGCTCTAAAAACACACAAACTGTAAACAGTAGTTTTGAACATGCACAGGAATGTTGTAATAAAACACACTAAACAATTGTAACTAAGATTTTTGGTCACTGAAATGTGTTCATCAAGGTCTTGGGTATCAAAAGATGACAAAATATTTTAGCAAATCCAATGAGAAATATAAAATAAATTGCTAAAAGTTAGTGTTGTGACTACTATTTTTCAACACCAGGTGAGAATGGGAGGGCAAATGGCCTTTCTGTAATGAATATGCATTGGGTAGGAGGACCTGCCAGCTAAGTAGGCTATTCACACCTGGCCGCATGTCTCCCCACCACTAAGACTAGAGCTGCGTTTCCGCCGCAGGAACATTACCCCGGAACTAGGAACCTTTTGAGGAACTCAGTGCGTTTCGACCGCAGGAACTAGGGTCTAAATTAAGTTCCGGGGACTTTATTTTACCCCCAAAAAAGTCCCTGCTCGGGGGGTAGTACTTTCCAAAAGTACTGGAACTTTTGGGGTGGGGCGCAAGCGCTGAAAATTTCTGACTGGTCGACTAGGCTACTCGCAGTGTTTTATTTCAACCGCCATTTTTAAAAATCTCCAGCCGATTTATTTTCATAATAACTTGAAATCAAACTTGTACGTTATGCGGCGCAGTAGCCTACTTTTGGTTATAGCCTGCCAACCTCTTGGAATTATAACGTGTGCTCTTCTGTTCTTTTCTTGCTTTAGTATTCGTTTTATAAAATGCTAAGCATTTGTGCTGGGACAGCATATTATGTACATTCAAAAAACATTCAAACGGTTTAATTCGGTTGCTGAATATTTTCTTCCGGATTTTCTTTGTTAGCCCATTGTAATTGACTCAAAACATTTGATAGTTACGTGAGGTATGCGGTAGTTCTGCGTAATTTACATTGGTGATACAGTGAAAGCAAACTGGAAATCACCTTCCGCACTTTTTGTCAGGGTAAAATAATAGGTTAATTCTAGTAATCGTCCCTTTTGCTTTTTCAGACTGGCATAATTTTACTCTGCCATTCTTCAATTCCACAAAAAGACCAGGAAGACTATGGACTAATTTATGGTGCATGGTTCGCAATTTAATGCTAATTTAAATTCTCACGCAAGTCCGAGTTTTCGTTCTATTCTTGTCATTTTGCAATTAGCCGATATGGAATTGACAATGAGAAAGTAATCAATTCAACAGCAAATTGTTTACGACGTGTGCATGTTTTCTGCTGTTGTTGCCAGTTATTTGTGGAATGTGAATGGATTCCGTCGCCTCGGATGTCAAGATATGAAAGTGAATGTTCGCATAAAAACATAATGAATATGTCTGAGAGAATATATAAAACAGTTACAATCTGACTAATGGCCTGCTATATCCTATTTGTTGCATAACAACGGTCCAAGTCCAACTACCAACGACAGTTTTGCTTGACAACGGTAAAATATGCCCAAACGGCCGCAGAACAATATTTCAATTTCAGGTGATTAAATCGATAAAAATCAATAAATACAAACGTAACCATATATAGTCATTGTTGGTAACCCGTTGTATACAAGTGGAATAAACCCCTCCGGGCTGTCCCGGTTATTAGAAAATAATGTAGGCTACTTCAGTGGTAGTATGGGGTTACAGAAGAAATCATAGGACAGATGGACTGACGACAATGTCGCTTTTTCATACATCAGTGGGCTAATTTGCCTAATCTTCGCGGGACTTTAGACCACGGTGGAAACGCAGACAACAGTGGGCTGAAGGAATCTTTTAGTTCCTTGAAAGTAGTTCCTGGGACTAAAAGTTCTGGGTACTTTTGGTGGAAACGCGGCTAAAGACTCAGGGAGCCATTTAGAAGACAGAAACAAAGACATCTTTTGATTTTAGAAGATTTATTGAAGCAAACTATACGCATGGAAGATGAGACGAGACTGGTGTACTCTTGCAACGCTTGCGTGGCCTCTTAGATAGTGGTGAACTAGGCCGTGTTTCCTGATCAGCATCTATGTAAATATGATAAAAACAAAATTGTTAGGAAATGTGACATCAAATCAACCTTTATTTATATAGCACATTTCCTTCAACAGGTGAAAATTAAATGTGCTTTACAAAAAAGGGGCAAACCACTAACTAATGAAAACAAAACTGAGGAAATGTGACATGGTTATGTCGGGAGTCAGGAGCAGCCCCGCGCTGCCTCCCACCACCTAACAATGTTTTTTTTTTTTTTTCCAGGAACCCACCCACCACCAGGAGACCAGGACAAGGCAGGTAAAAGGGAAACTTTTATTTAACAGTTAATTCAAAAAAACAGAGCACGCCACAATCTCGCACCAACCCCGCCCTTCCTTCTTCCCCCTGGCTTCCTCTAGCACTCTCCCACTCTGGCCCTCCCCTTCCCTTCCACGAAGCCCCGACGCAGGTAAGAGTGACACCCCTCACACGCCACACCTTTTAAGCCACTGGGGTTCCCCTCACACGTGCCCACACTCAGCAAAAAAAACAGTGTACCCACTCTGGCCCCCCTGCGCCTCAGCCCCGCTTCCGGAGGGGGGAGACCTCACCCTGCCGTCTCACGGGGGGAGCCACTAACACAGGCGGGGTCTCACACACACTCACACCTCCCACTCCCACACACACACCACAAACAATCATCAAAATCAAAGAAAGGATGTAGTTGGCCCACGCCTCAATGCTGGGCCACTCTACATCCAAAAAAAAAAAAAAAAGAAAAAAATCTAACCTCCAAAGGTCTACTGTCTCCCACTGTCCACGTCAGTCTCTGGGCTGCTGTGCGGCGCCCCGGACCACTCTGCCGTCCGCTGCGCGTTCTTGAAATTCCACTGGTTACCACGCAGAGTCCCTGCTGCGCCCTGCAGCTGGAGAGCGAGTCGGCGCCGGCTCCGGTCCTGGTCCGCGCTTTACAGTCTCAGAGTGGGAGACTCGCTGTTCCTCCGCCCTCGTCAGGGCTTGTCTAGAGTCTCCCCTCGCGGCGTTGGTCCTTGCCAACGTAGCGCAGTGTCCTTGCCACAGGACCAGTCCGGCTCTGCACAGCGCCGCTCCTCCCCGGATCCCACCACGTTTTCCACTTGGTCTGGGCGCAGCTCGCTCCTCGTGGCACCAGTGCAGCGTCCGGGACCGCCAGCCCACCACCAGGACGGGAGACAGCTCAGACAAACAAAGAGAAACAGAAATAACAATAACAAAAGAAACGAAAACCCACCCTCAACAAAAACTAAACTAAACTAACTTAAAGCTAAAAAAAAAAAAAAAAGGAAAAATCCTCATCTGAGGAACCAAACATCCACCCCGGCATCTCTCGTGTTCTCCCTCTCACCTGCCTCCTTATCCCTGCAAGCTTGTTAGGACAAACACAAAACAGCTGCGCCACGCCCCCAACTCCCGCGACCGGCGAATCGGCTTACGCCCCGATCTGCATGTGCACCCAGACTCCAATAATCAATCCCCCAGTGAATCCAGCACAGCTGTCAGGCTACCTCCTGAAAGTTACATCATATACAAACAAAGAACCATACAAACCCAACCAGACGCAGAGAGGTAGCCTATAATTTTGAGAAGCAATGGTTAGAATCGTTCGAAGTGTGGGAATTTACAAGCGCGCATATTAGTGAATATTCCTACAAACACACAGAGAATGTAATACAGCACACATTTACAAATAATGCAAGCTATCAACGAAACAACATTAGCTAAACTAAATAAACATTGATATTCCAGCTCAACTACACGCAACTCATCAATAACAATGCCTCAATCTGAAGTAGGCTAGGTCTGTTTAGCTAAGTGGTTATTATATTGCTATTTCCCGAATTTACGTACAGTATGCTAATATCAACTGTGCGAGGACATCAGTTTTAGAATCCTAGCCACGCCACTACACGCCAGGCATGGGCTATTTATTACCAATATGATCGAAAAAAATACAGTCTACCTGCTACTTCTGACACACAACCAGACGCAGAGAGCCTAGCCTATAATTCTGAGATGCAATAGTTTGAATCGTTCGTAGTGTGGGAATTTACAAACGCGCATATTGCTGGATATTCCTACAAACACAGAGATACGTTGCAATACAGTACACATATTTACCAATATGATCATAAGAAATATACTTACTCATGAAGTTGATCCTCAGCTGGATCAGTTCGCTGTTCGAAATGACACCGCTCTTCATCAATGTCGGCTTCCGGACGGACCATTTTCCAAAATTAAATGAAATGTTTACCTCAAAAGAAGTGAATTAGGCTACACTTTGACATTCTATCCTGCTTTCGCAGGCTTGGCATTTCTCACATGGATCTCGCATCGCCCCTCCCCTACTCTCCTTCTATGGAGAGTAGTTATAATGTCGTTAACATGTGAATGCGATTTGGGCAGACTTCCTGCTGAGCGAAATTCACATAGTAATGAGTAAGGATTAACAAAGCATACATGGTTTAATTAATCAAATTTAGAACTTTTAAAACAATTCATATTATTTGTCAATGGGCGCATTGGAAAGTCGCGATTCTAAGGTTTCTGTCAATGTTTTTGTTGCGTCTGTATGATAACAACTCGTGAAGTTAATCATCCAAATAGAAACGAAAGTTAATTTAATCTTGCCGAGATCCGCCGGCGGAGCTCTCGAGCCCAGAGGGTTAAATAGAAGAAGTTTGGAACCATCAGGAATGTTCCTAGAGCTGACTGCTTGGCCAAACTGAGCAATCGGGGGAGAAGATGAGCCTGCTCATCACCTGGCCAATACCATGCCTACGGTGAAGCATGGTGGTGGCAGCATCATGCTGTTGGGGATTTTTTTCAGCGGCAGGAACTGGGAGACTAGTCATCAAGGGAAACAAGAACGTAGCAAAGTACAGAGAGATCCTTGATGAAAACCTGCACCAGAGCACTCAGGACCTCAGACTGGGGCGAAGGTGCATCTTCCAACAGGACAATGACCCTAAGCACACAGCCAAGACAACACAGGAGTGGCTTTAGGACACATCTGTGAATATCCTTCAGTGGCCCAGCCAGAGCCCAGACTTGAACCCGATTTAACATTTCTAGAGAGACCTGAAAATAGCTGTGCAGCAATGCTCCCCATCCAACCTGACATAGCTTGAGAGGATCTGCTGATAAGGATGGGAGAAATACCCCAAATACAGGTGTACCAAGCTTGTAGCGTGATACCCAAGAACACTCAAGGCTGTTATCGCTGCCAAAGGTGCGTCAACAAAGTACTGAGTAAAGGGTCTGAATACTTATGTAAATGTGACATTTCAGTTTTTTTTTAAAAATACATTTGCAAAAATGTCTAAAAACTTGTTTTTGCTTTTTCATTATGGGGCATTGATGAGAAATAAAATTGAAATAAATTCATTTTTAAAGAAGGCCGTAATGTAACAAAATGTGGAAAAAGTTAAGGGGTCTGAATACTTTCCGAAGGCACCGTAGAGTAATTCTGACGCTTGGACGCCTCCCGTGGGGTTACCTTTCAAAAGAGACAAAGATTATGTCTGCAGTTAAAATGAATAGTAACCATTTTACTTTTGGTATGTAATTTTCAGGCTTGTTAAAAAAGAGGGCAATACAGAAAAGGTTAACCCTGCAGTTATGAAATGAAAAGTCATAAGTTAAGTGCCACAAATATATTACAGCAAAAAAATAAAATGAATTATGATGTGTGATTTGTCATAAAAACAAGTGGTGTAGTCTGAAGAAATACAGTCTTTCTGGACTGTGAAGTCGGAAAACAGTTATTCACAGATTTTTTGATAAGTGGCAGGTTGATTCTGAAGAATAAAAAATATTGATTTAGTGTTTGACATTCAATGAAAAGGAGGGGGGCAAGGGTGGGGTAGTTTCTACCCTGTGGACATGCATAATATGA
The DNA here is from genome assembly GCF_013347855.1 of Anguilla anguilla. Classification (NCBI taxonomy): domain Eukaryota; kingdom Metazoa; phylum Chordata; class Actinopteri; order Anguilliformes; family Anguillidae; genus Anguilla; species Anguilla anguilla. The sequence goes on from NC_049208.1 coordinate 43,705,540, forward strand.
AAATAAAAAGAGGCTTAAACATGTTAACAACAATGTTTTCTGTGAGATTATCAAGCACATTCTAAACATGGTTTATTATTGCCATAACCTTCATCTATGACAGCTTGGTCAACAGTAGGAAGTACAAACACCTAATACAGATCACAGAGTTAAATACAACCAGCAGCACTCCAGACAATCATAAAAATGCCAACACAGCTGTTCCTACAATTCTAAGTACAAATTCTCCAGTGTATTAGCACCAGCCTGTTTTTATTAGTGCCACAAATAAAGTCTATTAAACAGCAGTCAGATCATCCAGGTGTAGTACTGACCCACACAAAAAGATCACATCGCTCCAATCCTGTACAAACTTCATTGGCTGCCAGTAAAATTCTGAATACAATTCAAAACCCTCCTGTGGATCACACTGGACCAAGCTTATCAAAAGTTATTCAAAGCTTGTTGATATCTTGTTGCATTTTGAAGATAATGACCAATGAACTTCAAAAGGGCGTGGCTCAGTACATAAATAGACCAAAGTCAACAATCATAGTGCTGCAACAAATGCAAAAAAATGGGCATGGCATAACAAATGAATGTAAATTGGAACTGGATTTACCTCAAATGAGTATATATGGGTATATCCTGGTATTATGTGGCACCTTGAGTGTACCAGTAAAATAAATAACAATTACAAACAGAAATATAGCCATTAATTATAAGTTTGTTGATGGCTCCTGTGGCAAGATGAGTGCCGAAGACTCCCGGTCTCGGCTTTTTAAAACCCAGGCTTACTGTTGAAAACAATCAGAGGCAATCAGCGCAATCAGACAATTAACAATTATTGGCGCTAATTACCTCCGCCTTATAGTTGTGACAATGGATCCGAGAGCAGCTCCTCTTCCTCTCTCTGCAGCTGACGCCAAACCACGCCCACCCTACCACATACCCCCATCACCCGACTTAGGCTGGGGAGCAATCCGGCCAATGACTAACCCCCCCCCCCCCCCTCCTGGGAGCGAGAGAGGAAGTCAGCCACGATCATCCGTGCACCTGGTCTATGGACCACCTTGAAGTTAAAAGGCTGTAAAGCCAGATACCACCGAGTGATCCAGGTATCTGGTATCTGGTATCAGGATCCTGGTATCCTTCATGTGGTGGAGCAATTGGAGGGGGGCATGGTCCGAACAGAGGGTGAATGGGCGACCCAGAAGGTAATAACGGAGGGCCCGACCGCCCACCGAATGGCGAGGCACTCTTTTTCCACCGTGCTGTACTTCGCCTCCCGTTGCGACAGTTTTCAGCTAATGTACAGAACGGAGCGCTCCCTCCACCTGCTGGGTCAAAACGGCCCCCAACCCTCTGTCCGACGCATCGGTCTGCAAAACAAAAGGGAGAGAGAAGTTAGGTGTGAACAAGCGCGGCTCCCCACAGAGAGCTTCTTTTATCCTCTCAAACGCCTGCTGGCACGGCTCCGTCCACTGGACCGGATCTGAGGCAGCTTTTCAGGTCAGTTAGGGGACTGGTCAGCTCCGAAAATGCAGGGATGAACCGTTTGTAATAGCCGGCCAGCCCCAAGAACCTCCTTACCTCTTTTTTCGACTTGGGTCGGGGACAGGTTGTAATCGCTGCGGTTTTGTCCACTAGAGGTCGCACCTGTCCACTTCCCAAGTGGTACCCCAAATACCGAACCTCCGCTCGGCCAATAGCACACTTCTTTGGGTTAGCCATGAGCCCCGCCTGCCTTAAGGATTCGAGCACCGCCCCCACATGCTGCAAATGCTGCCCCCAACTGCTGCTATGGATGATCACGTCATCCAGATAGGCGGCAGCATACTCAGAATACAGACGCAATACCCGATCCATCAGGCGCTGGAAGGTGGCAGGGGCTCCGAATAACCCAAACGGAAGTGTTCTAAATTGGTACAAACCGTCCGGAGCAGAGAAAGCTGTTTTCTCCTTAGATTTAGCAGATAAGGGAATCTGCCAGTAACCCTTGGTTAAATCCAGCATCGAAAGAAAACAAGCCGATCCATGAGCTCGTCGACCCGAGGCACTGGATAAGCATCAAACCGTGACATTTCATTTACTTTCCTATAATCCACACAGAAGCGAATAGACCCATAAGGCTTACCTACCAGCACAATGGGGCTACTCCAGGGACTGTGTGATTCCTCTATTACCCCCAGCTCTAGCATTGCCTTTATCTCTGCCTCAACCAATTTCTTTTTGTGTTCAGGCAACCTATAGGGGTGGGTCCGCACCGTCACCCCCGGGGAAGTTTCAATGTGGTGATGTATGAGGTGCGTGCGTCCTGGTATGGGGGAAAACACATCAGCAAAACGCTTTTGCAACAAGGCAAGGTCTGCTCTCTGATTCGGTGAGAGATGCTCATCTGAAAGGGTTGAGATTTGATTGGAAGAATTTGGTACCTCTGGCCCCAGCTCATCTCTCTCCTTGTCCACCATAACCAGAGAGACAGCCACCGCCTCCTTCCACACTTTCAGGAGATTGAGGTGATAAATCTGTTTTGCTCCCTCTCTATCAGAACGCTGTACCTCATAGTCAACCTCCCCAACCCACCGTGTGACCACAAAGTGCCCTTGCCACTTGGCAAGTAATTTAGAACTAGAGGTAGGGAGTAACACAAGAACTTTATCTCCCGCTGAAAACTGTCGTAGCTTAGGTCTTCTGTCATAGTGCTGCTGCTGACGTACCTGTGCCTCGAGCAAATTCTCCTGTGACAGCCTACACAGTGTATGGAGTTTTGCTCACAGGTCCATCATGTACTGTAATTCATTTTTACTGGGACTTGGACCCTCCTCCCAGTTTTCTTTAACTAGGCCCAATATCCCCCCATGGTTTCCTACCGAACAGTAGTTCAAAGGGAGAAAATCCCATGGAGGCCTGGGGGACCTCCCGCACTGCGAACACCAGAGGAGATAACCACTTATCCCAATTACGGCTATCTTCGTGAACAAACTTCCGGATCATGGACTTCAAAGTTCTATTAAAACGTTCAACGAGCCCATCCGTTTGGGGATAGTACACACTGGTTCTAATAGATTAAATGCCCAATAACCCGTACAGCTCGCATAGTGTACGTGACATAAACTGTGTGCCCTGGTCAGTCAGAATCTCTTTCGGGATTCCGACTCGGGAGATTATTTGAAACAATGCCTGCGCGACACTTTTTGCTGAAATGCTGCGCAAAGGAACTGCTTCGGGATACCGTGTCACATAATCCACCAGAACTAACACGAAGTGGTATCCCTGTGTGCTCCGATCAAATAGCCCGATGAGGTCCATGCCCACTCTATCAAAAGGGACCTCCATTAACGGAAGGGGGCGCAATGGCACTTTTGGGATGGCCGGAGAATTTACTAGTTTGGCATTCAGGGCACGACGCACACCACCGACGCATGTCGGCCCAAATGCCTGGCCAATAGAAACAAGCCATGATCCGGTTCAGTGTTTTCTCATACCCTAAATGACCAGCCATGGGGTTAAAATGAGTCGTCTGTAAAACCATTTCCCGAGAGCTTTTAGGCACCAGCAATTGGGTGTTTTCCTCATCGGTCTGAGTGTCACGACACACTCTGTACAACCTGTCTCTAATTATTACAAAATACGGGTGAGTGAGCATTGCATCAGGGTGCACCTGTTGACCATCAATGCACATCACGTGGTCAAAGGCAAAGCGTAGGGTGTCGTCACGAGACTGCTCGAGTGGGTAATCCTCCATGGGGCGAAACACCGGTACCTGTGGAGTCTCCACCGGAGGTTCCCCTGGGGCCGACTTCCCCTCTGCCGCGTCGGACGACCTCACATCAGCACTGACAGCAGCACACACATTACACCGCCCTACCCGTCGTGAATGCACTCACCCTAATTTACCAGCTGCCTGGTGAAACCCCACCCAATCAGTGCCTAAAGTCAGAGGGTGCAAAAGGCGGGAGCTTACCGCAGCCTTTATTTTATGCTTTTTCCCTTGCCAACGAATTTCCACTGAGACTATAGGGTACTCGTGTAAATCCCCATGCCCCCCCATATAGACACCCATGGTGCTTCTAACAAAGCCTTGGGTCGAACCAGGCTGTTGAATCATGGTCTGCATAGCCCCTGAGCCCAACAGCGCCTGGTGTTCACTCCCTTGAATCCTTACCGGAATATAGTACGCTCTGTCTGGGTCGGGAGCGGAGGTAGGCGGACCGCTTGCGGCTATATTTATTATTATTATTTCTTGCTCAGAAAGAGGATTCAGAGCAAGGATGAGTCAGATAAAACCAGAGACAGAGATGGGAATGAAATTCTTTACGTTCAATTCACTTATTGGCTCATCAAATTTTAAAGCTTACTAATCCTCACAAGCATGATTAATTATGTGCAACAAGTTAAGCTTCATCATTAATGGTAGTCCATATAAAAGTGAAATCTCACTACATTTCTGATGAGCTTTGCATACTCTGAAGTTGATTAAATAAACACTTATACATTATACATGCTTTCTTGCCCCCAATTTTGTCTATATATACATAGTTTATCCATCCTGGGTTTGTTTTTAACATAAACAGTATTAAATGATATGTACAGTGGGGTCCAGAATTATTGGCACCCTTGATAGATATGCACAAAAAATGCTAAAAATATAGCTAAACTAAAAAAATAATACAGTTATTGACATAAGCTTTATTTTCCAACATGTGAAAACTAGTGTGCTTGATTAATGATTCATTGGAATCAACCAAAGTCTTAAATTTTTTAATTAAAAAAACTATTTCCCCAAAAAACAGGTTCCACAATTATTGGCACCCCTGGTTTAGTGCTTTGTGAAAACACCCCTGGCAAAGATGACAGCCATGAGTCTTTTCCTATAATTTGTGATAAGTTTAGAGAACACATTTGGAGGGATTTTTGACCATTGCTCCATGTAGAGCTTTTCAGAATCATTGATATCTTTGGGTTTGCGCTTATGGACCCCCTCCCCCCCCCCTTCAGTTCAGACCACAGGTTTTTGATGGAATTTAAGTCTGGAGACTGAGATGGCCATTGGAAAATGTGGATGTTGATTTCACTTAAGCATTTCTGTTTAGATTTTGATGTATGCTTGGAGTCATTGTCCTGCTGGGCAATCTACCTATGACTAAGTCCTAGCTTCTTAGCAGAGACAGCCACATTTTCTCCCAGAATTTCCTGGTACTTTGTTGAATTCATTGTGCCATTGATCTAAAATAGTGCCCCGGGACCACTTCCAGCAAAACATATCCTAAATATCAATGACCCACCTCCATATTTGACCATAAGTATGAGGTGCTTCTCCTGTATGCATTCCTCTTTTGCCACCAAACATGTTGATGGTGTGTATGGTCAAAATGTTCAATTTTGGTCTCATCTGACAATAGCAATAATTCCAGTCATAATTCCAATAAGGTTTGGCAAACTCCAGATTCTTGGTTTTGTTTATTGTGCTCAGTAAGGGCTGTCTTTGTGCCACCCTTCCAAAGAGTTAGTTGGTTTATGTTTTTTTTTAGACTTGTTGACCGCAAGAAACAAAGTGGTATGTGTAACCATGTATGCCTTTTTTGTACCCATTACCAGACTTGTGACGGTAAATTACCATCTGTCGCTTCTGAATTGACAGTTATTTGGCTTTTCCCATGCTGATGGATGACAAAGGGATTTTGTATGCGTGTTACCTCATTTTTATTCTCTAATGAAACTGTAAATGATGGAATGACACAATATAGTTCCTTTAGATTGAGATGAACTAAATTAAGTAAAATTGTATTGCCAATTACATTTTGTTTGATTTTACTTACAATGATTGTTAGGGATGCCAATAATTATGGCACCTATGGTTTTCAGAAAAAATTAGATTGCTTAATAAAAAAACATTGAAGCATGAGAGTAAATGTATTGAAATAAAAGTATATAGTTTTCACATATGTTTGAACATAACATATAGATTATTATCTGTGTCATTTACATACATACATATACATACCTGTTTTCAAGTGAGTGCTCAGGTCTCATTAATTAATTTTACTAAGTGGAGAATGCCCTAGCTAATGATTCATACCATGGAATTAGATGGAGTGAACTCCCAGCACCTACAGATGTATAATAATGATAATAATAATAATAATAATAATAATAATAATAATAATAATAATACCGGGCAAAACATTTCAAATAACTAATGGATGCATGTTTGCACATGTTAAGAGAACTAATGTGAAAAATATGTACAGTGGGCTCCAGAATTATTGGCACCCTTAAAAAAAATTAAGAAAAAAGGCTGCCAATAATTCTGGAGCCCACTGTACATCTGTAGGTGCTGGGAGTTCACTCCATCTAATTCCATGGTATGAATCATTAGCTAGGGTATTCTCCACTTAGTAAAATTAATTAATGAGACCTGAGCACTCATTTGAAAACAGGGGCTCTCAGTTTGACAAGAGTGTTTCCCCTTCAGCAACTGAGGTGTCCATACCTGTCTCCTTTAATGGTGCCAACAAGCAAAATTGTAATAAGCTACTGAGCTAATTACTGTATTAAATCATTTTTTCCTTTCATTTGCAAAATAAATTTGCAGTAAACACATTAAGTCTTCTAATTATGATGGACAGGAAAGGTTTTCTATGAGTAAAGGACCCTGACTTTTAAAACTGTGAAAGATGTTGTGATACTTTTTATGGGGCCAAGTACTAAGGGTGTAAATTTTTTTCTGCAGCGCCACCTGAAAAATTGACATTGAAAAAAGTAGTATGGACATCCTGTTTCACGTACACATTTCTTCCACATGTCAACCTCTTCATTCTGAACAAATAATTTGATAGAACCTATAGTATCTTCCATATTGATTTTCTACCATTTTAAATTTCTTGAGGAACAAACTTTATTGTACTTCTCCTAGAATATTTGTCTGATTCTCACCAAATTGGGAATATGTATGCACAGCATGCCACTATGTTAAATTGTGAAGGAAATTTTGATATGTCAAAATATGGCCACAGGACTGTAATTTCAATTTGGACAAAAATGACTGACCACGCAAAATATGTGTATGGCCACAAATTTACACTGATTGCAATGATACTTCAGGACATGATAGATAGCCACAGCCTGGACAACCAAGCCCTGGCTCACAGTTTTATACTGCAATATGGCCTGTAGGGGGCCAAATATAAATTAGCAAAGGCTCCATAAGGTTAAATTGTCAAGAGAACCTGCCTGTAGCAAGCTGGGCAACCTCCACCAGGAGGACCTCCTCGCTGGGGACCAGAAGCACATGACCTCCATGTCAAGGACCGGAACTCACGTAACCTCCACAACACGAATGGAAGTCACATGACCTCCTTTATTTTGGAAACAAGTTTGTTTGAAAGTGAAGATGGCAGTGGTTAGCCACTGGCTAGCTGGTGTGTGTAAATGAAGGACTATTGCAGTTACCACTGATTTGCAAGATTTTGTCACTTGTATACCAAGTTGTTCATGATTGCATACCATTTTTAATTAATAGTCGATAATTCTCTGGGTACAATGCAGCACTTAGCTACGTTAAGATAACACCCTTAGTGCTCCGTACTAGGCTAATAATAAGCCGGGCGTAATGCTGGCTTCATGGGTTTTAATATATAAATTATATATAATGCATATTTTAATTACTGTTTAGTTAAATATACATGTATTCACTGTAGCCTTACAGTAGGCCTATAATTCGTTTTAGAAGTGTCTTGGTATGCTGTGGCCCTGGGACATCCCTGACTGCCCTCGCATCTACAATAACATTTGTTTACCTTAAAGGGGAGTTGTCATCTCTTCTCTGGAGACACTCTCACACCTGCTTGTCTGCATTTACGATATTCCAGTCTGGTGTTTCTCATGTATTAGTACTTTAATGAGTTGATGACTATTTAAGTCTTCCTGTCTAATGAGAATGTTTTTTGATTAAACTCATTCTAATCTTACCAAAGTCTCCCGAGTATAAATCTCACTACTAGATTAGATGCACCAACGCCTATTGAATATATGGTTTCTTGTCATGGAAAAGCAGATAAAGATTGACCACATTCAAAGTTTGAGTCATAACTGTGGACACTTAAATACCAGATGTAGTCGTACACCAAAGAATCATAATTCCTTTGTAAATTATTCAGCAATGAGAGATGTCAAAAGCTGAATATGCTTAATAAAATCTTTAATCAAACATCAAAATAAATAAATAAATAAATAAATAAATAAATAAATAAATAAATAATAAAAAATAAATACAATCAAGATAATCTAATTTCTTCAGCCTTTAATGGTGAAATCCACTGGCCATTGCACATTCTGCTCGATAGCAGCTAAAGGCCTCATTCTTTTCCAAAATCCTGATGATGACCTTTAAAACAGAAAACACAAGTCACTAGTCCCCTTTACACATCACTGTTATTGCTTATCATGTAACCAATATCAGTCAGCAATAACTCAGCATCTCACCTCTTGAAGTATGACATCAAAGAGGTAGTCCATCATGCTGAATTCATCCCTGTCATTTTTTTCTTGCACACCGGTAGCAGATGCTATCAGCTTCATGAGCTCAACAGTCTAAAGATTTAACAAAAACAATCTGACAGAACTTCTTTTGTATCGCAGTTTTCAAAACCCTGGTTACAAGTGCTTTACATTTAGATAATATTAAAGAAAATTGTTAAGCTTTACAAGAACAAATGTCAGATTAATTTACCTGCTTCTCATCAAAATAAAGCATAATTGGCTTCAATCTCAGTTTAAGATTCAGGGATGCAGTGGGATTCTCCCACAGGTACATCCTGCTGGACCTTTGGTGCCTGTTTTTAATTGCTCATGCAAGCTCAGGAATTGAAGTGAGAATTAGATTTATATTCATCAGAATCAAAACACTTTATAACAATGTACAAGGAAGTTCCAGAAAGCAATGGCACACAATTTATTCTTCACTCATTGTACATTCCATACGGTATAGGGAACACAAGACATACATTGGAGAGAGACTATTTAGACTTGACAATACAGAAAGAAATACTCAAAAATTGGTAGCATGGTCTATGTCTAGGACATGGTTGTATAGAGGTAGCCAGTGTCAGATAGAATATTAGTGCATTGTTCCAGGGGTAATGGTATTACCAGGGAAAATGCAAAGAGTCTATTGACATTATACATATGAAGTACTTATGTGTATATATTTAGTGTTAGTGTATCAAGTGCAGATGTCCAATGTAAATATGGTCCGGATTTTCTTAATTATTGATTTTTTTTAAGAACAGGAATCACCTTTATTTCATCTGCGGATAACAGACCCTGGATTACATTACATTATAGGCATTTAGCAGACGCTCTTATCCAGAGCGACGTACAACAAGTGCATAGGTTCATGATGTAGAGGTGCAAAAGAAACACTAGAGTGAAGTAAGGATCGTAGTGCCAGAAGTGACCACATTGATCAGGACTCCAACCCTGTAGAGTAAGCTTGTTCAGCAAGCAAGAATCCTACCAAGTACAAACTAGCACTGGAATCACATCTAATCACACCTAATCAGACAAAAACAATCCTGCCAGATACCCTAACATAATCATATTATCCTAACTAGGTACAGTGAGCTGAACTATAGGCTAGGGAGGGGTGGGGAGAGGTGCAGCCTGAAGAGATGAGTCTTCAGTCTGCGTTTGAAGGTGGTGAGATTCTCTGCTGTTCTGACCGTCACGGGGAGGTCATTCCACCAGCGAGGGGCCAGGACAGACAGCAGACGGGAGCGGGAAGTACAGACGCGAAGAGGGGGAGGTGCCAAGCGCCCAGAGGTGGCAGAACGGAGAGGTCTGGCTGGTGTGTAGGGTCTGATGATCCTCTGAATGTACCCTGGTGCTGACCCCTTAGCTGCCTGGTATGCAAGCACCAAGGTCTTAAATTTGATGCGAGCCATAACAGGCAGCCAGTGGAGGTCAGTGAGCAGGGGAGTGACATGGGAATGTCTGGGGAGGTTGTAGACCAGACGCGCTGCAGCATTCTGGATGAGCTGCAGGGGTCTGATGGTGGATGCTGGCAGACCAGCCAGTAGCGAGTTGCAGTAGTCCAGGCGGGACAGGACCATCGCTTGAACCAGGAGCTGGGTTGCGTAGGTGGTGAGGAAGGGGCGGATTCTCCGGATGTTGTACAGGAAGAACCTGCACGTTCGACTCACCGCCGTGATGTTCTGGGAGAGGGACAGTCTGTTGTCCATCACCACTCCAAGGTTTTTTGCGGTGGGTGATGATGATACCACAGTGTCCCCTAGGGAAATAGAAAAGTCGAGAAGGTTAGAGGATGGAGTAGGGATGAAGATCATCTCCGTCTTACCTGGGTTCAGCTTAAGATGGTGGTTATCCATCCAGCTCTGGATGTCCCTCAGGCAAGCAGAGATGCGAGCAGAGACCTGAGTGTCAGAGGGCGGGAAGGAGAGAAAGAGTTGGGTGTCATCGGCATAACAATGATAGTACAACCCATGGGCAGAGATTACAGGACCAAGAGATTGGGTGTACAGGGAGAATAGGAGGGGACCAAGGACAGAGCCCTGGGGAACTCCTGTGGCAAGGGGGCGAGGTGCTGATACTGGATGCCATGCGTGTGCAGCAATTCAATTGTTCTGAAACAAGAGAACATTGACCTTTATTTTTACAATATAAAACATCCTTGTACAATATAAAACCACCTAGACATACCACAGACCTTCCCAATTCTCTCACACACACACACAAACACACACAATCCCTGTGCAAGCTCTGAATGGCATATATGAATGTATACATGTGCAGCTATTGCAGGTATCGCTAGCTTCACATCCACAACAGAATGTCCTATTCCTCAAATGAGGATGGCACAGTCTGCGTGGAGCCACCCTTCACAGTTGTAGCATTGCACCCATTTCAATGGTCTGCACGTCAAAATACAGCAGCTTGATAAAACATAAAAAAGTTACTAAATTTTCAGGTAGGCTTAAATAGGACTATCAGTATAAGAAGACTAAAAAGGAGTTGTACGCATATCCACCAATTTACCGACCCGGATATAATTTCTGATGATGTTGTACATTTTAAGCTACCACAAAATTCCAGTAATGCAGATTCTTATGTAGTCAGCTGAAAGAAACTTCTTAATTTCTAATTTGTTCAGGTGCAGGGCATAAACAATATGTAGAGTAAAAAGAACATTTCTGATGTTTGAACAAACTAGGCAGAATTTGTGTCATTTCAAAAAGATTGGAATATGGGTTTAACATCAGCATACCTTTGAAATTCACTGTTTTGCATGTGTGTCCACACGCCTCTGAATATTTGCATTAGTTGGTTTGAAGGTTGGGCACAGCAGGGACATGTTGCATTCTTTAATTGTTGGAGAGCAAGCATTCCATATGGATATATGCATTTAAAACAGATATAGATTTGAATATTATTTTCAATAACATTTATGTGTTCCAAATTATAATTACAAGGACAGTGGTCATGATATCACTTCACAGCAATTGGCTAATAATTTGTTTAGATAGTATAAACATGCTTGCTAGCTTTTAAGTTTGGATTAAAACCAATGATTCCTAACTAGGGGTATATGCACCCCCAACGACTACACATGATAATCAAAGATATTTGGAAACTATTGCTGAATAAATGTCAGGATATTCCTTCCAATGTTTCAAACTAATATACTGCCAAACAATGTCACAGTGGCACAACAAACAAATAGCCAATGTAAACAAAGAAAACAGTTTAAGTAAACATGATTTTGGCATTATAAATGGATGACCACTTATAAGAAGGGCATTAAGGGAAAGGCTGTATAATTCAAATATACAGAACTAGCTAACCTTATGATCGTCTTCAACATGTCATATATTTGCCCGAACTCATTTGCTCAAGTGATACCGAGTTACAATGACCAAGGCTGACAAATGTAGCGAATATTTGCATTAGTTCATCCAGTATCTCCAGACAATTTCCGCTCACCAAAGCATTATACAATAGCTTCCATGCTAATATGTTATATTAGAACTATTGAAATAAAACATTGATATATCTCAGCTTTAGTTTCGTATGTTCAAGAAACCTACCTTCGTTCACCTTTCACTTTAAAGTTTCTGTCGTTAATTCCGTTCTTTTCCAAGTTGTTGAACTCCACTCAAATAAACTGTATAAGAACAGTTTGTTTGGGTCACGTGAGTTCTGTTCGTGGTGTAGGTTACGTGAATTCCGGTCCTTCCACTAGTTCATTGGGTCTTTCACATAGAGATCACGTGCTTCGGGTCCCCAGCGTGGAGGTCCTCCTCTGCTGCAGCCAGACCCTTCTCAAAATTGTACCAAATTTGACAGGAAGTCTGAGAAATCCTCCCTCCCTGCTGAGAAGTGCATCTCCCTCAGTGCAATATTCTTAAAGATAATTAAATATGAATGTGCAAAAAATGTGTAAAAGTTATTTTTAATCCAGCCACTGTTCAAATTTTGGAAATATACAAATTTAAAAAGAAGTTGAACCCGTGTAGAGTATTATATTTTATGAACCAAACCTTTATTGCAGATGTACCTTTACCAGACTTGGGTCAAATACATATTTATTTTTTAATGCCCTCTTAGTGCCCTCAGTATTATAGCTTGCTGACATCACATTGAGGGCCATTCGCAAAGATTGTACAAAGAACTCTGGGATACCCCCTTCAGTATGAAGCCAACATTGTTGCTGGCTCGGTCATTTCTGTTGTCTATCATGGAAATATTTCAAAATATTTTCAAATTGTATTTGTATTTTTTTAAAGACTGCCTTTTATCACTGTCAGTGCCCTTCTCCTCCCCAACATTTGCACTCTGAGGGTAGCTGAAAGCAGTCCATAAAAAACCCCACCACCCCACAACAGCACGAAGTCTGGACATATAGCTATATTATGTTTTCTACAAGTATGATAGACTTGCACATTGTTTAATTTTTTATTGAAAGAACTACATTGGACTTTTTGGAGTAAAAAGTCCCTGACCACCTGATTACATCTAAAGAATAATATTGACATTGCTATATTCATTAGGCTATGGTATTTCATAAAACACTTTCATGTTAAGACAACCACCGTTTACAAGGTATTTACATGATTTCCCAGCAGCAAACTGTAAGGTGGTTAACATGGAAACAATTTCTGTGGAAAGCATATATGATATGCTATAACTGCAGAAATCACTGCAAAAATTGTCAGATAACTTGCTTATACATTCTATGCAGGTCACCTTTTCTAAATGTGAGGAGATACACCATTCATAAGGACTATATTGTAAAAACTCCCATCAGGTAAACCTGTCAGTGCTTTATTGAATTAATGAATTGAATATAACAGAGGCCTCTTTGCTAATTAAAAGCACTTTTAAAAGTCACAAATCCTGAAAAATGGCCTTTCCCTGGGCAAACTGATGGTACGTCCTTCACAATTTCATTACATTTCAATAAACTGTTCTTTTTTTAAACAATCACCAATTAATAACCAGTTTAAGCTGTTGCATATATTGTACAAATAAATAGTATTTTACAACTGTCCCCAAGTTCTTGGTCAGCCCCATTAGCCCACATTAGCATAAAACACTACATAAAAAGTAGCTTTTTATGACTTACTGGATTTATGTATTTAACAAACATGCCATGCTAAAACGTTATATGAATATAGGGACATTACACAAGTTAAGACATTAAGACATTGAGATTATATCATGCATTTCTGGGATATTTCAATAAACATTGAGACATATCATAGTAATTCTTATTAGCTTGAGTAATAATGGGTGTAATTATTTTAGTTTATACAGACTGCAGTAAGATGGCTCCAGTGAGTGCAGCTGAGAGGAAAAGGCAATATCAGGCACAAAGAAATGCGCCTGTCCAAAATGAAAGGCATTTGCAAAGAATAAGAGACAGAGGCAGAACATTTGGCAGGGAAGAGAATTTGTGATTTGAGTGAGACATGCCAAGGACAGGCGCAAACATGGATAAATCAGCAGTGAAGATGTACGCTGAAGAGAAAGACTACGTGTTTCATTAGAACTCCACTAGAAAGCCCTGACCTAGGTCTACAGCCTGGCAGGAAATGATAACATAATCGCTGATGCCTTGTCCAGGCATGAGTTGTAATTCTGAGATTAGGTTTTCCTCTTGTCTATAGAGTAGACCTAAGCGTCTTGCTGGGTTGATGCACTCAAAGGTTATGTTATATTGTATATAATATACTACATGGGAGATTTGTGGTATATATTTTTTTGATGTATTTTTTTTTTTTTAAAGAAAAGGAGAAAAAATTGTCGTAGTTTTTTTTTGTTGTTTTGAGAGGGTGATGTGTTACATGTGCATGAGACATTTGCACACACACATAATTGTACATATAATCTTTCCATTTCTTTTTATAATTGGTTTCTGGCGTCAAGTGATGTAAACCAGGTGGAAGTCAGGTGTAATGGCGGGCTTTAATTATAAAATAAATTGCTAAATGTTAGTGTTGTGACTACTATTTTTCAACACCAGGTGAGGATGGGAGGGCAAATGGCCTTTCTGTAATGAATATGCATTGGGTAGGAGGACCTGCCAGCTAAGTAGGCTATTCACACCGGGCCGCATGCCTCCCCACCACTAAGACAAAGACTCAGTGAGCCATTAGGAAGACAGAAACAAAGACATCTTTTGATTTTGGAACATGTGCATTGAAGATGAGATGAGACTGGTGTACTCTTGCGACGCCTGCGTGGCCTCTTAGCTAGTGGTGAACTAGGCCGTGTTTCCTGATCAGCATCTCTGTAAATATAATAAAAACAAAATTGTTAGGAAATGTGACATCAAATCAAACTTTATTTATATAGCACATTTCTTTCAACAGGTGAAAATTAAATGTGCTTTACAAAAAAGGGACAAACCACTAACTAATGAAAACAAAACTTAGGAAATGTGACATAGTTACATCATATACAAACAAAGAACCAAACAAACACAACCAGACGCAGAGGTAGCCTATAATTTTGAGATGCAATGGTTAGAATCGTTCGTAGTGTGGGAATTTACAAGCGCGCATATTAGTGAATATTCCTACAAACACGCAGAGAATGTAATACAGCACACATTTACAAATAATGTAAGCTATCAACGAAACAACATTAGCTAAACTAAATAAACATTGATATTCAAACTCAACTACACGCAACTCATCAATAACAATGCCTCAATCTGACGTAGGCTAGGTCTGTTTATCAAAGTGTTTATTTTATTGCTATTTCCCGAACTTACATACAGTATGCTAATATCAATTGTGCGAGGATACTAAGTTTTCGAATCCTAGCCACGCCACTACACGCCAGGCATGGGCTATTTATTACCAATATTTATTACCAATATTACAAAATATAGTCTACCTGCTACTTCTAACACAACCAGACGCAGAGAGCCTATAGCCTATAATTTTGAGATGCAATAGTTTGAATAGTTTGTAGAGTGGGAATTTACAAACACGCATATTGCTGGATATTCCTACAAACACAGAGATACGTTGCAATACAGTACACATATTTACCAATATGATCATAAGAAATATACTTACTCATGAAGTTGATCCTCAGCTGGATCAGTTCGCTGTTTGAAATGACACCGCTCTTCATCAGTGTCCAGGCGGACTGGACCTGATGAGTTGTTTGCATCTTCATCATCGCTCTCCAACTAGGCATGAAGCACGTCAAGTCCAGTCATCCGTGCCATTTTCCAAAATTAAACGAAATGTTTACCTCAAAAGAAGTGAATTAGGCTATATGCTTTGACATTCTATCCTGCTTCCACAGGCTTGGCATTTCTCAGATGGATCTCGCATCGCCCCTCCCCTAGTCCCCTTCTATGGAGAGTAATTATAATGTCGTTAACATGTGAATGCAATTTGAGCGGACTGCCTGCTGAGCGAAATTCACATAGTAATGAGTTAGGACTAACGAAGCATACATGGTATTATTAATCAAATTTAAAACTTTTAAAACAACTCATATTTTTTGCCAATGGAAAGCCACGATTCTAAGGTTTCTGTCAATGTTTTTGTTGCGTCTGTATGATAACAGCTCGAGAAGTTAATCATCCAAATAGAAACGAAAGTTCATTTCATCTTGTCGAGCTCCGCTGGCGGAGCTCCCGACCCCAGAGGGTTAATATTAAACTATCCATGTCATTTTCACATGCAGATGTGCTACTAGATGCGCACTGTAATACAACTGTCGATTTGAAAAGCAAAATGCTGGCATAATAAGGCTAAAACTGTGACAGGATGAGCAGAGCGCATCGCTAAGGGACAGCTTACGAGTGCCTCAGACCACCCTTTTAAAGGTGTATCTTTCAGAAGGTATACCTTAGCTAAGGAGGAGCTGAGAAACAGCTGAAGACCTAAAGGAAGACCTTAAGGTATACCTTACAACGCACGTAGCACTAAGGAGACTCTGGGAAACGCAGCCTTGCCTTGTTAAAAGGTATTCCGGAGTCAAGAAGAGCTCCGGTGTGGGATGAAGAGGAAAATGGCCGGTTCTTTTTTCTGTTGATTAATCTTCATGCCCGTAACCACGCCACATAGCCGCTGAAGGACCTGCAGCCACCCTCGGGATTCTTTTTTTGGGTTCTTGTATTATCGTACTGGCGCAACGCCGCACCACACTTGCATGGGAAGTTAGGACTGACTTGGTTTTATAAAAATACAAAAAAAATGTTTTAAAAAGAAACAAAACTGAACTAAAGCAAACCCTAACCAGCGTGAGCTGTCCGCCTGAGGGGCAAAGTCGGACCGGCCAGGGAAGTCGCAGGTAAACCGCACTCTCAGGACAGGGTTCGACGCCAGCACCAATTATTAAGGGAAGGGTCACTTCAAATTAATACAAAGTTATCCTCAGTGATCACCTTTATCCTGTGATGAAACATTTCTATCCTGATGGGAGTAGTGTCCAGGATGACAATGCCCCCATCCACAGGGCACGAGGGGTCACTGAATGGTTTGATGAGTATGACAATTATATGAATCATTATGCTATGGCGTTTGCAGTAAGCAGATCTCAACCCAATTGAATACCTGTAGATTTAGGACCGACGTGTTAGACAGCGCTCTCCACAGCCATCATCAAAACATCAAATGATGGAATATCTTTTGGTAGAATGGTGTTCCATCCCTCCAGTAGAGTTCCAGAGATTTGTAGAATCTATGCCAAAGTGCACTGACACAATTCTGGTGGCCTAAAACCTTACTAAGACACTTAGTATAATGGTTTTTCCTTTAATTTGTCACCTGTCTGTATATAGTAGGAGGTAAAACTATGCATGAATTTGATCATAAACTCATTGTCCACAAGTATGCAAAGTGTGGGTGATATGCAGAATACTACTAAAAATCTATGAAGCAAAGAGTAAGCAGTGTACCCTGGTGTCCCTTAGTGTCCCACATCTATCCAAAATATTTAATTTTTATCAATGCTGTAAATAATAACATAATCATACAGTATATCTCACTACAAATCTACTGTTTTGACTCATGCCCTAATTATGTACTAATAAAGCTAAAAGACAAATGTAACAAGTCCCAATGAACCACACAGGCACGGAGGTGTACGATGTACACAATTTATTTGATTTGTTACAATTGTTGCCGTCATCATTACTGTTACTGTCAGTGGCCGTGTGCATCCGTCCTCCCGGTCTCACTGCAGGCAGCACATACAGTCAGGTCCATAAATATTTGGACATTGACAAAGATATTGTTATTTTAGCTGTCTACCACAGCATATTGAAAGTTGAAAGTGCAGGCCTTCAGCTGTAATTTGAAGGTATTTACATCCAAATTGGGTGAATAGTGTAGGAATTACAGCACTTTTTATATGTGCCCCCCCCCCCCCCCGCCCCCCCTTTAAGGGACCAAAGGTAATTGGACAATTGGCTGCTCAGCTGTTCCATGGCCAGGTGTGTGTTATTTTCTCATTATTTCATTTATAAGTAAGCAGATAAAAGGTCTAGAATTGATTTCAAGTGTGGCATTTGCATTTGGAATCTGTTGCTGTTAACTCTCAATATGAAGTCCAAAGAGCTGTCACTGCCGGTGAAGCAAGCCATCATTAGGCTGAAAAAAAAAAAACCCATCAGAGAGATAGCAAACTATTTGGTACATTATTAAAAATAAAGAATGCACTGGTGAGCTCAGGAACGCCAAAAGCCCCAGAAGACCTGTGTCAAAGTCAACAATCAAAAGAAGACTTCACCAGAGTAAATACAGAGGGTTCACCACAAGATGTAAACCATTGGTAAGCCTCAAAAACAGGAAAGCCAGATTAGAGTTTGCCAAAAAACATCTAAAAAGTCTGTAAAATTCTGGAACAACATCCTATTGACAGATGAGACAAATGTCAACTTGTAACAGAATGATGGGAAGAGAAGAGTATGGAGAAGGGAAGGAACTGCTCATTATCCAAAGCATACGACCTCATCTGTGAAGCATGGTGGAGGTAATGTTATGGCGTGGGCATGTATGGCTGCCACTGGAACTGGTTCCCTTGTATATACTGATGATGTGACTGCTGACAAAAGCAGCAGGATGAATTCTGAAGTGTATAGGGCTATATTATCTGCTCCGATTCAGCCAAATGCTTCAAAATTGACCATGCATTTCACTTGCTGAAGGCAAAATTGAAGGCAAAACACCCCAAGAACAAGCAGGAACTGAAGACAGCTGCAGTAGAGGCCTGGCAGAGCATCACCATGGAAGAAACCCAGCATCTGGTGATGTCTATGGGTTCAAGACTTCAGGCAGTCATTGACTGCAAAGGATTTGCAACCATGTATTAAAAATTACAATTAAATTTATGATTATGTTAGTTTGTCCAATTACTTTTGAGCCCCTAAAATGTATAAAAATGGTTGTAAGTCCTACATTGTTCATACAATATTTTTGACAAAACCCTTACATTAAAGCTGAAAGTCTACACTTAAATCACATCTTCATTGTTTCATTTCAAATCCATTGAGGTGGCGTACAGAGGCAAAATGATGAAAATTGTGTCACTGTCCAAATACTTATGGACCTGACTGTATAAAGGTTAGCACTGATCATGTAACTGCCCACAGCTGTAACTGCCAGCTGGCTAAACCACTCCCCCATCTCTCCGCCTGCATCCGGAACCACAACCACCCCACCCCCTCACAACAAAGTTTTGTTGTTTCCACTCATAGTTTGGTTTCAGGAGCAACGAATGTGTAAGTTGAGCAATCTTCACTAGTCCATTAGGGGACTTGCGTGAAGGGCTTAATGTTGCCAAACAGCCCATAGTTTACATGTTGCCTACCTAACTTGCAATATAGTTCTACCTTTCAGAATAAAATTGACAAAAAAAATTTATGCATTACAGTTCTTTTAGTTATATTTTAATTGAAGGGATGGGCTAAAGACAGTTAGTGGAGATCAGAAACCGAATAATCATGCAATTTTTGGTCTCATAGGTAACTTGCATTATCTACTGTTCACTTTTGAATTGTGTTCCATGATCTTTTTTCAGCGCCCACTGCCACACGCCATCAATGACATCAACTTGTTTCCCATGTCATCGGCTTTCCAGCAACACCAAACATGATTGCACTGTACCTTATATGGAAAAACTCAACTTTACATACAGTGCCTTTGGAAAATATTCAGACCCCTTCACTTTTTACACATTAATTATGTTACAGCCTTATTCTAAAATTGATTAAATTCATTTTTATTCTCATTAATCTACATGCAATACCTTGGTTTTAATTGTATCTGACTCGATTAACTTGTGAATGTAATTGACAATGGCTAATCACTACTGACATCTAAGCTCTTTGGAGTTAAATTTCAGAGTGCTAGGCTCACTATTTTCTGAAAAAATGAGCAAAATCTCTTGCCCATTCTGATCTTGTGCCAGAAAGAAGTATCATAACACTTGCTTTTCACAGATGTTAAAAAACAGACGCAATTAACTTTTCTGCAAGAGCAACCAGCCGTGACAAATCACCTGTAGCAGGTCATATGCGTAAACGCCCTAAAATACAGATGCATCAAATTTTAGGGATGCCATATTTTTTTCATTTTTCCAGCGCAAATCTAAGTTGCGGCATCTTAGAAAATATGGAAAAATGCTATTTGTCTCATTACCGTCTCTAAAAGTACCGCAAATCCTTAGTAAATATGGCCTATTGTGTTCTACCCTATAGCTAGTTCCAAACCCAGTCTGAAATACCTCCTGTGAATCTCTCATCAATCAAATGCTTTTTGGAAATATATATCATAAACCCTGCTACAGACTTCTGAAGGACAATCTTGGGGGTTTGTTTTCCAAGAATGAAAACTACTAAAAATATTACTTAAATAAAGAGCCAGAAGCTCAAACACCGTGGAAGTTTTTTTCTCATTTAAAAGATTACTCAAATTATTTATTTGAGTGGATACAGATGCTTGAGGCTATGCCTAGTGGGCTTAGAAACACATTCCTGTTAACCATAATGGAACTAGGGTGATGGGCGATGGAAAACCTGTGGAAACTTGTGTAACCTGTGAGGAAGTACAGCAGCTGAAGCCGACAGGGTGCCCTGCACCCAAGATTACAACTCACACTTATTTTATGTTTTATTTTTGGATAATGTAACAATCCATGAGGTTTTCATTTCGTGGCTGTGAGACGGAAGCAAACACAAGTTTCACGGGTATGGAAACACAATGCAGACAACGCCACAATGCTGGACAAATTTGATAACAATACCACCAAAAATTAGCATTCTGCATTTTGTGAGCTATGTCTAGGTGTAATGGATAGAGAAAAAGCATGAGTATTGTTCATTTTGAGAAACATGCTTTATGGCTATTTTATTTTATTTGATTAGAATAGCATTTAGTTCTTTTATTGTATTGCAATGTAACTTGAAGCTGTTTTATCAGCTAGTCAGGTCTAGAGGATATGTCATTGATTGCACTAGTCTCGTTGAGTTCCTGTGGGGGGAGCACGCTGTCCGTTTCCTTCATGACACTTCAGACTTTGAAGAAAACAGCATTGTGTGTGTGTTCTTGAACTATAGTCTTCCCCTTTCAGGTATGAATGTCACAAGCATTCTTAGTCTTCCCTGTGTTGATTAGTGTTCCCCACTTGTATGTCATTGGTCATTATTCTGACTTGATTGTGCACTGTATTTAAGTTCAGTGTGTTTGCTCTGTCTTTGCTTGGTTTTTGTTTTCCTACAAATTCTCAGCCTTGTTCCATGCTCTTTTGTGATCCTTAGTTTTTTGTCTCCCGTGTTTGTCGGCTTTCTCCTAGTGTGTTCCCTGTGCTTTTGGTTTCGTTTCCCAATGTTAGCATCTGGTGTTCCCTTTTGTTTGTTATGTTGTTTTTTCTTTATTAAAGTTTTCTTGCTCGCTTATTCCTCGTCTTGAGTCATTCTCTGCATTTGGCTCCACCTCGCTCTGTGGCCTGACACCTTGCTTCCAGTCATCCAGCATTAATCCAGTTTCTACAGACTTTCTACAGACTAATTTGTGTGAGCTAAGAGCCATGTTTGTTGTACAGTTTGGCCTCATTTTGATATCAGTACTTTTAATGGCAGTCCTAGACAGTGCTTTGTATGTCTGAGGCATTTTTGTATGTTGAAAACGTGAGATATCATTTCTTTTTGCACTGTTTGTTACGAGTAACTGATAATAATATTGCATGTAAATGTATGAAACTTAAGAAAATGTAATATTGAGAGACATGCATTCACATACATACATGCAAATGGTGCACCACCAAAAAGGCCCCAACTACATGCACAACACGCACAACTACTACCATTCACCCCTGCCCACACTGCACCAAAATGGTTCCAGGATCGGCCTCTTCGCCCACCTGAAGACCCACAAGGACCCTGAAGGAGGACAGTCATACTCGACACCGAAAGATCACCGATGATGACAGTAAGTAATTTTATTATTGTATACACAAATGGACAAAATTGTTTGTATGTCGGCAGATAACTTATAGGTCTAGCTAACAATAATTGTGTCATTTGCAAGGTAGCTACAGTAATGTTAGCCTAGTTAGAGTAGTTAAACTATAGACTAATAACTGTTAGTTAGGGTTTGGGTAACTTACAAAAATAGCGTAGGTGGGTGAATTTCATTATCAGTTACGACAAAGAAAGTTCTAACAGTGTCATAAATATATATTTTTTCCACATAATTAACCTCATAATTAAGTGTGCATTTTTCTTTTGAATGCTAATTGTGAAGTAATGTTTTCAAATTACTTGTACATGTCTGTATGGTTATACAGTTAAATTGAATTTTATTTGTATAGCGCTTTTTACAGAGAGCTGTCGCAAAGACTCTTTACAGAGTAGCAAGGCAAGAAACAGAACAAAAAGAGCACACCAACACCTGCCTCCAAATAGCAAGTGCATAAGGTAAAAACTCCCAGTGGGGAGAAAACCCTCAAATGGTGGCGAGAAAAAAACTCCCGAATGGGAAGAAATTTCTGGACGATCCCGGCTATAGAGGTGGAGCTCATCCTCCACTGGCCATCCTGGTGTAAAGTAGCAGTAGAATGGAATGTGGCAGAAATGCTACAACGGATCTGTCACAGAAAATAGAATGGGTTAAGCAGGTTACAGCTGAGGTGAAAGCTAACAGAAATGATAGAAGACCAAATGGTATAATTCAATATCAGTTTAGAGGAGCTGGGTGACAGATCTGGAACTCCAGGCTGTGTCAAGGGATGAGCAGGAGAGGAACAGGGCTGAAGCAGTCCATGACCATGGAGTGAGGGACAGGGCTGGAGTGATCCTGTGGTCTCAGGCTGAGGAAACAGGCTGGAGCGGTCTTTGAACTCAGCACGAGGTAAGGGGCGGGAGCCCCATGTTAAGAGAAACAGAGAAGACCAGGTTAGTGCCAGCTTGACACTTGACAATAAGCTACCTAGTGTGTCAACTCCGTAAGACTATCTTGACACTTGAGGCTAAGCTAACTAGCATGTCTGCTCCATAGAAGCCAGCTTGACACTTAACCTAAGCTACATAGTGTGTCAGCTCCATAAAGGCTAGTATGACACTTGAAGCTAAGCTAACTAGCGCGTCTGCTTCATAAAAGCGAGCTTGACACTTAAAACTAAACTCCCTACCCAAGCCAGACATCCATGCTTAATTTCATAAACTCTGTGATCATACATGACAATTTAACAGGATTATAGGACTATAGGAACGGCTAGCTGAAGAGGTAAATTTTAAGCCTATACTTACAGACATAGAGTGTGTCTGAAGCCCGCACATACATAGAGAGATTGTTCCATAAGACAGGAGCTCTATGAGAGAAGGCTCTACCACCCAATGTAATTTTAGATAAACATACAATTTTCACATAAACAGCATCTTTTTTACTTTTTTACGTTAATAAGATCTTATAGTCAAGTCTAATCCAGTCAGAGAAATTGATGCAAGAAAGTTACCAGTAGTTTTTAATGAATTTGCATCTGTGACTCCCTGATCTGGCTTCGATGTTTAGGGGGTTCCCCTGGGTTGACGATTGTTTCGAGAGGATCCCCCCTAGTCTAGGGGTGGTTCTGAGGGACATAACGTACTGTTTGTATGTACAGAAAAACCTACAAGTGGCATTTACCACCCCTATTTGTGGCATTAACAAGTTAATGATTACACATTTAGGTACTGTACCACATTGTGTGATAATGTTTTTGCAGTTTTTTATCTGTGTATATCAATGCCTCATCTTAAACTTTCATAAGAGGCTCATTTATATGGTTTATAATGGACAGAAAGCATTTTATTCATTTTTGGAGAGGTTTTGGGTATGTTTCTGGTCCCCTAGATATTTAGACCGCTGTACTGACAGAAAGCTTGTAATTCCCACTTTCTTGAGTTTCTTGAGTCAAAACAGTTGATTTGTAGAGAAATACGTGATTATGTTAAGATTTACAGTAATGCATAATGTAGACATTTTTGATAGATTTGGAGACACTGGGTACACATCTTACTTTTTGCTTCTTAGATCTTTAGTAGTTTTACATATCCACCCTTAGATTTTACGCACTTGTGGTCGAGGAGTTTGTGATCCAGGACATGTATAGTTTAACCTGTCTTATATATGGGATCTTTAGTATTAGTATTTAGTATTGTAAATGGTACAAATGTCTGTCTTCATTTAAGCCATTTTTCAAGTCTCTGTGGTGCTCAAATCTGGAGTTATAAAGCTTTAAATAGGGAACCGCCTAAATGGGCAAGGATTGGCCAGATTTGGAATGTGCGCAAAGGGGTGTATGTATTTGTATTTATGGGAGGATCACGCAAATAATGTGTGGAGATTATAAGTGTGGCTGATTATTTATTCCAATGAATTTAATAAAGGTTGACTCTAAAGAGCAAGTGCAAAGCAAAATGGAGACAAAGGCGGAGACACAGCACTGAAAGAATCTTTGCAACAAGAATCAGACTAATTCAGCTCCCTGTGAAAATAAATCATCAAATGGTAGCCTACAGATTAAGAAGCCACACAATAATTAAAACTGTGTATTTGTCACAGAAAATATTGGTTAAAGTCACAAAGCAATCACATCAAGGCTGGTAAAATACCATGGAAAACTGAAAAAGAAGCAGAAATCATGGAGTGTTTTTTAAATGCACAGCAGTGGGAAATCTGATATAAATGTTTCATCTTCATTTTTGATTTTTTGACAATTGCATTTATGGAACTTTATTTTAGTTTAGAATTCTTTGATGGCTGAATAGTCCTATCCTGGACCCACAAGTCCTATTGCAGGTAGGACATGTATATGTGGTGGTAGTGGATAGTGGTAGTAGCCATGGGTGTGTTCCTCCTGAGTCTCCTTTGCTGTCTCCTGGCTGTCCTTTCCTCCTCCAGCATGCAGATCCCATCCAGGCACAGCTGCCGCCAGTTATTACGGTCAGCAGCAACATCCTCCAGGTCCTCGGGTCTGATTTTGCACTTCTGTATTGCGGTCTTCAGCTGGTCCTTGTAGCGCTTCCTCTGCCCTCCTGCTGAGCGTCGTCCATGGTGTTGCTGGTCATATAGCACTCTGCGAGGCAGCCGATTTGGTGGCATCCTTATCATATGCCCTAGCCATCGTAGCTGGTGCTGGGTGATCATAGCCTCAATAGTTCTGCAGTTGGTCTTTGTGAGTATTTCAGAGTGAGGCACACGATCACGCCAGGTAATTTCCAAGATGCGTGTGAGGGCAGCGTATGTGGAAGTGCTCCAGGGATTGATGTGGCGGCTGTAAGTTACCCAAGCTTCGCAGCTGGAAAGGAGGGTGGTGATGCAGATGGCTTGGTAGACGCAGACTTTTGTGCAGAGATGTATGTTCTTGTTTTGAAAGACCCAGCACCGGAGTCTCCCAAAGGCAGCTGATGCTTGTTTAATTCTGTTCTGGACCTCGTTGTCAATGCTGCTGTCTTCAGAGAGAATACTCCCCAGACATCTGAACGATGGAACTACTGACTGTTGTTCATCAGCAACAGTGAAGGCTGGTAGTGTGGGTGGGATGTTGGCACTCCATTGGCAAACTACTTCCATTTTGGTGGTGTTGACGGTCAGCCCCATCCTGCTGTACGCTCTCACTGCTGCCGCAAGTACAGACTGGAGGTCTTGTGGAGTGTAAGACACAAGAGCGCAGTTATCTGCGTACTGCAGCTCAAGGACCCTTTCTCTATGCAGTTTGTTGGTTGCTTGGAGCCTCCTAATATTGAAGAGGTTGCCATCTAGCCTGAAGTCCACTGCCACACCGCTGCTGTCCTCAATTTCCTTGTGGAGAAGCTGGGTGACACATAGGAGGAAGATGTTAAAGAGCACCAGTGCTAGCACACCCCTGCCTGACCCCTGTATGTACAGGGAAAGGGGCAGACTCTTGTCCTCCTATGGTCATCCGAGCAGTCATTCCATCCTGAAACTGGCGGAGGATGTTGATGAATTTGTTGGAGCAGCCAAACCTGAGGAGGACATCCCACAAAAGTTCTCTCTGAACAGTGTCGAAGGCTTTGGAGAGGTTGACAAAGGAAATAAACAGGTCCTCCTGTTGTTCCTGGCACTTTTCCTGAAGTTGTCGTGCTGTGAAAATCATGTCAACCACGCTCCTGTTCTTCCCGCACTGTGATTCAGGCAGCATTGACTCTGTGATGTTGTTGACCAACCTCTGAAGCATCACCTTAGCCAGGACCTTACCAGCAACAGCAAGGAGTGATATACCCCTACTGTTGCCACAGACAGCCTTGTCACCCTTGTTCTTGTAAATAGTGACAATATTGGCGTCTCTCCATTGTTGTGGGATGTTCTCATCAGCCCAGGCCTTGGTGATGTATTGGTGTCGAGTTCTTGTACAGGTACCCTCCCTGCTTTAGCAGCTCAGCAGGGATCTTGTCATTACCAGGGGACTTGCTGTTTTTGAAGGACCTCCAGGAAGGTTGGGGGCTGGCTGCGGTTGTGAATGAGAGGAAGTTTAGGCAGTTCATCCAGAATGGTGGGGTCTGCATCAGAGTCCTGATTAAGAAGGGTATCAAAATGTTCAGCCCACCTCAACAGGATGTTTTTCTGGTCCTTCAAGACTGTTAGACCATCTGCTGTTTTCAGGGGAGTGATGCAGCAATTTATTGGGCCGTAGATGGTTTTGACAGCATTGTAAAAGTTGTGCATGTCATTTTTATCTGCAAATTACTGGATTTCCTTTGCCTTTTTTGCCCACCACTTGTTCTGTATGGTCCGACTAGTCCTTTGCACTTCCCGTTGAGCTCTCTGCCATTGCTGCCTGGTGATGCTGGATGAGGAGTTGTTTAGGGTGTACTTTGTGCATGTTCTTCAGCAAGTTATGGATGGTATCCGAGTTATCGTCAAACCAGTCTTGGTGGTTCTTGCTCTTATAGCCAATGGTTCGGGCTGCTGCCTCATAGAGAGCCGAGCTGATAGAGGTCCACTTCTGGTCCATGGTGTTCTCTGAACTCAAGGATAACTCCATCTCCCTTAGTTTCTCAGCCAGGGAGCGACGGAACTCATTTCTTGCATCAATGTTTCCTAGGCGGGTGCAATCTAGCTGCCTTCCGTTAGGCCCTCGCAGCTGCAAGGGGGGGCGCACTTTCATGTGGACCTTGGCCATAATCATACGGTGGTCTGTCCAGCATTCTGCACCTCTCATGGCACGGGTGATGAGAACATCTCTGGTGTCACTGCGTCTCACTATGACATAGTCAATCAGCTGCTAGTGTTTAGAGTGAGGGCGCATTCATGATGTCTTATATTTAGTCTTCTGCTGGAAGATGGTGTTGGTTATGGTCAGGTTGTGCTCAGAGAGGAGAGTAAGTAATCTCATGCCATTTGCATTGGCCTGGCCAATACCATGTCTGCCAAGCACTCCATTCCATATCCTGTCCCACTCGGGCGTTAAAATCCCCAAGCAAGTAGATCTTGTCCCTCTTGGGGATCCGGCGGAGAGCCTCGTCCAGTGACTGGTAGAAGCAATCCTTGGCCTCACTCTCGGATGGCAGGGTTGGCGCGTAAGCACTGAGAAGTGTGGCGAAGCGATTCTTGACCAGGGGGATACAAAGGGTCATTAGTCTTTCACTAATGCCAACAGGTGTTTCAGTGAGTCTTGGTAGTAGTGTATTCTTTATGGCCAGTCCCACACCGTGCAGATGTTGTCCTCCTGGGGGGTAACCCTTCCAGAAGAATGTGTAGCCCATCCCTTCCTCTGTTAGAGAGCCGTCATCCAGGAGCCTGGTCTTACTCTTTAAAGTCAGAACTAAAAAAAAAATTTCACATGTGGCCCTAATCCTCATCCGTACATCTTAAACCTTCATAAGGGGCTCATTTATATGCTTTATAATGAACTACGTTACGTGAATAAGTTTCAGCTTTCCTCTTCTTTTTACGCCCTGAAGGCGATAACACCACGGGCTCTTTAGTTTGGTCCAAATTATCCATCTTTGCAAAAGTTAGTTGGACTTTGAGCCAAAGTTACACCGAAATTCACTTTCAGTCAGCACATCTCCGAGTCGCGGCCATATTGCGTCACCTGACCTGATACTGTGCGCTGATTCGCTGAACGGATTTATCGGGCTTTGTTCAAGAACAGCATTTGCGTTTGACGGTCTCTGCTGTTAAACGTGAACTTCCAATGCATTTTCAATAGACAATAACGGCTTTTGTGACAAAACGGATTTAGGGTTCAGAATAGGCTATCTGTAAACAGTAACTCACGGCAGTCAGTTCATTTTTTTAAAGGATGGCGTTCATCGGTTTTTGCAAATGAACTCTTCACTTTTCCTCAAAACAGCTGTTGATGAGAAATACAACAGCTTGGTTTATTTTGCAGACGGTGGCAGGCCAACTCAGGCAGGTCTCCAGCGAGGTGCAAGTTGGGAAGTGCAGCAAAGTCTGGCAATTTCCTTAAGGAGGTGCATCTGGTTGGTTAGGCAATGCCTTGCCTTAGAGCAAAGTTGTTAGGTTTTTTTTGTTGAGTTTCATGCTCAAAAGCCGCTGACACGATGGAACCCCATCTCTGTAATGTGATTGGTGTATTATTTTGGCCACACAAATGTTTTATTGGCTTGTGGTATTGGAGTGGCCAATGAAACATTGATAGATACACCATTGATTACTACATTAATGTTGAAGCTTGTTAAATCAGGGTCCCTATTCCTCCAAAAAGGGGGTGTTCCTTGCCCCAAGCTGATGCTTAATTGATCGAGAAGAGAGTTTATTGCCGGGTCACAAGAGAAAGGGAGAGACACATCATTATGCCTTGGTTGTCTGGAAAAGTTAATGATGAACATGACAGAGAGTCAGACCCGTGGTCAGGGAGCCAGAGGCCCCAAAGTTCCTCATAGTTAAACATTATTACAAGAGTAATGACTTAAGTCCACTTTATTTCATATTTCACATAATACAAACATCACTGGAGGATACATATCTGAAATTCAACATTGATATGGCCTGAATTAATAAGGGCATAAGGGTTAATGTGTGAATTACCCTCTATACTACAGTTAAAACCATACTTTAAAAAATTAACAGAATGGCATTGCAAATAAAATGATCAGAGTGAATGAGAGTATTTAAATGAAAAAAGTGTTTGTCTGCTGGTGGGACAATCTGAAGATTTAGTCCAGATTACATGTGTTTGATCAAATATACTTTTAAATTTTGAAATTGTAAATACTATGTGAATTTATATAAATTGTATCATCTGTACATTTCCGGAAACACCTGACATGATTTCTTAAGTGCATATGCACACAAATCACAGTTTAATATGTATGTTTCTTTTGCTACTAGTAATACTATATTGTCAAGTAAGGACAACCTCTTCTAGCAGTTTTTTTATACTTCAGATGAGCTGACTTGTTATTCTTTTTATTCTGAAGTTGAGGTTATTGTTCATCCATCGAAAAATAGGCTAAAAAAAGAATTCATCCAGTGGATGAATACATTTTACAAGAGAGTTTGAAACAAAACTTCACAAAAAAAAAAAAAAAAAAAATACTATGTAGGGAAAATACATATTGAGTCATTTATATGCTTGCAAAGGATAAAAAAAAATAAGTGTGGCTAAAAGTCTTTTTAAAGTGGAAATTTCAAAATATTCAAAAAAGTATTTTTTTTTTTCCTTTATATATTGTTGTCACAAGAGAAACTCAGGGCATGGACCCAAGTGCAGAGAGACTCAGAAGCAAAGCAGAAAATGTAAAGGTCTTCACTAGGACAAAGGCAAAAATATACAAAAATCACAGGAAATAAAAAACACTGGAGAAAACTCTGATAAACTGGGAAACATGGTAGAACACAGGAACAAGGCACAAGAAACTAGAAACATGAAGGGCTAAAGAAGAACTTTGGAAGGTCATGCAAAGATTCATCAGAGACACTAGGGAAACAAGATAACTTAACCCTTTTGCACAGATGCCAAATCTGGCCAATCCTCACTCATTTAAGGGGTGTTCTATCTATGGCTTTATAACTCCAGACGTGCTCAGCACAGAGACTTGGAAATTGGCTTAACCCCTTTGTGCAAGCCCCCTAGTGGCTTGTGCAGATTGCTCAACTCAGACATTACATTACATTAGAGGCATTTTGAAGATTCTCTTATCCAGAGTGACTTACACAACTTTTTTTTTTTTTACGTTTGTACCATTGTATCCAATTATAAAGCTAAAGCAATGCAGGTTAAGTACCTTGATCAATGGTACTACCAGGAAATTGAACCTGTGCACAGGTTACAAGACAACACCTTACCCATTACACTACACTGCCGTCCTATGCCAGACATTCATTGCTCCCTGCAGCCAAATTATGAGTGGAAACAACAAACTCTGTTTTAGCTTTATTAGCACGATACATTTTAACGATGCTAATACAGAGTTTCTGAGTGCCTCCATTGTTACGTAGGTCGTCATTTAACAAGCACCCCTTTCCTGCAGTCTCATCTGCAATTACACACCCCAAGCATGACTGCACACTGAAAAATATCATAAATCTGGATGGAGTTAATTAAAAGTTTCCCACCAAACATTTGTTTTCCTTCATTGCAACAAGCAAGAGTGTAACTTAAATTGGAATATTTGAGGGGTTGAAATGCATAGACCCAGAGAAGAGCAACGTTCTGGGGGGGTACAGGGGCAGGCATGGGAAATTGTTTTAAAGAACAGCTGAAATTATCATTTCTGGATTGTAAGAGGAAAATAGGTTAATGAAGTCGTGGAGCAGCACAGAAAATAAAAGTTTTTTTTAATGTTAATTTATTAATTAATCAATAGATCTCACGCACAGCAGTGGGAAACGACTGACCAATTGAAACAACATGTGATTGAATGGTTGAAACCACATGTGCAACTGTAGCAATAGTAACAACAGGCAGCATGCTTTTTTGCCTTTAATAGAATGTTCTTAGAAATTGAGCATGCTTAAATTGCATTGCTAAATAAAACACGGTTATCATGTGTCAGTTTTTATTTCTTTAAAAATTTTTTTGGTGAAATATGTTGTACATTGTGAGCTTTGATTAATATTATGAGCGCCTGTTGTCACTGATGCTTCTGTAATGGCGGAAGAAGCACTGGGCATCAACATTTTCAACAGGGCTCGTCAAACCCTTGAGTGCAACAACTGACAAGGATGAGAATCCTGCCTGTTCCCCAGGTATGAGATCTCCGGGAGCATACAGACAAGCTCCTGGTCACAGTGGGGAGGAATCCAAAGGTCCATGGTTCATGTAAGAACCAATCACATAGGTAACAGAACAAATTTGTGGAGCCAGCAGCAAAGATTAGGAGCAGAACCTCCATGGTAGTTTTTCTGAAATACTATTGGTACCACATGCAAGCAGAAGGAAGCAAAATTTTATTTGGAGTTTTAACGCATAGCTACAAGCCTAGTGTAGGCAAAGAGGAGTGCAGATTTATTGGACACTGGAACTACTTTTGGAACTGGGGTGACCTGTCCAAGCATGACAGGCTGCACCTGAACCGGAAGGGTACTTCTGCAGGAGGTAAACATATGCTTAGGGTAGCACAGGATTATTTAAAGGGACTTGGGGGGGGGGGGGGGGCAGGGAGGATAGAAAGGGCTTGCTGTAGGTTAAGGAAGTGCAGACTTCCCAGATGGTAGCTCTTAAGGCTACCTATAATAGCGTGAGCACCAATGAAAAAGATTTCCCCAATGAAATCTTTTTAAAGCAATATTTTAGTAAGGGTGGCTTGGGGCAGCGGGGGGTTTAGTATCAGTGTCAAGAGCTTTACGGAGCTGACACACTAGGTAGCTCAGCTTACAGTAATAGTGGCATTACATACACGTACATTTACTCAGTGTTTTGACTATCTTTATAATGCCTGATCTTATCCTCTCTGCTTCCATGGGGCTCCCTCCCTGTACCTTGCCCTCAGTTCAAAGACTGCTCCAGCCTGTTTCCTCACTCTGACAGCCCTGTCCCTCGCTTCATGATCATTGACTGCTTCAGGCCTGTTCCACCTCTGCCTATGCGTTGACACAGGTTGGAGCTTCAGATCCGTCACCCAGCTCCTGTACACTGTACTATACTGAACTATACCATTTTTATTCTGTTATTCCTGCCAGATATCACTAATGCTCTTTTTGCTCTGTTTATTGGCTTGCTACTTACTACTGTAAAATGTAAACTGTGACAGTTCTCTGTAAAGAGCATTATACAAATAAAATTAAATTGAATTCAAGTAATAATGTCTGTTTGAATGCTAGAAGTAAAAAAAAAAAGAATTTCTTTGCAACTTGAGGCTGCTATGAATAGTGGAAAAGTAAGTTGAAGAAGCAGGCTCCCCAGTGGATGAACAAAGCCATACATGAGAATTTGAGAAGAACAAAAAACTGTGTAAGATATATAAAAACAGCATCACAGAGTAATAAGGCTGAATATTGTAATATGTGTGCGAAGGTTTAAAAAGTGCTATGGGAAGCTGAGTGGCTCTTTGAAAGATAAAATGCCCTACACCTTTTTTTCAATACTGTAGTAGAAAAAGGAGTCAGGGAGTATGTAAGGTGCATCAGCAATAAAAAGGAAAGGAGGTCACTAATAGATTGAAAGGAATATTGGGTACTCAGAATGTCTGAGCAGCTATTGACATAGAGGACAATGAAGTACTGGATGAATTACTTAAACAAAAGACAAATAAAGGCTGGAGGCCCTGATGCCATATAACCAAGGGTACTCAACAAATTTGGTGATATCATCTTTTAAACCACTGGCAGGTATTTTAGACAGTCATAATAAACTGGATAAATACCGGAGGACTGGAAGCAAGGTAATATAATACCAATATATAAGAAAGGGGTCTGTACTGATTCAGGAAACTACAGGCCTGTCAGTTTAACTTGCACCACAAGTAATATACTGGAATCTATTATAAGAGACAAGTTAGAATTGTTTCTTGAAAATAAGAATACTACGGGATAGCCAGAATGGTTTTGCAAGGGAACCTTTTGGTATTCTTTGAAGAAGCTAAAAAGTGTTTTGACTATAAGAAGCCTAATGATATTATATACACATATATGACCAAAAGTGTCTGGACACCCCTTGTTTCTGAAGCTGTTTTTCATGGTTTGGGCTATGCCCCTTAGTTCCAGTGAGGGAAAATCTTAATGCTACAGCATACAATCACATTCTAGACAATTCTGTGCTTCCCCAACTGTTTGGGGAAGACTCTTCCTGTTTCAGCATGACAGTACCCCCAAGCATACAGCAAGGTCCATATAGAAATTGTTTTGTGAAAACTATGTGGAAGAACTTGACTAGCCTGCACAGAGCCCTGACCTCAACTCCATCCAACACCTTCAGGATGAATTGGAAAGCCAACTTCGAGCCAGACCTAATTACCCAATCAGTGCCTGACCTCATTCACATGCTCTTCTGGCTGAATGGAAGCAAATCCCTGCAGAAATGCTCCAAAATCTAGTATAAAGCCTTCCCTAAAGAGTGGGTGTTGTTATAGCAGCAAAGGGTGGACCAACTCCATATTAAAGTTACAATCTCAAAGATTTCTGTTTCGTTCTCTTTGGCAGTACTAATGGCGAAAAGCAGTAATTGCAGGTGTGTTTTTGGACCTCACTTCCCAGAGATCCAACCGGATCCAACCAGTGTCGCCTGTGTGACGTCAGTCAGTTGGCACCTGGGACACGCCAACTATAACACTTACTATTTACTGAATAAAAAATGGTTGTTATAAAAGTAACATTATGTACATACTCATTCGTTGTCTAAAATTAGGCTAACTTAAGCTGTCTTTACACTGCCGAGCTGGGTTTAAATGCTGTAGCAGACCTGGGGTAGAATTAGTGATGATCAATTTCCACAGACGTTCTTTATCCACCTTTTGCCCGGTATGAACATCTTTACACTACAGAGAAGAATCCGTGGGATTCGCTGTGGCTCGTGCAATTATGTATCTCGTGCACAATAAACATTGTCTTTCTCGTGAATGATTGTTGTGATATTTTTGAAACCCTGCCTTGTAAAATGTTACCCCTGGTGTTTCTGGTTTTGCTAGCTAAACTGTTCAAGAATAAAGCTGAAGTGGGTGTTAAATTAGCAATCAGAACAAGAAGAATAAAACAAAAACAAAGGAGATTTCATCAAAAAATGGCATCAAGGCTGAAGGAACATATGAGGAAGCGTAATAAAATGATAACAACGTGAATCCATACTGCCGTATTTTTTTTATTTAATTTTCTCCGGCTTGACATCTTACACTGAAATCAGACCGGCTCTGCTCCACCGATACCCCGGGGTTAATGCTCTGTGTAAAGACAGCTTTATTCCGATCACTATAGTATATTGATGAACCTGATGGCAATGTAAATAACGGTAACGTTAAGGCCAGTTCAGATCAATGATTCGCAACAAGACGAAACGGTTTTAGAATGTTGCAGAGAAAATTGCAGCGGTGTTAGTTGCGGAACTGGTTAGTTGCAGAGCGTCTGAAGCCTTTGCCTGGGGTTTCAAAAGACCCACCTTGTTGAATCGCCAAGTGCAGTTTGAACGTTTACAATTCACAAGTTGCATCCAGTCCAGAGAGATCCAGTCTCGTTGCGAATCATTGATCTGAACTGACCTTTAGTTAGCTACATTGCAACGTTGCAACAAGGTAGCATTGCATTCGAGAGACATTTTGCGAGGTCGGTACCAGTCGGTAGCGTTAGCTAGCGTTTTTTCTAATTGTTAGCTGACATTAGATTGTGTTAATTACATTAGCTAACGTTACCTGATATGGAGATGGCTATTGTGCGCAACTTTGTCTAAACAAATGTTGCCTTTCTTGACATGGTCCAGTAGCTAGCGTTAGCTGTGCAAATAGCTAGGCTATGTAATTTAGTAACGTTATATTGTCATCAAATGTAATACGAAATCTACATCAACAAATAATGACCTCTCATGTTACACAAAAAACCTTTTAGCGTTCCATAAACCCCCCTTTTTCTGTTATTGTAACGCTAGCAGACACCGGAAAAAACAGTACGCTGCTCACACACAAGTGAGTTGAAGAGCGAGCCTGTTGCGTTAGCTCCGTCTACCCTCTTTGGCGGACCAACCACTGATGGGTGATGGAAAACGCGTCACTAACTATGCGCTGCTTGTGATTTTTTCCCGGGAATTTCGCCACAGACACCCAGTTCTTTAATCATAAATTATTATAATAATAATAATATAAATTAATATAATAATAGGCTCAATCACCATTGTGTTACCTAATTCAGCGATAGATAGTGACATCTAACAGACAATTATTTTGAATGCAATGAATGAAAATCTTCAAGATTATTACTTTAATGCCCGCACAATTTAGGATAACATGATAGCCAGAAGTATGTGGACACCTGATGTCCATGTTGCGTACTTATATTTCCAAAAAGCATTTGGTGAAGTACCACGTGAGAAACTTATTAGCAAAATGAAGACAGTAGGAAATATAGGTATATGTATTTCAGAGTGGGTTTGGAACCGGCTACAGAGTAGTCATCGTAGATGGGATCTTTCGGGAAGTCCCACAGGGATCGGTGCTTGGACCACTGCCCTTCCTCATTTATATCAATGACCTTAACAGAGATATTGAAAGTACATTAGTTAAATTTGCAGATTATATAAAACAGGGAGACCAATGTTGTACGATCATTCCAATGCACATAGGAAAAGGGGGTAATATAACAACTGCACTAGAGGCACTAAAGAATCTGAGGAATGAGCATGTGAGAAACACGAAGGGAGAATCCAAGGAGGGGTCATGGTGGGACTGGCTCAACATGTCAACATGGAAAAGAAAGATAGGAGTGATCATAGGGATAGTATTGTTGATGTTGCTATTTGCCACATGCTGTGTGGTCCCATTGATCCAATCCATAGTCAAAAGAATGATAGCTACTGTAGCTGGACAATTCCCACTGGTTACTGATCCTGATCCAAACACCATCATCTCTGAAGTGGGCCCTGTGGTGGAGGACATACTGTTGCAGAAAGGAGGAACCATTGCATGAGATTCAATACGGTGCAAGGGAAGAGGGGTGTTTTGTTGTGTCTGTTGTCCAAACAAGACCGAAGTATCGAGTATCGGGACCAACGTGGAAACTAGGTGAATGCCAAAGGCTTGGACTGTCGATTCGGAAACCCACTGTGCGAATGGGGGGTGAGAGCAGGTGCCGGATGGGAGTGTTGGGATTACCATCCACAAGCCGCTCGGGCGGTCAGGGATCCCCAGTTTTGGAATGCCTATGCCAGGGACATCTGGGGAATAGACCCTGAGAACGAAGGGGATGGCCTGCCCGGCGAGGAAGAGAACGCCCTGATTCACTGTGCATCAAATGTGCTAGCAACCTCTCACAGTGATGACCCTCTACGGTACGTAAAGCACCTGGGTCGAAGAAACGTGCTCTGAGCACAAAACTCACAGGACGACATATGGGTTCACCAACAG
This sequence comes from Anguilla anguilla, assembly GCF_013347855.1. NCBI lineage: Eukaryota > Metazoa > Chordata > Actinopteri > Anguilliformes > Anguillidae > Anguilla > Anguilla anguilla. The sequence goes on from NC_049208.1 coordinate 43,742,021, forward strand.
CAAGAGTGATGTGCTAGTAACCTCTCCTCAGCATACAAAGAGCCAGGCTACGGCTTGCAAAGAGCCAAACTGGACGAAGTAGATGACCGGGCCGAAAAAGGAAAATAAAAGGGAAACTACAATCAAGACATCAACATAACTAAGTATAAATTGACTTATTGATTGAGAAGAAAACTGACCAGAATTATGATGATGGAGCTCCATTTAACCATTTTATATAATTGTATACTCTTGTGCACCTGTAACCCGTGGCTGATCTTATTACAAATGTACTCAGGCTTAAGCATGCAATATGTATACAATATGTGTTTGATAGGAGGATCAGATCTCACTGAATCTCGTTGTGTAACACTGACCACGCTTTGCCCTGCTGATGTTGTCCAGGTAGCCTGGGCTTCTACCCTCCAACGCCATCAGCGGTATCTGTGTGGACGGGGGGGTCAGACAAGCACGTCCAAGAAAAGGGGGCCTGCTCAAAACAACACTCCGCATTGCTGCTGGAGTCTGACTATGGCTGCAGGGGTGTGTCTCGCATGACGGCAGCTGGGCAAATCGGTTTACTGGTGGTACATACAAAACAACAGAAAGGCCGTATGAGGAGTCTGTTGAATTGTTTTTTTCTCAACAAATCAGTGAGGGCTGAAAACACTCCAGTAGATAAGAGGATACGTTATGTTGATCATTGTGGTCATATATATATATATATATATAAGCTGTAAGGCACAGGGGCATTGAGTGGCTTTTACCCACTCCTAGCAAATTGGGGAGGGGATGTTTTCCACACAATGTCCTGCTCTGCTGTTGGATAGTCATCGGCTTGATGATCGCTATGGTCATGGGATAGCGTCCTGCTATTGGGCCGGATGGAGTCTGACAACAGATCTTAGGGAAAGTTTGCCAAGTATAAACTAACACATATATCAAGAATCAAGTGAACGCTGAGAAACGCAAGAATCCTGGTGCAGGAATGTGACAATGTATGTGATAGGCTTAAACTAGACATGGGGTGTGCCGCAAGGGCTACTCACACGGGCTGTCGTGTAGGGGGCGGCACATAAGGTGCCCCTCAGTCTCTGCATTGATGTTAAAGCTATGTACTAGTCATTTTAGTATGCATATTAATGTTCCTGCACTATGTCAGTAATATCTGCACAGCTCATTCTGTAGTTAATCACAATAGGCATGGAACTTAGAAGTTCCAAAGGGGGGAATGTGGGAAAGAAATGTATTGAAGAACACCAGCCCAATGTGGGACAGAAATGTATTTAAGAGCATCAGCCACCACCATCGTGATGGATTATACTATTAACAAAGGAAGTGCTGTGTAGAGCTAACAAAGGCCGGACCTTGGCCAAAATATTAATGATCTGTAGCAGTGTTCATTATGTACAAAACACAAGCAGTAAAAACCTATAAATAATGTAAACACAGTTTCTGTCACGCAAACTAGGCCTTTCACACAAATGTGTCGTAAGCGATAAAATCTAGCAAGAAGTTGGGGAGCTGAATGCATGTTTTGCAACAGAAAGGAGAGGGAGATTTAGATGGGAGAAAGGAGTGCTTATTTATTTAAAATAAAGAAAGGAGGGGGCTCGGAAATAATGGTGTCTGAGAATTGGGAGATAATGGTGTCAAGAATAGAGCCTAAGAAACAAAGCGAACAAGTGGGAAGTACCAAGTTTAAGCTCCACAACGGGAGGGGCTAACAGAAATGGATAAAAAGAAGTGTTTAGGATTTTAGAGTGTTTGGGGAATGATTGGATGTTTCGTCTTTGCTTTGTGAACGACTGTTGTTTGTATTGAACTGCGCAGATCAGCCCGGGTTCTTGTATGTAATCTTTGATTCACAATAAACCCAGTTACATCAGACTCTGTGAATTGTGCATACTTTTGAAGAAGTATTCAACAGTGTGGAAGAGAGCGACCCCGGCGTTTCTGGCCCAGGCCAGGGCCTGTTTTCTCCACCCACAAGACCACACTGCCGGCAACATTACAATAATTACATATATAGGCTACATAATACAGTAATATTGATACTTTTGTTGCTACGTGCAGTTGCCTAACCGCATTGAGTATAAAACTATTTAGACTGCAGAGAACTTCTTCGGTTTCGGCAAGCCGAAAAAAAATTTGGTTGGTGATGCTTCCCGGTCAACTCGCTCTCATTGGCTGTTGCGGGTTTCTGCTCAATATTCCATCCTGTTCCTTTCACACTACAGGATTTCAAGTCGTAAATATCAAACGTTTGATATTTACGATTCGAGATCGGAGAGACTCCGATCCAGTCGGTAACATAAAGATTATGTCCGTAAACCCCTCACACTACAGGATCATTTGTGCAGATAATCGGTTCAGGCCAGCCTCGAATCGGGAACGCCCCCGCGATTGTCGGGAAGAGCGAATCGGGCACAAAATCGGCCCAATTATCCTCTAGTGTGGGGCCAGCATTAGCTAGCATTGTTGCCTGCGCCTCTTTTGAGAGCTAACGTATGTGGCGCTCTTTTGAAAGCCGTAATTCACCTTGTCCATGTTCTAATGAGATATCAACATGCTGGTTAAAATATGCATCATAAATATGATAAAAATTGTTGTGTGGTGTTCATTTGGTTTTTGGTGTTTGACAAACTGGAGCTAGAAAGCCTTTTCAAGCTAGCATTGTTGGCGCCTCTTTTGATAACTATGTGGCGCTCTTTTGAAAGCATTTAGCTAAACATTATTTCCATTAGGAATGCAAAAACTCAACGTTTTTTTTTCTCCAAATCCTCTAGCGCTATTACTCTATACTTGGTGTAATCGTAGCCTTAAAAAAAAAAATTGGCTTTGGCTTCGCGCCAGTGCATTGTGGAATGAATCTTAATGAAGAGTATTTCTCTGTATTTTCACCAAATACTGACTTAAATTGATTTTCTTTTGACTCAATTTATTTTTCTTACTTGGTACAATGTCATATCCTTTCAGCTCCCACACATGGCCTTATGACTGTTGCCCCAGTGAAGAACCTGAGGTCCAGCCTTCCCCACACATGCCTGAGACAAGAGTGACTGTATTCCAAGTAGAACAATGCACGGGAGGCCTGTGAATTTGGGCAGTGTGATTTGGAACTTTATAGTACATAATAAGACTCTATTTGTCAGGGTTCTGTGTCTTCCCCCTGTGTTGTTTCTCTGTTGGGCCGCCAGATGGCGGCACCTCGATTTTCTGTTCTGTTAATTGTTTTATTGGTTCGCATGATCCATTTATTAGTTTCCAATTGTCTCGTGTTTCCCCTCCCTCTCTGTGCTTGATTGCTCATTGTGCCCTCCTGTGTCTCGTCTGCGTCGCCCCTATTTTAGTCTCCCTCTCCCTCACTCAGGCGCTGGATCCTTTTGTTTCTGTACCAGTTTGTGGTTTGTTTCCGGTTTGCTACCTGCCTGCCTTGCCTGCCTTGCCTGTTTGTTTCTGTACGTGTTTTGCCTACCTGTTGCCTGTTGCTTGTTGCCCGCTCTGTTCTCTCTGTTTTTGGATTTTTTGTTTTCCCGCAATTTTTTGGTTTTTCCCTTTGTTTGTTATTAGCGCCCTGCGAGGCTTTCTGTTCCCTTTGTTCCCCGTGCTTTGTATTAAAGTATTTTGGTTTTCCCCATTTTTTGACTTTTGGCTTTTTACTCTGCGCTTGGGTCCATCCCCGCCCCCCCGCCTGACAGAAGATCCCAGCCAGATCTGGACCCAGCAGAGTTTTTTTTTCTTCCCCCCTTTTTTTCTCTCCTCGGGGTTTTTTGTTTTGTGCTGGTCATGCCACCGGTGTTGAGCAAGCCGGTGGTGGCTGGGGAGGCCTCCGGCCCGGGTCCTGCCGTTGGGCAGGCTCCCCTGTCCAGTAGCCAGTGGGCGGACAAACTGCACGATACGTGCCAGGGGTCGCGCCCCTTCCTGGACTATGTGGGTGAGTTCCGCGCCGTGGCCACTAAGGCCAACCTGCCCCAGTCTGCCCCAGTCTATCGTGTGCCAGCTATTATATAACCCCGCGCCCTGGAGAAGCCTCACGCTTCGTCCCGCGCCCAGGAGAGTTCTCCTGCCCAGCTGGGTTCCCTGCAGCTGGGGTCTGTGTTCCTGTCTCCTGCCCAGCCGGGTTCCCTACGGCTGGGGTCTGTGTCCCTGTCTCCGGCCCAGCCGGGTTCCCTGCAGCGGGGGTCTGTGTCCCTGTCTCCTGCCCAGCCGGGTTCCCTGCAGCTGGGGTCTGTGTCCCTGTCTTCTGCCCTGCCCGGGCCCCCTGCCCTGCCTGTCTTTCAGCAGGGGCCATCGCCGCCTGTTCGGTTCCCCGCTCCCCGGGAGCAGTTTCCTGCTTCGCCCCGCGCCCTGGAGAAGCCTCCAGCTTCGCCCCGCGCCCTGGAGAAGCCTCCAGTTTCGCCCCGCGCCCTGGAGAAGCCTCCAGTTTCGCCCCGCGCCCTGGAGAAGCCTCCCGCTTCGCCCCGCGCCCAGGAGAGTTCTCCTGCCCAGCTGGGTTCCCTACGGCTGGGGTCTGTGCCCCTGTCTGAGTCCCCCTGGTTTCCTGAGTCCCCCTGGTTTCCTGAGTCCCCGAGTCGCCCGATGTGCGGGCCCTGAGTTTCCCCGAGTCGCCCGATGTGCGGGCCCTGAATTTCCCCGTGTCGCCCGATGTGCGGGCCCTGAATTTCCCCGTGTCGCCCGATGTGCGGGCCCTGAGTTTCCCCGAGTCGCCCGATGTGCGGGCCCTGAGTTTCCCCCGAGTCGCCCGATGTGCGGGCCCTGAGTTTCCCCCGAGTCGCCCGATGTGCGGGCCCTGAGTTTCCCCCGAGTCGCCCGATGTGCGGGCCCTGAGTTTCCCCCGAGTCGCCCGAGTCCTGCCCAGCCCTGAGTCTCCCCGTGTCGCCCGGGTCCTGCCCAGCCCTGAGTCTCCCCGTGTCGCCCGGGTCCTGCCCAGCCCTGAGTCTCCCCGTGTCGCCCGGGTCCTGCCCAGCCCTGTGTCTTCGTCGCCCGGGTCCTGCCCAGCCCTGTGTCTTCGTCGCCCGGGTCCTGCCCAGCCCTGTGTCTCCTGTTCCTGAGTTTTGTCCCGAGTTTCCTGTTCTGTTTCCCTGTCCTCGCCCTCCAGTTCACCCCCTCCCAGGGTCGACCTCCTGGGACGTCATAGCCTGACACTATTGAGCTCTTCTAACCTTATTAAATAGCTAACATGGAAAGCATTTTTGAAAATTAAGTAACATGTAAAAATGAATGTGACATGTCTTTAAGGGTGTTTGAAAGCCCTTAAAGTCTTAAATTGTCTTAAATTTATTTTTGTTCATAAAATTGTCCAATACATCATGACAGTTGAATATATCATGGTGTATTTATCTGTGGTTACAATGTGTTTGTATTTGAATGGTAAAAGCCTGCAAAAATGTGTCCTTTTCTTGGACCAAAATAAACATTTGGACAAAATGTCAATGTTGTCGTTTTAGATAGTTGTAAAAATGTCAAGTAGCTAAGAGTACAACTTGCCTGTGCTTACTTGTGTGGCAAACTGTCTTAAATGTTATTCTAAGAAGCATTTAAATTTAACTTACTAATGCCTGCAGACATCCTACTTTAATATGTGGGGGATCCTAACTGAAATGTAGTTCAGCGCTTTAAAAAGACAAAAATGCTCAACACTGATATAATGCTGAAATTATTGGTCTATGGTTATTACTGTCCTGAAAATACAACAATGCAAGACAATGTATATTTTATTGACAGGCAATTTTGGGTGTTTTAATTTAGTTCTTGTGCACTTTAATCTGTTGACGTATCAAGAAATTGTAATGATGGTAATGCCATCATTTTATCAGAAAAAATACTAGTATGGTCGTCATGAAATTTTGTCAGTATGCTGCAGATGATGCTTATGATGGTGGTGGAAGTGATTATGGTGATGAGGAGGTACTGTATATTATACTAGCACTTATGCTTTGGGGGACCTGCTATGGACATTGCATTAGTGCAAGTCACCCTTTTAATGTTGTTTTTGTATCTAGTTTTGTATGTTTGTCTCATCTTCTGTACCATAATTATGTTTGCTACAGCACATATTGCCTACCTACAAATGTAACTTGAAACTGATCTCAATGGTATTCTGTACAATGACAATAAAGGCTTTCTATTCTATTTGGGCTTGATATGTGTACATTTTTCATTGCTGCACTGAGTATCTTTGTAATAAATTTTGAAGATATGAATTACAGAAGCAATGGAATTTCATTGGTAGGATAGAATAGAGATCAAAATTACAGCACCATGCAGGGTTTTTCCTGGCTCAGAATGTGTCTTAGGTGGCACCTCCTGTGTTGAGTGGTACTTTCCGCGTGGCCAGTGTTTTGATGGCTCACCGTAGACCCTCTAACATTCCCACAGTATTACTAGAGTAATTAATCCATAACATAAGACAAAAGGTTTGATTGATCATTAGAGGTGTATTTTATTAGAATTTTGAACAAAAATAGAATAAAGCAACATTTTATGTACATATTTGACAGCCAACTGTAGAGCATTTCACTGTCCTCTTTTTGCATGCCCCGTAAAAGTGCTTCACCAGGTCTGTGTAATTCAGGCTGTCTTGATGAGGTCCATCAAGCGAAACACGGCAGCAGATGTCAAGATGGTCATCCTTGAGCCTGTTGCCTAGGGCTGTCTTGACCTACAATCAAAATCCACAACAAGAATAGATTAATCATGACATCTTATAATACTCAAGTGAACTGTAGAACTATGCAAGTAGAGCAAACACAAAAAAGATCTTACAAGCTTTAGGCCAGAGAAAAGCCCCTCCACATCAGCTGTTTGGACTGGGGCAGTGAGAGCAATGGCAGCAGCCAGGCTGAGTGCTGGGTACAGCTCTGCACTTTCAGGGCACACAAGCCACAGGAGAGTCTCCTCCATTGTTTTAGACTGCAGGTAAAAGAGAACCAATGGTTGATATCTAATTCTGTATGACAACAAGGTCTGTATTTTGAAAGTTGTGATGAAATGTAATGCAATTTGTCATACCATCAGGTCTGGCCTCTTAACCCTCTCTATGAAAGTGTCCCACTCAGACAGCATGTCTGATTGGCTCAGCCTGGGAAACACTTTGGCAAGAGCATTGATGTCCTCCACACCGTACCGAGTCTGAATTGCTGGCCACTGTGCTTGGTGTGAAGGTTGCAAAGTGGCTAAGGCTGCCCAATGCTGGGGAACCTGCTCTCAATGGTGTCAACCAACATGTCCAGCAATGGCTTCATTACCTGCATACACAGAAACACACCATTAAGTACACATTTGGGACGAAACCAATCATCTAATAATCACTTAGTATCAAGTATACTAATACTTATACTGCTCTCTGAAACCTCTCCCATATACCTTCAGCAAAGTAGGAAGGGACCTCATCCTGCAGTGGCTTCAGCCCTGTCTCTGGTGTGAGCCAGGAGTGCCACCTGTCCTTCACAAGGTTCCTCTTCTTGAGCTTCACAAGGGGGGTCTTGAGCACAGCCATGTATGGTTACATAAAAATTTTAGAACTGTATCAGTCACAGGTAACAGAAAATTATACTGTTTGGACTTGAAGACTACACACCTCATGTTCAACCTGGGATAAGAACAAGTTCCTTCTCTGGAACATCTGGAACTGTCTGTGCAACTTATCGTGGACGACTTGCATCAGACACAGGGCTGCAGGGAAGAACTCATTCATCACAAAATTGTAGAGTCCATGTGCAGTGGGCTCACAACGGGCTTGCAAGGACAGATCAGCAAACAAGGCAGGAAAAATCCTGATGACATCAGTGGCCTCCTTGTTGCTTTCCCACCTTGTTTGGTTTCCTCCCTGAAACAAAATGTTTAATTCCGAATATAATAGTGTGGCATACACAATTCCACAGGTTTAATGTCTCAACATTTATCATCACAAACCTGTAGTTTAAGCTCTGGTAGCTCAAACACCTTCTCAATCTCCTGGAAGCTGTTGGTTCGGTTACTTGAACCTTGGTAGAACCAGAAGATGGTCCCTATGGTCCGGGAGTACTGGGTGAGGTAAGGCACCCCCTTGCCCTGGTTAATGCAGTCTGACACTGCAAGATTCAGGCAGTGAGTCACACAGTGTACAGTCACCAGTCCAGGGAACATGTCCGTGAGTCGCCTCCCAACTCCAGATTTCTTGCCTAGGAATACATAAATTAAGTTAAAGGTACACTGTGTAACTTTTTTGAGTATAAATTTTGGTTATATAGTCCTATATTCTTGAAGACTAGGACCTCTAGGTGAACAATGTGCTCTTTTTGTCATGGTCCTGTTTTCCTGTCTGTGTTTCCCCTGTTGGGCCGCCAGATGGCGGCACTTCTGTTTTGTGTCCTGCTCCCCCCCTGTTAATTGTATGATTGTTTCATTGTCTCGTTATCCCATCATTGTTCCCACCTGTGTCTTATCCCCTCCTTCTGGTTTGATTGTTTTTTGAGTTCACCTGTGTCTTGTTACCCCTGTCTATTTAAGTTTCCCCCTCCCTTGACTCAGGTGCTGGTTCCTTGTGGTTATGTCAGATTGTTTGTGCGTAAGCCTCTGCCCCATGTGTTCCTGCCCATGTCTTGGTTTTCTAGTGTTTTTTGGAGTTTCTGCATTTTCTTTGTTCCTGTGTTTGTTTCCTACGTATGTTTGCGCCGACCGTATGTACCTGCCTGTGTTTGTGACCTGTTTGTGTTTGTTTGAATTACCCTTGTGTTCTGCATGCCTGTGTTCTGCCCTGACCGTGTTCTGCCCTGCCTGTATTTGTGAGTCTTGTTTTCTGCTTTTAGATATTTTTTGAGTTTGTGGTTTTGCCCATTGTGGCCTTGTTTGTTCCCTGTTTGTTTGCCTGTTAGTAAAGTCTTTGTTAATTTTCCCCTTTTTGAGTTTCGTGGTTTTTTCCCACTCTGCGCCTGGGTCCCAGCACCCGTACCGTGACACTTTTACTTATCATCCCACCGTAACTCAAAATACAAGCCTGTTTTGCTCTAATGTTTACAAACAATACAAATGTAAACAAAGCCTTTATGGCTTTAAAGTACATCTAAAACTCATTTTTAGCTCTTGCAAATTGATATTCCTTGCATCAAGAGCTCTGTCAGAGCTAAAAGATACTTTTTGGTTCTTGCAACCTCTAAGATGCTCTCTGTTAAAAATGCTGCATCTCCAACCCTTGACTTTTCTCGTGCAAAGGACTGTAGATTTCACCACAGTTTTGCCATTCTCTGCAGGCCTTGGATAGCAAGAGAAAACATTCAGTTTTTCACTTGGCTACCACTAATGCAAGAATTGTATATATGCATATACTTCTGCAGACTAACCTGACCACCATACCCAGCTGCTTGGTGACAGAGATGTCAGTTGTCTCGTCAACCATCAACCCCGAGACAGGAGACTCTGACACCTCTGCCAGTACCTCCTCTTCCAGCATCTTGCCAATTATTTCCAGCATCTCATTAATGATATGGCTGCCGGTGTATGTGGTGCTATCAGCCTAGAAGAAAGTACATTATGGCTTTCATTAATGTAATACCTTTGTTGTAATGTAATGTTTAGTTTTTAAGGCCACTGCCTACTCTTTGCTTACTCTTAGTCCTTCAAAAAGGAGCACCCGAGTCTTTTGCATAGCTAAATCAGTGGTTCATAGCGGGTGTGGTGGGGCCACTTCTGTTTCAAGCACTCGTATATTATTTTGAAGCAGCCCTCCTCCAGTGCTCTACCTAAATATAAAAGCTCATTGTTGGTTATTGCCTTATGTAACATATTCGATTCTTGTACTTTTGACATCTTTCTTATTACCTTGTCGTTTTTTCTCTTTGTCAATTGCCAGCCTGTGACTTGTTGAATTCTCGTGGCTGGATAAAGCATCCAGCCTGTAATTGGTGCTTGGCCGTTTAATCCACAGGCCACCTGCTGTGCAGTGTTTCTGGCACAATGTGCATGTCATACCTGCAGGTGAATAGCACAGCCAGTTGTGGTTCTTTGTCCACTCTGGGTCAAACCCACTGGTTCTGTGCTTCAGTCGCCTACAAAGAGAAATCATTTTTCTCATCAATTTTATTATCAAGTAAGACAGAGCTTCTGAATGTCCATCCTGTCAAACCTTGGTGCTCACCTGCATCTGTCCCTTCACCACCAGACTCTCCCTCTGCTGGCTCTACATTACCAATTGCTGGTTCTGGTCCCTCTGCAGAGATGGACTCAGTGTCTGCTTCCTCATACCTAGCTGGCCTACATCAATATTATTAGTGAAATGGTTAGGCTTCAAGTAATGTGTCTGTCTGCCTATGCAAGTGTTCTGGTTGATACCAATTAGCATTCAATCTGATTCACTTATCCATTATATTTTACCTGTTTTCTTCCTCTGTCCTAGCTCTCTTTTGAAAGAAGGAGGTTATCTTTCCTCCCCCATATTTCATTATTACACTGGCTGCTAAGAGAAAAAATGCATTGACAGTCACACAGTGTTACATGTCTACATTGGCCATGATACACAGACAACTTTTTTGAGCAATATTGCTACCAACTGGTATTGCAACAGGTCTATGACTAGATGTCGAAACAAGCTTTTATTATCAGGGGTTCCGTTAACCGAGAATTTTCCGTCATTTAATGTTACCGATTTTCAGAAGCTTTGACGGAACATTCCAAATGCTATCCGTCATTTTGACAGATAAAAAATATTGCTGCAAATGCGCTTAATGCAAACGTTCTACAATAGACTTCAACACATACTACACAGTGCTACAACTGTGAAAACAGTCCACTGAATTTTGGTCGTTAAACGCACAACTGTGAGCGCAACTTGGTAAACTCCTCCTCCTCCCTTTCCAGGCAGATTGCAAGAAACGTCATTCAGCGACCGCCGGATAGCTACATAGTAACGTTAGACGGTGGTGCTAGCTATAACGTTACAAAAACTGGAAAGGCATGTTAAGCCGTCTTTACACTGGCGAGCCGGGTTAATCCTACCCTGCAAAAACTAATTTCAGGGAGGTAGCACCACCACCCCCGTAACTCCATATCCCCCCCAAATACAGGACATTTGATTATGAAAGAACACAACAATTTATTTGATCACATATTGAAACTATTTACACACACACACACACACATATATATATAACATTTTAAAATCAATTCTGAATTTCACAGGCAACCAGTGCAAGGAGGCCAGCACTAGGGTGACATGAGAATCTGAATCAGATGAACGTTTCGTCCTCGTTAAAAGCCTAGCTGCAGAATTCTGTATGGTCTGAAGGCGAGCCAAGGTCTTTTGATTTAAACTGAAAACAAAGCATTGCAGTAATCTAGGTGGGATGAAATAAAAGCATGTATAAATCTCTCAGTATCCTCAAACGATAAAACTGATCTTACTTTTAAAATATTTCTAAGATGGCAGAAATGTGGCTGAATCAATAGAGTAGCTCTTTAGCAGCTAGTTAGTTAGTTTAAATAACGTTAGCTATGCTAATGAAAAATGACACCCGTTAAACTCACATCAACATGTCTTTTAAAATCATTTAACACACCATGGGCAATAGAAAAGTCACTATTGCAAACAGTGCAGCGAGCAACACTGTCATTATTTTTTACCCCTATTAGGCAGGGGTCCACACTTTAGTGTAGACTTAGACGTGTCTTTGGCTTGTGTAGGCTCCATGAATACAATTGTGTATCCTGCTACAACATTAGTGTATAGGCGAGTGACTATGCAGGTATCCTGAGTTCTATGTGTATGTTGACCTTAAAACTGCCAGGTGTGTAGTGTAAAGAGTCAACGAGGAATGCCAGGTTAAAATGAACACAGTTTATTGTTCAGTATGTTCAGTAATAATGACAATATACAATAGTACAAAATGTGAGTGGTGAAATGGCTATATGCATATGTGCAGGAGACCGTGTTAACAAGTCTCCCCGAACCATTGCACGCTTCCTCTCATATACAAAAAAATCAAAGCAAAACACCCAGTCATCAAATAAAGATACAATCATGACAAAACAGTATAGAATAATTATCCTGCTTGCACTCTCTGTAAGCATGTCACACCAGGTTAACATTTGTATTCGGCTGGGCGCTGACCCATAGGTATCACGATCTTCAATCAGCACCCCACCACCAAAGAGACCAAGTTGTTCCCCATGACATTGGCTTTCCAACAATACAAAACATGATTACACTGTATTATGGAGAACCTAAGTTTTACATAATGCTGATCCAATCGGATGTTTTGCAGCTGAGCACTGTCTCTTTATTGCTGACCCCCTGTCAGCACAGTACACAGTCTGTTTTCTTTTGGAGGTCTGATAAGGAGCACACTTCTGTAAACTGTCTTACAAGATGTTCTGAGTCTGTACACGCAGCTTATTCACTTACAATATTTACAGCAAATATTAAAACTCAATTAATCAAGAAATCCAAATTTTCTTAAATAGTGTTTCATTAGTGGGTCTTTGCATCTCTGATGCATGGGCAATCATTTTAAATTGCTGTTGGCCATAAGTTAAATCCAAAACAGATGAGTACCCGAGATGTACATGATACACAGTATTTACTCCAAATATTCATATCCATTGTAACATAAGAAGTTCATATTCTTTTTTGGCTAAGAAGTAATACATTTTCTAAACAAACTATGGAAAGCAATGTTATCTTTTTCCTATGGTAATAACTGAAATGAAAAGCAAATGTAGTCTTTACTTTCCATTGTGTTATGGCACTTTCACAAAACATAAAGATGTTTTAAAAGCAAATCTGTCTTGCTTCAACATTTCTTTTTACAGTGTATTAGCCTCAGTTGCAGTGAGGTCCTTGGAGGTGTTAAGTTAGCCATCTCTTGAGCTTACAGGTAAAGGTTCAGGGACAGGTACACTCTCTACATTGCTGCTGTAGGGTACTTCCCAGTCAATCCCGTAGTCTTCATCCATGTTACATTAAACAGAATTATTTCAGATGGTACTCACTTCATTTTTATGATAGTTATTTCTGGAAACAGAATAAAACATCAACCTGAAATTAAACAAAGTGCAGAATACACATTACAGTTTAGGTAGCCTCGCTAGTCAGACATGGAAAGCCTGACTAAAAGCTACACATTTTGGCCTTGTCCCGCCTACATTGCAAGGAGGAGCACTGTAACGTAAACCCAAACTGCATGTCTGAACCCTGCTTAGGGCATGTCTCCTTCCTTGCTGCTGTCCAATGTATGCATACCTCTACTGCATCCACAAGATCGTAACCACAGCTGCAATGGAGAATGACTGCCAGTGGTTTTCAGTTAATGGTTGTTCCAGTCATCCTGGAACATGGTAAGAAGCCACCTACCATTCTCTTTCACTGAAAAAAACTTGTTTCAAGGTTCAATGACAGACTCAGCCAAGTTCAATTGCTTGATTTAAGAATCACACACAAGCCACATTTAAAAGTTTTATTCAATGCCATGGCTCAATGTACAACGCATCTACAATATAGTTCATATGGGATTTATGAATAGTTTTTTCCATTTTTAATGACAAAATCTGTCATATTTTAGACAAAGCTTGTCCCAACGTCCACTACAGTGGACAGCTGTAAAAAATCACAAAGGAAACTAAATTGAACAATACTTTCCCCCCCAAGTTCTCTGACAGAGAGAACCTATTACCCATACCTCAACCACATCTCATATATTCACATATCCCCATTTCTATGTGCAATAATATCACAAAGATTATATTTTATTGACACAAACACACTGTCTTTGAAACTCATTGAAAAATATGAAGTGTAATCAATTAGCTTTTCAGCATGTACCATCTCTGTTGCCTGGGCAAGACTAGGCACGGCCACTTCATATGCCAACAAATCTTTATTCAGACTCAAGGTATCATAACGCTGATACTCAAAAGCAAAGACAGAAGAGTCTATCACAAAGATATCCTTTATCAATCCAAACACAGGTAAAGTATCTTCCACATCCGAGATAATAGACTTCCCACCGATGTACTTATTCCCACTGAGGATAAGCTAGCTAGGTGGAGGGGAGCTGGAGGGGGGGTGAGGGGTATGATGGGAATTTTTTAATGACTTATTTGTAAAACATTCCCATTTAACATTCAAATGAATGCTTATATTTTACAATGACATAAATTATTGCAATTCTGTTACTAAAAAATATTAAACTGTAGAATTTTCTGCGCCTGCACCCCCTCATGTTTATCGCATTGCATCATGGCATCATATCACATGACGTCAGTCATATAACTTGAAGTGATTTTGGCGCTCAAAGCAAGAAGCATTTTCGATGACGACAACGCAACAGACTACATCATTTCGAGGTCAGTAAATTATATTTGCAAAAATCATATTTTTAGGACCAAGTTCTTATTCAGACATATTCCATTTTTTGGCCTGCCCTCCACCAACATAGCGGGCTGCTAGCTAGCTAACATTATCCAATGTCAACTGCACAAAGACAATTCTTGCAACAAACGTTAGAGCTACACTTTTGCGAGCTAGCTAAGGTTAAACCATCGAAATAGAGCTAACCATGTGCGTGATGTTTTCTGCCAGGTAACGTTTGCAAACAGCGATCCGGAGATAGTCAGCATGGATGATTTGGAGGACACCACATTGTCGGTGTTAAAGGGTAAGTTGTGTTTTAACATCGTAGCTGGCGTAACGTTAAGTTAGTATCGTTAGTGCCACCCACCATTAAAGCTCAATTTGTGAATTTACCTAAATAACTAGCTAAGTAAGTATAACTGGCTAGCATTTCAGGCATCTTTGCTGTAGCGGTAGCCAACCATTGGCTAGCTAGCTAACGCCAGGCTGGAAATGAGGTAACGTTAGCTAATGTTAGGACAACGAGGATGGAATACTATACCATACCATACCATGGTGGCGTTAGCTAATTCAATATTATTCCCTCATGCGTGTGGGAATGAAGGGCTGCAACTAGCAAACGTAGCTAGCTAGCTATCCCGGGTACGAATTGCTTGAATTTTGGGGCAGCTAGCTTAGCCAATAGCTGTTAGCTACCTTAGCTTTAGCTTATGACTATTAAATGAGATGCCTTTATAGCATCCAGTACACATAAGAAATCAAAATGTTTGTAACAGTTTAAAGGAGCACAGTTAGGCTTGTTTAAATTGCGATTATTTGGATTAAATGCTTACATTGTGTATTTACGCCTTTTAAAATCACCGTCAGTATAGCTGTTTCCTATACATGGGAAATGCGGTGGCAAAATGTTTATGATGTGAAATTGATATCCATCTTACATTTTACAGCCGCCAGCATTGATGAGGGGGTTTTGAAAACTCTCAGCTGGAATGACTTAAAAGATCTCTTTCCTGGCCCTGAGCGTTTTCTCAAGAGGAAGAGGCTATGGGATTTAATCAGTCCAGAGGATTGGGACAGTGGGTTGCTAATTGTAAATCTGTAAACACGCAATGTTTCATGTCATTTTTTGTGTCAGTTGTCAATAAATGTTCAAAGAAATTTCACTTGCAGCCCTATTGTGGTTTCAGTAAAATCAATCGGCCTCATTCACCAACCGTTCTTATGAAGAATTTTCTTCTTAAAACCCACTTACGCAGTTTTCACAAAGATTCTGACATTCACCAATGTTTTCTTATTTGGGATTTGTTCTTAGGTAAGAACAGAATCTACACACACTCAAGAACACACACATGTTTGTGCAAAATAATTGGTTATTGCGTTTTCTTCAATTCTACAGTTGTATAATATTATAGGATTTAAATTACAATAATATTTTTATCATTTATAATATTTTTTAATAATTATTTTCATTATTTTACAAAGCATTAAGGTGCCAGGTTCCGCCTCAGAGGGAGGTTGCCTCAGCGGTATTAAATGATAAAAATCAAAACATTGTAGTGACCTTTTATTTTTGGGGGTTTCAATTATGAAATGTTTGGTCTATACTGCAAAAGCAAATGTTTAAATTTTGAATACAAACTAAGCACTTAAGTAGCACTTTTTAAACACATGGACATGTTGAAGAAGAGAACGTCACTAGGGAGGTGACACCAAAATGACTGGCAATAAGTTTTTTGTGCAGTGTTTTGTGCAGCGACGGGTTTACTCAGATGTAGTTTACTGCCGGTTGATTTAATTAGCGGTATTAAATGTGACGAGAAGCGCTTTGTCGTTTGAGTGCATAATACGCAATTCCTTGCGCCCACTCCCACCAGTATTTTTTTTTTTGCCTCAGATTTGACATCAAACCATTTTTTTACTTCATAAGTTGTGCACGCTTCTCCGGATACAGCGTTCACTGAACGAGTAATATCATCCCTATCTTTTTTTGTGTTATTTTATATCCACTACTGAAGCTACTAAATATGACAGGTCGTTTGCTGTTCACTTCCCGCAGCAAAACCTCCACTTCAGAACTACTGAAGTTTTCCTTACATTTGGAGTCTGGTGCTCCACCGTCTTTAGATTTTCGTTTGGCCATTATTGACATCGTTCGCTCTCAACTTTTCTTTTAAATTTCTGTGTATGCACACGGCCCTGCAGTCTCATGCCCTTTTATGGGGATTGGCAGGGCGTTTACCTATGCTAATTAGGAACAACTGGCACGCGCTTTACACTTACGAGGACAATGGGATACATCATTTTAAGAACACGTGCGAACAATTCTGCGGTTTAAGAACACGTCGTGAATCTGACGTAGACTTTTCTTAGGAATTTTCTCAAGAACAAATTTAAGAAAAAACCTAGGAAGATATTGGTGAATGAGGCCCAATGTTTTAATATGTATGCTGTCAGATTAAGGACTGGTTTTAAGTCATTATTTTCTCAAATATATTGTTTTACCTCTAGTGTGCTGCCTAGGCCTGCCTGTTTCAAGATGGAGACAACTTGTTTCAAGTAACTCCATAGTAATACTTAACTAGTATTAATTCATTTTCTGCTAAAATTGAGTGATTATTTCTTGTTCCTTGGCCTTAATTTCTCAGTGTGCTAAAATTAAGAATGCAAAAATATTGAATTAAGAATTATTTGCTAATATTCAGTGTTTCTTTACTTATTACTGTGCTGTTACAAGTCAGATAGCAAGTCCTTCGTGCTTAAAACCAGAATTTTACACTTATTTCAAACCTTTGAACACCTATCAGAGCCTACTTATTTGTAGACTGGAACCAACTTATTTCAGGATTTCTTGTCAAATAAAATTCTTACTGCATAGACAGATAATTTCACTAGTATTTGGTCATTTTCCTCTCAAATTTAGTGTTTATTTCTTGTTTTTAGCCTTCATTTTTTGCAGTGTGTGAAGACCATAGTATGTGAGTCACATCATTTTCATACTCATCCAACCATTCAATGACCCCTTGTGCCCTGTGGATGGGGGTATTATCATCCTGAAAGACACTACCCCATCTACTCCCATCAGGATAGAAATGGTTCATCATGAGATAAAGGTGATCACTCAGGATAACTGTATTTATTTGCAATGAGCCTTCACTCTAAGGGGACAAGTGGACACAAACCATGCCAGGAAAATGCCCCTGCACTGCATAACAGAGCCACCAGACCAACTCACTGTAAGGGCCTTGTCCCATTCTTTTGGTGTACACCACACGTTCTCATCAACTTGTTGGGAATATAGTGAAGGATAACTTATCTGACCATATCACTTTTTTCCACATCCCTATAGACGAGAGCCTATGGTTTCTGCACCACTCAACTCTCAAATGGGCATTCGTTTTCGTAATGAGGTGTTTATGCACTGCCACCCTGCTATAATGTGTCTATGTAGTTGTCGTCGACTGTTCTTGCTGGCAGTCTGATCACGTCCTGCATTCACATTCACCTGAGGAAGAGTTTCTCTTCTGTTTTTCCTTACATATCACACTAATGCACAAGTATCACGGTCATCGAATGTGCGGTTTTGACCACAATTTCCTGGTGTCTTTCCCATAGATCTAATTGCAGATGTTACTTTAGTCACTGTTCCTACTGAAACACTGGGTAGTTGAGTAGTCTCTGTGACTGAAGTTCCTGCTATCAATGCCCCAATAATGAACCCTCTTTAAGAGTCACTTAGATCTTTTCCTTTTGGCACCTTTATTCAAAATCGAGGTCAACTGGGCCTGCTCATGTATATTTTTATACATGCCACAGAGCATGATAGGATGTTAATTGTTTAATTGTATCGTGCAGTACACCTGTATGGAAGCATCTGCATTCGTGCATGTTTCTCCAATCATGCCATCCACATTCAAACTCAATACGTACATTTTATGTGTTTTATTCAATTAGGATATCTGCTTTATTTCCATAAGTGGTCATTTCAAAATAATAGCTAAGAGACAGGTTTATTTCAGCTTTTATGTACTATATTAGATTTTCATAATTGTGGGCCTCCTTGCTCGGACACGCTTTTTCAGTTCAGTCCACAAATTTTATATGGGATTCAGGGCTTTGTGATGGCCACTCCAATACTTTCACTTTGTTGTCTTTAAGCCATTTTGTTACAACTTTGGAGGTATGCTTAGGATCACTGTCCTGCTGGAAGACCCAGTTGCGACCAAGTTTTAACTTTCTAGCTGATGTCTTGAAGTTTTGTCTGCTTCAGTATTTCTAGATAATTCTCCTTCCTCATGATGCCATCTATTTTCTGAAGTGCACCAGTCCCTTTTCCAGCAAAACACTCCTACAACATGATGCTGCTACCCCCATGCTTCACAGTTGGGATGGTGTCCTTTGGATACCATCCCAAAAAAAAAAAAGCCTCACCTTTTTTCCTCCATACATAGCGCTGATAATTAGGCCAAACAGTTCAATTTTTGTTTCATCTGACCAGAGAACACTCCTCCAAAAGGCTAGGTTTTCATCCTGGTGATCACCTGCAAACTTTATTCTGCTTTTTTTATGCCGGTCTTGGAGCTTGCACGTCAGCATTTCAGGCCATGGTGATGTACGATTCTCTTAATGGTGGATGTAGATACTTTGGCACCTGATGCCTCCAACTCCTTCACCAGTTCCTTTGTTTTTGTCTTGGGGTTCAGTTGAACCTTTCGGACCAAAGTTTGTTCAGCCCTGGGAGTTAATTTGTACCTCCTGAATGATGCAGTGTCTGTGTGGTCCCAATATTTTCATATTTGCATACAATTGTTTGTACAGATGCTGGAGGTACCTTCAGTCCTTAGGAGGAACCAGACTTGTGGAGGTCCACATTTGTGGAGGTCTTGGCTGCAAATGTAAATTTAAGACAAAATTTAGTTTAATTCACGAAAAGAAAAACACTGCATATCCTGTCAACACAACGGAAGTTCTCCAGAAGAGAAAAAAAAAAGATTAAAAAAAAAAAAATTAAAGAGGCGACATAGAAAGGTCTGTATTCTTTTTTACATTTGGCCTTAGTCTTTTACATTATTATAAAAGAGCAACAGATTTACGTAGCTAGCGATGGCGTGCTAGAGACTTTGACTTCTACAAGAGCTTGCTAGCGACAACATTGTGTGCCAGATCTTGCATTTAACTCTAGCTAACGTTATCGGTAGTGGTAGCTAACTACTTTCCGGGAGACCCGAGTGTTTTGATTGCATTTAGTTTTCTCTCCTCTACATCGTCTCCACATATGATAGGATACTTAAATTGATCAGCGAGGGGATGTGGCATACCCAGATAGCACACATACGTGTTGCCGATGTCGGCCTGAGATCGTAACGTCGCATTCTATTCATAACGTCTGACAAGCATCGGCCCATAGGCGGATTTATTCTAATCTCTGTGCTCTATTTCAAACGTCTCAGATAGGTCGGCCAACTTCATACTTAATTTGCCGCCAGCGCTCGAGAAGGAGGGACGCTCACTCTTCAAACTGTCACTTTCTCTTCGTATTCAAAAGGAGTTGTCGTAACGTTACTGGTTTTCAGGTAGACTGGCACTTGAAGTAAATTGACATAAAATAGCTATTTTGTTAATTCTGTGTCATTTAATAAAGTAGCTAATAAGGCATGACAGGGTGTGCCATTAATATAGGTTAGCACAGGTGAAGAGCCCAGATGCTGGCTCATTACTTAGCCAACTTTAGCTAGCTAGCTAGCATAAGGGGATCCATTACCAACCGATTTGAGGTGACGTCACGACATTTTACCAAAAATGTAATTATAATTAAACTATCCCACGTAATGCTATAACAATGTAGTTTGTTTAATAGCTTAAAATGTCCTTGAAAGTATTCCAGTTTTTAAATCTAACGGCGTTTTGTCAGTTTACAACTGTGTTACTAAATTTGATGATAGCGCTGCAATCCCCCTCTCGATGTTTATATATTTCTGTTTCTCTGTTCCTTGTTCTCTCTTTTCTGTGCTAGAGTTCTTTTATGAGCTTGATGGCTTCAACATATCCAGCCTCATATTAAACTTGTCACTAACTTGAAACGTGTCTCTTCATTATACCCACACAGAAAATCAGGTAGCTACTATAGCCCATTTTTGATAATCAAGCATATTGTTTTATTGTATCCTCCTTATATTCCCGTCAAATTTGATGTTTATTACATGTTCATTTGGTAAGTGAAATTTCAGATCGGTCATGGATAGTGAAATATTTGCTGTCTGAAATATCTGTTACGTGCCAGGTTTGTTTTTTTCTTTGTTTCTTTGTTTGGACAAATACTTTGCCAGAGAAGAATCAGCCTGCTGGGCAGCTATAAGGTGCTCTCGAGTAAAGGGCAAATGCAATGCGTCAGTCTCTGCGTCATTCATACTCACAGGGACCTCCGTTTTCAGCGAGAGTGAGGAGGACTGTTCCCCCAAAACTGGAGAGGCTAGGAAGGAATCAGACAAGTCAACATCTCCAGCTTTACGAGACTGGGCACGGGTGACAGCACATGCGGGAAACACAGTTGGGAATGTACAAGTTAACTCGTCAGGGTGAGTCTTAGCGTCTGGTGTGTCCAACACTTCCAATACCGGCAGTACCTTCCCACCAGCAAGATCGTTACCCAATATAAAAGTAACACCTTTTACGGGTAGAGAGGTTCTTACTCCCACTTTCACAATGCCATTTACTAGCTCTGACTGCAAATGAATAGTATGCAACGGCACCGTCATAAAGCCCATGTTAATGCCTTGCACTAAAACATGAGAACCATTAAAAGTCTCGCTGGACAAAGGCAGTACATCAGAGAGAATGAAGGACTGAGCCGCTCCAGTATCCCTTAGCATAGTTATAGGTACCGGATCTTTCTGATCTCCGGACAACGAAACAAACCCCTTAAGAATAAAAGGTTCATAACCAGAGTCAGGAACATTCTCAGCGCTAGGTACAGGTTCAGAAATACTAGGGACTGTTGTAATTAAACCAACACTCTTGGGCTGTTCAGAACTCTGCCGCTGCTGCTTTCGCTTTAAAACCAAACAATCGGCAATTATGTGACCAGGCTTATGGCAGTAAAAACATTTCCACTTCGTTGCCCATGGGGAAACTGGTCGAGGACGATTGTCAGGTCTTACAGAAGACAAAATACTAGAGCTTCTCTCGACTCCTTGAGACGCAGCACGAGGAGAAGACATGAACACAGTTTTGTGAGTTAACACAAACTCGTCCGCTTGGACAGCTGCCTGTGACAGCGAAGCAACCTTTTGCTCATTCAAGTACACCACAACATGCTCCGGCAGGGAGTTCTTAAAGTCCTCGATGAGAACCAACTCACGAAGAGAGTTAAGGTCAGTGACTTTAGTAGCTGAGCACCATTTATCAAAGAGAACCCCTTTCTCTCTAGCGAACTCAACGAATGTCTGATTCAGGGATTTCTTGTGGTTCCTGAACTTCTGTCGGTAAGCCTCAGGGACAAGCTCATAGGCGCGCAAAACAGCAGTTTTAACCGTGTCATACTGTAAACTGTCTTCCAGCGACAGTGCAGAGCATACCTCCTGGGCCTTGCCAATAAATTTGCATTTCAATAAGAGAGGCCAAGACATCCTTCGGCCATTTTAGCGAAGCTGCAATACGTTCAAATGCTCTGAAGTAGGAATCTACTTCAGTCTCTCGGAATTGCGGTACCAATCTAATGTGCTTACTGACATCTAATGTCGTTTGCAGGGGATCGGACAAAGGAGGAACATTTGAGAAAACTGAGGGGGTAGACTGTGCGACAGGACCTGGCGCAACTTGTTTTGTCGCCAGTTCAAGCTGCCGCAGCTTAACCGCCATCTCAGCCTCAATCTCCAATCTGCGGATCTCCAATTTCAAATTGAGTTCTGCCTGCCTCGTCGCCGCCTTTTCCTGAGCCTCTAGTTGGAGACGAACGAGGCGCACTTTCAAACGGGGATCAGCACCACTGAACCGCCCACTCCCAGCTGACACGGGAGAAAATGCAGGCAGTGTAGGCTTACCCTCAGCCTCCGATTCAGGTTCAGCCTCCACATCGCATTTAGCTGGCGGAGCTACAGATGCATCTGGATCCTCCTCAAACGCAGCAGCATCAGGCAGACCTGGTAACACAAAGACCCGCAGCTCAACCAACCCCTCTAATACGACGGCCTTAATGTGTTTCTTAAGCACCTGTCGAGAAACCGCAATACCAAAGTGTTCAGCCAATAACAAAAGGTCGTCTTTGCGACACTTATCAAAATGCTCTAAAGTAGGATTCTGGAGAAACTCAACCAAATCAAAGAGAGCCATTTCCAACGGTCCCTATCGCCACAAGAGGGCGACAAGACAACAACACACCCCGCAACTGCGGACCTCAAAGCAACGTCCAAAACCAAGACGCAAATAAATATTAACCTACAATAATCAGACAATTTAAGTATCGGGAAATAATTAATGAGTAATTAATGATCCCGGGCGAGCCCCCAATTTTGTTACGTCCCCGTTGTGGTCTAGGGGTACAGGGGAGTAACAAAATGACTGATCATTAAAGATTAAAGTTTATTTACACAATTAATTATCTATACAATGAACAAACAGGAGGGGAAACACTGGGCGGTACCAAACAAAAGAAGAACCAAAACAGAAATATATAAGCTATTAACAGTTCTAGAAATGAAAGAAACTAACTAACTGAAACCCGAAAATCTTCCGAACCTAACTAACTACACTAACTATTCTAAACTGAACAAAAACATACAAGGGTGGTACACGCCTGTATCTATATATATACACACAAGTGAAACTAACAGTGACAGTGAAGAAAACAAACACCTACTTAAATCCCACTCCCAATATATATATACAAAACCAGCAACCAAACCAGAGACACAAATCCAAACTCAAAGTCTTTTCAGAAATACGATCGATACACAAGTCAAGATAGCACTAAGTCACAATAGTAATACAGAAGTTAACTAACATTCAAATCCAAGTCACTGGGGTGTAACTGACAATGTTAGCTATTTATAGGTGGGGGTCTGTTCCTCATTGGCCGCCAGGCAGGTCCTCAGAAGAGGATTGGGGGGGGAAACGGCACACTCATCCTTCTTCTTCACCAATTGCGGAGTGACCCGTAGCAGACCTCACGGAATAATGAGACCGAAAGAAAAAAAACAAACCTGGCACGTAACATATCCAACCTAAATAAATAAAATGTCATAGTTAACAGAGGCTAGTCTGTAGAGCGGCTGTGCGGTGCAGCTTTGATTCATCGTCCAAACATCGTTTGGAGGGCATTTTCGACCAATGCTGACCTCGCGGCCACGTCTCGCCAATTAGCAAACGCTCTCCATACTACATCTTGCCGACGTAAGACGTATGTGTGCTATCTGGGTAAGAGGAAGGTGGAGAGAGGACAACTGGAAGTGGAGAGAGGACAACTGGAAGTGAAGAGAGGTGAAAAGGAGAGCAGAACACATAAAACCCTAGTTAAACACCCATATACTGTAAGGTTGGGGTTGGTGAGCAACGTCAGAAGCAGACAATAAATCAACGGGGAGTCTAAAAGCGGACTGCGAACAGCAGTCAACCACTAAGCGAGGTAGGGTAGGAAAAAAGGGAATAAACCCTGGCAAAAGGCCAAACAAAAGGCAATCCTCAAAAACAGGGCAAAAGTCTCTTGACTGAGAACGAAAAACAACAAACGCCTAGGTAAGAAAGATCTCTCAGCTCAAGCCTGAGACTAGCTGGAGATAACTCTATCCACAATATCCTTCTATGAAAAGTGACAACTCTCAAGTGCCCCGGTTGCTACGTATTTAGCTCCCGTACCAGATAGCCATCGAGTAAGTCACATCTAGCACTCGAAATACCCAGAGCGTTACCGGCTGCTTGTAAAATGCAAGAGCACCGAGCAGAGGGAGTGAGGTCCCTATAAAGGGTAGACTCCAGGTGGCCCGAATCAGCAATTAGCAGGGAATGAGAGAGCGAGGAGAATCTCCTCTGCCGCCACCCAGTGGCAGCACCACCGCAAGCACAGGCACATTACATATACGTTACTGGAAATAGAACACTTTTAAAAAAATCTTAATTAAACAGTTAGGAAAACAAAATATCCACTTTCTCTCTGACGTAACCTCGCCGACCTTGCAAACTCTCCTCTTTTTTACTTTTTTTTTTTCCACAGATGTACTGTCCATTCTGTGGATTCGCCGTGACAGCTTCCCCTGGCTTTTGTTGTGTGTGGAAGAAACATCAGATTTCTAAAAGATGTGGCAAAGTCCCTGAGGAGATGCCCACCACCAGTGCACATCCTAATGCACAGCCTAGCACTAGTGCAGGTAAACAGATTTGTAGTTGTATTACAGAAAAATAAGTAGTTAGAAGACTTGGTTTAAAAGTTCAAATTGTGTTCTTGTATTCAAATACATCTCTACACTATGTGGCTTGTCTAGTTCAATAACTAGCATATTAAATGTATTCTAAAATGCCCTGCAAGAAAGATTAATGATGAGACTCCTAGTGAGCTTAATATTTAAAAGAGTAATTAATGTCTCATTCCTGTATTTTTTGGTAGCAGGAAGCTCAGATAGAGTCCTTTATGAAATTTAAGGCAATAAAAGAGGGAGAGAAAGACATTATTTTCAAAGACACGTCAGAACTCTAAGAAGGAACAGAAACAGAAAATAGTGACGCTATGCTCTTTTTAACATTGTTTCTATTATAAATACATATGTTGCTCACATCTAGTGACCAATACAGACTCATCCACTATCAAATGACAGATTGTATCAATTTGTTTCATTTTATTAATTTCCATTTTCTTCTCTTTCTTCAGAGAATGCTCAGCCTACCCTCTCTGGCGGACCAACCACTGATGGGTGATGGAAAACGCGTCACTAACTGTGCGCCACTTGTGATTTTTTTCCCGGGAATGTCACCACAGACACCCAGTTCTTTAATCATAAATTATAATAATAATAACAATATAAATTAATATAATTAATATAAAGGCTCAATTGTGTTACCTAATTCAGCGATATATAGTGACTTAACAGACATTTATTTTAATGAAAATCTTTGAGATTGCAACTTTAAATCAAGTGAATTGATAATATTTTCATTTGATCTAATTTGTCATTTGTGTGTTGTATGCAGGTGTATGCAGGATGGTCCAGATGAAGTGAGCACTCCAAGAATGGAGAACATTTTGCATGGGTAAAATACAACATTGTCAACATGATATTTTGTTGCACAAGCAGCACAATGTATCCACAGTACAGCAGTTTAAGTCATTTGTTGTTTGGTATTTCCATACCTTTCAGACACCCACAACCGGCGTCTGATCAAGTAAGACTTATTTAAAAATTCATACCCTGTAGTGTTAAATGTGTGAACATGAAATGCCTGTAAATATTTTCATTAATTCACCAAACCAACCTACATGTGATGTGTACTCCACAAAAGCCAGGAAGAGGGCTTGTAGCAGCCAATAATGTAATAACTACCGTTAATGTAATAACTGCCAATAACGTAATAATCTTTCCGTTCTTAATGTAATAAAAGCCGATAATGTAATAACTGACCAATAATGTAATACATTTTCTGAACCAATAACGTAATAACTTTTTGCATATAATGTGATAAGTTATTACATTATTGGCTGGTTATTACATTATTAGCTGGGTTTTTAAATAAATCATAAAAAATGTAATAACAGGAGCCGATAATGTAATAATATACTTATATCGCTTTAAGTTTTATTTATTGGCTATAAAGTGTCATACTTCTATGACACTTACCCTTGCTTCCTCTTTCAAATAGCTGCTCAAAAACCTGACCACACGCACACACCTGACCACATGCACACACACACACACCTACTCTCTCTCTAGGAATTATGACTATTCATTTGTTTGTGGTGCTTGGTTAGACTTATCTCCAGCCCTGCCTTCTACTCCTTAACCATTTGAGTACCAAATGAAGTGCGAGCACATATGTTTGCAAACACAGACAATTACTCTTATGTCATATAATATGAAATCTATACCTCTTTGAAGATGCTTTGTCCACGAATACAAAGACCACCATCATGAAAAATGTCATCTTTAATTAAATGTATTTAAATAACTTTTTCAAGCAAACTGTTTCAACCACACTATTATAGCTATTCAGCACTCTCTCTCTCTATGTATATATACCAAACCTGACTCCTGAAAGGTTACATGAAAATGTATTACCAAATCAGAGTCCTTGCCCTATTGACATCCCTGGCTATTTGAATACAGTCATGACAAGCTCAACAAAGAGTCTAAAACCGAAGCAAATGATATCTATAGTTCATTCTTTTTTATTTTTGCCATTTTCTCCAATTTTAGTCGTTATACCAGTTCTCTGTGTGTATCACGGTCCTGGTCGATGCGCTATCCTCTGTTGGTCTGGGGAGGGTGTAGACTACCACATGCCTCTGATACATGTAGTCGCCAACTGCTTCTTTTCACCTGACAGTGAGGCAGAGGTGGGAGTAAGTCACACTTGTGCAAGTCACAAGCAAGTCTCAAGTCTTAACCTTCAAGTCTCAAGCAAGTCCCATGTCACTTTGTTTAGACTCAAGCAAGTCAAGTCGAGTCACCATGAAAGAAGTGCTTAAAAACAAGAGGGAAAGGGACACAATGACAAGCCATGTCATAAGAAAACTGCATCTGTTCGTGAGTTCGTTAGTTTCTACAACTAGGGATGGGCATGGTTCGGAGTTTACCAATACCAATACCACTATTGATACTGCTTATCAATACCAATACTTATCGATACTCTTATCGATACTTCATAATTTGGTGTGCAAAATACATGTTTTTAAAAGAATTATCAGTACTACTTTTATTTTTAGTTTGGGCAAAAAATATTTAACAAAGTAGTTCTGTTGATAAAATGAAACATATTGTGGTGGTCATTTTTATTTGAGAACACAGAGATCTTCAAAGAGGTATAGATTTCAGATTATACAACATAAGAGTAATTGTCTGTGTTTGCAAACATGCGTGCTCCCACTTAATTTGGTACTCAAATGGCAAAGGAGTATAAGGCAGGGCTGGAGATAAGTCTAACCATCAAGTTACAAAACAATTAATTCCTAGAGAGAGAGAGAGAGTAGGTGTGTGTGCGTGTGTGTGTGTTTTCTCAGAGTTAGGACTAAGATTCAGGGTTCAGGATTGGCCTGGTTTTTGAGCAGCTATTTGAAAGAAGCAACAGTAAGGGTAGGCCTAAGTGTTATGGAAGTCTGACACTTGATAATAAATAAAACTTATACATAGTGATACAAGTATATAATTACATTATCGGCTCCTATTATTACATTTTTAATGATTTTTATTAACCCAGCTAATAATGTAATAACCAGTCAATAATTTAATAACTTATTACATTATGTGGAAAAAGTTGTTACGTTGTTGGTTCAGAAATTTTATTACATTATTGGTCAGTTATTACATTAAGAACAGAAAAATTATTACGTTATTGGCAGTTATTACGTTAACGGTAGTTATTACATTATTGGCTGCTACAGGGCTACGGCATTCTTGGTAGGGTGAAGTAGAAAAAATTATTAATATGAAGGTGCTCTGTGGAAAAAATCGGGGGACAGGTCCGATAAACTAATGAAAAAACAAAATCAAGGCACTCTTCTTCAAATTAAAAAGCACTTTAATGTAGGGCTAGTTCATACAAAGCAGTTTAAAAACTACACCAACATGTTTCCGGCCGCACATGACCTTCGTCAGGGCGTAACAATGGAAGCAACTCAGCAGACTTTTAAAAGAGTAGCTAATCAGTCCAATGACTTACAGCTGGTAGGGAAATCAATTAGTACCAAAAATGAACATAGACTTGTCAACACTAGAGGTCAGTATAATCAAATGCATTGTAATTAAAATGCATGACAATATAAAAATTCAAACATTAACAGATAATCAATATATAGATCCATAGAAATGAAACCATGTCTATATAGTGTTTCATTTCTATAGATCTATAGTCATTAAGACCTGGAAAAACAGTGGCCTGGAGCTTGTAAATCCAGCGGCTCTCTTTTTGATTCAGTATTCTCTGTCTATCCCCTCTTCTGGAGGCTGAAGGGACACAGTCAATACCAATGGCTGTAAATGAAACACAAACGTCTTGGTGGGCATCTTTGAAATGTTTAGCCATTGCATAATCAAAATGACCAGTTTTGATAGCATATTTATGTTCGGCTAAGCGGTCCTGTAAACGACGTTTACAGGACCGCTTACATAAAAAAGCATCACAATTAGAACACAAGAGTAAATAAATAACATATGTAGTCTTACAGTTAATAAAATGATCAGTAGTATATGTCTGTTGTGTAATCGGGTGTGTAAACCCTTTTGATCTGACTACTACGTCACATTGTTTACAATGTCCACATCTATAGGTGCCATCAGGCGCCTTGGGAAGCCATGAAACCTGTTTATCAGCACCCGCAGATAATGGTGATGGCTCCATTTTAGTGCTACTTGATTTAACACCAGGAGCGCCGGACCATTTCCTGGCATTCAAATAACTTTTCGCGCGGCCAGGGTCAAATGACACATTAGCCTTCAAACTGGAAATATTCGCATTGTTCGCTAGATGGCGCTTATTAGACAGGAGCTGACAAAGGTTGCCAGCCCATTGTCCTAATGAAATATTTGCGAGATTTTAGACTGTCAGAGTATCAGAGTAAGTTATGTTTTAGTTACGGCTCGGCATTCTAGTCAACACATTGTTGCAATATAAATGTATTTAGAATAAACAGTATGTCTGTATGAAGAGAATGAGTCATGAAAAGCTAACAATAAACAGATTGTAGGGAGGTCAAACCTGTTTTTCAAAAAACAAATTTGACAGTTTATTCTTCATGCATAATATCATAAATGCTAATAATCAAATAGGCTAACAACATATAAATCGCCAATTTGCCAGAATATAACTGTAATACGATTTTTAAAATTAGCCGCTTCCCTCCGCATGTGATCACTGATCACTGTCGTTGGAGGGAAACGCATCATCACCCGTGCGAATTTAAGGGTCGGGTTTTCTGTTTTATAAAAATACATGTAAAAAATATTGTCGTTCAAACGAGTTTTTTTCCGGTGACCAGAAAACATGTAGGCTAGGCTACACTGGCAAGCAGGTCATAGCTGGCTGTGACTATTCGACTGGGGATTCGAAATCCAAAGTCTCTTATTCATCGTAGGCTAATTACAAAAAACACCCATTCGTAACACTGAATAATACCGCACTGTACATAAGACCATGGCAAATATATACATGCAAGAATCCTGTTGTTCAAACAAGTTTTTTCCGGTGACCAGAAAACATGTAGGCTATACAGGCAAGCAGGTCATAGCCTAGCTAGCTGTGACTATTCGACTGGGGATTCGAAATCCAAAGAAGTCTCTTATTCATCGTAATTACAAAAAACACCCATTCGTAACACTGAATAATACCGCACTGTACATAAGACCTTAGCAACCAAGTGGGATTTCAAAACTGATTATCGCTTCAGCGCACACACAAAGTCAAATTGAGATAGCAACAAAGTAAAAAGACGAGACACCTGTCTTCAGTAATTTGCTTTATTAGATCAAAAAGCATACAGCACATTGTTAGGAAGTTGAAACGATTTTGAAAATATAACGTTAGCTAAATATATAGCTAGCAAGTTGAATTATTTAGAATCACCCCGCAAATCAATAAATAAAAAATCTATATAAAACATTAGCAATAGAGCTGCTGGTAATGCGGTAACGCCGTCAGCATTCAAGACAGAGCTTGGGTTGCATTTTTGTACATTTGCCGCAGACAAGTCGTTTACACTTGTCACAGATATCACAAGTTTTGTTCCCTCCACATCTGGATACCTGGCAGCGTTTTCTTTTTAGTGACCGCTCTCGCTGTGGTGTGTTGGGGGTTTCTGGACTGCAGAGGGGCGCTAGGACGGTACGCCGCGGAGCTGCCTTTGCGGTCATGTGATTTGCACGCAACTCCTTGGCCAACTCAAGAATAAATCTTCTCCGACTAATTGTTTTGTTCATGCATTGCGTGTAAAAAACATGGGCGTTGATTGCAGCCTGATCCAAAATCTTGTAAAAAACGGCAACTGGCCAACGACGACTGCCCCCCTTGACCGAATACAGCCGTGCCATCTGGTCCAAAACATCCACTCCCATTTTTGTTGCGTTGTAATGGGCGATGGTTTCTGGCAGTTTTTTGGCATCATTGTCGATCGATACGGTTTTGTGCATAGTGCTCAAAATGCACACATTTTTCTTGGGCTTGCACTGATAAACCGTAAGTGTAGCGTGTCCAGCTCTCCAGATCGTGGTGGAAAATCTCTCTTGATTTTGTGCCTTCGCAGAAGGGGGCACTTCTCTCCTCTTTTTATTCATGGTACCCACCAATGTAGTTTTTTTTGCGTGTAGATTGTTCGCCAGGGCAATCGATGTGAAGAAATTGTCCGAGGTTATATTTCTTCCTTTTCCGACGAAGGGTTCCACAAGGCGCATGACCACATTGTCAGCTAATCGTTCACTGACAGGCCTCGCCTCATCTTTCCCAAGGTATGGGAAAGCGTTCAGCATGTACTTCGTTTCAACGTCGGCTGCTATCCAGAACTTTATCCCAAATTTATCTGGTTTGGTAGCAATGTACTGCGTGAAGCGGCACCGCGCTTTAGTTGGGAACAACTGCTCATCAACAGTTATGTTTTCTCCAGGTGTGTAACACGCAGTACTGTTGCTTACAAATTTGCTCCATATTTCGGAAATAATGGCAAATTTGTCTTTCTCAAGACGTGTTGCCCTTGTGTCCTTGTCATCAAATCTGAGATAGCGCATGATGTCCCGAAACCTTTGCCGCGACATAGTTTCATTGAAAAATGGATTTCCCAAGTCTGAAGACCAAAAGTCTTCTAAATTCATACTTTTACCGCCAGTGATGCCTCGTAAATACAGCAGTCCCACGAAAGCTTTCAATTCGTCGACTGACAGGTCCCAGTTTTCTGCACCATTTCTGTGGGCTTCTGCCACAGTATACTTGACAATCTGCCCCCACATCAGAATGTCAATCAGACATAGCAGACTGCTCAGCGGACTTACAATGTTCTCCTTGGCGCACCGTGTGGGCCCAGCCTTTTCCCGTAAGACATTGCAGGATGGTGCTCTGCCCAGAGCATTACCAGCAGTCTGTTCGACCCAAACTGTCCCATCGTTTGCCCTTTCCTCTCTCTCTGAGACAAACTCAGTCGTAGTCGCAGTCTCAGTTTCAACTTCAGAATCAGATTCAGAAGCTGAATCAAATTCAATATCCAGCTCCAACTCCTCATCGCCCGAATCCATTTCACTGGCATCCTGAATCAGGTCCAAAGCTTGCTTGGCAGAGTATCTCTGTGGTCGTGTGTTCATCTTGGCAAGCGATACCAAACCGAACTGGTCGCCGAAATAATCATGCTTCTCTTTTATAGCCATATTTTCGTAGCCCAATAATAATTTGAATAGAAATTATTATAACATGCCATTATAGTTTCAGGTGTGAGGGGCGTGGTGTGGTGCGTGAAAAGTCAATTCCTTGATAGGATGTAACATCCATAACATGTTACATTAACAATCTTTTCGATTAAAACTTTGATAATTATGTAGATGCCTAAATGTGAATACTCTGCGTAAAAATTAAAAAAGTTGCACATAACAGCAACATCTGCAAACGTGTAGGATATCTGTTTCCATTGTGTGGTATTTTAACATGGATGCATTTCATTTTAACCCTTATATAAATTTTTCCACTTGCATAACTGTGTAGGACTATGATTTTCGTTTGTGTAGGAATACAAACGAAATTCACAGGCATTTTAGAGAGATGATAACGAAACGATCGCAATATTTTAAATATTTTAAAAGTATATAAATAATGATACATTTATTCCTGGTTATTTGACGTGATTCTTGCTTGGGCTGTCAATCCTATGATAGTGTAAGAAAATTGTTCATTACATGTGCCGATCATTAGTAACATTAGTGGTAGCGACCTGTTTCTCCCGATTGGTAACTGTAAATGTATTGCTGAAAGTGGAATAGTAATTATGTGGGCAATTAGTTTCATAAACTCCATAAACCCTATCAATGGTTGCGTGGACATGGTAAAGCACAGAGACGCCTATATTCCCACGCAACGCATCCCGATAGTTTATGCATGTGCTGTTGCATCTACGCAGACAGCGTGAGCAGTCTTCTAACACAGTTCCTAACGTGCAAGGCTCTAATTTTTGAATATGAAACAAGGTCCGAACCTATTATGACTAGAAATAAGTAAAACTTAAAAAACAAGTAAAAATGTGACACTTGTATCTTTGTTTTGGGCATTTATCTTTTTACTACTCAGTAGGCCTAAAAGGCCTACTCATGATAATAGCTTCAAAAAAACTACCAGCTATTCACGCACGATCGTTCACGCTCATCCATTGAATCGTCCCTCACCCCTCCCCCAGCACCAGAATACTGAATTCTTTAGATGCCTTTAGCGAAACCAGAGCTGATAGTTTTTTCTCTATGGCCCCGAGTCAAACCCAGTAGGTGTGAATGTTCAGCTTCGCAGAGGGGTGTGATTTTCTTCCTCTTCACGACACCAGTGATGGCGATTGGAGACTTCACCTCAATAGACCTAACTTATATTTTCAAAACCTACATTTTCAACTGTGAAAACAATATTTAAAAATTTCC
The DNA here is from genome assembly GCF_013347855.1 of Anguilla anguilla. Lineage (NCBI taxonomy): Eukaryota > Metazoa > Chordata > Actinopteri > Anguilliformes > Anguillidae > Anguilla > Anguilla anguilla. Next base: position 43,775,111 of record NC_049208.1, read on the forward strand.
ATTCAATCTATGGATAAGCAAATGTATTTATTGATATCAAATCAATAAACAAGAAAATCAATATAAAACATTAGTAGGCTAAATGTTAATAGTAAACATAAAACATCAGTAATAACAAGCCCAAATCCGCAATAGCTGCGACCGCGCATGCATCCACAGGAGGACACTTTTGTGGACCAACTGACCAACAAACTAAAGAGCTGCTGGTCGCCTATATGCCGCGGAGTTTGTAAGCTTAGCTGCCTTTGCCATCATGTGATTTGACATTGCAAGTTCGGTCGATAGCACATTGCTCAAGATGCCGTCTCATCTTTATACGTGCATGCATGAATATGTGCTTTAGTTTCTAAGTAAGTGAAAAATTACGGTCAGCATAATCATGCTGTGCCATGCTTCGCTAAAGCATCTGAAGTTTTCTGTGTTCTCGGGTGGGGGAGGGGTGAGCGTTGAATGTCCCATACAGATCAGTGGTCTTACCCTTACCCTTAGATTGACATGTGAATGTCCCACTTGAGAATGGTTCACTTATGCCACGTGTGAATGTTTGAAAGTTGATATCTCTCCAGGGAGAGGTAAAATGTTCTATTTGTCCGGCACATAATATTATTATGTTATGTTAGCCTACTCAAAAATAATACAAGTATTTTGCTTAGCCGTAATTCGTTACGCTACAAAGTATGCCTTGTATTACTTTTAGTTACGCAACAATCTCTCGCTCTTGCTTATACTTTTTTCTACATTTTTATTCTTTTTTTCTATTTAGTTTACTGTTTTTTAAAAAAGATTTTTATTACTAGTTTACTCAACGGAATAACAGCATACACCACACGAACACATCACAAGACACTTCACATTTGAGAAATCATTTTTGATTGTAGGCTATGTAATAGTTACATTTATTGTTCTCTCAAGTAGCCTAAAGGTTAATACTATGTTTTTAAAAAATTGTGGAGTTATACATAATAGCAACTGCAAAGCCTAGCCTAACCGGACATCGTGTCACCACTCGCGTGCTTCCACAATGATTTTTTCCCCCCAAAACCTTTACTCCCTGAAACGAATGTCCCCTATTTCCTGGTCCCTCAAAAGCCAAATGTGTCACGTCACATTTTTACTTCACAGAAAATAGGATATGATACAGCTATAATTTTTTTAGCATATTTTGTGTGTGTGTGTGTGTGTGTGTGTGTGTATACATCAACGAGCAAGGTATGCTTGATCAGAACTCACAGAAAGTCCACTGATAACAAGTGCACTAAATAAACGTAATCCGTCTGGGATAAATGCATAGGAAATTTGCCGAGGGAACCGATGGCAGAAGAAACGTCCGAGTTGGTGTACAAAAAGACGTCTTCACTGAAACACTCTATAAATAAACTAATTAACAGCCGAAACAAACCATGATTAACTATAAACTAACAAACTACGCTATGATTCAAATATATTTTTATCATGCTGTATTGTAGTGGTTTCTTTATTTTAGATTGTTTTTGCAATAGTGTTACAGTTTGTAGTCCTAAAACCCGGAAGTAAGTTGGCATTGGGTTCTCATCAGATTTCTCCCGTGGGGATTTAGTTTTCTGCCGAAAGTAAGGTTTGTGGTGAACGTAAGCCTAAATGAGCTTCACGATTGTTTGTCAACCGTGGATTTCTAAGCTGTCATGTGCTTTTGAAAAGTAGGCTAAGTTTCTATATTGAAACTACAAGAGCGGTCACATTTTTGCAATAACCACTCTTGTTTTACTAGCTCGCATGCACGCTGAGCGTTGAACGCTAAGCGTGAGTGAGCGGCGAACCCATAGAACTCGTAAAACAAAACGTGAAACTGTTTTAGGCATAAATTAACCATAGGTCTTATTTTCGGAAGAAAACTAAATCCCTATTGGAAAAATGCATTGGCAATCTGCCGAGGGAACCCATGGCGGAAGAAACGTCCGGGTTGGCCTACAAAAAGACGTATTCACTGTAATATTCTATGAATAAACAAATTAACAGCCGAAACAAATAGCGCTTCGAATATATTTTTATCTTGTTATATTGTAGTCGTTTCTTTTGCTTAGATTTAGTTTTTTCAATATCATACGCAGCATTGTTGTTGTACGTGAACGTGTCGCATGCAGCCATTGTGCACGAGAATGATAATGCATAAAATTGAAAAAAAAAAATTTGTTTATGCATTTGAAGACGGATCAATTTTATTTTAACCCTTATTTAGAAATTTCCAGTTGTATAATAACTGTAAAAATAAAATGTAGGGCTATGATTTCAGAACACAAGGGAAAGGCATAGGCATAAACAAATGATCACAAAACGAACGCAATAGCCTATAAAAATATTTTTTAAGATCACATATTTAAAACATTATATAATGTATTATTCAAAATAAACATAAACAAATATTTCTAATAACAAAATAAATAAAACATTCGTACAAATCCGCGATGAAAAGTATATCCTTGCGCCTCCTGGTGTGGTGAAGGAAAACTGACTCCTTAGTCTGAAGACGGCCGTAATTTAACAACACTGTTATAACACACACGGAAGTGAAATAAGGTGCTTTTAACATTTTCCAAACGGGACTTTGACATTCCTACTACGCTGGTACGTAAAGAACAAATATTTAGGAAAAGTCAGTGAATGCGGATGATGTAGCTTGCTAGTAACTAAATGAAAAAAATCCTAAACTCCGAAATATCTCAGTGACAGGTCAAATGACCTGTCACAGCGCTCCTAGTGTAAGTGCTGCATTCAATACCATTGTACTGGATTTGCTTAGGCACTGGGTTGGTATCTCTGGTTCTGCCCTTGATTGGTTCGCCTCCTTGATAGCTTTCCCTGGGATGTATAATTCAACAGTTTAGCTCTGTCATGTACCATTGTTATGCAGATGACACAGCTTTATTTATCTGTTAAGCCAAATTTACCAAATAACTTTGCCCTTTTACAAGACTATTTGACTGCCATCAAGAACTGGATTTCCTCCAGCTAAATTCAGATAAGATGGAGATTTTGGTATTTGGCCCTGAGAACCTCGCTAGTGATGTCCGCAAGTACATTGGTCCTCTGTCCGCTTATGTAAAACTCTCCTTGAAAAACCTCAGTGCCATTTCGGATCCTCATTTAAAGTTTGATCTGAAAAACCTTGTGAAATCTTCCAACGAAGCAACATCACTAAAATCAAAACTGTTCTCACAAGGAAAGCTACCGAGCAAATTATTCATGCTTTTATGGTTTCACGGCTCGATTATTGCAATTCATTATTTTCCTGCCTTAGTGTCTCTGCAATATCGAGTTAGTTCATAATGCTGCTGCTTGACTAGAAGCTGTCGCAGGTTTCATATCACCACAGTATTAGCTTCCTTGCATTGCAGTAGCTGCCTGTTAGATTTAGAGATTTTAAAATACTTCTCATTACTTTTAAAGCACTGCATGATCTGGCTCCGCATTATATTGTGGAACTACTTACACCATACATCCCTGATAGGTCACTCAGATGCTCGAACAAAGGTCTGTTAGTTGTTCCCTGCTCCAGATGTGCTACAAACGGTGATTTATTATTATACGATTGGACAGTAGGGAGCCAGAGGCAGATCTCTGTATATCATGAGTGTATAGTCAACAAGGCTTCAACAAGCGTCCACATTTTGCACACAAATACGCATTACTCGCAGGCCATAATTATTTTGACCGTCTGTGAGAAATTGTGTCTGCGGGGATGCATTTTTGTACAGTGAAGACATGCTCTTTGACAACATGCGAGTACTAGTCCAAGTAATGTTCCTATGGTATATTTTACCTCTTTCATCATATGTTATTTGTTTTATTACTGACACAACTTTGCAACAACAGTGCAGTGGTGGCTTGCTAAGTTTTTCAGTGTTTGTGTGTTTTAAGGTGTTATGTAGACAGTAGTATAGCTAGCTTATGTAATATTGTTTATGTTGTCATAGAGTTTTACAGGTTGATCCAAATTCAGAATGAAAGGACCTGTAGTCTGTGCTTCCGGTCAGTCTATCCCGTGTATTGAGAACTTTGGCTTGCAGTAAAGGCAGTGTTCATCAAGATGCAATTATATTATAATTAGATGGCTCATGTTACCCCACCCCTTAAAAAACCCACCTCAGACCCCTCTGATATAATGAACTATTGACCCGTACCACTTCTACCTTTTTTGTCCAAAACCCTTGAACGAGCAGTGCTTATACAACTAAGCTCTTTTCTCCATCAGACAATCTGCTTGACCCTCACCAGTCTGGCTTCTGATCCAGACACTCAACAGAGACTGCCCTCCTGGCTGTGACAGAGGCACTCGCACTGCAAGAGCCTCATGCCTCTCTGTCCTGATCCTCCTAAACCTGTCTGCAGCATTCGACACGGTAAACCACAAACTACTCCTCTCCACCTTGGCTGAGATGGGCATTTCTGGGACTGCCCTGTCTTGGTTTGCTTCCTATCTTGTAAATAGGTCCTACCAGGTCACCAGGATGGGGTCTGTCTCTGCTTGTGCCATACAGCCACTACTGATGATTCAAAATGCTGCTGTGCGTCTCATCTTCAACCTTCCCAAATTCGCCCACGTCTCTCCTCTGCTGAGGTCACTCCACTGGCTACCGGTCGCTGCCAGGATCAGGTTCAAAGTCCTGACCCTCACCTACACTGCAGCCAACAAGATGGCCCCTATCTACTTCCAGGACATGATTAAATTCTATAGGCCTTCTCTACCACTCTGCTCTGCAGCAAGGTTCTCGCTCATCCCTATCACAGAGCTTCTCCACCCTAGCTCCTAAGTGGTGGAACAAACTCCCTGTCCCTCTTCGAACCACTCCCTCATTACAGATCTTCCGCCGTGGTCTGAAGATGCATTGCTTCAGACTGTACCTGGACTAACTGCCACCACTCTGCGGATCATTTCACTTAAATTCCCCTCTTTCATGCCACTCATGTTGCATGTACCTCCATTCCAGCAGTTATTGTACTTTGTATTATTGTCCTAATGTTGTAGCTTGTACTGCCCCCTTGTTTGACTTAGCATAGGTTAGGTCAGAATAATGTTCACTGTGTGAACTTGACGGCTTTCTTGGTTATGAATAAATGTACAAAATGAGTATTGTACCTTATCGAACTTGTGTTTTGTAGTTTCTCCAATGACCTTGATAAGCACTTTTATACGTCGCTTTGGATAAATGCGTCCGCTAAATAGATGTAATATAATGTAGAATTAGGCCTTATCTATTAGATAAGCTAAGCTAAACCTGATTAAGTATGGGGAGCCTGTAGTAGCAAGCCCCTGCTCGAGGTGACTCTAATTCCCCTATAATTACCTCCTCATAGGACATAATGTGTTTCAAATTCACAATAAAGCTATGTTAATTTTTGGATAGGTTTGGCTAGGTTTGTGTGGAGGGGAGGTGTGGTTATAGTGCTGGCTGTGTGTGGACAGAGGTAGCAGTTTAACCAGCCTGAAGCCAGCAGCCGTTTGCAATTAGATAATTACTGCTAACCTTCATCTGTTCTGTCTGCAGTGAGATTGTTGGCTGGAATGAGAGACACATACAGGAGCCATAAGACAGCACATTGTGGCTTTAGCCTTCCCTTACCTTGTGTGTGTGTGTGTTTGTGAAAACCTACAATAAACCCCATGTATGTTTAAACTTATGGACTGAGTGGTTTGTGATGACAGTTTGGATAGGTTTGTATAGGTTTCCATAGGTTTGGGCAGGTTTTTTGACACCTACATCCATTCCATTAATCTTTTATAAATGTGTAAATTCTCAAATGAAATGGATGTAAAGATGTTTCCAAAGAGTCAAAATGGTTTATCTGTTGAAAAAAATGAGGGCCCCTGAATAACTATGATGCATAATTATCCAGTTTGGATATATTTTTGGACCCGAAGGTATCCAGGGACTTGAACTGTAATGCATCAGTTTCATTTTTTGTACAAATTCTGACAGGAGGTTTGTGAACTGGGAAGTTTTACCTACATTTGTGTTCACTGTGTTCATTTGTGTTAACTTTGTTTTTTGCCAGCAGTTTGAGTATTCACTGACCATAATTTATATATGAATTATGAAAATAAATTGATTTAAGGGATAGTAATAAATGGTACAAGTGACTTGTTTAATTTAAGCCATTGTTAGGGTTTGTGTATTATTGACATCTGGAGTTGTAAAGCTTTAAAACAAACAGTATGAAAATGGGAAAAATTAAGCCTCTGCACAAACTTACTTACTTACTTATGCCTGACACTCCTACTGAGGTGTAGGCCGTCGACAAGAGACCTCCAGAGTTCTTGGTCATTAGCTTTCTTTTCTATCTAATATCAGGTGTATCCCAGTCTCTTGATATCTGCCTGGAGATCCCATCGCCAGGTGTTCTTTAGCCAGCCTCTTTTCCTCTTCCCTTGAGGCTTCCATGTCAAAGCTTGTCTGGTGGTGTTGGACACTTATTTTCATTGTGTGTGCTCGATCCATCTCCATCTTCTTCTTCCAATTTTGTCTGCTGCTGGTAGTTGTTGTGTCCTCGCCTACAGATCATTATTGCTGATCTTGTCTGGCCAGTCCATATTAAGAATTCTTCTTAGGCAGTTGTTGATAAAGGTTTGCACTCTATTGATTGTGGTCTATGTCATTCTCCAGGTCTCGGCACCATAAAGCAGCACTGATTTTACATTGGAGTTGAAGATTCTTATTTTTGTTCGTTGCTGTATCACTCTAGAGCACCAGATGTTCTTGAGCTGTAAAAAGGCTGTCCTTGCCTTGCCTATTCTTGCTTTGACATCTGCATCTGTACCTCCCTGTTTGTCAATGATACTCCCCAAGTAGGTAAAGGACTCTACTTCTTCGAGCCTTTTGCCTTCAAGTGTGATTGGTTCAACACTGATTGCATTCATTCTCATGATCTTCGTCTTTCCCCTATGAATGTTAAGTCCTACTTGTGAGGAGGTAACTGCAAGTGTTGTGGCCTTATCCTGCATCTGATGGTGGCTGTGTGACAGTAGTGCCAAGTTGTCTGCAAAGTCTAGATCATCCAGCTGTGTCCACAAAGTCTACTGGATTCCGTTATTTCTTTGTTCAGTTGTTGTTCTCATTACCCAGTCGATGGCTAGTAGAAACAAGAATGAAGATAATAGGCAACCCTGCATGACCCCGGTCTTGATCTCGAACTGGTTGGTATCCTGTCCTTCCTGTATTACTCTACAGGTCATTCCAGCATAGCTATTCTTGATAAGGTTCACCAGCTTAGTGGGCACTCCATAATGTCTCAAAAGCTTCCAGAGGGTCTCCCTGTTCACACTGTCGAACGCTTTTTCATAGTCGACAAAGTTCACATACAGTGAGGAAGTCCACTCAAATGATTGAACGATGATAATACGAAGAGTGGCAATCTGGTCGACACAAGATCGATTCTTCCTGAATCCCGCTTGTTGGTCTCTTAGCTGTTGGTCAACTGCATCCTTCATTCTATCCAGGATGACTCTATTTAACACTTTCCCTGGCACAGGAAGTAGGGTACTCCCTCTATAGTTGGAACAGCTGTCCAGGTCTCCTTTCTTAGGGAGCTTGTTGATAAAGCCCTCTTTCCAGTCTGACGGTATTTCTTCTTCTTCCCAGATCTTTCTGAAGAGTAGATACAGCAGCCCCACAGTGGTATCCAAATCTGCTTTTAATGCTTCTGCAGGGATGTTATCTGGTCCTGCTGCCTTGCCGTTCTTTAGTTTCTGTACAGCCTTTCTGATCTCCTCCCTATTGGGTATGTCACAGCTGATGGGGAGATTGGTTTCTGCTGGTTGGATATCTGGGGGATTTGGTGGTGGGGGTCTGTTAAGCAGTTCCTTAAATTGTTTCGCCCATCTATTGAGTTGACCTTTTTTGGTCATAATGGTGTTACCTTTATCTTTCACTGGTTTTTGCGGCTTGATGTACTTGCCAGACATCTTTCTGGTGGTGTCATGCAACTGCTTCCCTTTCCATTGCCTGCTGTTAATAAATTTCTTAATTTTAATCTGGTTGTGAGGTGCACACTTTGACAAAGGTTGATTCAATAGATTGCTCTGCCGATCAACAAATTGATAATTGATATCTTTGACAATAAAATTCATTTTACATTAGAGTATGTTTCTGTTTTATCTCTAGGTTACTCTGGGCTAGCCCTGTGAAGGTTCCTGAGAAACCGCGTTTTCTTTTACCCTCTTCAACCGAACCAAATGTAAGGCAGGAGGGATTGGAGCTGGATGACATTGACCAGTCTAATTCCTGTCAGAATGATAAGCTGTGCCCTTTTCTTGACTGGTGGTATGTGGCCCCTGAATATCCAATAATTAACATTTATGCTGACAATGAGATGTATAATAGACTTGGGATAAATGGTATCACGATTGTACTAATACCATCATGTGCTTCCCATATTTTCATCATTTTGGCCTATTAATATTTTTGTATAATCCTGAAATGGATAATTAATGCATTTTCTATTCAAGGTGGTGAAGGGAAGATTGAAAAACATTTAAAAAAAAACATTTTTGTTGCCTGGCATGGCATCTACAATAATTTTGTACTTTGGACCTTCAAACAGATGTTGATTGCATCAAAGTAACCTTCCAAAGCACAGTATAGGACATGCATGAACTTAATATGAAACACGGATGTCCGTTTAGGCTCAAATAGTTTTGTTGCTGTATTTTATGTGGTAAAAAAATATGCAGGTCTCATCCAGCTGCATTCAGGAGTCTGCCAAACCAGATAATCCTGTCATTTAACAATTTAATAAAAAATGATTGCCCATCAGTCTTGCCCTTCATGATGTCATTGCACTCAGTGGCTACAGGATCCAGATTTTCAGCATTTATGAGAAGAGTAACACTGACCTTCTGCCAAAAATTAATTTCACTTAATACAGTGCTCCTGTGTAATACCACCCATTAAAGGGGCCTAACACAGGGATACTTTTAATGCCCTCACTAACAAATCCCCTTCTTGAGCTAGGCAGAAAGATTGACATTCAAATTCAAATTATCTTTATTGGCTTGATATGTGTGTGTGTGTGTGTGTGTGTATGTTTACATATGATAGTTCCTTAATGCGTTAATGTTTGCATGCTTTTATGTATATAATGGACACTGCATTATGTGAATGAAGTGCAACAGTGAACTGTATTGAACATTGAACTGTAATTAAGAAAAGAATATATAAGTGAACGCATTTTTCAAGAAGAGAACATATAGAATCTCAGGCTATGCCAGACTGTCACATGTTTTTCAGCAATTGCTGCTGAATGTCCTTCTCCCAACACAATTGGAACTATATCCATGGTGGATAATTAAGGGAAGTTTGGGATTTTCGTAAAAAAAATTCTCAAAGTAAATTCTCTTAATTTTTTAAAATTTTCACATTGAAGGGGAAATACTCCTTCAATGTTATCTCAAATGTCTCCACCTCACCTGGCATACAGTTACCACATATTCTACCCTCTTTGGGTGTCCACAATTTTTTAAAAGTCTGCCCTTTTCTATGGCTAGACTGTGGACTGTACCTGGTCAGGATCTGTCCCTGCTTTGTGTCTCCGATGGTGAATAGACACATAGGGCTCAATATAATTCTAATGTGTTGAGATTATTTCAGTGCCCCAATGCTCCAAACAAGAATGTTCCTGATTAGGTTTACTTTGAGTTTTGTCAGAATTGGTGGCCTGAAATTGATTTGCTGGTTAATTGATTGAACTTAAGTGTTAAGTGTCAGGATTCTGCCTTTTCTGTTTCTGTTTTTCCTTTTCTGGGCTGCCAGATGGCGGCACTTCAGTTTGTATTTCAGTTTTCTCTCTCTTTAGTTATCCCTGTGTTAACTGTATTATTGTTTTCTATTATTGTTTTCAATTATTCAATCATTGTTTTTCTTTGTGTCTCATTATCCCCCCCTGCTCTGGTTTGATTGTGCTTTGTGTTCACCTGTGTCTTGTTATCTCTGTGCCTATTTAAGTTCTCTGCTTCCCTGACTCGGGTGCTGGTTCCTTGTGTTTCTGCTTGTGTATCTGCCCGTGTGTTCCCGGTGTAGATTTAGAGTTCCCTGCCTTTTTGAGTATTTTGAGTTCCGCTATGTGTTAAGAATTTTTTGTATTTTTGGGATTTGCCCCTCATACCTTTTTGTTTGTTATCTGTTTACTTTTGAAGTAAAAGTCTTTGGTTTAACCTTCCTTTTGAGTTTCCGTTTTTTTTTCACTCCGCACCTGGGTCCTTACCCGCAAAGCCCTGACAACTTGGGTTGGTTAATTTCAGAACCAGCTGGGAGGGGACTGGTTTTTTGGCTAAGCTCTTGGGTGTTAGAGGTAGTTATGTGAACTTGAATGGAGATGTACCCAACATTTGAGGGATCTTTTTAAACTTATACAATTAGGTCCAGGGGCCCATGTCAGGAAGAGCATGGTCAACTACAGAGTCATGGAAAAGTATTTGCTTCCTTGTTTCCTCTATTATTACATATTTGTCACACGGAATGGTTTCAGATCTTTAGACAATATGTAATTGTAGTGCGGGGATGGCTGGTTTAAGCAGCCACACCTGCCCTGGGTCAAGCTAATTAGACCTGGCCAGTTGGATAATTGGTTAAGAATTAGATAGGTGGCCAGGCTAATTGGACCCGGGAACAGGAGTGGCTGCACCTGTGCATAGTGAGGTAATCAGTGCGCACAGGTTAAATCTGTCATCCCCACCCACACAGAGGGAGCCTCTGTCATGACCGTTTTACATCTGCTCCTTGGCGGTAACATCTTGCCAACCTTGTAAATAAATCTGGACTGTTGGAACATCATCTCCCTGTGTCTCTGTGCTGGAGGGCCCCTAGGAAAGCCACTTCGGTGGCCTGTGGCAGGCGTGTTTGCCACTGTAATATTAGACAAAGGGAACCTGAGTAAACAAAAAACATTTTAAAAAATGATTATTTCATTTATTTAATAAAAACAGTTATCAAATAGCCATGTTACCCATGTAAAAATGTAATTGCACCCTTAAACATAATTGGATGCACCATCTTTAGTAGAAATAACTGCAACTAAATGCCTCCTAGACACTCCCATGTCACTCCCCTGCTCACTACCCTCCACTGGCTCGCATCAAATTTAAAACATTGGTCCTAGCATATCAGGCAGTCAAGGGATCAGCCCCAGCATACCTCCACAAGATATTCAAACCCTACATGCCAGCCAGATCCCTCCGTTCTGCTACCTCAGGACGCCTAGCACCTCCCCCTCTTCGCACCTGCACTTCCAGAACACGTCTCCTGTCTGTTCTGGCCCCACGATGGTGGAATGACCTCCCCGTGGAGGTCAGAACAGCTGAGACACTGACCCATTTCAAACGACGACTGAAGACTCACCTCTTCAGGCTACACTTCTCCCCATCCCTCCCTACCCCCCTGTAAATGACTGTAAGCTTAGGGTTGTAACTAGGCAGCTGTTTCGTAGGTGACTTAGGTGCATTAACTGTCTTAACTACTGCTTGTATTTTTTCCATATACTGCGTTGTTGCCGTTCTCGTTGTGTTAGTGTTAATCAGTTTAACCTTCAGGGTCCAAGTTGAACTATGCGATTGTTCCCTGCACTTGGACCGGTACTTCTCTCTAGGGGTTTCGTCATACTTGTTCCTGGTTATGGTTATACACTTTGTTGTACGTCGCTCTGGATAAGAGCGTCTACCAAATGCCTGTAATGTAAGGGAAGGGTAAAGTCCGCATAAGCGAGCACGGGCGCGGAGAGCAGAGCTGCCTTCAACGCCTCGAAGGCGCGCTGACACTCCACCCCCCACTCGACTCGTCGCATGCTCTTACCCCGAGCCGCGGTCCCCTCCAACAATCGGTGCAGGGGGGCCGCTATCTTAGAGAAAGCGGGGATGAATCGCCGATAGTAACCGGCAAACCCGAGGAATGACCTGACTTGCCGCACCGTCTCGGGGGCTGGCCAGTCCCGGACCGCAGCAGTTTTGTCCGGGTCCGTAGCCACCCCCCTTGAGCTCACCACATGCCCCAGGTACCGCACCTCCCTCTGGAAGAAGCGACACTTCTGGGGCTGGAGCTTCAGCCCGTACCGGCCCAGCCGCTCGAACACTGCCTCCAGGTGATGCAGATGATCTTCAAAGACTGGGGAAAAGACCACAATATCATCCAGATATATTAAAAGGGAATCATGTACCAGGTCCCCCAGACACCTCTGCATCAACCTCTGGAATGTGGCAGGAGCATTGCACAGGTCGAACGGCATCCGCTCGAACTGGAAGAGCCCGAGGGGTGTGGCAAAAGCGGTTTTCTCGCGGTCCCGCGGGTCCACCGCCACCTGCCAATACCCGCTGGCCAAATCCAGGGTCGAGAACCACTCCGCCCGTTTCATCCCCGTGAGCGATTCCTCGATTCTGGGGAGCGGGTAGGCGTCCTTATGGGTGGTCGCATTCAGGCGACGGTAGTCCACGCAGAACCGCCAGGCACCGTCCTTCTTCCGGACCAGGACCACTGGCGCAGCCTAAGGACTGGAACTCTCCATGATCACCCCGCTCTCCAGCATCCCCTGCACCAAGGACCGCAGCTCCGGGTACAGACCTGGGGGAAGAGGGCGATACTGCTCCCGACAAGGGGGAGCATTCCCGGTCGGTATCAGGTGGTACACCACCTCGGTCCGGCCAAAGTCCTCCTCATGTGCTGCGAACACCCCCGCCCACCGTTCCAACAGGCCCCGAGCCCGATGTTGCTGCTCTGGGGTGAGGCCCTCCAACTCTGGAGAAGGCAGAGGGCTCCCTACCCCTAGGGGCGCCTGCACGGTCCGCACATTCACCTCTACTTCCCCCGGTCGGGGGGTCCGCAGCACCAGGTCATGCTCACCCTGTATCTGCGAGGGGGCAATGCGGGACACTGTGGCCAGGGGGCGCCGCCTGGGTAGGGAGAGAGGGTAGGGGTGTACGTTAATCACGCGGAGGGGGATCTTCCCCCCCCCCACACGCGGACTACAGCCCGGCCCACTTGCCACTCACCTCCATCCACCACCCCCTCCATTAAACAAATCTCCCCATCCACCTTCTCCCACCCCTCCCCCGGTAGCCACTGCACCACCTCGGAGCACGCTGGGACCTCCGTATCCGCCCCCCGGGTCAAACGTACCACACCCTCCAGTGGGGCCATCGCCCGGGACCGTACCCGGCGACAGGTGGTGAAGGCTCGATCCCACGCCCGACGTGCCCGACCCTGGTGAGAGGCAGAAAAGGTCAGAGAGCGGGGCTGCACACCCCTAACCACTTCCTCCCAGCAGTGGGCGATCACGTTCATGCCTAGGATTGCGTTGTTTGACCCCAGGCATTGATCACGAACGACGATCACCCCCCTTCCCCAGAACCTTCACGCCCCCGACCACAAAATCCATGAGGACATAGCCCACAAATGGGATATCTAACCCGTTGGCCGCCCGGAGGGTTAGCCACTCTAGGTTGGTGGTGTCCCGCACCGGCAGATCGCCAAACCATCGCCGGAAAAACCCCTCGCTAAACAGGGTGACCTGCGAGCCCGTATCCAGGGTGCACGGCACTTTCACCCCCCCCGCTTCCACCACCACCTCAGGGCAAACCCCCAGCATTGCCGCAGACGGCGGGCAATTACCATCTCCCTGCTGTTGCACCCCGCCCGCACACCCTACTGCGGACGGGGTCGGGAGTTTAACGGCGCCCGCTGGGGGCAGTCACGCTGCATATGGCCGGCCTGCCCACACTCCACACAGACCGGTTGACCCGCAGCGTCCCATTGGAACCGGCCCGAGGAGGAACTGATCTCAGATGATGACATCATCCGCCCCTTCGTCCCCAGGCTCCCGGGCTCGCCACCTCGCATGAACCTCCCGCAGCCGCAGGAGGTACACCTCCAGGGACTCCTCCAAGCCCTGGTGGCACTGGAAAAAGCGGGAGCGGGCCACGGCCAGGGGGACAGGGCGACCAAAGATCTCCTCCAACAGGGCCCACACCAGGGCCGCCGTGTTCCGCCGCTCAGCCGGCACCAGCAGCACCTCCCTCCGGGCGCGCCCATCCAGAGCCCCCACAATGAAATCAGCCTGTTGGATTTCCGTGAGGCCCTGCGCCCGGAGCATAGCCTGTACCTGAGCCCGCCACTCCCCATACTTGGCTGTGCCTTCATCACCGGAGAACCTGGGGACCCATGGGGCACACACAAACCAGGGCATAGCGACCCCACCATAGCCGCCCAGTGGGGGCACGGCAGCAGCTGCCTCCTGTGCGTCCATAGCCTGGTGGTATACCTGGGTGGATCCTGTCGATTACGCCAAATTTTGTCGGGAGTCAGGAGCAGCCCCGCGCTGCCTCCCGCCACCTAACAATCTTTTCTTTTTCCAGGAACCCACCCACCACCAGGAGAGCAGGACAAGGCAGGTAAAAGGGAAACTTTTATTTAACACTTAATTCAAAAAACAGAGCACGACACAATCTCGCACCAACCCCGCCCTTCCTTCTTCCCCCCGGCTTCCTCTAGCACTCTCCCCCTCTGGCCCTCCCCTTCCCTTCCACGGAGCCCCGACGCAGGTAAGAGCAACACCCCTCACACGCCACACACTTTTAAGCCGCTGGGGTTCCCCTCACACGTGCCCACACTCAGCAAAAAAACAGTGTACCCACTCTGGCCCCCCTGTGCCTCAGCCCCGCTGCCGGAGGGGGGAGTCCTCACCCTGCCGTCTCACGGGGGGAGCCACTAACACAGGCAGGGTCTCACACACCCCCCCCCCCCCCCCCCCCCCCCCCCCCCCCCCCCCCCCCCGCTAGAACAGCCTCTATTCTTCTGGGAATGCTTTCCACTAGATTTTGGAACATGGCTGCGGGGCATTGCTTCCATTCAGACAGAATACCATTAGTGCCACAAGATTAATTAATTTTAAGACTATTAATTTTATATTATTCTTTATTATTTATTTCAGTTAGTGCTATTTTCTAACAAAATTTAAGTTGAAACACATGTATGAAAAGTGTTTTTCTATTTGTATTATTATTATTATTATTATAGCTGCAAGCAGCAATGAAGGGGCCAAGTGCTATAGCACCTCCATGTTGGTTACCCACTTCATATTTGTTACTGTAATGCTCCCCCAAAAATTAGATTCAAATAGCTCCTTTTGTTTCTGAGTAAATGGCCTATAAACCTGTTCTTTTATATAACACAATTACCGGTGTGTTGCTCTTTATCTCTGCCCCGTTCAAAACTGGTCTCTTACTCACTATCACTGATTTCTCGATAGCAACCACTTAATATTATAAATGGAGGGACTCATACAGGCCTATTATTTGGGTTAAAGCAAAATAATAGAAACTATGATTGGGCTAAAGCACTGCCTCCCATCCCATGACTTTTCACGGTGAAAATGACTACCGTACTGAAAAACAGGAGCCTCTCGGCTTTGGTACACGCACATAATGGACAATTGTGTTTGAGAGTCGAGTTTATGCTATTTCCTTTTTCACTGTCACTGTTTCTGATGCCACAATTTATGACAAACAATGATGCTAAATAATGACCTGTTTTCTCTCACATGTTTATATTTGTGTTTGCTTTAGTAATTTGATTGATTTCACTTAATTATCTATGGTTTTTTAGATTTATTTTTTGTTTTTTATTTTGAGGGGGCATTGCCTCCATTTCCTACCGGGAGGAGCCTCCACTGTACCTATGGGATGCAGCGCCTTTAATTACGGTGATAGGGTGGCCCAGGGCCTATGGCCAGACCCCAAAGATATTATCTGATATATATTTGATTTATTCTATTTATATTAAATGAAGAAACACATTTTTTTATGTGTTTCCTCTTGTTTTACATACATTAATTTAATAAATGAAGCCAACACATAGTTGTACATGCAAGGCCTTTGTGAGAAAATAAAAAATATGGAGTAGGCATGAATCCGACAAATCATTTATTTATTCTTTACTCATATACACCCCTAACATATAAGCATGTTTTAAGAATGTCCAATATTTATCAATGCATGTCATTTTTCATATACTAAAACCATATAGTATCATGCATTTGCACCACAAGATCTTCAAGGAAAATCTCCCTGTGTGCTCTAATCGGTCACATATTGGACCTTCCTCCAGTCCCCTTGATGTCAAAGAAATTTGTCAAAAAAGTTCTCCTTATATATACTACCCCTAGGCCATATTATCCAGCATCATAATATCTATTTTCATTGCGATGCATTGCTATGCTATGACCTAGCTGTACCTCTCTGCAAAGCCAAATGTTTTGAAGTTAGCCACTCTACATGACTACTTGGCAGCAGTTAAAAACAAGACAGAAGTCCTTAGTGTTGGCCCTCAACACATAGACAAACAATTATATCCACTCCTTGGTCTCCTCTCTCCAAACATCAAGCCTGCATCCAAGAATTTAAGTTTAATCTTTGACAACAATTTAAACTTTCAACGACATATGAAAAAACTGGTTCAGTTATATTTTTACCATCTTAGGAATATTTCTAAAATCAGAGCATTTTTGCCTTTTATCGCCACAGAAATAATAATTGATGCTTTTTAACATTTGATAATTGTTATAGCTTGTTTACATGCCTTCATGCTGTAGCTCAGCTGCAAACCATACAAAATTCCATCGCTAGACTATTGACCTGGAGTAAGCATTTTTCCGCAACCACCTCAATACTGGCTTCCCTGCAATGGCTGCCTGTTGTTTTTAAAATCAGTTTATTATTTTTTTTTAATTTAATTTATTAATTACATACAAGGCGTTACATGGCTTGGCATCTCCTTATATCAGTCCACTTTTAACTCTTTACTGTTCTCAAAGGCCACTCGAGTCTGCCAGCCATGGACTTTTGGCTGTTCCAGAGTTAAAATCGAGGTGATCGAGCCTTTGCTGTAATGGCCCCTAGGCTCTGGAACAGCGTTCCATACAATATTAGGTCTGCTGATACAGTCTGAAAACCTATTTTCACAAAATTGCCTTCTACAATGACTGATATCTATTCCCTGTGATTTTCCCTTTTTAATGGCTGAAATTTAATGCTACTGTTTTATCATTTCCTTTTATTTTTTTATTGTGTCTTATTTTTACTGTGCTTATTTCTTCCCGTTTTATAATTTGTGTTTTATTATTGCCTTTTGGTATATTGCTATTTTATTTTGCTGTTCATTCTGCTCTTGTATGCTGGTTTTATGGTTTCCTTGTGTTGTAATTTTATACATTATTTCATTTGTTCTGGAAAGCACTTAGTGCTCTTTGCTTGGGAGGTGCGATATTAATAAAATGTATTATTATTAAATCTTGTAAGAGAGATTTTTGATGAGCTGGTTAAGGAATAACACTCAAAAGAAGGTCTGTATTTGTTTTCCCTCTTCATCCATCTCCACTGCCTTTCACAGATCTTCGCTGATCTGATTTACATTCATAGAGATATGTATATACCAAGTGACAGGGGAGTATCACAGAGAACAGCTGGGGTCCCGTTCTGCTGTTTTGGAGCTTACTGTGGGAATCTGAGATGTGGTGAGCCGGGTACTGTGTAGCATTACCTGCTCGATGCAGAAGCAAGCAGGAAATGACATCTCTCTGAGAAAAAAAAATAGTTGAGGAGCATTGGAAATTTCATGAGTGTCTGTTTCAGGCACAGAGGAGTAACAAGTGAGACTGGAAGATTCATTCTGTTTGATTCATGCTTTTAAATTTCACATTAATTAAATCACAGGCTCCACATAGTATATTGGTTTCTTTTCACCTGTCAGCAGAGGGAATGGTTGCAAAAATAAATGACTGCAACATCTGTCCTTTATGCATTAAATGGTCTTGCAGGTGAAATCCATCTCCTATCATTATCAGTACTTTAAAATACCAAACAAGATTTTTATTTACATGCATCATTCAGCAGCCATGTTTAATGCATTTAATATATTAAGAATAATCAGCAAATCAGTGTTTGTGCTTTATTGTCACATTTATTACATTTTGCCAAGAATGAAAGTGAGGTTTCCTGCAAGCCCATGAGGATATTGACTATCAAAAAGGGAATACACCACAGCATTTGTCGTAGCAATATGCTATTTGAAAGACTAACTAAGGTGTTTGGTAGTCATAATACCAACCATCCTCTGTATCCAGACATTGGATAATTTAAATTTTAGGGACTTTATTTTTCTAAATATTAAGCTCTGTTATAAATGGATTAAATCAATGTAAAATAGTAGTAAAAAACAGTAATAGTGTAAACAAAACCTTTTTTTAATGAAAAATAGAGCTAAAGGCTGTTCGTGCCCCACCCACTCCTGGGTTCTGCATAGCTAGAAGAGACGGGGCGCGACTTCACAAGAGCTTTAGAGCCATAAAATATCAAAAACCAAACCACGTGAAGCTGACGGTTCAGCAGTCAGAGTTCCTCTTCTATCCCATTTCTAAATTTACAAACTGAATAAGAAATGAACTGGTCTCTCAATATAGCTGAGTGTATCACTGAACAATGCTGAATCTTTGATACAGGGCATGTCTGAGTGGAATCCATCTGGTACATTTAGTTTATTCCCATCGTCATGGTCTCACTGCCATGGAAACCTCACTTTCAGACCACAGCAACAAGATCAGCTCAATTGAGACAGCCGTTTGCATCACAGAGCAGAGAATCACAGCTTTAAAATAAAGTTGAATGACCTAGAAATGTTGCTACATCTTTCAAAAAATGTGTGTCCCTGGGGGAGAAAAGGTTAAACCCTCATGAATTCGTATAAGAATTCTTTGTTTAAATATTGAGCAGTGAGGCCTTTGTAACAAAGGAATTGGTGTAGTAGTTGGAGGCATCAGGTACCAAACTATTTACATCCACCATTAAGAAAATCCTACATCGCCTTGGCCTGAAACGCTGTTGTGCAAGGAAGAAGCCTCTACCCGAAGACCGGCATAAAAAAGCCAGAACGAAGTTTGCAGGTGATCACCAGGACAAAGACCTAGCCTTTTGGAGGAGTGTTCTTTCTTCAGATGAAACAAAAATTGAACTGTTTGGCCATAATGATCAGCGCTATGTACAGAGGAAAAAGGGTGAGGCTTTTAATCTGAAGAACACCATCCCAGCTGTGACGCAGGGGGGTGGCAGCATCATGTTGTGGGGGTGTTTTGCTGGAAAAGGGACTGGTGCACTTCAGAAAATCGATGCCATCATGAGGAAGGAGGATTATCTAGAAATACTGAAGCAACACCTCAAGACATCAGCTAGAAAGTTCAAACTTGGTCGCAACTGGGTCTTCCAGCAGGAAAATGATCCTAAGCATGCCTCCAAAGTTGTAACAAAATAGCTTAAAGACTACAAAGTGAAAGTATTGGAGTGGCCATCACAAAGCCCTGACTTGAATCCCATAGAAAACCCCAAGCGTCAGATTCAAGTTAAGCAATTAAAAGGCAATGCCACCAAATACTAACAAAGTGTATGTAAACTTTTGACCTACTGAAAATCTGATATAGTACGTAAAAGCTGAAATAAATTAGCTATTATTTTGAAATGACCTCTTTTGGAAATAAAGTAGATACCGTACTATTGACTTAACCTTTTACCACCCACTGTCCCGCCCGCGGGACGCTAGTGCTATGTAAAATTAGCACGGGATCCTAGCACTATGAAAAGTTGCATGAATATGAGCATGTAATATATGTATTGAAAGATTAGACTCTTGTCTTTTCAGTCAAAAAAAAAACGCCTTTCGTAAATGCAATCCAGGTACTATTTACGGCAGAGTTTTCAAAGTAAATCTTAGAATATGGTGTTTCCCTACCTTCAAAGCAGCCTGATAGTCCAAAAATATAATAAATCCTTGAAAACTTTATATCCTTATTCACCGCAAGGGTCTAACAAACAAATATAGTCACTTTGTTTTATTAGAAACGTAGTCCAAATCAAGATACTGTCGAGAGAACGCCATTGGCTCTTTTACATGTTGTATATCAGCACCAGCAAAGATAAGTGCATCTTTGTATGAAATCATATCTATAGTTTTACATAGTGTGGTAAAGTGTGGTATCTTTGTGTTAAGCAAAGATCTTGGATGAAAACTAGCCATCCCACGTGGTTCTCAGATAACGATTAGCTATTTGCCACCCCTGAACGTCCAACCAGTGCCGCCGTTACCTAGCACCTATCACTGCTGTCGAGTCATCTTACTTGAAAGACAAAGCCAGCCTATCAATAGCCAATCACCATGAAACTTCCTGAACTTCTAGCCAATAAGGTACTCTTTCCGAAACGGTATGGAAGTTGTGGTCATGGTTAAGGACAGTAGCTGCATGAGGTGCGCACTCTAACCTGTTATTCGTCATAGTTTCGCCATAGTTTGAGAGCACACTGTGCGTGCGCTTATTGTAAGTTTGTACAAAGATTGTGTTTGCATTTTTGGAAATTTGATAATGTCTAAAGCCAATAGTAAAGATCTATTCACCGTGGATGAGGTCTTAGACATTTTACTTAGGAGTGAGAGCGAGGCATCGGATAACCCGAGTCTGGTTGACCCTGAGGAGGAGCCCATAGGAAAGCAAAATCCAAGAAGAGATCTCATAGTTGTTTCTTTCATTTCTCCTAGACACAAATGAGCTATTTTTAATACTAAGGTGAGACCAAATGCTTTTTCTCCTACTTCTCAAATTCAACTCAGGAGAAACAACCACATATAATCTCATTTATGTCTTACTCTGATCAAAACCAGAGATCTCTAAATGACATCTTAAATAAGTCTAATTTAGGTCTCCTGAACATGGGACCATGAGATCAGAGAAAGAGCTCAAAGAAAACTCAGCTATGACTCCTAGGATCTCATGATTCTTCTCAAATATGTCTCAGTTTTCTCATAGTGACCTCATGAGAAACAACCGCATCTCAATTCAATATCCATTCGTCTTACTGAAGTCTCAAATTCAATCTCTCATTATCTCATCTTTTCTCCTAAGGGGGTTTTAGGAGCAACAATTCAGATTGAAGTGATCTCAAAAAGATGTACAACTGAGATCTTACTACTTTCTCAAGAGTTAAAGAAAAGACTATCCTGAACAAAAGATTTTTCCTCTGGGCGCTGTTGTTCGAGGAAGGCCGTGATCCAGTGTTGAATAGGTGAGTCATTTAGAAAAAATTAATAGTTGGAATAATTTATTACTAGCTGTACACATTTTTCTAGCTAAGCATTCTGTACTATGATTTAGGCTTGTCCAGACACGGTCAGGGATAGGCTAAATCATTTAGCCTTGGGCCTTCCTAGCATTAGCTAATGTCCTAGCATAATGCCCACACACACACACGTTACTAAGCATCATTAGGCCTAGTACATGTGTATTATTTTTGGGGAATAGGACTTTATGTCCTATTGATTTTTTTTTCCTCCAACATTATTTTTGTTGTTTTGTACTCCCTTTGGCTTGTGCTTTATGTCCTATTGATTTTTTCTCCAACATTGTCATTCATTTCATCCCATGGATTGCTAATAAATCAATGCATGTTTTATAATTTGTTTTAGGTCTGACTCTTCAGAGAGTGACTCTGAATGGGTGCCTCCACAGGCTGCAGACAGCTCATCAAGCAGCAACTCAGCTGGTGATGAAGCTGAATGGCAACCCCCACAACCCAAACACCCACACCCTTCTGGCACAGCAGTGAAAACACTGCTCACTGAATAACAAAATAAACGAGAAAAAGTTTTAATAAATGATAACATTTCATTCTACAGTCAGTATCTGGTACTAAATATTTAATAAATATACAACCTTACCATAGTTTTATGCATAGAAATGTCCCTTTTGAGATTGAGTGGTCATACTTTGTCTTGGACAATCCGTTTGTGAAATATACGTGCATTTGTGATGCCTGGGTACCTTCCAAAATAGCTGTGTGTAATACCACACATGTTGTTTACGGCGTTGTTGCCCTTTTTAGTACAGTCTGGCTTGATTGACAATTCATTTATTCAGTAGGTGAGAGTATAAGCTTTCTAACGGTGTACAACATGTCTAATTTTGCTTTTTGAATAGCGTTTTATAGGGCAGTGTAACCTAAATTTTTCTTATCATCGCATTCACTTACGCATTCACTCTGGTAGCAGTAAAAGACGCTGCACCTAACGAAACACTGTCACCGATTTTTTGTAATTTCTTGGAAAATACTATTATTATTGAGGACTTCTGAGCATAGCTAAGTCATATGTTTGCTGATAAACCTAGTTGACGTCGTTTTCTGGTGTAAGATATAACTGTATCATTGATTTACTGTCTCTGTCTTTATCTACTGAAAACAGGTAAGATTTCATCATTGCTATGTAAGTATTACTGCTCAAAATATTTCGGTCATATATGTTATTTTTTAAATTGAGTGTCTTTAAATAGGTTAGTGGTATTTTATAATGAGGCTATTTCACACTGTAATGTAAGCGTTTGTTGGTAGTCTAGTAGTTTTTGTGATGCTTGCAACAGTGATGAGGAGAGCGTTGGAACATTGCCAAAACGTGGTGGACGGTTGAAAATGGTTTTCATGTCGTCCCATCCCCATTCAAGAAAACATACGAGAGTACAGAGTATAGAAATACATACAAGAGTTAATTATTACACATTTAGGTACTGTACAGCATTGTGTGACAATATTTTTGCATTATTTTTAAATCTGCTATTAATGTTTCATCTTCAACCTTCATAAGGGGCTCATGTATATGCTTTACAATCTCCTTTTTGGAGAGATTTTGGATATGTTTCTGGACCCCTAGCTATTTTAGACCTCTGTACTGATGGAAAGCTTGTAATTCCCACTTGAAAATGATGCAACAGTGAGTTTCTTGAGTAAAAAACAGTTGATTTGTAGTGAAATACATGAATATGTTGTGATTTACAGCAATGCATAATTTAGACATTTTGGGTAGATTTGGAGACGCTGGGTACACTGCTTAGTTTTTGCTTCATACGTCTTTATTAGTTCTACATATCCACCCTTAGATTTTATGAACGCTTGGTCAAGAAGTTTTTGATCTAGCACATGTATAGTTGAACCTGCTGTGTATAGGCAATCTCTCAGTATTTCATGGCAAACTTAAAAAATGCAAATTCATTTTAGATTTTTTGTCAAAACAATTGCATTTGTGGCACTTTATTTCTTCCAAAATTATGAATATAGAATATAGAAATATATAGAATATAGAAACTAATCTGCATTTGTACAAATGTCTTGCTTCATTTAAGCAATTTTTCAAGTCTCTGTGGCGTTCACATCTGGAGTTATAAAGCTTTAAATATGGGCAAGGATTGGCAAGATTTGGCATGTGTGGTAAGGGGTTAATGTGCCAATGACTGCAGAGGATGACATGGAACTCACCATGGACACATCTAACCACTTAGATTTTGAGTCCACTACTACGAGGAATGTCTTTCTTTGGAATGGACCAGCTAAGTCAATGTGTAGACAGGATCATTTCTTAGTCATCCACTCCCAAGAATGCAGCTGTGCTGTAGGTGGCACATGGCGTGACCTCTGGCAGATTTCGCAGGCTTTGATCATTTCCTCTATCTCCATATCCATACCTGGCCACCATGGATAACTTCTTGCCAGGCCTTTCATGTGCACAATGCCAGGGTGTGCATTGTGCAGCAAGCACCTCCTTCCTCGCCAGGTTGGCCATTTGTTGGCCATCCATGTAGAACCCAGACATGACCGGATCTTTCAAAGTAAGGGCAGCCATTTTTGTTACATGCAATGGGGCATCTGGCACCATTTCCAGCAAAAGCACTTCTAGGGGTGGTAGCGTCTCAGTCACAGTAGTGGGCAGTCGTAAGCGACTCAAAACATTTTCGTTCGCCAGCTGTTTACCTGGCCTGTAGCTTAACTCATAATCATAGGCCCCAAGGAGCATACTCCAACACAGCATGCGTGGGGACAGGACTGGCGGCATTGGCTTAGAGTGGTGCAGTAGGCCTAAGAGGGGTTTGTGGTCAGTGAAAACCACAAAGTGGCAGCCAGAGAGGTATTGATGAAATTTCTTGACTGCAAAAATGACTGCCAATGCCTCTTTGTCGATTTGTGCATAATTCCTCTCTGTGGAAGTCAGTGTTCTGGATGCAAAACAGATGGGAGCCTCTCGGCTATCCGGCTCCACATGGAATAGCAGCGCCCCCAGACCATACGGTGAGGCGTCACACACGCCAGGGGTTTCATCACATCATAGTGTGCCAGCACGTCATCAGTCTGTAGTAACTGTTTTTCAGCAGCGTATGCCTTTTCGTGTGTGCTAGTCCACTGCTATGAGGCAGACTGGTCAAGTAGATGAAGCAGGGGTTCTAGGACACTAGCCTTGTTGGGCAAAAAGCAGCTGTAAAAGTTGAGCAGCCCAAGAAATGACTGAAGCTCCATTTTGTTCTGGGGTGAGGGCGCCTTCAGACTAGCCTCCACTTTTTCACTGGTTGGCCGCATGCCATCCTTATCCACACGAAAAACCAAGAATTCAACCTGGTTGACAGCAAAGATGCTCTTCTCCTTCTGCAATCGCAATACCCCTTCCGCAAAGCGTTCCAACACAGCACAAAGCCGTGCGTTGTGCTCTTCGATGGTGTTGCCAGTGATAAGTGTGTCATCCAGATACGACTGAACTCCCAGAATACCAGTGAGAAGGGTATCCATGAAACGCTGGAATATTGATACAGCCGTTGATACCCCAAACTGCAAACGGGGGGCCCGAAAAAGTCCACGATGAGTGTTTATGGTAAGCAGCTCTGCAGCGTTCTCATCCAAAACAAGCTGCTGGTAAGCTTGTTTGAGGTCAAGCTTAGTAAAAACCACTCCACCTGCTAACTTTGAGAATAGTTCAGCCACAGTATGAATGGGGTAAACATCAGGTTTCACAACTGTATTGACTGTGCAGCGATAGTCGCACACTAGGGATGTATCCGAATCCGAATACTGTATTCGGGCAAGCACAAATAATGCGATGGAAACAGATATTTCTTCTCCCCGAAGTTGCTCGTTATTATTCGGATTCGGGAAAAAAAAGCCAGCTCCATGTCGAGTTCTCATAGCCTCTATCTAATGTTACAGGGGCAGAGAGAGAGAGAGAGAGAGAGAGAGAGAGAGAGAGAGAGAGAGGTCGGGGGTGGGGGCGGGGGGGTGCATGGTTAGGCAAGGCTGCTAGCTGTATCTGGAACTCCGGCACACACACCAACAAACTTTGAGCCACTGCGCTGCAAAACGTTTAATAAATAAGTTCTGTGCGTCAGCCATTATGTTTCTTCAAATCGATTCATATCATTGTGGATGGCCACAAGATAAAAATGCCCATTCTGTTTGCAACATAGGACTTTCATTTCACTAACTAGTCGTTTCATTTCCTACATATTATTGAAAAGTGATCGCTATATTCTGTAGTCGCCCCCGCTGAGGCAGCGCACAGCAGGCAGCGGGCTGAGAGCTAACCATTCCCGGCTATCACTCAGGGAAACTCTTGCATCGAGGAGGAGGAAACGTCAGGTGCGGGAGCTAGCGAGACAAAAGCCTGGTGTGGCAGCTGGATTTCTTTCAAACCACCACAACCTATACATCAAAATGAAGCTTAGAATCAGTAGTCTTAGTTGTAGGTGTTACTTTCCTCCATTTTTAAAAATCCAGTCAAAATATTTTATGAAACGTTTTACCTTGCATTTCAGTCAATATTCAACATCCGTTTAAGATGTAACATGCTGTATGTATCAGCCATAGGTCTTGGCTATCAAATGAACACGAAATCCAGTCCAGATTTTCATGGTAGGCTAACTGTTGCCACCAAGGGAAAATATGAGGACATCAGATGGTTTGCAGTCTATCCAAACTTAGTTCAGTAGGGGAAAAAATAAAACAGGAAAAAAAAGTTTATGTATTACTGTTATGTAATTACTGTTGTAAAGTAGTAATTCACGTTTCCCTAGCGAACTGCAGTAACGTTAACACATCAAGAAACGCGAACGCAGCATCATTGAAATTTAAGATTATTCCCTTCAACTGAAGGACATTTTTCTATATATCTTTCCTGTAAATAGTTTCTATTTCCAATGTAAAACAGAATCTTTCGATTTTTTTTCCCAGTTTCTGATTGTTCAATGTCTCCCCAGTTAAAGGGGGGGTGGGACTTGAAGGCTCAACAATTGCATTGCCAATTCATATTAGGTTCGAAAATACAGCATTTGCCCGATTTAACTTGACTTCCGGTATAAACCACTTCCTGTCTTCTATCCGGATACAGATACAGATAATTTTGTTGGTTGAACAGATACAGATACAGATAATGACGTCTCTGCACACCTCTCCCTAGTCGCCACATATCCTTAATCTGCCATCTTTCTTCGCTACTGGTACAATGGGTGTGGCCCACCTTGAGTTTCGCACTGGCTCAACAATACCCTGAGCTACCAGCTTATCAAGCTCCTCATTTAGCTTCGGTCGGAGGGCGAATGGCACCGGGCATGCCTTGAATAACTTTGGTGAGTGTGATGGGGAAATAAGTCTCTGGTGATTCTCCGCCCCAATGTTGCGTTCCACCTCGCTATGAGGAAGTGAGTGGAGGCGCGTATCTTCAAACATATTTCAAGTATTCATTTCAATGTCCACAAAGTATGTTTCTTCTTTCCGTATGTTTATTGTTTCATGATCAAAGTAATACAGCTGCATGACCCACTTATCACAATAACAAGAACGTTATCGGAGGCGCTAGCTCCATGTCGGTTTACATATATCAGGGCGACATGGCTCAGGAGGTAAGAGCGATTGTCTGGCAGTCGGAGGGTTGCCGGTTCAAACCCCGGCCTGGGCGTGTCGAAGTGTCCTTGAGCAAGACACCTAACCCCTAACTGCTCTGGCGAATGAGAGGCATCAATTGTAAAGCGCTTTGGATAAAAGCGCTATATAAATGCAGTCCATTTATCATTTATATCCAAACATTTCATATTTACCATTAACATCTGCAAACTGTCTAGATACATTTTAGCGGGTGCACACTCTAACTTGTAGACTATTCAGTGAGCCAGGGTAACCTTCCAGTTAACAAACATCCATTTACATCTGTTCAATTCCCCTCACCTCGTCGTCTGTCACAGTGTTGGGGGTCAAAGGTATGCACTGCGCTGTTGCAGCCTATTTATGCATTGTGGGTAATGTAGTTTTTTGCGCGGTTCGCATGGGGGAGGACACGCAATGATTGTTTGGTTATTAGGTTTGTATTGTTTAGTAACATGTTTGCCGGCTAGTATTATTGTTTATTTATTTATTTTCATGTTCGGCATATGCATAATGAGATTAATGCATATATTGCCATTTTTTCTTAATTGATTGTTTTTTTTAATGGTATGGTCTAAGGGGGGAAGAGCCTATTTAAGCTCCTCAGTCAGTTCAGTCAAGGGAGGCTGTGGCTGAGAGAACACCTAGCTGAGAGCCTAGTACAGAGAGGACTAATTGTCTTATGCTTATTTATTTTTTAATTATTTTGTAAATATTTGACACTTTAGTAGTTTTGTACAGCACGGTTAATAAATCTGAGCACTTTTCACCCTATTTCTGTTGTTGGCCTCCTGTTTGCTGCTCGTCATCCTCACAGTGAGGCTGTAAGATCAATGTCAATAGATGCTGGAGGGGTACGTGAAGCCCCTATCTCCTGGAAAACTTGTGCATATTCGGTCAGGATTCGGTATGGATTGCAAGTGTACTTGATGCACCCCCACCACTGAGATACCTAGGGCATTAAACCTTGTCCCCTGACCCTGTACGACAAACGGGCAATGTTTTGCGTCTGCACCTCCACAAAATTTTTCCCATTAATCTGCAATTCTGTTTGTGACCACTGCCACAGCACACTAATGTCTTTATGTATCACAGGAGGCTGGACAGGCCACAGTGTGTGATAGGTGCTCTCACCAATCAAAGAGCATGCAGCTCCAGAGTCCACCTCAATTACCTGTGTGTTGTTGTTTAAAATTACAGTGGCTTGATATGGCTGTTTCTTTTCAGCGTGTGGCTGCTTACCCGTGTTGTAGATTGCATATTCATCCTGTTCCTTATGTGTAACAGTGTGTGTGTGTGTGTGTGTGTGTGTGTGTGTGTGTGTGTGTGTGTTGTGCTGATTGGCGGGCTGCTGCGGAAGACTCTGTTAAGGCACCATCCTTGGTTTTCTTTAAACAAACACGAGCTATGTGCCCTCTTCTTGCAATAATGGTATACTGCAGAGGTAAATTTGCAATTGTGCGGGTTGTGTGTGCCACCACATCGGAAATATGGCCTCTCATCAACTTGAGCCTCTGTTAGCTTCTCTTTCATAGCAGACTGACTGTGTGCAGTCTGATGGACTTCAGTCATCAGTCGTGGACCAGCTCGTTCTGGATGGAGCATGCGAGGCTTCAACATTGCTGTCTCAGCAGCTAGTGCCTTTTCCTCTGCGTCTTTAAATGTGAATTTATGCTACAGCACCCCACAGACAATCCGATCACGTAGCATAACTTCTAGTTGGTCACCAAAAGCACAGTGAACTGACAGCTATCAAAGTTCAGCAATGTAGCTTGAAATACTTTGGCTTTGTTTTTGTTTACAATTATGAAACTTAAAACTCTGTACAATTTCTGAAGGAGCTGGACTATAATGGCGCTTCAAAGCTGATACTATGTCCGCATAGCTCACTGTGGTAGGAAGCTGTGGAGCGAGCACAGAACGCAATGTTTAATATATTGCAGCACCACACACACTAAGAAGCACAGAGCATTTTTTTCCGTTGTCCCTTATCTCATTAGCATCAAAAAAACATTCCAATCTTTCAATGTACTCTTCAAATGAATTTCCAGAGCCTTCATCAAACGCTTTTATCCGACACAGCATGGTCATGGTGCTAACTTGAAGCCTCGTTAGCTAGCTTGCTAGTCTTGCTATAACTCGCTGAAACTAGCCGTCTCAATCTCATGCATGAAACTCTGCAGCTCCGGTAAAAACTGCTCTCTGTGTTCGGATCCGCTTCGTCACCAGTGTAAGATCCGTCAGGAAGACGAGAGAGACGCTAGTTGTTAAGAGAACTTTTACTGAACATAAGTAACAGAATATAGCATACATAACTTCAGCGTGTGGAACTAACGTTGGCTCAATCACCTCTGCAATTGACTTCCTGCACCGCGATAAGCGCGTGTGTACATTAACATGAAATTCCAATACACTACTTCATCTTCACTTCACCATAATAAACACTATAGCATCATCTCAAAAATAATTTCAAAGCAAATTAAAGATATTCATCTGTTCTCATTATCTTTGTATGCTGACCTACTTATTTTTCATGTGTGATTACTTTTGCATCATCATGCCAGACTACAACCAGTAACATTTTTAATAACATTAGGCTATTTGTAGCAATATCAAAAAACAATGTCGTTGAAATGATGTGGTGGAATCAGCATAACAGCATTTTAATTTAAGAGCAACATATGTCAGCTTTATTACTGATTTATTCATTTTTTGTCACAATTCAATGATTTGACATGAGCATTATGATAGGTAACATTATTATTAGTAATATCCATCCATCCATTACCTACACTCGCTTATCCTGGGCAGGGTTGCGTGGGTTGCTGGAGCCTATCCCAGCATGCAAACCACTGGACTTTGTGAGCTTCACAGAAAATTGCAATCCCTGGTAGAGTGCGGTTCGGGCCGGATATTTACATGCCAAACCGAGCCGGAGAGAATAGTACCTGACCCGACCCGAGCCCAACGAGCATTTTGTATTTTGGTATCCGAACCAATCCCTACGCAATTTAAAATATACATAGCTCACTGCCTAAAATCATTGATGTTAAGTACATAAGTATGTAATGCTTTAAAAAGGAGTGTGTAGGGGAAAGACGTCTGTCACTTTCCAACGCGCTGCTGCTGGCTGTAAACAGCAGACTCACTGATTCAGTTGCTAAGTAACCACCCAAGCAAATGTAGCTAGCTTCGGGTAAGTGAGACAATGCTCTCTCCACCAGCCAAAGAGATCCCACTTGTTGTGCATCACATGATTATGTGATGCATAGTGTTCCACTTCGTCAACGCCCTCAGCCACAGGCAGATTTTCCCAGTCTTCAAAGTCGGCGGCAGCTTTCTTGGGAGTAGTTTCATCATCACCGGCCGATGGTTCACTTACCGTCTTGATGATGTCGGTCATCTGCCTGCGAACCTCCTGATGTAGATCTTCCCTCTCATCACTGGTAAGCATTCTGAGCTAGCTGTATTTTGGCCAAAGAAAGGTGGCAATTTTGTGTTGATCTTTGATCTGAATCTTTTGCACAATCCAGTCAAGATGCCTTTGACGGATTGTTGCCTGACGAGGGGTGTCTGTGGTTATTCGCAGGCAATGGCGTTTCAGCCGCTCAAACCACAGGAAGGTCAGGTTCAGGGTCGTGTACTGGTCTCCCTCAAGCTCCCTCTGTGCCTCATAGAAAGGTCGTAGGAATTTGACTAGAAAGTCCAGAACATCCGGGGAAATATCCTCAATCCACTGACTTTCTCCGCGACTTTCTAGTTTTTCATTCAGCTCATGGTACACTCCCCTGACAGAGTTTAGAGTGAGACTGTGCTGAATCTCGTGTCACCTATTTGCACCACTGTTTTCGTCAGCAAAGCTGCCAGACCTGACTGTTTTACGTACCTAACCAATGCTTTAGTAGCTCGTAAAGTGTCTGCTATCTCTGGGGCTTCATATGTTAGCTCTGTAAGATCGAGTGTGATGTCGGAGCATGGTGTTGTACAGATGATCCTGACAGTCAAGTCGCGGGTATGGTCGGAGCGCCGCTATTATGTTAGACCCCTGATCGGTCACCCACGCTATTTTGTTGAGCAAGCCGATGTCTAACCCGTACTCATTCACCAGCAATCTGATGATTTCTCGCCTGATATTCTTGCCTGTTTTAGAATCCTCAGGTGGAAATGTAGCTGAGTTTGTATTTTCAATTTATTTTGATATTTAATTTCATGTAATTGTCAGTGAACTTCTTCAAAACTTAAGCAATTTAAGATTTATTTAGACGGTGCCTTAAATATGGCCAGGTTGCTTTTGTTTAAGTAAAATCTTTAATGAGAATGTGTAAATAGGTTCCTTTTTACCTGTTGTAGCTGGGGCTTTAATTAGTGGTGCACCCCCTTAGTGGCACATCTTCGCCTTTGCGTGTTTCCCTTCAAAGCATAGTGGATGCTGATATGAGTAAGACGCATTGTGAAGCTCTTCACTTTTTAAGCTAATACGTTTCAAAAGTTGTGCATTTTCGCTAATACTGTATAAATACAACGTTACAAGATTACAGGCATTGTGCGTTAAATGGTCGCGTATAAACAGTGATTTAACGGTTTCAGCAATCTCACCTCGTTAGCATATCTTTTGTGTTCTGGAGGGAGAGAGAGAGCTCATGCATGTGTGTACGTGTGCTAATGTGCTCCACGCTACTCTTGCGCAGGTATGTGCAATTGTTGAATTGTTTTGAGTGTTTTAAACTTAGATTTTGTGTGATCTGTTTGATATTAAT
This sequence comes from Anguilla anguilla, assembly GCF_013347855.1. Taxonomy (NCBI): domain Eukaryota; kingdom Metazoa; phylum Chordata; class Actinopteri; order Anguilliformes; family Anguillidae; genus Anguilla; species Anguilla anguilla. Next base: position 43,806,638 of record NC_049208.1, read on the forward strand.
ATGTAATACTGCCACTATACGATCTTCATTCGCTTTATGAACATGTGACGATTTATTTTCATTTTTATTGAATCACGTTGTTCCTATTTTAACACATAGGTGTACAGTAGTTACTCTATTAGATAATTAGTTGACCCAAGAGTACTGTAATTCAGCTGAACTTAGTAAGAGATATTTTAATTAGAATTTTGTCATATAGTAAGTTAGCTTAACATTGTATGTATTGAGAGCAGTGTAATGTTTTGTTTTGTTATTAAACTGTTCGTATAAATTTCAATTGTGAAAAAAAAAGAAAACAAAAGAGGGAAAAAAAATCATTGTGGATGCTGATATGGGGAGAGAGAGAGCTAATGCATGTGTGTACGTGTGCTAATGTGCTCCACGCTACTTTTGTGCAGAATAAAAGTCTTCAGATCCTCAAGTTCCTGTGTCCAGTGTGGCTGACTGAGCCGTTAGACAGTCACTACAGATTGAAATCTGCTACAGAAACACCTGCTGACACTGCTCCATCCACTAGACTGGATCTGAGGCATCCTTTCGAGTCAGATCGGTCAGGGGACTGGTGGGCACAGAGAATGCTGAAATAAATCTCCTATAGTAGGCTGCTAGTCCCAAGAACCATCCAACCTCTTTTTTTGTCTTGGGTCACAGGCAGGCCGCAATAGCTGCTGTCTTATCAACCTGGGGGCACACCAGCCGCCCAAGTGGTACCCCTGATACCGTATCTCCCTCTGTCCAACTGCACACTTCGGGTAAGCCCCGCATGCCTCAGAGACCCAAGCACCGCCCCCACGTGCTTCACATGCCACTCCCAGTTGTCACTATAAATGATTACATCATCCAAGTAGGCTGCAGCATATGGAGAGTTTGGCTGCAGAACCCAGTCCATGAGGGGTTGGAACGTAGCGGGGGCCCAGAACAGCCCGAAAGGAAGGGTGACAAATTGGTACAACCAATACGGAGTGGAGAAGGTCGTTTTTTCTTTTGACTCTGACAATAAGGTAATCTGCCAGTAGCCCTTATTTAAATCCAGCTTCGTGAAAAAAAGAGCAGTGCCTAGCCGGTCCAGGAGATCGATGACCCTAGTCATGGGATAAGCATCGAAACGTGAGACATCATTCACCTTGCGATAATCAACACAGAAGTTCACAGACTCATCTTGCATAGGCGCAAGCACAATGGGGCTGCTCCACGCACTGTTTGATTCTTCTATCACTCCCATCTTCAACATAGCCTTCCATTCTGCCTGCACAGTTTTCTTTTTGTGTTCAGGCAATCTATAGGGTCGAGTATGCACCATCGCCCCTGGAGATGTTTCAGTGTGGTGGTGGATGAGGTTTGTGCGCCCTGGCAGGGGGAGAACACATCCGCAAATCGCTTCTGCAACTGGGCCACATGTGCTCTCTGGCACAATGAGAGATGGTCATCACAAAGGGTTGGGGCTGAATTGGCCAGTTTCGTCACCTCCGGACCCAACTCATCTCTCTCACTCACTGTGGTAACCAGAGAAACTGGAGCCACCTCTCTACGTACTTTTAGGAGGTTTAGGTGGTTTATCTGTGTTGCCCCACCCGTCATTCCATAAAACTTCATAAATCAACATCCTCCACTTGCCGTGTGACCACAAAGGGCCCTTGCAGATAATTTGGAGGTAGAAGAAGGGAGTAATACAAGCACTTTATCTCCCGGTGCAAATTGTCTCAACTGCACACCTTTACTATATGCACAATGTTGTCGTTCTTGTGCCTGCAGCAAATGCTCCCATGACAATTGCCCTAGTGTATGGAGCTTTGCTCTCAGGTCTAGAACATACTGAATTTCATTTTTACTGGTGCTTGGACCTTCCTCCCAGCTTTCCTTAATTAGGTCCAACACACCATGTGGCCTGCTGCCAAAAATTAATTCAAGGGAGAAAATCCCGTGGAGGCCTGGGGAACCTCACGCACTGCAAACAATGAAGGGTTCAGCCACGTATCCCAATTACGACAATCTTTGTGCACAAACTTGCGGATCATTGTTTTTAACAAATCTTTCTAGCTAACTGTTTGTTTGGGGATGGTAGGGTCAACCGATGTTCTGATTGATTTAATTCCAAATAATTTGTGCAGTTTGTGTAACGTGCATTACATGAAGGAAGTTCCTTGATCGATTAGAACCTCTCCACTAAAAAGTCCACTAAAACTAACATGAACGATGCCCGTGTGCACTTCGGTCTAATGGCCCGATGAGTTCCATCCCCACCCGTTCAAACGGGGCCTCCATTAATGGTAATGGATACAAGGGTGCCTTTGGAGTGGCTGTGGGATTAACTGACACTCGGGACAAGATGCACACAACCTCTGCACTTCACCCCGAATGCCCAGCCAATAGAATCGGGCCATTAGCCTATTCAGTGTTTTATCAAAACCCAGGTGATCAGCCATCAGTACCCAATGATCAGCCATCAGTGCCCAATAAAAGGGCATGTGACAGGCAGGAGTTTACCGCAGCCTTTACTCTATGCTATTTGGCCTCGTGTTGAATTTCCTCTGGCACCACTGGGTAATCGTAAATATCCCCATGCACACACTTTAATGACACCCACAATACTTCCACCAATGCTTCGAGCTGATCCAAGCTTTGGTGAATCATGGTTTGTTTACACCCTGAATCCAGTAATGCTTGGTGTGTACCCCCTTGAATCCTTACCGGTATCTGGTACATCCCCTCCTGAACAGTGGAGGGGGCTGGCGAGCCCGCGACCCGCACCACTTGCCCCACTTCCATCAAGGGACAGTCCCTGCGGAAGTGGTCGGGCCAACCACAACGCCAGCACTCTTGCCCAGGCGTCTGAGGAGACCTCTGTGTGTCCAGTGCTGCAACCACTGAGACCAGGGGCTGTGCGGGAACAGGGAAGGGGTTGTGGGGAAATGGGTTTCTGGGGAGAGAAGAGGCAGTTTTCCCCACTACCTGAGGTGCTGAGGTGAACCTCCGCCAGGGCAACGGCGGCGTTGAGCGAGGTTGATCTATGGCAGCGCATCGGCAGTGACTGTTGGCAGGCTTAGCACAAACTGCTCAAGCATCACCTGCTCAACAACCTCGACCACCGAGTGCACTGCTCGATAATACTAATACTGATAACACTACAATCTATTATGTCCTGTCAATCAAAAGGGAAAAGGCTATTGTTTATTTGTAATCCAAAAGTTTGTTTTATTTTCCTGTCAGATACAAAATAATAGCACTTTGTTTTCCATATTCAGTATTTCCCCGATAATTGTACAAACATGGTGGGCTGCTGGGGCCAATAAAGGGCTTTTTTTTAAATCCCAAAAATAATGCCAAATATCTATTCATTTTGGAATCAATAATTAATTGTCTTGGGAGTCTCTACAGGGCGCTGTTCTTAAATTTGAGTCAACCTGTGTTGCCTGCTTGACCCTATGCTGCTGTTAGTTCTATTATTTATCCCTGCTGATCGAAGTGAAGGTACATTACTGATATTTAATATTTTCTCATGGGACCGCAATGTTACTATGTTTGCACCGTGAACCTAATGTTACCGCATTGTGTCGTATTGTTGAACGTTGTTGTTTATATTCGGGAGAGACGGGACTGCAATCAAATCTATCGCTCTTACCCTTCGGAGCACTTCCGATACAAGTTACATCGGAAGGTTTGATCTAAATGTAGGCTATAGCCTTTTTTCCAAAATGGTTTTTCTCAATATAATTATTATTAATTACATTTATATAGCACTTTTCCAGATGCTCAAAGTGCTTTACAATGAAGGGGAACTCACCTCACCCACCACCAATGTGTAGCACTCACCTGGGTGATGCACGGCAGCCATTTTGCGCCAGAACACTCACCACACATTAGCGAAGGTGGAGAGGGAGAGAGACATTTATTTAGCCAATTAAATCTGGGGATGATTTTTAGTGGCAAGTTTTGCAAAAGCCAGATCTGGGATTTGACCAGGACACCGGGGAACCCCCTACTCTTACCGATAAGTGTCATGGGATCTTTAATGACCACAGAGAGTCAGGACCTCGGTTTAATGTCTCATCCGAAAGACAGCATCTCCTACAGCACAGTGTCCCCGTCACTGCACTGGGGCATTGGGGTTTATTTGTACCAGAGGGAAGATTGCCCCCTGCTGGCCCACCAACATCACTTCCACCACTTAATTGTGCTGCCATGGTAACATATTCCCTATGCTTGTGGGCCTGGCACTCTTCACCATAAAAATAAAATTTGGCATTTGTTTCTGGGATTGTCTAAATTGCTGTGATGGTAACAGTGATAGATATTGCTTGCATTCACCTCTGTCACCTCTGTCGGCATAGGCTAAATAATTGGAATCGGTCAGAAAATTTCTAATCGGTGCATCACTATCTGGTATATGAAACCATCAAGGGGCAGAAGTGAGATGTTATTGGAATAATGTTTTGATGACACAATCACCATGTAACTGCCTTAGCCGCATCAAAACCATATGAGTGACAGGCAAACTTAAGAAGAATATTAATCCTGTCTCTATGGCTACTATGACATTAAATTTATGGTGGACCATTAAAGCTGCAAAAGCCATAATTTCACACCCATTAAGTTTTTTTTTATTTTCATATTTCTGGCCAGCAGAGACAGGTCATGTTGGTAGTATGCACATCAAGCAATCATCATGCAAATACAAGGTTCCACAAAAGTAGGTATGTTATACCAAAGTGAAAATCATTTTACTGTGTCTGCACATATACATACAATATATGCTCGACTGAAAAACATCACACATACCAGCCTTCAAAAGTAAAACTACTGCCATTTTTACATGAAGACAATGAAGAGAATGTTTATGAGACTGCTTATCTGTTCTCCAAGACCATACTTGAAGTGTCACATTGGATTTTTGCACTGCACTGTGACTGGAGCTACTCATAATGACAGAGCTTCCAAAACTGTTTATGGCATGCACTCAAAACAACAGGTCATTGCTCATTATATACATCAAATCACCTAAAACAGCTGTAACCTTGAATCACTGCCACTATCAACATGTTATTGTTCATTTATTCAATTATTTGTAATTTATTTCCATCTGTTTTCAGACATTGTGGGTCAAAACATATTACCATAGTTCAAGTAATTCAATGAGAGAAATGCCAGGACATTAACTGAAATATAGGAAGTGAACAAAAAATAGAGACCCAAGTTTTTTTGCAGGGAAGGGTTAGGGGGTTCTGTGTGAGGCATATTTTTCTGAAATGGTTGGGTGCAATCTTACCCTAAGAAGGCATGATCAGTGCCAATCACAATTTTGTTGTACCTAGTGACTATCTTAACCCCCAGCTGAAGAATTTGGTAATCATGCAGAGAGGGGACAATTATCCTATCCACGGGGCAAAGGTGTATATGGGCCATACTGGTCAAAACTGGTGGGCCAACACTCTATTACTTACACTCGATTGCTAACACACTAAAACTGGTTCTTTTAGAAAAAACTCCCAAATGATTAATTCAGCTCTCAGAAGACCAACACATCTCTCAAAACTAAAAACAGTTTTCACTTGTTTTAACACATGCTGCAAATTGTCAAACTTTTTCTGAAAATCTCTACAAACAAATGCCCTCATGAATCACCGGTTACACACTGTGCTCATGCAACAAACACTAGCAGTCAAAACATTTAACTCAAGTCATCACAACCTAAACTCAGATAGCACACCTTTCTCAAGGTGCAAACACTTGGCAGCAAAATTGTTAACACACCAGTCACCAATCACCAATCACCAGTCACCAATCTCAGGACCAATAAATAGGGCCACAGTTTGCATCTGTGTGCTTATGAACAATTGATCCTCAACATGGACAACAAAGGACGGCAGGAAGACGAAGAGGAAGAGGAAGAGGCAGGAGACAATTTGTCCCAGATGAAATACGTGCCACCTTGATTGACCATGTGCTGGTGCATGGTATGACAATGAGGGAAGCTGGACAGAGAGTTCAGCCGAACTTGAGCCACGGTGGCATCCATTGTCCGTACTTTCAGACAAGAAAACAGGCACTGTAATTCACTGTACTGTTACATATTGTATCTGCTGTACTACTGTGAGAGGATATACTGTTTATGTAATGTTGAAGTGTGTTTACAGACTATATGTTCTTTAGGTTTTATTGTACAAATGGATGACTCAGTAATCATCAGTAATTGTTTGCTTACATCGTGTTTTTGCAGAACTGAGAGGCGGCTGGAGGCAGGCAACGACTATTGTCAGATGACCAAGAGACGGCAGTAGTGAACATGGTCATTGCAAACAATACCATTCGCCTGCGTGAAATTCAGACAAGAATCATTCAAGATCAGGGCGTTTTTGGAGGGATTTACCGTATTGCCATATCAACCATACAGCGCATACTTCACCGCAATAGGCTGAAGATGAAGTAAGTTTACAGAGTACCTTTTGAAAGAAATGCAATCAGGGTGAAGAACCAACACTTTAAATATGTGCAGGTAAGCCCAATATGGTACACCTATTTTTAGGTACATATACAGTACTATATTTGTAGAGTATACTATGATGGTCTACCTGTCCAGTACAACAGTACTGTATGGTAATGTAATGTGTGTACTGTAGTGCCCTGCTGTAAATTACTGTATGTGTCAGGAGGTAGCCTGACGGCTGTGCCTGATTCACTGGGGGATTGGTTATTGGAGTCTGGGTGCACATTCAGATCGGGGCCTAAGCCGATTCGCCGGTCGCGGGAGTTGGGGGTGTGGCGCAGCTGTTTTGTGTTTGGTCCTAACAGCCTTGCAGGGATAAGAAGGCAGGTGAGAGGGAGAACACGAGAGACGCCGGGGAGGGTGTTTGGTTCCTCGGAAGAGGATTTTTCCTTTTTTCTTTTCTTTAAGCTAGTTTAAGTTTGTTGGGTTGGGTTTCCGTTTCTTTGGTTATTATTATTTCTGTTTCTCTTTGTTTGAGCTGTCTCCCGTCCTTGGTGGTGGGCTGGCGGTCCCGGACGCTGCACTGGTGCCACGAGGAGCGAGCTGCGCCCAGACCAAGTGGAAAACGTGGTGGGATCCGGGGAGGAGCGGCGCTGTGCAGAGCCGGACTGGTCCTGTGGCAAGGACACTGCGCTACGTCAGCCAGGACCAACGCCGCGAGGGGAGACTCTGGACAAGCCCTGACGAGGGCGGAGGAACAGTGAGTCTCCCACTCCGAGACTGTAAAGCGCGGACCAGGACCGGAGCCGGCGCCGACTCACTCTCCAGCTACAGGGCGCAGCAGGGACTGCGTGGTAACCAGTGGCACTTCAAGAACCTACAGCGGACGGCAGAGTGGGCCGGGGCGCCACCCAGCAGCCTAGAGACTGACGTGGACAGTGGGAGACAGCAGACCTTTGGGGGTTTGATTTATTTTTCTTTTTTTTTTTTTTTTGGATGTAGAGTGGCCCAGCAGTGAGGTGTGGGCCAACTACATCCTTTCTTTGATTTGGATGATTGTTTATGGTGTGCGTGTGGGAGTGAGAGGTGTGAGTGTGTGTGAGACCCCGCCTGTGTTAGTGGCTCCCCCCGTGAGACGGCAGGGTGAGGTCTCCCCCCTCCGGCAGCGGGGCTGAGGCGCAGGGGGGCCAGAGTGGGTACACAGTTTTTTTGCTGAGTGTGGGCACGTGTGAGGGGAACCCCAGCGGCATAAAAGTGTGTGGTGTGTGAGGGGTGTTGCTCTTACCTGCGTCGGGGGCTCCGTGGAAGGGAAGGGGAGGGCCAGAGTGGAAGTGTTAGAGGAAGCCGGGGGGAAGAAGGAAGGGCGGGGTTGGTGGGAGATTGTGGCGTGCTCTGTTTTATGAATTAAATGTTAAATAAAAGTTTCCCTTTTACCTGCCTTGTCCTGATCTCCTGGTGGTGGGTGGGTTCCTGAAAAAAAAGCATTGTTAGGTGGCTGGAGGCAGCGCGGGGCTGCTCCTGACTCCCGACAAAAATTTGGCGTAATCGACAGGATCCACCCAGGTATACCACCAGGCTATGGACGCACAGGAGGCAGCTGCTGCCGTGCCCCCACGGGGCGGCTACAGTGGGGTCGCTATGCCCTGGTTTGTGTGTGCCCCATGGGTCCCCAGGTTCTCCGGTGATGAAGGCACAGCCAAGTATGGGGAGTGGCGGGCTCAGGTACAGGCTATGCTCCGGGCGCAGGGCCTCACGGAAATCCAACAGGCTGATTTCATTGTGGGGGGCTCTGGATGGGCGCGCCCAGCGGGAGGTGCTGCTGGTGCCGGCTGAGCGGCGGAACACGGCGGCCCTGGTGTGGGCCCTGTTGGAGGAGATCTTTGGTCGCCCTGTCCCCCTGGCCGTGGCCCGCTCCCGCTTTTTCCAGTGCCACCAGGGCTCGGAGGAGTCCCTGGAGGTGTACCTCCTGCGGCTGCGGGAGCTTCATGCGAGGTGGCGGGCCCGGGAGCCTGGGGACGAAGGGGCGGATGATGTCATCATCCGAGATCAGTTCCTCCTGGGCCTACGGAGGGGCCCCGTGCAACAGGAGCTCCAGCGACAGGTGCGGCGCCGCCCGGCTTCCACCTTTTCTGAGGTGAGCCGGGAGGCCCGGGAGCTGGAGTTGGAACAGCGGGGGGACGAGGGGGCAGCATGTTTTGTTTCTCATTCTAATCCATCTAGGGCACTGGAGGTTCCAGCGCCGGTCGTGGACGTGGAGCGGTGGAAGGAGGAGGTGCGGGCAGAGCTGCGGCAGGAGCTCCAGGACCAGATGACAACCCTGGGGAAGACCCTCCTTTCAGAGATCCAGCAGCAGCTGTCGCGGGCCCCATTCCCCCAGACGGTGGGCGAGGCGGCGCAGCAGGGGCGGGGTCCTGTGGGGGCCAGGCTTGGGCGGAGGTCGGGCCGGTTCCAATGGGACACTGCGGGTCAACCGGTCTGTGTGGAGTGTGGGCAGGTCGGCCATATGCAGCGAGACTGCCCCCAGCGGGCGCCGTTAAACTCCCGACCCCGTCCGCAGTAGGGCGTGCGGGCGGGGTGCAACAGCAGGGAGATAGTAATTGCCCGCCGTCTGCAGCAATGCTGGGGGTTTGCCCTGAGGTGATGGTAGAAGCTGGGGGGGTGAAAGTGCCGTGCACCCTGGATACGGGCTCGCAGGTCACCCTGTTTAGCGAGGGGTTTTTCCGGCGATGGTTTGGCGATCTACCGGTGCGGGACACCACTAACCTAGAGTGGCTAACCCTCCGGGCGGCCAACGGGTTAGATATCCCATTTGTGGGCTATGCCCTCATGGATTTTGTGGTCGGGGGCGTGAAGGTTCCGGGGAAGGGGGTGATCGTCGTTCGTGATCAATGCCTGGGGTCAAACAACGCAATCCTAGGCATGAACGTGATCGCCCACTGCTGGGAGGAAGTGGTTAGGGGTGTGCAGCCCGGCTCTCTGACCTTTTCTGCCTCTCACCAGGGTCGGGCACGCCGGGCGTGGGATCGAGCTTTCGCCGCCTGTCGCCGGGTACGGTCCCGGGCGATGGCCCCACTGGAGGGTGTGGTACGTTTGACCCGGGGGGCGGATACGGAGGTCCCAGCGTGCTCCGAGGTGGTGCAGTGGCTACCGGTGGAGGGGTGGGAGAAGGTGGATGGGGAGATTTGTTTAATGGAGGGGGTGGTGGATGGAGGTGAGTGGCAAGTGGGCCGGGCTGTGGTCCGCGTGCGGGGGGGGAAGATCCCCCTCCGCGTGATTAACGTACACCCCTACCCTCTCTCCCTACCCAGGCGGCGCCCCCTGGCCACAGTGTCCCGCATTACCCCCTCGCAGATACAGGGTGAGCGTGACCTGGTGCTGCGGACCCCCCGACCGGGGGAAGTAGAGGTGGATGTGCGAACCGCGCAGGCGCCCTTAGGGGTAGGGAGCCCTCTGCCTTCTCCAGAGTTGGAGGGCCTCACCCCAGAGCAGCAAAATCGAGCTCGGAGCCTGTTGGAACGGTGGGCGGGGGTGTTCGCAACACATGAGGAGGACTTTGGCCGGACCGAGGTGGTGTACCACCAGATACCGACTGGGAATGCTCCCCCTTGTCGGGAGCGGTATCGCCCTCTTCCCCCAGGTCTGTACCCGGAGCTGCGGTCCTTGGTGCAGGGGATGCTGGAGAGCGGGGTGATCACAGAGAGTTCCGGTCCTTGGGCCGCGCCAGTGGTCCTGGTCCGGAAGAAGGATGGTGCCTGGCGGTTCTGCGTGGACTACCGTCGCCTGAATGCGACCACCCATAAGGACGCCTACCCGCTCCCCAGAATCGAGGAATCGCTCACGGGGATGAAACGGGCGGAGTGGTTCTCGACCCTGGATTTGGCAAGCGGGTATTAGCAGGTGGCGGTGGACCCGCGGGACCGCGAGAAAACCGCTTTTGCCACACCCCTCGGGCTCTTCCAGTTCGAGCGGATGCCGTTCGGCCTGTGCAATGCTCCTGCCACATTCCAGAGGTTGATGCAGAGGTGTCTGGGGGACCTGGTACATGATTCCCTTTTAATATATCTGGATGATATTGTGGTCTTTTCCCCAGACTTTGAAGATCATCTGCATCACCTGGAGGCATTGTTCGAGCGGATGGGCCGGTACGGGCTGAAGCTCCAGCCCCAGAAGTGTCGCTTCTTCCAGAGGGAGGTGCGGTACCTGGGGCATGTGGTGAGCTCGAGGGGGGTGGCTACGGACCCGGACAAAACGGTTGCGGTCCGGGACTGGCCAGCCCCCGAGACGGTGCGGCAAGTGAGATCATTCCTCGGGTTTGCTGGTTACTATCGGCGATTCATCCCCGCTTTCTCTAAGATCGCGGCCCCCCTGCACCGATTGTTGGAGGGGACCGCGGCTCGGGGTAAGAGCACGCGACGAGTGGAGTGGGGGGTGGAGTGTCAGCGCGCCTTCGAGGCATTGAAGGCAGCCCTGCTCTCCGCGCCCGTGCTCGCTTATGCAGACTTTACCCTTCCCTTTCGTGTTTATACAGATGCGAGTGGGGAGGGGCTGGGGGCCATCCTGTCCCAGGAACAGGATGGAAGCGAGAGGGTGATCGCGTATGCCAGCCGGAGCCTGCACCCCGCAGAGAGTAATGACCAGAACTATAGTGCCTTCAAGCTGGAGCTGCTGGCCCTGAAGTGGGCTGTGACCGAAAAGTTTAAAGACTACCTTTGGGGCGTAAAGGTCACAGCCTACACCGACCACAACCCCCTGGTACATCTGGCCACGGCACAGCTGGGGGCGACGGAGCAGCGGTGGGTGGGTCAGCTGGCTAGCTTTGATCTGGTAATCAGGTATCGGCCGGGGGCCCGCAATGCCAATGCCGACGCGCTGTCCCGGCTGCCCCGGGGCCCAGGGCCCCATTCCCCCAGACGGTGGGCGAGGCGGCGCAGCAGGGGCGGGGTCCTGTGGGGGCCAGGCTTGGGCGGAGGTCGGGCCGGTTCCAATGGGACACTGCGGGTCAACCGGTCTGTGTGGAGTGTGGGCAGGTCGGCCATATGCAGCGAGACTGCCCCCAGCGGGCGCCGTTAAACTCCCGACCCCGTCCGCAGTAGGGCGTGCGGGCGGGGTGCAACAGCAGGGAGATAGTAATTGCCCGCCGTCTGCAGCAATGCTGGGGGTTTGCCCTGAGGTGATGGTAGAAGCTGGGGGGGTGAAAGTGCCGTGCACCCTGGATACGGGCTCGCAGGTCACCCTGTTTAGCGAGGGGTTTTTCCGGCGATGGTTTGGCGATCTACCGGTGCGGGACACCACTAACCTAGAGTGGCTAACCCTCCGGGCGGCCAACGGGTTAGATATCCCATTTGTGGGCTATGCCCTCATGGATTTTGTGGTCGGGGGCGTGAAGGTTCCGGGGAAGGGGGTGATCGTCGTTCGTGATCAATGCCTGGGGTCAAACAACGCAATCCTAGGCATGAACGTGATCGCCCACTGCTGGGAGGAAGTGGTTAGGGGTGTGCAGCCCGGCTCTCTGACCTTTTCTGCCTCTCACCAGGGTCGGGCACGCCGGGCGTGGGATCGAGCTTTCGCCGCCTGTCGCCGGGTACGGTCCCGGGCGATGGCCCCACTGGAGGGTGTGGTACGTTTGACCCGGGGGGCGGATACGGAGGTCCCAGCGTGCTCCGAGGTGGTGCAGTGGCTACCGGTGGAGGGGTGGGAGAAGGTGGATGGGGAGATTTGTTTAATGGAGGGGGTGGTGGATGGAGGTGAGTGGCAAGTGGGCCGGGCTGTGGTCCGCGTGCGGGGGGGGAAGATCCCCCTCCGCGTGATTAACGTACACCCCTACCCTCTCTCCCTACCCAGGCGGCGCCCCCTGGCCACAGTGTCCCGCATTACCCCCTCGCAGATACAGGGTGAGCGTGACCTGGTGCTGCGGACCCCCCGACCGGGGGAAGTAGAGGTGGATGTGCGAACCGCGCAGGCGCCCTTAGGGGTAGGGAGCCCTCTGCCTTCTCCAGAGTTGGAGGGCCTCACCCCAGAGCAGCAAAATCGAGCTCGGAGCCTGTTGGAACGGTGGGCGGGGGTGTTCGCAACACATGAGGAGGACTTTGGCCGGACCGAGGTGGTGTACCACCAGATACCGACTGGGAATGCTCCCCCTTGTCGGGAGCGGTATCGCCCTCTTCCCCCAGGTCTGTACCCGGAGCTGCGGTCCTTGGTGCAGGGGATGCTGGAGAGCGGGGTGATCACAGAGAGTTCCGGTCCTTGGGCCGCGCCAGTGGTCCTGGTCCGGAAGAAGGATGGTGCCTGGCGGTTCTGCGTGGACTACCGTCGCCTGAATGCGACCACCCATAAGGACGCCTACCCGCTCCCCAGAATCGAGGAATCGCTCACGGGGATGAAACGGGCGGAGTGGTTCTCGACCCTGGATTTGGCAAGCGGGTATTAGCAGGTGGCGGTGGACCCGCGGGACCGCGAGAAAACCGCTTTTGCCACACCCCTCGGGCTCTTCCAGTTCGAGCGGATGCCGTTCGGCCTGTGCAATGCTCCTGCCACATTCCAGAGGTTGATGCAGAGGTGTCTGGGGGACCTGGTACAGGATTCCCTTTTAATATATCTGGATGATATTGTGGTCTTTTCCCCAGACTTTGAAGATCATCTGCATCACCTGGAGGCAGTGTTCGAGCGGCTGGGCCGGTACGGGCTGAAGCTCCAGCCCCAGAAGTGTCGCTTCTTCCAGAGGGAGGTGCGGTACCTGGGGCATGTGGTGAGCTCGAGGGGGGTGGCTACGGACCCGGACAAAACGGTTGCGGTCCGGGACTGGCCAGCCCCCGAGACGGTGCGGCAAGTGAGATCATTCCTCGGGTTTGCTGGTTACTATCGGCGATTCATCCCCGCTTTCTCTAAGATCGCGGCCCCCCTGCACCGATTGTTGGAGGGGACCGCGGCTCGGGGTAAGAGCACGCGACGAGTGGAGTGGGGGGTGGAGTGTCAGCGCGCCTTCGAGGCATTGAAGGCAGCCCTGCTCTCCGCGCCCGTGCTCGCTTATGCAGACTTTACCCTTCCCTTTCGTGTTTATACAGATGCGAGTGGGGAGGGGCTGGGGGCCATCCTGTCCCAGGAACAGGATGGAAGCGAGAGGGTGATCGCGTATGCCAGCCGGAGCCTGCACCCCGCAGAGAGTAATGACCAGAACTATAGTGCCTTCAAGCTGGAGCTGCTGGCCCTGAAGTGGGCTGTGACCGAAAAGTTTAAAGACTACCTTTGGGGCGTAAAGGTCACAGCCTACACCGACCACAACCCCCTGGTACATCTGGCCACGGCACAGCTGGGGGCGACGGAGCAGCGGTGGGTGGGTCAGCTGGCTAGCTTTGATCTGGTAATCAGGTATCGGCCGGGGGCCCGCAATGCCAATGCCGACGCGCTGTCCCGGCTGCCCCGGGGCCCAGGGGTGGGGGAGGTGGGTCAGGTGTCCGGCAGCCCAACGGTGGAGGACACATGGGACTGGTTGACGCTGCAGCAGGAAGATGACCATCTGCGGGCTCTGGCTGAGCGGGTACGACTGGGGGAGCCCCCTCGGCGAGAGGAGCGGAGGGTGGCCCCACCGGAAGAGCGTAGGTGGTGGAGAGATTGGGAGCGGCTACGGGTAGAAGGGGGGGTTCTGTGCCGCCGGGTGGAAGACCCCGTGGAGGATGGGCCACTGTGGCAGGTGCTGGTGCCCCGGAGGGTGGCACGTGGCGTTTGGCAGCGGTACCATCAGGCCTTTGGCCACGTGGGCGCCAATAAGGCGGAAGCTGTCCTGCGACGGCGGTTCTACTGGCCGGGGTTGGGGAGCGACGTCCGGCAGTGGACCGCTGAGTGCAGGCAGTGTGTGATGGCCAAGGCCGGGCCAGAAGTACGGGCCCCCCTGGTCCCCCTCTCCACCTCCTACCCGCTGGAGGTGGTAGCTATGGACCATCTTGCGCTGGGGCGTCCCGGTGATGAGTACCCGTACCTGCTGGTCCTCACCGATTTGTTTTCCAGGTACGGCTGGGCGGTACCAGTACGGGACCAGTCGGCCGGAACCGTGGTGAGGGCTTTGTGGGGGTCAGTGGTGCAACACTGGGGGTGTCCCGAGCGGCTCCTCTCTGACCGAGGGGCGGCCTTTGAGTCCTCCCTGGTGGCGTCGTTCTGCGAGCTCTATGGGTGCACAAAGATCCGCACTACCCCCTACCACCCACAGGGCAATGGGGCCTGCGAGCGTTTCAACCAGACGCTGCTGTCTCTCCTGGGGTCTCTCCAGGAGGGGGAACAGGGCCGGTGGCCGGAGCACCTGCCCGCTCTGCTCCAGGGGTACAACAACACCGTACACAGCAGCACCGGCTTCGCCCCGCACTACGTCCTGACCAGGCGCCATGCTAGGCTCCCGGTGGACCTGGCAATGAATGTGCCCCCCGCCCCAAGGAAATGGGACATGGAGGGGTGGGTGCGGGCACACCATCGTACCTTGTCCTGGACGTACCGCAAGGTACTGGAGTCAGTGCGGCGCCAGCAACAGCAGGACAAGACAAGGTACGATCGGCGGCTAAAGACCTTGCCGTTATTGCCGGGGGACCGGGTGCTGGTGCGGAACTTCCGGCGCCGGGAGCGAGGTAAGCTGGCCCCAAGGTGGTCTCCCCGTCCTTTTGTTGTTGTGCGCCAGCTGCAGCCAGGAGGACCGGTGTATGTGGTCCGGCCTGAGGGAGGTCAGGATGAGCGGACCCTACACCGGAACAACTTGCGTGCCTGTCCGGTGGGCGACGCCTGGAGGGAGCCCCCAGGTGAGGATGAGGCCGGCCGGGAGCCAGAACCAGGGCCACGAATATGGGCCTGGGGCTGGAACCCGGTGTGGGTCCCGGCCCGGGGTCCTGTGGTTGAGGTTGCTGCTCCTCCAGAGGAATCGCAGCAGGTGGTGGTGGCTGAACCCCCTGAGCGGCCAGAGGAGGTGCCTCCCCGTCGTTCCACCCGTGAGACGAGGGGGCAGCCTCCACGCCGGTGAATTTGAATTTGAATTAGTGAATTTGTGCCGTAGATGTAGTCGGGACGACTACATATCTAGCGGGGGGGAATGTCAGGAGGTAGCCTGACGGCTGTGCCTGATTCACTGGGGGATTGGTTATTGGAGTCTGGGTGCACATTCAGATCGGGGCCTAAGCCGATTCGCCGGTCGCGGGAGTTGGGGGTGTGGCGCAGCTGTTTTGTGTTTGGTCCTAACAGCCTTGCAGGGATAAGAAGGCAGGTGAGAGGGAGAACACGAGAGACGCCGGGGAGGGTGTTTGGTTCCTCGGAAGAGGATTTTTCCTTTTTTCTTTTCTTTAAGCTAGTTTAAGTTTGTTGGGTTGGGTTTCCGTTTCTTTGGTTATTATTATTTCTGTTTCTCTTTGTTTGAGCTGTCTCCCGTCCTTGGTGGTGGGCTGGCGGTCCCGGACGCTGCACTGGTGCCACGAGGAGCGAGCTGCGCCCAGACCAAGTGGAAAACGTGGTGGGATCCGGGGAGGAGCGGCGCTGTGCAGAGCCGGACTGGTCCTGTGGCAAGGACACTGCGCTACGTCAGCCAGGACCAACGCCGCGAGGGGAGACTCTGGACAAGCCCTGACGAGGGCGGAGGAACAGTGAGTCTCCCACTCCGAGACTGTAAAGCGCGGACCAGGACCGGAGCCGGCGCCGACTCACTCTCCAGCTACAGGGCGCAGCAGGGACTGCGTGGTAACCAGTGGCACTTCAAGAACCTACAGCGGACGGCAGAGTGGGCCGGGGCGCCACCCAGCAGCCTAGAGACTGACGTGGACAGTGGGAGACAGCAGACCTTTGGGGGTTTGATTTATTTTTATTTTATTTTTTTTTTTGGATGTAGAGTGGCCCAGCAGTGAGGTGTGGGCCAACTACATCCTTTCTTTGATTTGGATGAATGTTTGTGGTGTGCGTGTGGGAGTGAGAGGTGTGAGTGTGTGTGAGACCCCGCCTGTGTTAGTGGCTCCCCCCGTGAGACGGCAGGGTGAGGTCTCCCCCCTCCGGCAGCGGGGCTGAGGCGCAGGGGGGCCAGAGTGGGTACACAGTTTTTTTGCTGAGTGTGGGCACGTGTGAGGGGAACCCCAGCGGCATAAAAGTGTGTGGTGTGTGAGGGGTGTTGCTCTTACCTGTGTCGCGGGCTCCGTGGAAGGGAAGGGGAGGGCCAGAGTGGAAGTGTTAGAGGAAGCCGGGGGGAAGAAGGAAGGGCGGGGTTGGTGCGAGATTGTGGCGTGCTCTGTTTTATGAATTAAATGTTAAATAAAAGTTTCCCTTTTACCTGCCTTGTCCTGATCTCCTGGTGGTGGGTGGGTTCCTGAAAAAAAAGCATTGTTAGGTGGCTGGAGGCAGCGCGGGGCTGCTCCTGACTCCCGACATATGCAAGGCATGTCTTTCATTGTGGCAAAGTGTGTGTACACTGCATACTCTAGTACATACCTTACTGTATTTCGAATATATATACAATGTTTTTTTTGTAGAGAATTTTTGAGCTTGATGCTCTGGCCAAACCCCACAAATACGTCTTTGTTGATGAGGCGGGGTTCAGCCAGCGGGGCGTCCTCCACCGCCATGCTACCCTGGGGCCTTACAACACGGCACACGTCCTTGCATTCCTAAATAACATGGAAAACAACATGCATCAACAGGAAGGGGAGCCAGGGCGGCCAGAGCAGTCCCACTATGTTGGCATATGGGACAACGTCAGTTTCCATCGTGGTGCTCTGGTTTGTGCCTGGTTCACTGACCATCCTAGATTTTCTGTTTTATTTCTGCCTGCATATTCACCATTCCTCAACCCTATTGAGGATTTTTTCTCTGCATGGCGGTGGAGGGTGTACGATCACCCTTATGTGCGGGAAAATCTCCTGCAGACCATGGAGGAGGCCTGTGAAGATATTGCACTTGAATCCATCCAAAGGTGGATTAGGCATACCAGGGCATATTTCCCACGCTGCCTTGCACAAGCTAACATCAGGTGTGATGTGGATGAAATTTTGTGGCCTGACCCAGCCCAGAGACGAGACGGCGATCAAGCTGACAATGCTGAGTAGTGTGTAAACTATTTTTTGTGCTGCACATACTTTTGAGTTCCTTTTTTGAATACTACTCTCTTGAAATTACTACTTTTTTTGTTCCTTCAGCTGTGATGTGTACTGTATACTGTATCACTTTTCAGTACTGCAAATAAAATATTTGGATAGTTGCAACTCCAGACTTACTGCTATAAAAGATTTTTGCAGTAGTGCTTTGAATTTAACTCACTGGTGTGTTACGGGTAATCTACATTTGTCTGTGATTTTGATGGCTCAAGTGTGCCATATGAAGTCAAAGTTTAATTCTGATGGAAGAGTATATGTTTTTGAGAAGAGAATTTGAGTTTGGCATGGATGTTTGAGGTTTGTACTGATTGATGTGTAGTTTTGGGATTGTGTTTATAGTTTTGAGAAAAGGGGGAATTGTTTCATAAAATGTGTCTTGGCAATAGAAAAAAACTGTAACTTTACAATGAGCATTTTGTTCATTTTCAGGCCTGTCAATTTGGAGTGAAGGAATTTCAGTTATAATGTTCATGTAAATTTTGTAGTTGTGGGATTATACACACGATACATACATACAAAAAAAGCTTAATTAATGATATACTCAAATTTACTGCCAAAAAATTCATTTTGTATGGGAGAGAAAATTATTTTTCAATTAATTTAATTTTTTAAAAATTATTATTCATAAAGCCCTGAATCTTCCATAAATACATTTACTTTGTTCATTAAGGATTCTCTGGGCTCAGAAATGTTTGTGCAATTTAAAATTACAATGCAGTGTTCACATTAAAACTTATTGAGAGCCTTTACCAAGACAGAATTAAAATTAAAATGTGAAATATCATCATAATTCTCACAAGTACCCCCAAATACATACGTGTGTTTTTATTTAAGGAATAAATGGAATACAGTAGTTATGTTTCAAGCCTCCTCCTTTCTTGTGTCCTCACACACAATCGATCATCATTAATAATCATGGGCCAGCAGATGTATATGCACAGTGCCAGAGACGTGTGATGGAAATTAAGGTTTTGTGTCTATGCTGCTCACAGTGTGCATCACATTCTATGCATGCTTTTATCTGCAAACAGCATGTACAACTCAAAAAATAAGTCTGGCCTAGGTTCAGTTTATTCCTGACCTGATTTTCTCTATTTAAATTTTATCTACCACCCACATAAGTGCTGATAAAGACTTTTCTTTTAGCTCATCTGCGCATTATGCACTGAAAAAAGAACACTTCCGATTCAGCATGGATGTGTGTGCAGTTAAATGCACTCTCAAATTTGTTGATTTTGCATGTGTAAAATTTATAATTAGCAAATTATGCCACCAAATAAAACATTTTTGCAGCTTCTTGTAGGGGTTTTTGCAAAATATATTTAAATATTCTCTCAGATTTGCTTTAAATAAAACATCTTTAATATCTTGAAATGTCTATCGTCATCCTGTGACTGTCATTAATTTAAATGGCAGGGTTTACCAAAAATGAATTAAACCTTATTCATTACTGCATTGTTTTTCTTTGGATCTGGATAACTCTTAAATATCTGACCTGTGTAGTTGTAGGCAGGGGTTAAATTGGGATTTGGGAGGTGAGTGGACCCTGAGATCCGGTGGGAGGTGGGTGAAAAAAGGTACAAGCCAATGAATGTCTCAGCTCAAAATAGTTGTATCTTTAATGTATTGTGCACATAATTGTAATTAAGGAAAACAATGTTTTAAAAATAATTTTTTTACATAAAATATTTCAAGTTTATAGAGTGTCATTAATGCTGAGAGCTCTTTTTACCCACAAAAATAATCGGTCATCTCCCTCTTTTGTCCTCCCTTCCTTCCTCCTTTATCCATCTTTCTTAAACTGTCGAATTGAAACAAAATAACCATGCGACTGGTGAGCTGAAAATTGGTGGGGCACAAAACTTTGGCAGCGGGGCTGAGGCGCAGGGGGGCTTTCATATCACTGGATCCTGACACCAAAGCATGTATCTGACTCCAATACACTCCATATCCCTGAAAGCTAGCTCTGGTTCTATCCGTGTCCCTCTGGCTATCAGGTTATGGATTGCCATACTCTCAATTCACTCTCTGGGTCTGGTTCAGGCTCCCCTGCAAACTCCTGCCTAGAGAGGGCATCTGCAGCTGCGTTACTCTGTCTAGGACGATACTTACACTCAGAATCAAAAACAGAAATCTGGGCAATCCACTGTTATTCTATGACTCCAAGCTTTGCAGTCTTAAGGTGGACGGAGGACGGAGTGTGGCACAGTGGGTAAGGAACTGGGCTTGTAACCGAAAGGTCGCAGGTTCGATTCCCGGGTAAGGACACTGCCGTTGTACCCTTGAGCAAGGTACTTAACCTGCATTGCTTCAGTATATATCCAGCTGTATAAATGGATACAATGTAAAGTGCTATGTAAAAAAAAAGTTGTGTAAGTCGCTCTGGATAAGAGCGTCTGCTAAATGCCTGTAATGTAATGTAAGGTGGCAGACGGGTTTGTTATTGCTACATTTTTCAACCACCACACATTTTAAAACGAGCAATTCCAACTTCATGCTACTGTAGTTGCGGTCATTTTTATCAGCCTGACGTAGTTTTCTGTTAACATAAGGATAATTGATACCCTCTTGCTCCTGGTATAGCACAGCACCTAACCCATGCTGATCACACTGTGATCTGCCTGTTTAATAATTTTCAAACCACCAAACAGTTTGTTCTGACAGACCTATACAATACGTGACTTCATTATTGCGTGATCTACAGTGTCAAAAGCTTTGGATACATCAGTTAGACATTACAGCGCCAAGCAAATTACCTAAAAGCAAGCTACTACCTGAAAAAATTGACCAACTCTATGATCTACCTATCCTAGGGGCAAACCACTAACTAATGAAAACAAAACTTAGGAAATGTGACATGGTTACATCATATACAAACAAAGAACCAAAAAAACACAACCAGACGCGGAGAGGTAGCCTATAATTTTGAGAAGCAATGGTTAGAATCATTCGTAGTGTGGGAATTTACAAGCGCACATATTAGTGAATATTCCTACAAACACACAGAGAATGTAATACAACACACATTTACAAATAATGCAAGCTATCAACAAAACAACATTAGCTAAACTAAATAAACATTGACATTCCAGCTCAACTACACACAACTCATCAATAACAACGCCTCAATCTGAAGTAGGCTAGGTCTGTTTAGCTAAGTGGTTATTATATTGCTATTTCCCAAATTTACTTACAGTATGCTAATATCGATTGTGCAAGGACATCAGTTTTAGAATCCTAGCCACGCCACTACACGCCAGGCATGGGCTATTTATTACCAATATGATCGAAAAAAATACAGTCTACCTGCTACTTCTAACACACAACCAGACGCAGAGAGCCTAGCCTATAATTCTGAGATGCAATAGGTTGAATCGTTCGTAGTGTGGGAATTTACAAACGCGCATATTGCTGGATATTCCTACAAACACAGAGATACGTTGCAATACAGTACACATATTTACCAATATGATCATAAGAAATATACTTGCTCATGAAGTTGATCCTCAGCTGGATCAGTTCGCTGTTCGAAATGACACTGCTCTTCATCAATGTCGGCTTCCGGACGGACCATTTTCCAAAATTAAACGAAATGTTTACCTCAAAAGAAGTGAATTAGGCTACACTTTGACATTCTATCCTGCTTTCGCAGGCTTGGCATTTCTCACATGGATCTCGCATCGCCCCTCCCCTACTCTCCTTCTATGGAGAGTAGTTATAATGTCGTTAACATGTGAATTAGGACGGAGTGTAGCACAGTGGGTAAGGAACTGGGCTTGTAACCGAAAGGTCGCAGGTTCGATTCCCGGGTAGGACACTGCCGTTGTATCCTTGAGCAAGGTACTTAACCGAAATTGCTTCAGTATATATCCAGCTGTATAAATGGATACAATGTAAAATGCTATGTAAAAGTTGTGTAAGTCGCTCTGGATAAGAGCGTCTGCTAAATGCCTATAATGTAATAATGTAATGTGAATGCGATTTGGGCGGACTTCCTGCTGAGCGAAATTCACATAGTAATGAGTAAGGATTAACGAAGCATACATGGTTTAATTAATCAAATTTAGAACTTTTAAAACAATTCATATTATTTGTCAATGGGCGCATTGGAAAGTCGCGATTCTAAGGTTTCTGTCAATTTTTTTGTTGCGTCTGTATGATAACAACTTGTGAAGTTAATCATCCAAATAGAAACTAAAGTTCATTTAATCTTGCCGAGCTCTGCCGGCGGAGCTCTCGACCCCAGAGGGTTAATCCATCCATCCATTGTCTAATGCTTAATCCAGATCAGGGACAACAGGACAAGCAGAACAGTCCCCCTGTCCAGCGACATCCCCGTGGATCCCAAGGTGATCCCAAACCAATCAGGGAATATATTACTTCCAGTGTGTCCTAGGTCTGCCCCTGGGTCTCCTCCCCAGTGGCCAAGCCCAGAACACCTCCAGAGGAAGGTGTACAGGAGGCCTCCTTATCAGATGCCTGAACCACCTCAGCTGACTCCTTTCAATGAGGAGTAGCGTCTCTACTTTGAGGTCCTCCCAGACAGCTGAGCTCCTCACCTTATTAAGGAGAGTAAGCCCTGCAAACCCTATGGAGAAACCCCATTTCAGCCACTTGTATTCGCATTCTCACTACTCATAGCTTGTTATCATGAGAGTAGGAAAGAAAAAGAAGACCGACTGATAAATTGAGAGCTTTGCCTTTTGCCTCAGCTCCTTCTTCACCACCACCGTCCAATGCAATGTCCGCGTTACTGCGGTCGCTGCACCTAGATGGCAATTGAACTCTCAATCCTTTTTTCCCCTCACTCGTGAATAAAACCCTAAGATACTTGAACCCCTCAACCAGCTGCAGTTGCTCCCCCCTTACTTGAAAGGGACAAGCCATCTTTTTTCGGAAGAGGACCGTAGCCACAGACTTGGAGGTGCTGATCCTCATCCCGACCGTGTCACACCCAGCTGCAAACAGTTCTAGTGCACATGAAGGCCACAGTACGATGAGGCTAAGAGGACGACATCATCTGCAAACAGCAGAGATGCCACTCCTATGCCCCCAAACTGGACACACTCTATACCTCGGCCAAGATTTCAGATCGTGTCCATGAATACCTAGAACAGGAGAGGAGACAAAGTGCTCCCATGACACCCACTTTGAATGAGCTTGACTTAATGCCAAGAATTCGAACACAGCTCTCGCTCCACAAATTCAGGGACCAAATGGCACACAAGCAGCAGTAACCCTGGCACCCTATACTTATGCAAACACCTCCCACAAGATACCCTGGGGTACACAGCCATATAACTTCTCCAAATCCAAACAGAAAACATGTAGACTGGATAGGCAAACTCCCATACCTTACTCTTAAATATCTCCGAGAGGATAAAAGCTGGTCTGCTGTTCTGTGGCGTGGATGAAACCCACATTTTTCCTCCTGTTCGACTGTCAGTTATAGCCTCCTTTCCAGCACTTTGGCATTGTCTTTCCACTCACAGGCCCTTGGGTTGCCGCTAGGACATGCACCGATCAGCTTTTGACCACAACCCCTAGCAGTCGCTTCCACAATAGAGGTTTTCAACAGGGTCCATTCAGACCCCATGTCCTCAACCTCTTCTGAGAAAAGCTGTCTCGAAGGTAGGAGTTAAATTCCTTCTGGACAGACTTCTTCCGGGCATTCCCAGCTGACCCTCACTACATGCTTGGGCCTGCCTGGTCTGTCTTGCAGCTTCTCCCGCAATCTGATCCAACTCACCACCAGACGGTGATCAGTTGACAGCTCAGCTCTTCTCTTCACCTGAGTGTTCAGCACAGATGACCTCAGAATTGATGAAACAACTACAAAGTCGAACATCAACCTTTGGCCTATGGTGTTCTGGTACCATGTACACTTATGAACATCCTTGTGTTCGAACATGGTGTTCATTATGGACAAACCATGACCAGCACAGAAGTCCAACAACATAACGCAGGTTCAGATCATTGAGGCTGTTCCTCCCAATCACATCTCCCTAACTTCCCTAGTCATTGCTAACATAAGCATTGAAGTCTCCCAGTAAGACAATGGAGTCAGTAGGTGGGGCCTTTTCTTGTGCCCCTCCAACCTTCTCCAAGAAGGCTGAATGCTCTGCTATTAGGCTCATAAGGGCATATAACAGTCAAAGTTTTCCTCTCCGACACACACAGTCACAGGAGTATTCCCACTCCCGCCCAGCGCCCCACTCCCTGAATTACTTCCAAGTAGGAGAGAGACCACCCCCTATCAAGGAGTTTTGTTCCAGATGGGCACTGCACCTGACTCCTACCCTGAACCTTGCAGGTGGTCTGTCCACATGATTGTCCTACGTAATCTTTTCGGGCTGAGCTCGGCCGAGTTATGTGGGCTGCCCAGCCACCAGGTGCTTGCCTGCAGACACCTCCCCACACCTCGCTCCAGGCAGGGTATTCTGTGCAGGGTAAACTGAGCTATATTCTTGTTTACAAAATTACAGCAGCCTACTTACTGCTTAAAAGTCTGATTTAGAGCAGCCTGACAGCTGAAGAAAGAAATTAATCAATAGATTAACAATAATAATAATAACAACAACAACAACTTTGTGTGCTTGGCCTCTGTTGTGTCTGCATTGGTTATTCATGCATGGATCTTGCGTACTCTTGTTGCCTGCAATACCACTGAATCCCTTAGTGGTGTCCTAATGGTGTCGCTATTAGAAAAGTCAGTATAAAGACATGCGTAGTAGAGGAAATGGCTGATGACCGGTGTAAAATACATATGACTAGATAAACCCAAGTTCTGTTCTACGTCGTTGTGCTGTCTTTCTTCTACCCTTGTACCTCAACTACTAACGCTACAATAGTGTACAGATGACACTACAGCCCCCTAATATTAATTAATACTAAAGAATACAATAGGGTGCTCGCAACAAGAAGTGTCCTTGCCCTGCTGATTTATATGTTCTCCAATAGTTTCACTGATGTGAAATTACCATTTTTCTTATTTATTTTCCATTGCTACAAACTTTTTTTATCCCAAATTTATCTATATTTATTTATTACCAATTCATTGTAGAAGTAGTCTATTTTCTGATGATCTGATATCTTCCTAATTTAAACACTGAGGCTCACTCTAGAAATATGCTACTGAAACACACACAGAAAACAGTGATTATATATATTTTATCTAATCAAACACAACCCATGGTGCCAATTTCTTTGTGAAAACTTATTTTCATTAGCAAGAACCATTTGCCCCACAGCAGCACCATATGTGACAGGAGCCAGAAAAGCAGTCTTATGTCCAGGAAAGTTGATTTTGAGTTATTTATAGCATATGACAAACTGACAAACAGGGCTTCAAATAGATGTATCATACATGGAGATTGGACAATTATTGAGAAAGTTGTGCTGTTTTGAATTTAAAAATCTATGCTGAATGGGCTGCCAGAAAACCAGAGATTTTCACTGCCAAAGATTGACAAGGGATTCCCACACTTTTGTGACATATTTCCTTAGCAACCATGTGTTTAAATAGATACCAGTTACACCAAATTACACATAATGCATTGTGGTGGTATATTCTACCTATTTGATGTTGAATGCATGGAATAAAAATATTTAAACTGCTTAGAAATCAACTTTAATGTAGGTTGAAAGCAGAAGTTGGGATCCTCACTGCCTCTTGTTCACACCCACTCAGACGTTGAATTAATTCATGCAGCCTTAGTCACACTCCTCCCTTGAATAGCAATGATGCCTTTGACAAGCTGTCAATAGCTGCTCTCCTACTACTCACCAGTGAAAAGAATAGTACTTTAAAGTTACATCATTCTGAAAGTAATTAAGCTACCACAAGCCACATATGTGGACTCGAGTCACATGACTTGGACTTGAGTCAGACTTGAGTCACAGATTTGATGACTTTAGACTCGACTTGACAATATCACAAATGACTTGCAACTCGACTTGGACTTTAACACCAATGATTCGTGACTTCACTTGGACTTGAATGCCAAGACTTGAAACTTACTTGTGACTTGCAAAGCAATGACTTGTTCTCACCTCTCCCACAAGCTACTGGGAAATGTAGTTAAGATATGAGAGCTTAAATAGATACCAGTTACACTAAATTAAACACAATGCATTGTGGTGGTATATTCTAGCTATTTGATGTTGAATGCATGGAATACGTAAGGAATAAACCACAATGGGCTTTCCCGTTATTGGAAAATAATGTACGACGGGGGTGGTGATGCGGTTGAGGCGAAGCCGAGGTCGCTTAACCACCATCGAAGTACATTATTTGCCAATAACGGGACAGCCCGGAGGGGTTTATTCCACTTATACAATGGGTTACCAACAATGACTATAAATGGTTAGGCTACTTTAATATTTATTGATTTTTATCGACTTAATCACCTGAAATTGAAATATTCTTCCGTGGCCGTTTGGGCATATTGTTTTACCGTTGCCAAGCAAAACTCTTCTTTGGTAGTTGTATTTGGACTGTTGTAAATGCAAAAACTCTGGTTGGTAGTTCTATTTGCACTGTTGTTAATTCTATGAAAACAACAATTCTATCTAGAAAAAATAGATCCTTCTTGAATTATACCATACAATTAGCACCAATTTTGGTCATTTTTGTAATTACATTATTTAAGAAAACTGCATGAAGCCATAAGTCAATCAAATTCATCTCCCTAGCTCTGTCTTTCTTTTTAAAATGGTGCGGTCATGCACTGAAACCGGGTTTGAATGTCAGCTAGCTTTATGATAGATTCGCCGTCACTTGTTACCTAGGCAATATTAAAATTTGGCTGGGTTTTAGCTCAAAATGGTCTCAGCGTATGCTTTTTATCCCAGTTAGTTAGCTAGCTAACTACTGAATTATATTTAAAAAACAGTGGTAATCGTTAACAAAGATACAGAAGAAAATGCGTCCCGTAGCCATGAGTTAAATACGGAACGCCTTTTCAACTGTCCAAATAAGGGATGATTCAGTATTTTGCAGGATGGTTGGCAACCCTAAATGAAGCCAGTAATTAGAACCGTGATTCAACATTGCAATCAATTGAAATTGGACATTGAAAAGGGGAGGCGATGTAACAACAATTTGAAATCAAAAGAATAATGTTGCTGTTTCAACTGCGTTAGAATGCTGGATTTTGTAGTGCATTGATTTCAGAACTGTTAAAAGGCCGAGGTATGTCAATGTTAATGCCCAATCAATGTCAATCCACTCGTTCTTGTCGCTGGCACTATCTAAATTAGGCTCGGTAATTTGGCGGAGAGCTTTAGCCACATTACCAGCGTTGTCACACATGACAGAATCTCCCGAGACGCTCGTAATCACCCGTAAAAAAGTAGATTAGCTTGTAAACAACACAAGGTATTTCCTGACTACTTATGCAGGAATGTCATGTGGAATGGTCATTAATATGGATGTCCCGCCCATTGTCCTGCCCCCTCGCAACAAGCAGACAGAGAGAGAGATAGAGAGAAAGCGAGTTCAATTATTTAACTTTTTCTCATGTTTACCGATCAAATACGAGTTTGATATTAAGGTATTAGAAAGTGTACATGTTCAAAAGTCACTTCTGCAAAAAATGGAATTTTGGTGAAAAAAAGTGACTATCACACGCGATTTTCTGGAGAATCACCTCATGCGACTTACGCCTGTGTTCAGTGGCATATGTCACATATGATGGGTAAAGCAGACCTTATCTAGATGTTTTTCCAAATCAATCTGAATAGGCCTGTTTTGTTCAACTGAATTGCATGCCCTCAAAGGCATACTAAGCAAAATTTTTTACTTGAAAATTTTATAAAATAACCATGCATATCTGTGATGCACTGCAATCTCTGTCTTTACGCACATTTGCAGAGTTTGTGTATCTGTATTTGTTCATTTCTAAAATGTATTCGGAATGTTTCTTGGTGTGGTACTCTTTTCTGTGTGGGGAAGAGTAGGTGTGTCTACAGAGCCTGTGATTTGGGATCAGATTTCAATGGAGTCTTCATTGCTATGGATAGCTGGCTACTGTAATAGCCCAAATACAGTGAAGCAAAAAAAGAAGCTGACCAGGCTCATTCAAGAACACCTCGATGGTGTCAGCTGAAGTTCGGCAAAGGGATGAAAAGCGAATCGAAGCTGGATTGTTTTCTGTTGGACCTGTAATTAACCTTACCTCTAGCTATGGCCGGTTTTCAAATTGTCTGTACATGCGCAGTTCATGGTCTCAACCAGACAATGTAGCTGAATGTCCAGTCCGAATAATTGATGGGAGAAATTTACCAGTAGTTTCTGATGAATTTGTGTGTCTGTGACTCGGTCAGGTATGTGGGGGTGAGTGGACGGGGTTGACAATGGAGGAAACCTTTTGATTGTAAACACAGGCTAAAAAATCCTGCATAGTGTGCCTTTAAATAGACAAAGTGAATTATACTGAATCATATCATTAGTTTTGTTTAATATTATTATATAGGTATGTTTAATTTAACTTTTAAAGCAGTCATACCTTTACAAGGGCTTCCAGAATTTATAGGTGCTGAACAATTTAACAATTTCCAGACTTCCATACAGTATGCACTACCGGTCAAAAGTTTTAGAACACCCCCATTTCCCCAGTTTTATTTAAATTTAAGCAGTTCAATTCCAGCACATGACCTCAAATGGTACAAAGGTAAGTGGTAAACTGCCAGAGGTTAAAAAAAAGTTTAGGTTACCAAACATTCATAAGTTATAAAAAAAAGGCCTTTTTCAGGGAACAAGTAATAGGTTAACGACTTACAGCTTTTCTGCAGCAATTGAAGTAAATTAAGCCTTGAAAGTTGATGCAAATAATTCCTACAGGTATCCCAACTTATGTTGATTACTTGCAAACCTGTATAAAATCAGTGTTGGAACAGACTGTATTACTACACCCTCTGAAGCATTATTTGGACAATATTGCACTTCAGGAAGTAGTATATTGCTATCATAATGGCGAGAAAAAGGCCATTAACAAAGGAAGACAGACAGACTGTTATAACCCTTAAAAGTATAGGTCTTTCCTTTAGAGAAATTGTAAAGAAAGCCAAGGTGTCAGTGAGTACAGTTTCCTACACCACCGAAAGGCACTTGGAAACTGGAGGAAACTCTGACAGAAAGAGGTCCGAACAGACCCAAAGCCACAACAGAATCAGAAGACAAGTTTCTGAGAGGCGTGATAGGCGGCTCACAGGACAACAGCTTCAAGCAAAGCTTAACAGTGGTCGAAGTAAGTAAGTCTCAGTTTCAACAAGAAGAGAAGACTTTGAGCTGCAGGTTTGACAGGTCTAGTGGCAGTACGAAAGTCATTGCTAAAATGGCTAAATAAGAAAAGGAGGCTTGTCTGGGCCTTGAAACACTGGCAGTGGACTACCGAAGACTGTAAGAAGGTCTTATGGACCGATGAATCAAAATTTGAAATCTTCGGTTCATCAAGCAGGGTTTTTTTACGCCGTCAAGTAGGTGAAAGAATGGTTCCTCCGTGTGTTACACCAACTGTCAAACATGGAGGAGGAAGCGTGATGGTCTGGGGCTATTTTGCTGGATACAGAGTTGACGACTTGCACAGAGTGACTGGCACCCTGAACCAAAAGGGCTACCACAGCATTTAGCAGCACCATGCATTACCCTCTGGTCAATGCCTAGTTAGTCAGGGGTTCATCCTACAGCAAGATAATGACCCAGAACATACCTCCAGGCTATGTCAGAACTATCTTAGAAGAAAAGAACAAGATGGTAGGCTTCAAATCATGGAATGACCAGCACAGTCTCCGGACTTAAAACCCATCCAGCTGGTTTGGGTTGAAGGGTGAAAGCAAAGCAACCTACAAGTGCCAACAGTGTTGGGTAGATCTTTCCAAATTTAATTTCAGAGTGCATTGAGACAACTGTGTAAATTTGAATAAAACCTGGAAAAATGGAGGTGTTCTAAAACTTTTGACCGATAGTGTATGCATTGTAGTGTGCTTTTTCGTGAATAAAGCATCTGTTTTGCAAGTCATAGCATGACAGATGAGTTACATTTGGAGATTTAAAAGACATTGTAATTGACCTAAGGTTTTGATAACTCATAACATGTTTTGCTGGCTGAGATTGATGGCTGTGAATGCCATAAGTTTTATTGTACTTCAGCAATGAAGTTAGTCTGAGAGCTGCTGAAAGTCATGTGAAACATTTTCCAACATAATATTTTCAATCCATTAAATAGATATGATGTGTTACATTGTCAGGAATGTGGGACAGTGATTGAATTTAATTCAAATATCTCAACCTGGTTAATGTTATCTGTAAACAATTCATACATAAAATCACCTACCAACAGTTTGTACTGGAGGGACTGTGACCCATGTGATCCAAGCACAACAACATAGTATAGTACACCTGGGGAAGTATACCTGAGTAAAATGTTTTGTAGTAAAACTTGCACGTTCATTAGGTTCAGGAGAATTACCAAGTGTGTAATGAAACTGCCCCGAAGCTCTCTCTATCACAAAACTCATTCATGATTTTTTAAAAATGCCACTTTTGCTGGCATAAATTTTTACACCATTGCTCTCCATCTGAAATAAAACTGTGCTTTACAGGTGTACTGCTGTGTACACAAATGTTGCATTAATAGCACTGATCACCTCTAGTCTTTATTTGTATCTCCCTTTCTTATGTTCAGTACACTCTCCCCAAAGAAAATATACTTTTACTCTTGATTATACATAATTTACCATTAACATAAAAGTAATGTTGTACATCTGTGTTTACGATCAAGTACAAATGCAGCTCTCCTCTGGTATTATGTACTGTATCCTCTCTAGTCCAAATAAGCTCCCAGGAGGATTTTGTCCCCACCAGTATAGGTGTTTAAATATATGGTGCATTTCTACTCAGTTTGGGATTTCAGAAGAACATTTAATTTTGCTATGTACTGTTTTTCCTTTGAGTTTTTGTGTCCTAAGCTGTTCTGCCTCTTCATCACTACCATCTGGGCAAGGAGTGCAGCAGCTAAAACATGTGTAATCCTCCAGCTAGTACATGTGGGTGATCTTAGCAGCGTGCTGCATAATTTCTGGTCTTAGCATCCGTAACCGTCATCATAGTGCCATAGCTGCAGCATACCACAACTTTGCTTCCCTAGATGTTTGTAGCCTCTAACTGGATTAAGTTTGGTCTAGACATTCTTAAAAACAGCAGAAACGGACTGCAACCACATCAGCTAACTGTCCAGCATTCAGAGGAAACAATTTGTTTGGTCAAGTTTATTTCTTTGTTATCCAATTAAGAGTTCCCTCAGTACAAGTATGGTTGCAGTCAGCTTCTAATAGGATGCATTGCTTTTACAGTGGTTTGATTATTTTCCTTGTGCAAATCACTGATATTCTGGTACTTTAAAACTTATGAACATCAACAATGTTCATGTTAATGAGTAACGTTAATGTTACTGATTCTACTGCTCCCCATTTTTACATTTCAGCAGCAATGTAATTACAAGTCACTGCAAGTCAAGTGAAGTCAAATGAATTGTGACTCTAATCAAAGTCAATTAACCCTAGTCAACACCTATGACTTGTCCTTGACTGGCAAGTAGATAAGAGACATTTATCTAACACCTTGCACCCTGAGAAACAAAAAAAAGTGTCCTGCCACTGTGGGCTGTGAGTCATAGTCAACAAATGGAATATACCATCTGGAAATGTCCAGGTTGTATGCCTTTACATTCTTAAAAATGCTGTGTTAATATCCAGCACACCTTTTGTGTCACTACTTTAGTGTTATTTTCAACACATTTTGTGTCAAAGTTACGTACTTACTAAGTTACAAATATACAATATATGTGTTACAAAGGGAGACTTTTTAACAGAGACTGTGTTGAAAGTAACACAAAATGTGTTGTCCTTAACTAGACACGGAGGTGTGTTAAAAAATGACGTTATGTGTTGTTTTTAATACATATCTGTTTTGAGAGTGTTTTGTTTAGACAGGACCATCCATTTCTTAGTGGGAGTAAACATGGGCAATGCTGTCTCTTGCCATCAATGCAAAGGGCACATTTTGCATAATCCAATGAAATCGGTTCATCCGCAGAGGTTTTGTGGAGTGAGCAGTTATGACATTCAGTGACAACTGAAGAGCATTTTCACGGATTCTCTCAGAAAGACTGTCGCAACAAATGCATGTGGATAAACAGAATGAACATGGATTCTGCTGTAGTTGCCCTGAACAGGTCTGCATTTTCTAAAACATTTTGAAACACGTGCATTGGATATTATGTATATTTCCCCTTGATTTGATGATCGATTAGTATTGTAAAACAGTGGTTCCCACCCTAGGTCCTGGGGCACCCTGGGTTTGCTGGTTTTCATTCCAACCATAATTGCAATCTGAGAATTATAACAAGCTGTTCATTTTTCATGTTTAGACTGGTTATTTATCCTCTTAAGCCACATTATGTTAGAAATAGCTATGCATGTCATTAAGAATACGCACGTTCACTTATTGTGCTATATTGCAAACAATTTAATTAAAAGATGTATTGTAACAAAATTATTAACTGATCAAAGATGTGAGGTAATAGGCTCCAAAACTGGTGAAAATGTGGACACATGGCCACTAAAACTAACCATTTGTTAGTGTCACGTGCCGTGACACATCCCTGAATGGACAGAGGAGCTGGCCACAGGGAGATTCCGGTTTTCACTGGCAATTTATTAATCAAATGGGGTAAGAGAGAGAGAGTGGTTTACCATAGGGAAAAATAAATAAACCTAAAAGGCTTCTCCTATCCCCCTCATGGGTTCTAGGAAAAAATTTAAAAAATTTTAACAACAAAGGCAAAATTAATTAAAAACTGACAGCTTTTCAGCCCACTTCTCATTCTCTCCGAAGGATACTTGATGCCCGGTCTCAGACACCTACTGAGAAAAGAATGCTCACTTTTAAACCCTGGACCTGTAACGCTGTCCACGTGTGTGTGTGCCTATTTAACCAGTAGGCGTGATCCTCCCATTCTCCGCCAAAAACCAAGCCCTGCCACAGGTAATGAATAATTTGGTAACACTTTACAATAAATTCTGTCAGATTGATAGAATAGGTGCGGTCGATCATTAATTGGAATTTGTTTATGAATTAATTTATGCCCTCTCAATTTAATAATCATGAATAAAACCATTTAGGGATCACTTCCAGTTACCCTGTGGGCGGCTCAGCATTCTGAATACTGAACCCAGAGCAGTCGCGGTTCACCCTTATCAACCTTAACACCTAATTTATATGCGAGTGGGATTTTCTCCCGAAATGTACATTTATAAATCTGAATTCAGATACCTCTGTTCGACTTCACTAGTGGATCATTCCGTCAACGTGAGAGAGAAACCAGAACTCAGCGATTATCAATACAGTAATTTAATATGAAGTGACATAGCCGCAATCAAAGCAGTGAAGTTTACCCAATAAAACAAAAACCTAATACAACACACAATATATAAAAGCATATAACTAGGGTAACAAAAGGAAGACAGACAGTACTATTCTAGGTTTAACCACAATATGATTATAGATGATTCACACACATAAGCGGTCAAGATAATGTAACACCACCTATTGAAAGTATTAAAATATTAAAAGCTAAGACCATGCGGACAAGACTTATAATATACTTAAATACAATGGGATCTAAGCACGTGGAGTTAGTTGGTGACGGAGAGGCGCGCATGCAAGAGGATAGAGAATACAGAAATACCAACTTGGCTACGGAGTAAAATTAATGTACACTAGAATGAAGACTTTCCAGGTTGTACTGTGCTTGATCGCACCGTTGTTAACCAACCACCTAGCTATTAGTCTCACTAGAGGCGCACTTGTACAGCGAACAGCAAATGGAAGGTCAATCTGTTGGGATACTTACGAGAGTAGAAGGGAGGAAAGGAAAGGAAGGAAGATCTCCGAGACCCCAGCCCAGACAGGACGCACTGATTTTAAAAGTTACAAAATGTAGCTCGGACTCGACGAACTTGCGCCGTAATTGGCCGTACAGGAACCCCTTCCACAGACGTTACAGCAAGCATGGATCCGTCGGTGTACCAAGACGTGGGCGGCTACGGTTCTGGAGCGGAGAGGACACCCGGAGGTCCAACAGTATAATGGTCCAGGCTTATTAGGCGGGGATACGAAGGCCACGGCACTTTCAGAATGCAATGTACTCCAGGGCTTAGGTAGCAGATGAAGAACTACAAAAGTAAGACGAAACGAAAGATAAAAGAATAAAGAAAAAAGTAACGGGCTCGAGTGTCTCTCGCCTAAAAATACCTGCCAGAGTGTGGGGGGGGGGGCGGTTCAGGCTACCATTGGTCGTTTAGAGGCACACCCTCCTATCACTATCGCCTTCCCCTCGGGGGTAGGGTCCGATAATTTTTATTACAATATTACGATGAATTTGATGAGGTGGTATAATATTTTAACTGTACTAGCTATCGGAATATGCTTCGTTCCCCGAACTTCGTCAGGAATTTTGGACAATAATCATACCAAACATGATCATTTTAGGAATTGGTTACAATGGGATGATTAATCCTTCCTTAGTGGTGCCAGCTAGGGGATTCAGAACTGCGGTGCCGTCTAATTCTAATAGCTTGCACTAACGTCGCATTTTGTTTCTGAACAGTTTGGTTAAGAATTGTATTTAGTAATTGTTTAATCTGAACCTACTTTTGTCCATTCGTTTACTTAGATGGAGCAGCCTTGAAAGACCTAGGGTGCCTGCTAGTCGTCAGTAGCATTCTGTGGGAGTGCAGCGCAATTATCCAGGCGCCAAGCTGTCGCGGTCCGAAGCTATCAGGCTGTGAGAGAGTTTGCACCTCATGCATGGTTCGCCAGGCATGAACATCTGTTCCTATGTCTCTACCATATGTAGATAGATTGTAAGCCCCCCGGTGTCATCAATAGCCTTTGATTCTTGAGTTACGGAAAACAAAAGAGGAGAACAGAAAAAGGAAGGGAATTCTTTTTTTTCTTCTTTTTTTTTTGGTTGTCCTACATTCTCTCTTCATGGCCTTGCAAATTAGCGGCAAGCTGACTTGCGAGGGCATGTAACATGGCCGTTGGATCAAGGACTTATGAGTTCAGGGCACTGTCAACACGTAGGGCACCCCACCTATCTCTCTCTTCAAGGTGCTAGTGGGTGTATCTGTTGGTGTGAGCATGTAGGGACTAGTGAGTATGTAGATGAAGAGGTGTATGTATCTGTGCGGTTTTACATGGCTTCTTATTATGGCCGGAAGATGACTCTCGAGGGAACAGGCTCGTGGGCATTAGCCTGATATATAACTCTTTGAGGTGTTGAATTCACTTGGAGGGAGAGGAGGTGTATTTTTCGGTGTAGCCACAGGGCATGGATGAGCACCAGAATCAGGGCCAAGGTTATTTTTCTCACTGTTACTTCTAGGGCATGCATGTCTTTGTTAGCCAACAGTAGGTCCAGTTCCTTCGTGATCTGTAGTTGGTGGCCTCGGAAGACATCCACTATTTCTACCTCAGCCTGGTAGGTCCTTTGGTCCAGATAGTACAGGGCTGTGTCCCCGATATGGATCATCGAATTCTCAGGCACTGTGACTAAGGAGACCCCTGGTTCTATGGGTAGCTTTGTGATTGAATAGTGTTGTGCATATGATATAGTCAGTTCTGATAAAGGAGTATTAACCAGCTATTGTCCACTGGCGATGGCCACTCTTGTCTCATTGATGGGGCCCCTGGCCACCGTCACTCTACACCTTTCCGAAGTCGTGCTTTCACTCAGTCCACACAAAACTTCACTTGTGTCCTTGACGAAGGGTTTGCTGGGGCATAGCCAATGAAGATCTTTGGCCTTCCTACACAGTTTGAGGTTAGATACCAGATACTGAGTGATTTTTTCTTGGTATGCCAGGATGGGAGGGGTGGTGACTGTGGTAAGGTAGGAACCATTCCAGGCTCCAACGTTTAGAACTGACTTAAGTTGGTATATGTTTTCTGGACGGATAAAGGGGAGGCTGATTAAGAACGCAACTTGCATGTTCTTGACATCAACAAAAAGGGGTACCGCTGCTCCCATGTTATAAGCAATTCTGACCTGGAGAAAGTCAATTTTGGTGTCGGGAAACTTTTTGTAGAATGTCAGTGATAACTGTCTCATTGACTAGATATATAGGAATGCGCCCTTGGATCAGATCGTTGATTCCTAAGCTCACCTCTCGGAGTAGGTCGTTGGTTAGGAGTCAAACTGGTTCCCTGAAAGTCCTCTCCTCATTGAGACTTGTGGGGGTTGAAGCTCATCGATTGCCTTGGCTTACTCGTGTACGTTAATTTGAGATGGAAAAACCGTGTGGCTCGGTAGGTATTTGAGCTGCAACAACGTTTTTACAAATTCAGCTTTTTTACATTACATTACAGGCATTTGGCAGACGCTCTTATCCAGAGCGACGTACAACAAAGTGTATAACCATAACCAGGAACATGTATGACGAAACCCCTAGAGAGAAGTACCGGTCCAAGTACAGGGAACAACCGCATAGTTCAACTTGGACCCTGATGGTTAAACTGATTAACACTAACAACGAGAACGGCAACAACGCAATCTATGGAAAAATAAATAAATAAAAATACAAGTAGTCGTTAAGACAGGTGACTTAGGCGCATCGACTATGAAACAGCTGCCTAGTTACAACCCTAAGTTTAGTCATTTACAGGGGGGAAGGGAGGGATGGGAAGAGGTGCAGCCTGAAGAGGTGGGTCTTCAGTCGTCGTTTGAAATGGGTCACAGTCTCAGCTGTTCTGACCCCCACAGGGAGGTCATTCCACCATTGTGGGGCCAGAACAGACAGGAGACGTGTTCTGGAAGTGCAGGTGCGAAGAGGGGGAGGTGCTAGGCGTCCTGAGGTAGCAGAACGGAGCGATCTGGCTGGCATGTAGGGTTTGAATATCTTGTGGAGGTATGCTGGGGCTGATCCCTTGACTGCCTGGTATGCTAGGACCAATGTTTTAAATTTGATGCGAGCTATAACAGGCAGCCAGTGGAGGGTAGTGAGCAGGGGAGTTACGTGGGAGTGTCTGGGGAGGTTGAAGACCAGACGAGCCGCAGCATTCTGAATGAGCTGCAGGGGTCTGGTGGCAGATGCCGGTAGTCCAGCCAGAAGAGAGTTGCAGTAGTCCAGGTGGGATAGAACCATTGCTTGGACCAGGAGCTGGGTTGAGTAGGTGGTGAGATAGGGGCGGATTCTGCGGATGTTGTATAGGAAAAATCTGCATGCCCGGGTTACTGCTGCAATGTTGTTGGAGAGGGACAGCCTGTTGTCCATCATCACTCCGAGATTCTTGGCGCAGGGTGATGATGTCACTACGGTGTCCCCTAAGGAAATGGAAAAGTCGGGGAGGGGAGAGGATAGAGCAGGATTAAAGATTAGCTCCGTCTTTCCCGGGTTGAGCTTCAGGTGGTGATTGTCCATCCAGCTCTGAATGTCCCTCAGGCAAGCGGAGATGCGGGCAGGGACCTGTGTGTCCGATGGGGAGAAGGAGAGAAAGAGTTGCGTGTCGTCGGCATAGGAGTGATAGGACAAGCCATGGGCAGATATTACAGGGCCAAGGGATCTGGTGTACATGGAGAAGAGAAGGGGACCAAGGACTGAGCCCTGGGGAACTCCGGTGGTGAGGAGACGGGGTGGTGATACTTTACCCACCCAGGCAACCTGGAAGGAACGGTCAGAGAGGTAAGACTCAATCCAGTCAAGGACTGTGCCGCGGATCCCTGTTGCTGCCAGGGAGGACAGGAGGGTAGAGTGGTCCACAGTGTCAAATGCAGCGGAGAGGTCTAGAAGAATCAGGACAGAGGAGAGGGAGGCTGCTCGTGCGGCACGGAGTGACTCACTGACCGAGAGGAGTGCAGTCTCGGTCGAGTGGCTAGGCCTGAAGCCAGACTGGTGGGGATCAAGCAGGTTGTTCTCAGAGAAGAAAGCAGAGAGCTGGTTAGATGCAGCACGTTCAAGTGTTTTGGATAGGAAAGGGAGGAGAGATACCGGGTGGTAGTTCTGAATGACTAAAGGATCTAGTGTGGGTTTCTTCAGCAGCGGGGTGATGTGGGCCTTCTTGAAGGATGAGGGGAAACATCCAGAAGATAGGGAGGAGTTCACGAGGGAGGCGACAAAAGGGAGGATGTCTGGTGTGATTGCTTGAAGGAGAGATGAGGGGATAGGGTCGAGGGTGCAGGTGGTAGGGCGGTGAGTGAGCAGAAGCTGGGAGACTTCAGTGTCTGAGAGGAGAGAAAATGTGGAGAAACAGGGGGCGGAGGACGCAGAGGGGGCGGAGGGCGTAGAGGGGGCGGAGGACGCAGAGGGGGCGGAGGACGCAGAGGGGGCAAAGGAGCTGCGGATGTCTGCAATCTTTTCGTCAAAGAATGCTGCAAAGTCATCTGCAGTGAAGGAAGACTGGGGTGGAGGAGGTGGCACGCTGAGGAGAGAAGAGAAAATAGAGAAAAGTTGACAAGGGTTAGAAATGGAGTTATGAATTTTGGTTTGGTAGAATTTTGCCTTAGCGGCAGTGACAGAAGAAGAGAACTCTGTCAGGAGAGACTGATAGGCTGAGAGGTCAGATGGGTCCCTGGATTTGGCCCACTTCCTCTCAGCAGCACGGAGGGTGGCCCTGGAGGTGCGTAGGATGTCAGACATCCATGGACT
Source organism: Anguilla anguilla (assembly GCF_013347855.1). Classification (NCBI taxonomy): domain Eukaryota; kingdom Metazoa; phylum Chordata; class Actinopteri; order Anguilliformes; family Anguillidae; genus Anguilla; species Anguilla anguilla. Next base: position 43,844,870 of record NC_049208.1, read on the forward strand.
GGGAGGGGATGAACGTGCTGGCCTAGGGACGAAGGGGCATAGGGAGTCGAGTGCTGAGGAGAGAGATGACGTTAGGGTGGAGGATGCAGCGTTAGTGGGGAGCTTGGAAAATGATTGAAGAGGGGGGAGGGAAGCAGTCACTCTGGGAGCAAGAGAAGAGGGTGATAGGGAGCGGAGGTTACAGCGGACAGTGACAGTGGGGATGGGAGGGGAAGAGGGAGGGTGTGGAGAGAGGGGGAGGGAGAAGTGATGGTCAGACGTATGCAGGGGGGTAACCGTAAGATTGGAGCTGGAGCAGGTCCTCAGGAAGATCAGGTCTAGGAGGTTGCCTGCCTTGTGGGTTGGAGGAAAGTGTTGTAGGGAGAGGTCAAAGGAGTGGAGTAGGGGTAGGAAGGCAGCAGACTGGGAGGCTTCTAGGTGGATGTTAAAATCTCCAAGGCGGATCAGCGGGGTGCCGTCCTCAGGGAAGGAGCTGAGCAGGGTGTCTAGCTCATCCAGGAAGCTTCCCAGGGGCCCCGGGGGACGATAAATAACAATATTATAAAGGTTAGCAGGGTAGGTGATAGAGACAGGATGGAATTCAAAAGTGGATATAGTCAGGTCAGGGAGGGGGAGAACAGAGAATTTCCAGGTGGGGGAGATCAGTAGACCAGTACCACCACCACGGCCAGATCGCCGGGGGGTGTGGGAGAAGGAGTAGGAGGATGAGAGGGCAGCAGGAGTGGCAGAGTTGTCTGGTGTGATCCAGGTTTCTGTGAGGGCAAGGAACTGCAGGGATTGGAGGGAGGCATAGGCGGAGATGAAGTCTGCCTTGCGCGTAGCAGACTGGCAGTTCCATAGCCCCCCTGTGACCGTGAAGTTCTCACAAGGGGTCAGCGGGGGGTAGCAGAGGTTAGAGGGGTTCCGTTGTCGAGGGGGGCCACGTCGCTGTAAGCGCCTTCTGAGGGGGAGAGCACAGACTGGAATGGGGAGCTGGTTCATAAACTAGGAGGGAGCGACGCTAGCGTCACTCCGAGTGTACCTAATTAGCAACTGAAAACCTGAGTCGAATAATTCGCTGATTACAGAGGTTAACAGTTTGTGATAGAATTGATAGATTGCGATTATTGCACTAAGAATCAAAGTGAAGCCCAACAACCTAAAAACAAAGAAACCCAACGCAACCTAAAAACAAAGAAACCTAACACAACCTAAAAACAAAGACCAGTTTCCACAGATACTTATCCACTCTAGCAGGACGGATTTCGGCAGTTCTACGCACCTGGACGAATTATACACTTACTACCTAAACTGGGAGTTAGCAGGACTAATAAAGCGTCGCTCCGAGTGTACCTAATTAGCAACTGAAAACCTGAGTCGAATAACTCGCTGATTACAGAGGTTAACAGTTTGTGATAGTGCAATAATCGCAATCTATCAATTCTAAGAATCAAAGTGAAGCCCAACAACCTAAAAACAAAGAAACCTAACGCAACCTAAAAACAAAGAAACCTAACACAACCTAAAAACAAAGACCAGTTTCCACACAGGGAAAAGTTTAAAATCTAACGCGGTATGTAATTAGTAAATGAACGCAGATACTTATCCACTCTAGCAGGACGGATTTCGGCAGTTCTACGCACCTGGACGAATTATACACTTACTGTGTTTTTACGAGCACTAGTGACCAGAGACTGTAAAAAATATGGACAAAGCTACTGTGACGTCACCCATTGACTCTCCGTGGGTCTCTAAAACACGTTTTGAAGCTCAATGGCGGGCGCGGCCATGTTCTTGATTTGGAGCCAAAACCATAGAGTTAAGCGGTCTTGTGATTTTTACAATGTGATTGACAGCCCGGTGCGGAAAAGCCCATCAACCTGAACGAACGATTTCAGAACGAACCTGAGGCTAGCTGACTGTCTGCCGTTATGTTTTAAAATATATGATCAAATGTTTACAGAGTTTAATTTCCATTCGTGACTGTACTGTGTCATGTAATCACGTTATATGTATGACATTAATAATACAATTAGGTTCAGTTATCTTCAATTTATGTTTCTCGGCAAAACGAATATGCTTAGCTAGCATATCAGCTTGCCAGTGAGCTAGGTAAGCTATCCGTGGTTAGCTCATGCATTAGCAATATGAACTACAGGGGAAGAACATCGACTGCACTGATGGTCAATCAATCAGAGATGTGTAGACTACTGGTGATTTGACTAGGCTAATTTTCATATAACTGTCTGGTAGACCTGCTGTTAACCAAGCAAGTTATCGTCGTATAACGTCGCACTTTGAAGAGCAAGTTTCCCACCTGTTGCATAAAGACTAAAATAATGTACATTGAATTTCTAATTATTATTATTTTCTTGCTAGCTTCTAGCTTTGTCACATTCGTGCAGCCTAGCCCAGGTAGACATTTACAGAATGTACACGACTGACAAGCCGTCAAACACGTTTGACAGATGGAATATTTGCCGGTTAGGGTTAGCTAGGTAGTCAAATGGCTTGGTAGCCGAAGTTGCGAACTGTTTTAGCATAGGCTACTGGACTACCACATATAGAAAATAAGCGTTAACTGATTACGCTTTCTGCCAACTAATTATTTGGTTAAGTGGGCTAAAGAAAATAGTAAAAATGACTCGGCTACCGCAAAACTTCAGAGGAGGATTATTTTATGGTCGTCTAGTGCAGCTGTAAATAGCACACGCTATAGTGAAACCACTACAAAATGGGATGCCTGCATTTTCTGACTTCGCACAGGTGGACCGTGGTCGGAGCCGCAATGTCAAGGCCAAGAGACGCCACCTCCCACCCCAGTGACCACAGATTGTAGCCCCTACTGTAGCTCAGTCCTCCGCAGTAATCCGGAAGTGACGCAAGCTGTACCTCATTGGTCCAGAACAAATATTGGCACTGTGCCCAAATGACGCAATAAATCATGAAATCAACCCATGGACAGTCATAAGACGAATAAAATACACCTATTATGACTATTTGTTCTTGTGAGAAAAAATTATTGACTTTGTATTTTGATCGCATTTGTACCGTAGACTTACATGGAAACCGGATATGAAAACACCTATACTGGAGCCATCCGTAGTGGCGCTAGTGAGCAACCAGGAACTACAACACCAGGAAATGAGCTTCAAAAACGAAGTCTGGTTTTGGCCGCTTGCTAGTGACCTACTTTTCTTAAAGCGACGGTAACCTACGTCACCATTTTAACAGAAAGTTCACAGTGTTCTGTTTACAAAATATCATGCTTACACCGACATGAATAAATCAAATGATTATTAGCTTACCTTTAACAAATTACTATTAATTAACTTATTCAATTAAATCACTTTTTTATGTCAATTTACATAAACTATTAAACAAAATACTGACTGCGCTTATTTATCAAACTGAAACATATATAAATGTAACTTGGCTCCCACAAGACTATTTGTCAGGATCTGTATCTGGGTGATAGTCGAGTTGAGGAGCTTGTTGTGGGTTGAGCAGCAGGATGGTATCCCCTAGGGTGGTACCCATTTCCTCAAGGGCGGACTGTTGCTGTTGTATCAGTAGTTTTATGTGTTTCAGGTCACATTGTAAAGTTTCCATGTTTTTCTTCAAGGCGTTGTAAGAGACAGTGTTAGCTACAGACATGGAGGATGAGAAGAGGCTGCCAACAGCGGAGAGGGATAGGAGGACCCCGAAAACTGCTCTTTTGGACCGCAGAGGTCTGTCCGGGGTGTCCATGTATACAGCCGTTCGCTCTAACTGTCTCAGGGTGGTTTTGACTGCAGCCCGGGTATGTGCTAGGTGATACAGGTACCACGTCTTTGTCTCTTCTCGGTAGGCATGTTGAGGTTCTTTCTTGTACGTCCAAATTACATTAAGGGGGTCGAGGGAGACATAGATTTGATGAGTAACAGTCTGGGCATCGGCTACCAGGAAGCTTGAGTTGTCTCTGAGGATGATTCTTGTCTTGGGACCAGGTTGGACAATCTCTGTTATTTTGAGACCGAGGCTGGGAATTGTGAGGGCGAGCAGGAGGGTTGTGGTGTACAGAAGGGGGAGACTTGTCATCATGAGCTTAATCATTCTTCGGTGTCTGTTTGGAGTGCTGATGGGGTGTAGGGTCGGAGTTGATTAATGTGGACCCACTTAAAGGCAGTCCGACGGGGGGTCTGAACTTTGATACGATACACAACAGGGGAGAGTTTGCCTGTTATGAAGTACGGTCCTTGCCAACTCTGAAGAAGCTTTTTGGATCGTTTTTGATCATGAAGTGGTAGTAGAAAATTTTGTCCCCCACTTCATACTCGCGGTCGCAGACCTTTTTGTCATAATAGGCTTTGACCCCAGTTGCCTCTGTTTTCAGGTTCTGTCTGGAAAACTTGAAAATGTCCTGCAGGTGTCTGCCTAGTTCCTCTAGGTAGTTGGCTGTGTGCATTGCTTCAGGGATGTCTTCCACTGGGGTAGTGTAGAGGAGGTGGAGGGGTAGGACTATCTGCCGATCAGTCATCATTTCAAATGGGGACACCTGCGTAGCTTTTGAAGGCGTAGCCCTATGGTTATAAGGACGAGTGGCAGCTTGATGTCCCAGTCTTTCTGATTTGCATCCAGTTATTTTTTTAGCATGTTGATGACCGTCTGGTTAGCTCGCTCAACTTGCCCGGATGGCTGGGGTTGGTACGCTATGTGCAATTGTCTTTTTACTCCCAGTGTTTTCCACACCTCGATGTTCCATGATGGTGGCAGTGAAGTGTGTGCCTCCATCAGAATCCACGCTCTGTGGCAGGCCCCAGTGAGTGAAGACGTGCTTCATGAGGAGGATGGCTGTTGTTTCTGCAGTGTCTGCCAGCTCAGTCAGGCACTTGGTCCATTTGGTGAATCTATCTGTTATTGTCAGGGCATACTAGTTTCCCCAAGTAGAGCGAGTGACCGGACCTATCCAGTCAATTTGAATGTGTGACCACGGTTGCGCGCTTGGGGCTGATTGGAGGGGGGCCCTGTGTCGCGGCAACACGGGTTGGAACTTATGACAAATGGTACAGCCGTTCACATAGTCCTTCACATCAGTCCATATTTTGGGCCAGTATGCCACCTGCCATAGCATGTGGATAGTGGGTTGTTCTCCCCTGTGCCCCCCACATGGCTCGTCATGGGCATGTCGGATCATGGTGGCTCTCCATTGTCGTGGAACTACCCAGCGATGGTGTTGATCATTTGTGACGGGTGCTGGAGAAAAGGTCCGCAAGTCGCAAATCTTGAAATCGCGCTAGGAGGCAAAAAAGGTTTTTTAATTTTTTTTTTTACTGTTTTCCTTTTTTTCATATTACGAAAGTTAAAGTGTTGAAGAAGTCACTCAATAGAATAAACAACATTTTTAGGGTCACTAAATACTTAACATTTGTCAGCAAAGTCGGCTTGTTTTAGTGATTCTTACAGCCGGGTTTTGGAGGCGTGATGGGGGTGCAGTTTAATTAGCATGTTTGATTTCGTTGGCTATTGTCACTTTGTTTCAGTCAAGCCACCGCCCATAAATAAAGCCGCGTGGTAGTAGTCTATGTTTGTTTACTCTGTGAGGTTGCTACAATGGCGGATGCTCAATCAGTAGGTGAGAGTATAAGCTTTCTAACGATGTATAACATGTCTAATTTTGCTTTTGGAATAGCGTTTTATAGGTTAGCGTAACCAAACATTTTCTTACCATGGCATTCACTCTATATATGGTAGCATTAAAAGACGTTGCACCTAACGAAACGTTGTCAACGATTTTCGTAATTCCTTGGAAAATACAATTATTATTGAGGACTTCTGGGCATAGCTAAGCCATATGTTTGCTGATAGACCTATCTGACATCATTTTCTGGAGCAAAACAGAAGCGGATAGAACTGTCATTGATTTACTGTCTGTGTCTCCATCTACTGAACATAGATAAGATTTCATCATTGCTATGTAAGTATTACTGCTCAAAATATTTCGGTTATATATGTTATTTTAGAAATTGAGTGTCTTCAAATAGTTTAGTGGTATTATGTAATGTTTAAATTATATCTATGTTTCATCTTAAACCTTCATAAGGGGCTCATATGCTTTACAATGGACAAAAAGCATTATATTCCTTTTTGGAGAGATTTTGGATTTGTTTCTGGACCCTTAGCTATTTTAGACCAGTGTTAATAATTTAGACATTTTGGGTAGATTTGGAGATGCTGGGTACACTGCTTAGTTTTTGCTTCATAGATCTTTAGTAGTTCTACATATCCACCCTTAGATTTTATGAACTTGTGGTCAAGAAGTTTTTGATCCAGGACATGTATACTTTAACCCGCAATCTCACAGTATTTCATTGCGAACTAAAAAAGGAGCAAATTCATTTTAGATTTTTTGCCTTGACCATTGCATTTGTGGCACTTTATTTCTTACAAAATTATGAATATAAAGTAATCTAAGCTAGTATTATAAATGGTAGAAATGTATTGCTTCATTTAAGACATTTTTCTAGTCTCTGTGGTGTTCACATCTGGAGTTATAAAGCTTTAAATAGGGTAACCCCTAAATGGGCAAGGATTTACAGGTACTCTAGCGGGGGAGTGGTTGGGGTGAAGTTAACTAGCTATTGTTCCCACCCATTATCTCCCTGTGAGAAGTGTGAAAAGTTCAAGATCTTTCAAGAGGATTTTCTCTGCTACTTGATTTTAGGAGTACCAACATTCAAATAAGCATATCTTCTTCAATTATTTTCAGATTTCAATGTATGAAACATCATTTGAAAGCTTATAATCCACTTATAATACACTTTCATAATCTGTAAAAAAACTGAAAAATGACCTTGCCCTACTTGAGGACCAAAACACCAGCACCTGTCACATTTGTTCCTTTGAAGATCAGTAGGTCGTCGCGCAGGGACAGCCTTTCCTTTTCTCTCCAGAGTATCTGGAAGTATGGGTCCGCTTTGAGGTTCCCACTGTCGGCGACTGAGGCTGTGTTTTGAAGGATTTTTTTGAACTGTATCAGAATCTGATCCTCTTCCTGTGCTCGTACCAGGTCATTGTGTGTGTCTGGGGTGATCAGGTTAGCTGTGGTACTGCTGAAGGGACTGTGAGGGTCTGGCGCCTTGGCACGGCTGCGGGTCACCACGTCCACCTGAGCAGGGGGTTTGCGGGAACTGCATGACTGGTGGGCAGAATTCCCAGGGTTGGCCTGTAGATACTCCCTCTTTTACCAAGGTGTCAGCCTGATCATTGCCGTGTTTGTTTGGGCTGTCTAGTTTGGAATGACCCGGGACCTTTTTCCAGTATACTGTGAGGTTGTGTGTGTCCAGTAGGTGTTGAACGGCCGTGAACAGTTCAGTGTGGGCCACTAGTTTACCATCAGACTTAATCATATTGTTTGCGAGCCAGTTTGGCAAAAAGTCCAGGAAACTACGTACCGTGTAGTCTGAGTCAGTGCAAATGACAAGATCATGGTAGTTGTTTTGTGCTGCGTGAGGGCAATTAGTGTGCCCGCTAGTTCAGCATACTGGCTGGATTTAGATCCCAGCTTGAATTTTTGTGGAGGCAAATCACAATTTGTCCAGAGTAAACCAACGCCAGCACCGAGTGTGCTCGTTTTGCGGTGGGCAGAGCCGTCCATGTAGACCATGGGGAAAGTGGTACAAGGGGCATCAGAGAAACTTTTTGTGGTTAAGGAGTGTGGGTGAGTCTGTATAGAAGCATTCTTTACCAGTCTGTTGCGGTGATGATGCACAATCGTGTAATGTGGCAAGGCCATGTGCCAGCACATTGTTTTTGCTTTTGGAATATTTGACCTGTAAGGAAAGCCCTTCTGTGGCTAGGATCCAACCAGCTATGCGGTCATTGGTAACCTTTCCCTTTCTCAGTTTCCCACATGTGAGGTAGGTGAGTATTTGATGACAGGTTTCAATGATGATTTGTGCTCCACAGACTAAGTTGCGGTATCGCTGGATGGCCCATATGGCTGAAAACAGGGCCTTTTCACAGTCAGTAAACCTTTGTTCTACTGGGGAGAGAGATTTGCTGGCATAAGAGACAACCTTGTTTTTTTGGTCCTGTTGTTGTTTGAGGTCTGCGGTGATGTTGAGGGGTGTGAAGGCGGTTTCTAGTATGAAAGGCTTGGTTTTGTCTGGGAAGGCTAAGGCTGGTGCCGAGGAGATGGAGTCCTTGAGTATTTTCATTGGTGCATCTTGTTTGTGGCCCCATGTCCATGGAACGTCTTTCTTTAGGAGCCGTGTGAGGGGCTGGGAAATTTTTGCATAGTCCGCCACAAAATGTCGGGAGAAGTTGCAAATGCCTAAGAAGCTGCACAGCTGCTTCAGAGTAGTGGGTGCAGGAATTGCTTTGGGTGCCTCGGTGCGGGTTAGCTTAGGTCTGATGCCATCACCTCCGACTTGGAAGCCCAGGTAATTGACAGCACGTTTACACCACTGGCCCTTGTCCAATGATATTTTGGCGCCTGCTTGACTGAGTCTTGTAAGGACATAGGAGAGCAGCTGTTGGTGTTCCCCCCAAGAGTCACTCCACATGAGGATGTCATCCACATAAATGGCGATGTTCTTGGAGTTGACGTCAGGGATTGCTTTGTGGAAGAAGATGTTGAATTCGGCTGGGGAGTTTGCATAGCCAAAACGGGTGACTGTCCAAGTGTATTGGACATTGTTGAATGAAAAAGCCAGTTTATGTTGATCTTGTTCACGGACTGGAATTGTCCAGAAGCCATTTGATATGTCTAGGCTTGTGAAGTATGTGGCATTCTGAACTTTTGCAAGGGTTTCATCCAGGTAGGCCATAGGTCAGCGCGAGAGTGGAACTTGTTTATTAAGTTTTCTGTAGTCAACTGTGAGGCTCTGTTTCCCAGAGGGTTTGAGTACGGGCCAAATAGGGCTGTTGTATGTGGAATTGCATTTCCTGATAATTCCTGCATGTAGGATTTCCGTAATGGTGTCCTGTACAGGGTCATGTGCGGCTATTGGAATACGATATTTTCTGATATACACTGGGTTAGCATTGGGTAATGTGGGAATTATGGTTTCATGGAGAGCAGTTTTGCCGCAGTCAGTTTTGCCGCAGATTGGGAGTACAGCTGAGCATGAGGGTTTTCAGGGCGAGTCATTCTTCATCTGTGTTTAAGGTGTCGGCAGTATCCACTTGTTTTTGGATTTGTTGCAGGAGGTTTGGGTCCAAGTTAGGGTGTGGTTCAGGAGAAGGGGTGGTACCATTAGTGGTTAGTGGTGAGACACTTGTGGTGGGCTGGTTCGCGTTTATTTGCATAACGGCTTTAGGAGTGTTTGTGCTAGCCGCTATTTGGAGAGATCTGTGGTTTGTCTGTGGAATTAGTGGGGGTCGGCCATAGGGAGGGTGGTCAGTGCTTTGAGCTTTGGCATAGGGGTTGGTACGAGCAGGTGGGTTAGGGAGTTCTTCCATTTGTGCATTGTGATGCATCTTTGGCAGGTCAGATCCTGCGTCTGGAAGGACGGAGGGGTTAATCTCTGGCCTGAATATATACAGGTTTTCCTGTATTGTCGGAGTGGTCTTGTTATTAGGGACAAGTGGAGCCTGGGGTAGTTGGAACGTGTTTGGTGGGGTAGGGGTGCGTGCACGTCCCGTTTCATGGTTGTCGGAGGAGACCCAACCTAGTGTGCAAGCACAAATAGCCTTTGTGGGCCCAGGAACATAGTGGTCAGCCTTTGGTTTGTGACCCCAGAGTAGGTTGTTATCACAGTCAATGGTAGGCCTGAGGCGGTTGAGTAGGTCCATGCCTATCAAAAGCATGGGACGGTCATGTGATGCCATATAGAGGGGGTGTGTTATGGACAATCCTTCAAAAATTAGTTTCAGCTCAATTACTCCCTTTAGTTTTTGTGGCTTAGTACTGCCATAGGCTGTAAAGTTCCAGTTGCTTTCACTGAGGCTTAGGGTGTGACCTGTGCATTCCCTTGTTTCTCGTAATGCTTCAAAGAGTGAGTAAGTCATGAGGGAGATTTCTGCGCCAGTGTCCAGAAGGGCCTCTACCTTGAAAGTCTGGTCGAACTGCAGCATGGCATGGGGTCTGTGTGCAGGGCCTCTGCGGGTTAAGGAACATATTTTGATCATTGGGTCTGGAGTAGAAAGGGTAATTCCTGTTTTCTTTGTCATGTCGAAAGCGTTTGTGTTCGTTGTCGTCGCAGAGGCCAAATCATGTCATTAGGGGGGTGGATTGTTGGTGGGTGGAGCCGTATTGTGGTGTTGGGAGGATTTTGTTTGTTCTTGTGCAGTCATGATATCTAGTAAGCGTTCCAGCTTATCATTAATGGTGTGCCAGTAGTTCCAACGGGGTGACCATGGGTGCGTCCTTGTATGATTCGGCTGGAAGCGATCCTTGCGGTGATGTGTCGTATAATTTGGTCTGTGTTGAGGTTAAGGTGTTTTGTGAGGGGAAGCTCCTTCTAGGTTCAACTCCGGTTGCATGGAGTCAACTACCAGGACCTCCATTATCTTGTGTTGATCTGGCTTCTTTTTGCTCATGCTGAGCCAGATACGTTGTGCGTGGTTAACTATGTCTTGCATGGATGTTGTGTTTGTGGCCATCGCCATAACAAGTCCTTTAATGTCCTCATGCAGATTGTCTAGAAAGGCCTCTCTTAGGAGCTTGGGGTTGTAATCCTGTGGGGAGAGGTTTCGTGTGTAGGCTTGGTTTAGCCCATAGAAGAAATGTCTAGGACTTTCTTGCCGGCCTTGCTTTTTGTCCATGAGTGCTTTAATCTTTGAGAAGGCACTGTTGGGGGCTTGGTATTTATTACAGAGTTTGTGACAGAAGTATTCAAATGTGGGATGGTGTTCATTGATGTAATGGAAGGCCCAGTCTTTAGGGCTTTAGGGCGTGATTAGAGTTATTTTGCTGTTGTCATTTAGTAGTCCCAGTTAATTAACCTGCTTGTGTACCTCCATTAAGTAGGCTTCAACGTCACCATGTCCTTGTTGTGGGTAAAAGGGAGTTATTTTACGTGCCACTTTGTACACAGTGTTCTTCATGGTTGAGGCGTCTGAGTTGTAGGAGTGTAGGGCTGTCCATACACTGTGAGGCAGAGGGACATAACTCTGAAGTAGATTTTACATTTTGAAAGACAACACTGCATCAACCCGTCTTAGCCATGCTGAGCAATCTTAAATTAATGCTCTGCCAAGCAAAGTGTGCCACATCATTGACTGTCACCCTCCATGATTACAGATGATCTGCGATGGAGGCTGTCTCATCTCCAACATCGAGGCAAAATGGCCGGGCTCTGTACATGATTCAAGGATCTTCCGAGCGTCCTCACTGGCACAGGTTTGCACAAGGCAAGAGAATGATTACTACCCAAGGGTTTTCACTTTTGAAGTAACATGTATATTGCATGGGCATAGATTTGGGAATCTGTAATGAGAGGTAAAGTGTAGATGTCATCTTAAAAAATTAAAAGTGGCCATCATACTTTATTCTGGAAAGCCACATCAGGCACACATCGTTCCACTTTTATAAGTCTTTATACATGTGTGGAGGGGATCTGTAATGTACTTGAATCATAAGAATGTCATGTATATCTAACCAACACTTTTCCTATTCTGTAGGGGAGGTTAATGGAGTCCTGCTTGGGGACAGAGGCTATGCCTGCATGCTGTACCTGCTCACACCCTACCCAGATCCAGGAACAGAGGCGGAGAGGGCCTTCAACCATGCCCACACAAAAACGAGGGCACGGATAGAGATGACCTTTAGCCAACTGAAATCCAGGTTCAGAGCTTAAAGTACTCAGGCACCATGCCAGATTTCAGGCATAGAGCAGTTTTAAATTCATATAATACTTAATTCAATACATTGTACACATTTCCTCCTGGACAACTTTTCAGGCTCACAAATGTTTTCTTGCTTTAATCCCTGCAGGTTCCAGTGCCTGAAAGGCTTCAGGGTTACTCCTGACCAGGCATGTGAACATAGCCATTGCCTGTGTAGTCTTGCACAACATTGCAACTATACGCCGGGAGAGACTTCCCACAATGTTAGTGGAGGAGCAATGGGAGGACATCGACCCAGCCCTTCAGGAACCGATGGATGAAGGACAGTGAGGGACCTTTACAAGGACACATATTTCAGTTAATCCCCATTGTGGTGACCTTTGTTTGAGTTATCCCTTTTTTTTCAGAACTTAGCATGTACTGTAGAATTTTAATAAACATGTGTGCCTAAGTTGTGTTGAATTTCTGTATTAATTGTTACGACCGCTTGTTAGAGCCGTGAACATAGAATGAGACATGCCCAAACAACTTAAAGGAAATAACTATTATAAACAAAGAATGTACTTACAAAAGAAAGCCATTCGGTGTGACGGTATATGCGGGTGAGGTGGGTATGTAAGTGTGTGTATGTGTAAAACGAAATCAGTACAAAACAAGACAATCAAATGAAACAAACTAAGGAAAAATGTCCACGTCTGTTAGGGAAGGTTGAAGCACATCTCGCCCCGAGCTGGAAACCCATCCCTTATAGGGCTCTGGCTGGGGACAGGTGTTGTTGATTACATAATGAATGAGCCTCCCGCTGCACGGGTCCTTCACCTGCAGGAATAAAGAGACCCGGCAGCAGGTAAGCAAACAGAGGGAGGCGTCACATAATTCACTAATTTTATGTTTTGTCTCCACAGCTTGAACCAATTTTGGTTCAAGCTGTGGAGACAAAACACATAAAATACAGTCCAAAACATGACCTTCTACTGTGTTAGAATTTATACTTACATCCTTCTCCAGTTTCTTGATCTCCAACTTGACTTTCTTGATTTGCAGCCTCTTGTACTCCATGTTGAGTTTCTCACTTTCAATGCACAGGAGCAGCTTACGCTTGTATATGGCACGTGCATCCTGTGACAGACGAAACGTGTCACAGAGTAGCTGAGTATGTAGTTGGTAATAGTAATATGAATAGTTGCTTCACTCCTTGCTGATGGAGTTCTTGTTCCGGTCACATCCTGCAGGAGGGTGTATGGTTAATAATTAATAGTATACATTTTAGACTGCAGACACATCCACAACATTTCACATTTGGGCTTACCTCTGGTATTTATGTGTCTGCAGACATTATCTCCTCAAAGGCCCTAGACGAGCTGGGGCCATCTAACTGCAAATAGAGGAACACTGCAGTTGTTGAATCAAGAGAAGACAGGATTACATGAGATGCAGTGTTTTTACCAAAAAATAGGACCTACTCACACATGGGTCAGGTCTGGCTTTAGCATCTGGGGTCAGGGAATCGAGCAGACATATGGTGTCTCCAGACACTGACAGATATAGGCGTACCGTTAGTTATTACAATTGAGAGACTGACACCTGTGGAGGGAAAGTAGTGGACAATACCTTCTACATATTGTTCCCGAGCACCTTGGGGAATTATCTCTGAGGAGGTCCCCCCCTCTATCAGTGGCTGCCCCCGATTGCAGCTCAGCACCAGCTCCTCTGCCGGTGGAGGCACCCCACCAGTAGCAGTGGCCTGTCTTTTTTTTGGTGGCTACAATGGTACATATTTACAGCTCAACGCCTATTTTGACAAATTTCACATTTCATTATAGGCTACTTACCACTCTGGAAGATATTTTTATATTTGATTTTGACTTGGTGCCACATTCTTTTTTGGCTGTTGAGATGTAACAGTGAAGAATGAATATGTAGGTCAAGGGTTACTAGGTCAGTGGGGTTCACACACCTGACCCAATTGGGCTAATTAAGAGCCTAAATGCATTGTAGTTATGTTGGTTCTCCTAAGCTGGCCTACACCATTATTTTAAACATACATCTGATATTATCTAGCCTACTGATAATATAGCCACACAGTCTAGTGATCTGAATGTTCATTTATTAATAAATTGGCAAGGCAAAGTAAGTTTATTTGTTCAGCACATTTCATACAGAGGCAATTTGAAGAGCTTTACATAAAATAGATAAAAGAAAAGAGCATAGAGAAATAAGACAAATACAAAGTGAAATACACATGTAACATGAAACAACAGTAGTAGGCTTGTGTAACTTATGCATTTAGTCTATCAGCTATTTTTTGCCATGCCATCTCCCTCGCCTTGTTAATAGCGGCAGTATTGCCTTTTTTGTTGATTACAGCTTTATATTCTTCATATAGTTCCATCAGCAGCGTTTGTTTGGCTGGTGAGAAGACCACTGCTCTCGTTTTACCATCTTTTTGCGTTATTGGATCGTCTTTTCGCTCATCGACTCGTCAGGGCTTCTTATGTACCCCATGTGCGTACACAAAGTGAGCCTGCCACACTAAATATCATGGTCAATTATTGTATTTGTTTAAAGTGTTACCAATAATTCAAATACAAAGCAAATGTTAACAAGTCAAACCTGCATTTTCTTCATGTGTTTAAGGAAACAACAAAGAAATAAACATCTTATAAATTACATTTTATTTGTATAAGTAGTGGATAAAATCTGTTAAAATGTTGGTTTGAACCTATGTTTAAATTTAAATACACTGAAACTACACAATGTATTTCCTTTGATGTAAGGAGTTTTGTTCTTGTCTTTGAATGGAGAACCTTTTTTAACATAATGCACTATCCTGCACAGGCTTGACTTTTTGCATTGTGAATGCATGGGTTGGAAACGGTAAGGATTTTGCCAAACAAGTTAAAATTAATCTCTTTAATAAACTCTCACACTTATAACTATATCCCTGACATAATATTTTCTGAAACCATGAATAAAGCAAAACAGAAACTTAAAGTAATAATCTCAAAGATTTTCATTAAATATCTGTTAAATCACTATCTATCGCCGAATTAGGTAACACAGTGGTGATTGAGCCTATTATTATATTAATTTATATTAATATTATTATAATAATTTATGATTACAGAACTGGGTGTCTGTGGCGAAATTCCCGGGAAAAAAACATAAGCGGCACACAGTTAGTGAGGCGTTTTCCATCACCCATCAGTGGTTGGTCCGCCAGAGAGGGTAGGCGGAGCTAACGCAACGGGCTTGATCTTCAACTCACTTGTGTGTGAGCGGCGTACTGTTTTTTCCGGTGTCTGCTGGCGTTACAATAACAGAGAAAGGGGGCGGGGGAGTTATGGAACTCTAAAAAGTTTTTGTGTAACATGAGAGGTCATATTATTTGTTGATGTAGATTTCATATTACATTTAATGACAATGTAGCGTTACTAAATTACATTACAACAGCTATTTGCACAGCTAACGCTAGCTACCGGACCATGTCAAGAAAGGCAACATTAGTTCAGACCATGTTGCGCACAGTATCTCTCATATCAGGTAACCTTGCGTTAGCTAGCTAGCTAGCTAATGTAATTAACACAATCTAATGTCAGCTAACAATTAGAAAAAAATGCTAGCCATCGCTACCGACCGATACCGACCTCGCAAACAGTCTCTCAAATGCAATGCTACCTTGTTGCAATGTTGCAATGTAGCTAATTAAAGGCCAGTTGAGATCAATGATTCACAACGAGACTGGATGCAACTTGCAAAACTCCAAGACGTCTGATTATAAACGTTCTAAAACTGCACTTCGCAATTTGACAAAGTGGGTCTTTTGAGACCCCAGGCAACTACTTCAGACGCTCTGCAACTAACCAGTTCACACCGCTGCAATTTTCTCCGCAACATTCTAAAACCTTTTTGTCTCGCTGCGAATCATTGATCTGAACTGGCCTTAACGTTACCGTTATTTACATTGCCACCAAGCTCATCGATATATTATAATATATCAGAATAAAGCTGGGGTATAGGTGGAGCAGAGCCGGGTCTGATTTCTGTGTAAAGATGTCAAGCTGGAGAAAACTAAATAAAAGAATACGGCAGTATGGATTAGCATTGTTATTATTTTATTACGCTTCCTCATATGTTCCTTCAGCCTTCATGCCATTTTTTGATGAAATCTCCTTTGTTTTTGTTTTATTCTTCTTGTTCTGATTGCTAATTTAACACCCAGCTCAGCTTTATCCTCGAACAGTTTAGCTAGCAAAACCAGAAACACCAGCGGGTAACATTTTGCAAGCCAGTTGTTTCAAAAATATCACACAACAATCATTCACGAAAAAGACTGTTAATTGTGCACGAGATACATAATTGCACGAGCCACAGCGAATCCCGCAAATTCTTCTCTGTAGTGTAAATATGTTCATGCTGGGCAAAAGGTGAATAAAGAACGTTTGTGGAAATTGATCATCACTAATTCTACCCTAATTCTAAGGTCTGCTACAGCATTTAAACCCGGCTCAGCAGTGTAAAGACAGCTTAAGTTAGCCTAATGTTAGAAAATGAATGAGTATGTACATAACGATCCGGTTGGATCTATGGGAAGTGAGGTCCAAAAACACACCTGCAATTACCGCTTCTCACCATTGGTACCGCCAAAGAGAAGGAAACGGAAATGTTCGAGATTGTAACTTTAAATATTATAATGAAATTTAACTGCACATAGATCATTTTCTTGAAGATCCATAGAAATGATTTTAATTTCTGAAGATACACAGAAATTATTATCATCAAATTATTATTATCAAACCTCTGCCACAGTGTCCCCAACAAATGTCTATAATCTTAACTCTTTATGTACTTAATCCTGTACATACATCCATCCATCCATTATCTATACCTGCTTATCCTGGGCAGGATTGCAGAGGGTACTGGAGCCTATCCCAGTATGCATTGCACAAGAAGCAG
The DNA here is from genome assembly GCF_013347855.1 of Anguilla anguilla. Taxonomy (NCBI): domain Eukaryota; kingdom Metazoa; phylum Chordata; class Actinopteri; order Anguilliformes; family Anguillidae; genus Anguilla; species Anguilla anguilla. The sequence goes on from NC_049208.1 coordinate 43,861,577, forward strand.
GAATACACCCCGGACAGGCCGCCAATCTATCGCAGGGCGCACACACCATTCACTCACACACTCATACCTATGGCCAATTTAGAGTCTCCAATTAGTCTACCTTTGGACTGTGGGAGGAAACTGGAGTACCCGGAGGAAACCCACAGAAAGAACATGCAAACTCCACACAGAAAGGCCCCGGCTGGATTTGAAACCAGAGCGTTCTTGCTGTGAGGTGACAGTGCTTTCCACTGCACCACTGTGTACACCCCAGTACATTCATTGTATATAAAATATGTATTAAAATGATAATTTTAGTGATATTATGCTGGTGACCTGCTCAAAATCAGCTAATAGTTAAGCGAAAATTTAATTGCTTTGCCTCAGCTATAGAACCCTGGCTTTGGTACAGACTTTGGAGCAGAAAAATAAATTAACTTTACCAAGACTTGTCAATGTTAATAAAATAATCTTGTATATCAGACTAAGCACCATATTATTACCTCATACTCATGGGATACTTCTAGATTTGTGCCTTTTAATCAAAATATTTCAAAAGGCTTCACGATAAAGAGAACTCACACACACACACATCCTCTTCCACACCTTTCATACAACCTCACATGAAAGAGGCAGCAGATCTTTATAGATGCTGGTTAGCTACAGTAGAGTGGCAATCACTTTGTGCAACCAGATTGGGAAAGTTCAGTAGCTGTGAGCTTTCCCACATCCTATCAGGAAATGTCAAGCTTAGGCCTGGATATGATATGGATTAGTTGGTAGTACTGTCTGAGAAAAAAATAATTTTTTATAAGAAAATGCATCCACTTAAATATATCTTCAAAACCAAAAGTGTCAGTTCAGGCATATTATTTAACTTTACAGGAATAGGTTGTATAGATTAACCACATTATACAGCCCATTTAAACATGACATGGAAAATAATATCAAAATGTATTTATATTGTGCATTTCACAAACAATTGTCACAATATGCTTCACAGACGACCCTGGCCTAAACCCCCACAGGAGCAAGCCTAAGGCAACAGTGGCTGGGAAAAACTCCCTGGATAGGATATGAATAAACTGTGGAAGGAACCAGGCTCAAGGGGGGAACCCATCCTCCTGTGGTTGGCTCAGGGTGTAGCTTTGCGATCAACACAGTTAGTCAGTCAATGTTCACATTTATTGAATTAGTGGCAGCTAAGTGACAATCTTAAGGTTGTGGCCCAGATGATGGATGGGGTCGGGTGGCGATGATGGGGAGTGGCAGGTGGTGACGGAAGTGGCCAGACAGCACCGGTGGAGGCATCCAGGATTTGGGACAAAAGCCCAGCCAGCAGGATGGGGAAGAAAATTGATAAGGCCATTAGGGAATGTTCTGTAGAAAAACAGAGAGTAAAGTAACAGGGGCAATAATTGGGGATCACAAAGTGGCCCCGGCAGGAGTAATCTATGGCTGCATAGCTACTAGGACAGGGATTGAGAACCCATGCAGTCATGACAGGGAGACAACCATACCCGCCTATCAAGAGCCAGCCCATGTAAAGTGGGGTCAAAGCTGATTAACAGGAGACAGTAAGGAAAGGATTCCACCCCACAATGCTCTATGGCAACAGGCTTCTCCCACCCTGTCTCCAGACTATATCTGATTATAAATCTAACCATAAAGGTGCGTTTTAATCTAGATTTACATATTGAGACTGTGTCCGATTCCCTTACAATTTTTGAAGGGTGTTCCGCAGTAGTGGGGCCCTGTAGAAGAAAGCTCTACTACCATTCAGGTTTTTTGATATTCTTGGGACTACAATGTAGCGTGTGTCTTGAGAATGGAGTGTCCTTGCGGGCTTATAAGGTAAAAGCAGGTTAGTTGTATACACTGGTGCAAGTCCATGCAGAGCTTTAAAAGTCAGGAGCAAAACCTTGAAATCTATCCTATGCTTAATAGGTAGCCAGTGAAGCGACGCTAGCACTAGTGTAATGTGCTCATACTTCTTTGTTCTGGTCAAGATACAAGCAGCTGCATTCTGCACAAGCTGGAGACTCTTTAACGAGTTATTAGGGCAGCCAGATAGCAGGGCATTGCAGTAATCTAGCCTAGACGTAACAAAAGCATGGATCAATTTTTCAGCATCCCCAACTGACAGGAAATGCCTAATTTTAGCTATGTTGCGTAGCTAGTGGAAGGTTTCTTTTTTTCTTTGCAAGTTAGCTATCAGCCCACTAAACAATACAAGGATACAAATAGAAAAATAAATTGTTACTTTATGTAACAACAGACATGCTGTTAAATGTACATTGCAAAGGTACCCCACTTGTTACTTTATTCCCACTCCTTGCTCTATCCACCCATTAGATACCCAGCCCTGTATGGAGGAATCCCCCAATAGATACACCAGGCATACATTTGTTCACTGCTTCCATTCCAAGACAGCCATTTGTTGGATATGACTGAACAGGTCAGGGTTATGCACTCCTCTACATGGTAACCTCCCACCCTCACAAACACTCCCATACAGAGGTTTTGCCTCAGTGCCTTCTACTCCATTGAGGTGCAACTGCATGGGGAATAGACACCATGGCACATATATTTAAAAAGGTGCAAAATAGTAGAGCTGCATGCCACTGTCAGGGGCACCACAAAACAGTTCCCGCAGCCACTGTATTTTTCTGCTTTGGTATTTTTTCAAGACAAAGTCAAGATGATACCTGATTGTTAGAGAAAAACAAGCACTTTACTTTCAAGGTCACAGTGTATCTTTCTCAAGATTTCACAGTGAATATTGCAAACAAGCAAAAAAGAAGCCAACCCAACCAGGAAGAAACTGAATAAACTGGGCCTGTAATGATTTTCTCAGCCAAATTTTATGTCACTTAATGGAGAAATAGAACAAAAAAACCCTTGCTTGGATTTACATTTGTACAGTTATACCACATGATGTTTTTGCGCTTAAAATAGCTTTAACACTTTCATTATTTAATTGAGGACAGATACATAATATGTGCATTCATTTTTTGCTCTCTTTGGAAGACAGCAAAAAAATTACAAGACATCAGTGACTCCTTTCCCTTTCCTGATTAGGCAGGTGCAGGTGTCTCCCATTATCCTAGATCTCCACACTCTCAAATGCCTTATTATCTGCATAGTTACTCCTACAACCGCTTACCAAAGGAAGGCAGACGGTCCTATTTTCACAGCCAAGGTGCAACTGTCAAACTCAATTTTGGTAATTTTATGACTGTCACACAACTACAGTTTCAAATAAAAAGTCAAGAATAAAATCAAAGAGCTTGCAAATAAAACCAAGGATGGCAGGGCACTGAAAAGAAGATGTATGCTCAGAAAGAAATAAAACACACCTAATGCGATCCCAATTACTGCTGGTTTGATTACTCATCAAACTAAGGTTATAAAATGAAAGTAGCCTAATAAATATACATTACATTGCATGTTGAAGAACAAGCCCTTAAAGGACACAGCTAAAAACAATTATTATCTAAACTATTATCTAAAATATCTAACCGCAAATTTGGAAATTCAGTTAATAACTAAAATGATCAATTTTAATAGTCAAATATAATCAAATCAATTATTTAATATATAACCTGAAGGATGGAAGCAGTTCTTGGAAAGACTGTTTGGCTTAGCACTCATGCTCCTGTAACATTAAAGCGGGTTTAATAAAATAATTTATTAAAACAAACATACAAAAATACTTAGCATACACAGACTAACCCAACTGGGAAAGCTAAGTAGGAGAGAGAGTATGAGAGATGGAATTAATGTGTGTGTGTGTGTGTGCGTGTGCGTGCATGCATATTAGGTGCGCTCCTGCAGTTGCCCTTGACCAAGGCAGTGGCCTCAGAACTGGAGTTGGTCCCCAGGTGCTGCACTGTGGCTGCCCACTGCTCCTAAGCAACTAGGATGGGTCAAATGCAGAAGACAAATTACCCCACAGGGTTCAATAAAAGTATATCTTACATCTCTATCTTATCTTATGTGTGTGTGTGTGTACTATACGGATTTTGTTTTGCTGGTTAGATTTGGAAAGTTAGGTGTAAGAAAAGAGACCACGCATGTGGTTGCACTATGCAGCTATTGACAGCAAACGATTCCACGTAATTAGCAAACTAACAACTCTTTCAAAAGATCAAGAAAAAAGACGAATAGAAATACATAGTCATGTTAAATTAAGTTAAGACTTAAACTAAACTATATAGCCAGATTTTTTGTGTAGAATGTTCAGTAAGTCATACTGTCCGTCTATCCACGCGGGTAGCAGCCTCCACTGGCCGCTGTTGGGTCTAAGGGAGAATCATGCTGAAACGCTGGTGGAGTCGGAAACTTGTTGAGATTCATGCAACTGGAATCCTTTGCTGTATGTGTTGTTCCGTCCAGTCAGTTGTCTGAATAAGGGCCTTTTTTGCTGGTTGGGAATAGGCTGATTGCTCCTTGGAAAATTTTGATTTGAGTTCCTTTTGGTTAGTCAACGTAGTACTGGGCGTACACTACAGTTAAGACCAAAAGTTTACATACACCTAGACTAAAGATATTCAAACTCAGTTTTTCTCTCTTTCACACAACACACTGTTACCATACATTTCTTTTTCACAATCGATTAGAGACAGATTTATTTCAGCTTTAATACACTATATCAGAAATCCATTGGGTCAAACTTTTACATACACCAAGTTGACTGTCTCTTTAAACAGGCTGGAAGATTCCAGAAATTGATGCTATTATTTTTTAGAAGCTTCTGATTGGCTAATTATCAAAGTTAGGAGTTAATTGGCACCTGTGGCTGTATTTAAGGGCCTACCTTTAGAGCCACTGATTTTTGGCCCTTGAAACCATGGGAAAATTCAAGCAACTCAGCCAAGTGCTCAGAAAAAAAAATGTGGACCTCCACAAGTCCGTTTCCTCCTTAGGAGCAATTTCCAAACAACTGAAGGTACCAAAAGCATCTGTACAAACAATTGTATGCGAATATAAAAATTTTGGGACCACACAGGCACTGCATCGTTCAGGAAGGAGGCACAAATGAACTTCCAGGGCTGAACAAACTTTCGTCCAAAAGGTTCAACTGAACCCCAAGACAACAACAAAGGAACTGGTGAAGGAGTTGGAGGCATCAGGTACCAAAGTATCTACATCCACCATTAAGAGAATCCTACATCAAGTTGTGACAACTCTGCAGCCAGGCCTAATAAAGCCGCACATGTGGGCGCTCTCAAGGACGATAAGACAGTAGGAGAATCGGGAGGTAAAATGACAAGAAGGATGAAAGAAGATGACCACTCAGTTTTATTACCTTGTTTTTATGTTGTATGGCCTGTTACCTGTTTCGAGTTACAAGATTGGTTCACTGTAACCCGATGGTATCACTGAGTTGTTGATATCACATGTGTTTGCTATGAATTGTATGATCTGGTGTCCTTACAATACCAATTGTATGTATATAAATCACTCTGGATAAGAGCACTTACTAAATGTATGATGTTACAGTATGTAATTCCAATGAGAAATTTTGAATTCTTTATATTGTTAACAAAGAAACTAATTTTCAAACAACAAATTCCCTTGGCTTTTATACCTTAAAGGTCTTACTGTATATAAAAACACCTTACAAACAGTTTACTGTTTCTACACATGTCAAACTGTCTAATATATTAATTGTTTTGTGTAATTGGTTGTCCAAGAGTACAGCAAGTGACACATCTGTTTGTCATCTGTGCTCAAGTGCTTTTTTATCATTGGTTTCAGAGGGAAATATATTGCGTATTAGCATTCCAACATGTCTTCCAGCAGTCATTGGAAATGTTTAATCCAATTACTTCCCAGTTCTGCATCATCTTTCTACTGTTTTGTGTTTTTGACTTTTGGCTAGTCGTGTGATATTACTACTGGCAAGTCCTTTTAACACCTGTCAGTCATGCATTAACATTCATTTTGCTCCACAGAACACCACAAAACAGCGGTTTATGTAAAATGATAAAACATGTATGGATGGAAACACCATGAAGTAAAAGCTGATTGTCTGTACTTTTGTCTCATATTTATCTTTTGATCTCAAATCCAAATGCTTTAAGTATATAGCACACATAACACAGGTCACTCTACCATTACCATACTTTTGGAGATCACTGTATTTTTTAAAGTAAGTATTTCAAGTAAATATTTCATATGTTTTCCTCACAGGTACCTAAATTGCTAATTAAACTAAACCTTTAAATTTCTGCCTCCATGAGTGTTTTTGTGCCTTCTTGCTTGCCATCCCACAGTTTGTTTGCATGATGGGTGTTCCTCAACACACATTGCTCTGAATGATGTCTCTGAGTTGATATAATAGGGAAGACATGCAGCCAGGAATTTAACTCCAGAGAACTCTCCATCATGAAGAATTGCTCTGAGATTTTATTGGCTAATGACCACGGTCTCAGTGTAATAAAGATGGAATCAGCAGTTGTGGTACAGTGCTTCTTGTTTCAGTTGTACAGTATGAAACAATCTGTCCAGGAGCTACATGACATGCACCACCTACTGATCTGGTGGGGATTTATGTGGTCCTGCTCTTTTATGGGCATGTCAGATCTCTTCTCTACCTCCCAATATCTGCTCCACAGAGCAGTAAATTATGACATAGCAAAATGTAAGCCAACAAAGAACTGCACACAGTCTGGTGTGAATCAATTTAATAATGTTAGCACCGCTATTGGAAACAGATAAAATGGAACAAGTCACACAAAGGTCAGAGGTCATCAAAGATAGCTGTTGTTTTGTTTGGTGCTCTTTTGCAGATCTGATTATTTGTTTTATAGCATAGTGTTCATCTGTCATTTGTGTATTTACTGCTTTTAAGGTCTTTTACTGTAACAAAGGTTACAGTATACTGCAATTTTATCCCCATTTCGCTGCATTTTCACTTAGTAGTTCCTTGCTACTCTCTACAGTTGAAAGTGAATGGGAGCCATCTTGCTGACCTCCAGTCCTGGGTATGAACAGATAGGGTCAGTCTACAGAATCTCAAATGGTCACTTGCAAAGCATGGCTTACTAAGACAACCAAGGGGATGCAGGGGAGGCCAGAAATGTTTGCTGAGGATACCTGTGTTGACTTGCCAACAAACAATGCAGTTAAAGCCTCCATGCCATATTCAACCACGGTGCTTGGTCTACCCTGATCTGTCAGTGAATGTGTACAACAATAGTCCTGTTAAACTGGCAAAATATGTGCTTCCTACATTCCTATTGTGTAACACTAGATCCCTCAAACATAAAGTTGATGAACTGCAGAGTGTGACTCAAGCTAATGAAGCTGCTATTGTAGCTGTGACTGAGTCCTGGTTGAAGGAAGATGTTCCAGACTCAATAGTCAGTTTTCAGGGCTACAGTCTGCATAGAAATGACAGAGATACTTGTAATGGTGGAGGTGTCGCTATGTACATAAAGCATAGCATTCAACATCATCTGGATCTTGAGGATGATAATTTTGGAACTGGCTGAGGCCATCCCTGCTACCACGTGGCATTAACAGCTTAGTGACTGCTGTTCTCTGCAACCCCCCTAAATCTTCTAAGGAGGCTCGATCTGATGCTCAAGGTCCGTGAATATCTCAAGAGCTGCCTTGGCATTATCCAACATAGATACATTCTCCCAGGCATTGTAATTCTAGGTGACACAAACACCTTGAAACTTGGTCCACTATGCTCTGAGTTTAATTTGAAACAAGTAGTGTCCAAACCAGCTAGAGGTTCTAATCAGCTTGACTTTATTACTATCAGCACCAGTTCATTAACCCCCAATCGGTGGATCTGACCACCAAGCTATACTGTGGTCAGCTGGTCGATGGCCACACATCCCAGTAAGCCCAGTGTTTCACAGGCGCTGCAACCCTGAAAGTAAGAGGCTTCTAGGCCTACATCTCAACACTGCTGACTATAGTGCAGTCTACAGAGCACCTGTAGCACAAACCAAGGCGGACATCTTTTATGATGTTCTCTCTCCTATCCTCAATCAAGCACTGCCAATTAAACGGAGTAAAATTAAAACAGTAGATAAACCAGAGATGACAGTGTCAGGAGGTAGCCTGACAGCTGTGCCAAATTCGCTGGGGGATTGATTATTGGAGTCTGGGTACACATGCAGATCGCGGCGTAATCCAATTTGCCGGTCGCGGGAGTTGGGGGCGTGGTGCAGCTGGTTTGTGTGTGCCCTAACGAGTTTGCAGGGTTAAGGAGGCAGGTGAGAGGGAGAATGAGAGAGACGCCAGGGGTGAATGTTGGGTTCCTCAGACGAGGATTTTTAGCTTTAGTTAGTTTGGTTTTGTTGGGATTGGTGTTTTTTTTTTGTAAATGCTATTTCAGTTTTTTTTGTTTGAGCTGTCTCCCGTTCTGGCGGTGGCTGGCTGGCGGTCCCGGACGAGATTTACGCTGCACTGGAGCCACGGGGAGCGAGCTGCGCCAGACTGAGTTGAAAAAAGTTGTGGGATTCTGGGAGGAGCAGTGCTGTGTAGAGCCGGACTGGTCCTGTGGCAAAGACACTGTGCTACTTCTGTGAGGACCAACGCCGCGAGGGGAGCCTCTACACAAGCCCTGAGGAGGGCGGAGGAACAGCAAGTCTCAAACTCTGCGAGACGGTAAAGCGTAGAGCAGGACAGGAGCCGGCTCACTCTCCAGCTGCAGGGCGCAGCAGGGACTTTGCGTGGCGAACAGTGGGACGGCATCAATGTGCAGCGGACGGTAGAGTGGTCCAGGGTGCCGCCCAGAGATTGAAGTGGACAGTGGGAGCCAGTGGGTTTTTTTCTTTCTTTTTTTTCTTCTGGATGTAGAGTGGCCCAGCATAGAGGCGTGGGCCAACTACATCCCATCTTTAATTTGCTATTGTTATTTTGGCGTGTTATTCTGGTGTGTGTGTGGGAGCGTGAGGTGCGAGTATGTGTGAGACCCCGCCTGTGTTAGTGACTCCCCCTGTTAGACAGCAGGGTGAGGTCTCCCCCCTCCGGAGGCGGAGCTGAGGCACAGGGGAGCCAGAGTGGGTACACTGTTTGTATGCTCAGAGTGTGGGCACGTCTGAGTGGTAACCTCAGTGGCTTAGGAGTGTTTGGTGTGTGAGGGGTGTGTATGCGCTTACCTGCGTTGGGGCTCTGTGGAAGGGAAGGGGAGGGCCGGAGTTGGAGAGTAACAAAAGAAGCCGGAGGGAAGTAGGAAGGGCAGGATTGGTGCGAGATTGTGGCATGCTCTGCTTTTATGAATTAAAAACAAATAAAAGTTTGCCTTTTACCTGCCTTGTCCTGATCTCCTTGTGGTGGGTGGGTTCCTGTACAGAAAAAGCATTGTTAGGTGGCAGAAGTCAGCTGGGGCTGGTCCTGACGCTGCCAACGGCACAGATAAAGCAGCATATAGGGGACAGACAAAAACCCTTCAAATCGGATGTGCAAAACAGAGTTCAAGAGGTTATGCTCCAAAGTAGCCTATTTGATTCAAAATGCAAAGAGGAAGTATTATGAGGATGAAGTTGCTCATCTCAGAAACAACGACAGTGGCAACTTGTTGAAGTCCATCAAAAAGCTGATGGGAGCTGAAGAAGCCCAGTGTTCAGGATCTGAAAATACAAAGACACAAGAGGAATGTGAAACCCTGAGCCTCCACTTCTCATCTGTGTGGGAGAACTTCGCACCCAGCCCCCTCCTGGCTGTTGATGGGGGTGACTTAACCAACACAACAATTGTCACTTACAGCATTGGACAGGTGAAGACGCTTCTTTTGTATGTTGATGGAAAAAAGCAACAGGAAAAGATGGCATCCCTGGTTGGATTTTAAAGACCTACAGTGAGGAGCTTGCCCCGGTGCTGACTCATCTATTTAATGCCTGTCTGAAAGATGGACATTTCCCCACCCAGTGGAAAGACTCCTTAGTCTGTGCAATCCCTAAGTGCAGCAAACTCCGGTTCCCACAGGACTACCTTCAGATTTCCCTCCTCAGTTGTGTTGGTAAGGTCTTTGAAGGCATCCTGAAGAACTGACTTCTGCAAGAAAGTGAAGATGGTATACACTAGGGCTGTGACGGTAAGGATTTTTTCTTACCACGGTGAAAAAGCAATGTATCCCCACGGTTCGGCGGTTTACCGCCAAAAAATAAAATAAATGAACGTAGACTAACTATGTTCCGTACACTTGGCGCACATCAGGGACCATTCATCCGTTGTTAGGAGCCAGACAAGCATGGTTGTGTGCTCATTCTCCAGGGAAATGCCCATTCTACAATCTACACTTTGATTGATGTGTTTTGAACCAATAGTATACGAGAAAAGTGGGAAAATGTACTTCCCCCGTCTGTGTACAGAAGAACATATGCCTCTACAAGGTTAAGTACAGACTGACAGAATCAACCAACAAAGTTCTGTACAGTGCAAAAACCAGGATTTTACGTAGTGAAACTGTATATAATTTTTTAAAAATCAATCCAAAACGTTTGTATTACTCATAAACTGTTAATTTATGTAAACGTTTTTGGATGACAAGCAAACAGCATTTCATATCTCTCATCCTCAGTCAGACAGCGGAGCAAACTGGCCAGCATCATCTTGACTTGAAATTTCAAAAATCTCTTGTTTCAAAGCATTATTGAACAAAAGCTGACCTATTTAACAAATTATGACCACTTAATAATTGTTTCATACAGGCTAAAACACTGTGAGAAGCACACATTTAATATAAATGTACGTCTCATTCTCTCCCACCCCAGGCCTCCCCACTGTCCCTTTTGGAGCGTATTGGGCACACCTCGCAAACTCGCTCAAATCTTGATGAGACAAATGCCTTGTGTGTCTTGTCCTTGGTTGGGAATGAAAGAGGAGGGAATGAAGATAACACAGATATAAATTTTATCCACATCCAAGGTTTTTAAAAGTGCAACATAAAAAGGGAACGTATAGACTATGCATAGTTGAAAATGAGAGCTACCCTCAACTGTATTCCCGAGAATTTAAATAAAGGTTGAATGAATGAAAAAAAATAAGTCACTGTCAGTAATAGCCTATAAGTTGGTAACAAACAACAAGGAAGCACGCAGCTGGAAAATGAACATGAACAAGGAATCGAACAAAGTCTCAAATAAATAATTATAATTCTTCAAACAGCATATATACAAATTATGTATATATATTCTTCAAATATGCTTTAGGCAAAATTACAGCTATAGTAATAATAATAATAATAATAATAAGGCTATAGCCTGATTTGGCTTTTTCAAAGTGCAACATACAAAGGCATATAAGTCACTGTCAGTAATAGCCTATAAGTCGGTACAACAATAACAAAGTGCAACATAAAAAGGGAACATACATATTAAGTAATTGTCGGTAAGCAGGCTAGCCGATGAGTCCGTAACAACAATAAGTGCTTGTACAACTACTCACTGAGCCGCTAAAGTGAATCGGCATATCCTGCTGGTTTATTTTTCGGTCTTCGTGTTTCTTGCCAGGAAAACCAACATGTTAACTTTGTCCGGTTTAAGGGAGGATCTCAACGGAGTGACAATACTGCCAGCTACACTGAATACACGCTCCGAGGGAGTGCTCATAGCGCATATGGTCATATATTTTCTGGCAACCTTCGACAGAAGAGGGAATCGAGCCTGATTGTCCCACCACCAGGCAAGTGGATCCGAGTGCGAATCGAGGGCTTCCTCCTGCAAATACCTTGTATTGTAAGTTCAATGCCAGCACAGATTCTCTTGGAGACCGGAGTGGAGGTCTGTTCTTTTCTTTTTCCAAGCAGGTCTGTGAGATTCATTTTTTTGGGAGGAGGAGTTGGTGTACTTGCTCCTTCGAGGTACTTCGCTGGATGGCACCATCTCCATCCCCTTCATCGCACCGCGCCAGCATTTCCTCCAGGAGCGCATCTTTGACGTCATCCCTGGGGTTGCCGTCTTGTATCTTGGGTCAAGGATTGAGGCTTTTGCCAACAGTTGCTGTGTTGCAGGTGCACTGTATTTGTCTTCCAAGATTCTGGTCATTTTTCTTTTCAGGTTGCGTGTCAACTCTGTGTCTTCCTCGGTTGGGAGCAGAAGATCCTCAGTTAGTAACTGTAGGACCGGTTTCACAGAGGATGCTGTAACCCTCTTCTCCGAATACAGCGCATCTGTAAAATCTGAGACTTTCTTCAGCGCAGCATTAACGGATTCTAGGACTTCGACGTCCTGCCACGTCGGAGTCAAACGTCAAACGTGTTGGTCATCCAACACCCTCCTAATGGCTGGGGCTTGCTCGAGAACGTGCTCAATCATCTTCTGCTTAGTACCCCACCTGGTAGGACAATCCTGTGAATAAATTAAAAACATCATTGTAAATGGAAAAACAATGTCTAAAAAAATAGGAATCGAAGTTTAGCACAACTCACCAGAACTAAGCAATGTTGGGGCATGTTGAGCTCAGCTTGTTCTTTCTGGAGCTTTCTCTTCTTTTGCCAGCTCTGCAAGAAAGTCGTCACCAACGTTCTGCACAAACCCATGGCTCGGGCCGTGTGGTCCTTTTCTGTCTTCATTGCATTGGTGACGGCTAAATACAGATTATGGCCAAAGCAATTTAGCCATTGCCAGCCATGTTTTCACACCGCAGCCACAATTTTTTGCCCCATTGTCCGTGGTAATGCAGGCCAGTTTCCTCTCGTCCAGAGACCACTCTTGGAAGGAGGACCTGAGGGCTTCCGCCAGGTTGTCACCCGTGTGGCTTTCGGGCATGCACACGGTCTCCAGGCACTTAGATTTTACTTCCCAGTTAGCGCTGAGATAGTGTATGGTCAGGCTTGTGTACGGCATCATGTTAAATGGTAAATGGTAAATGGACTGCATTTTTATAGCGCTTTTATCCAAAGCGCTTTACAATTGATGCCTCTCATTCGCCAGAGCAGTTAGGGGTTAGGTGTCTTGCTCAAGGACACTTCGACATGCCCAGGGCGGGGTTCGAACCGGCAACCCTCCGACTGACAGACAATCACTCTTACCTCCTGAGCTATGTCGCCCCAAGCCCCATGTTCACGCTTGACCGCATATCCGTTGTTGCTGATTAATGGTCAACGTCTTTCAAGTCCCGTATTATGCCATCCTTCACTGTCCGATACTTTTCAGGGATCGCTGTTTGAGAAAAGTACTTTTGGTCGGGAAGTACATATTGTTTATCAAATGCTGGAACCAGGGTCTTTGGCCTGTGTCATCTGTCTCAGTAACCAGTGGTATACTATTAATTAAATAAATAGGCTAGATTTTATAAAACAGTTGAGATAAGCCAGTGTAGAAGGTAAAATTCCAAAATGGCCTATAACCAACAAAAAAATAGACTTTGGCCGATTATAAATAAAATAATCATTAGCCTAGAGCTAAATTAAGTTATGTAGGCATAGGTGTGCCACCATTCACCTTTCTTTAGAAAGCTTGCTTTCAAAAAAGTGTAGTGAATTCTGGTGTACCCTATTGTTTTCATCTGGGTTTTTATTCTGTGTGTCTTAGTGGCACAAGGATGAAATCAGAGGATTTTAATTAATAATATTAACTAATAATATACTAATTATTAATGCATGCCTGTGCACGTCATTTAGGAACTGTTAGAATTAACTAACAGACTTACTTGGGTGCCAATTAAATTGGCCAAGGCATGCTACATACTAGAGATCTAATGGTATTTTTGTGTGGATTTCCCCATAGCACAAAATATACATATTAGAATCTTTGTCAAACCATTGATAAGCCAGTCAATGCCATAAATGAACATAATGTCATCAAGCTTTAACTCAACTAATAAGGGCCGGTATCATCTGGGCCTGCAAGGAAAATTATTTAAGGAAAAAGTCTTCCAAACTACATATATGTCAAATAAATAAATAAATAAGGAGAAGAAGCAATTACTCCTAAGTTTACATCAAGTTTGTCTTTTAACATTAAAATGTTGAAAGGGGGGTCCTTTTCATTTACTGTTCTTCTTTCTCCCTTCTCCCCACCTGTCCGTCTTGTTCTCTGTTTCCCCCCCTTCTCTGTCAGTTGTTGAATATTTAAGGAGCAGTAAACCTACACTCCCAAGAGAGTGTCTGATTTTCTTTTTGTTTTTTCATCTTTTTATTTTTTCATCAGTTGTGGTTTAACCCCTGAAGTATGCAGACAGTAATCCTGCATAGATTTTCTCTTCTTTGCACAACTACAGGCAAAGAGTTTAACACCTTATGGTTAGGGGAATTTGCAGGTCCCTTCTGGAAGAATGTTTTAGAAATATGTGAAATTTTCTTAATATTTATGGTATTTCTATTCATATTAATAACAAGTTTCACATTCATTTTAAAATGTATCTGTTACAAACTGAAGGATGCTACAACCCCCGAACACTACTTCTCTTACATGTCTTAAATTATGCTTTTTGTGTTTTTTCTCTATTTTTATACTGTATGTTTATTATCAATTGTTCTTTATTTTTATACTATCACTTTCAATAACCATCCACACAAAATGTATTGGATTTGTCTCCTTTCTTTTTAATTTCCCCAAATCCAGTTTATCCAAAATTACAAAGGATATTACCATGAGAAGGACAAAAACCATATTTACCACATAATGCGGTTGTCATGAAAACTCCCAACTACCTCATTCATATATACCATGTCTTACAAACCTTTTTCCCCATAATCCCACCAAGTTTGTTAAGGTTCAACCTCTGCACAGCCCCGTGGATGTCAACATTGAGTACAGTTTCTCCAAGACTTTGCTTCGATAGATTCAATCGAGAGGACACCTCCTGGTACAAAGCTCCTACGTCACTGTCAGCTGTCTTGTGAGTTTTTTTTTGTGCTTAAGAACACGGGCCCTGACTGATGGAATGGACTTAGTGCAACAGGTCATCTGCGGCGCAAAAGTTCCCATCTTCACTCCAACATCTGATCCGCTCCCTACCATACACACCTCAACCCACACAACGCTTGATCTCAGCCTTCCCAGTTATTCCCACCATCAGCCCTACGACCCTGGACCTCCGGCACCAACCATCTGGGAAAGTGTCCATGACCCCTTGGGAGGACGTTCTGAAGTGTCCCCCACTGGGCCAGAGGGGGGAGCTGTAGAAGGGAGCCAAACTGGGACCCAGAAAAGGCTGGCATTTGAATGAGCCGGCACGCTGGGACTCATCCTGTACTTCAAAGAACCCGAGAGACATGTGATAAAACAATAAGTTACTCGGACTTCCTATGGATGAGCAGGCCATTTGGCTCTCTGGAATGTTGCCATCTGGACACAACTAAGATAAGGGGAACTAGTCTCTTTGTTTATGGTTGTGGGGGTGTGTGTGTTGGGGCCATTAAGGGTAAAAAGATCATCAGGCCTCTGGCAAAATGGTGGGGCAACTGCGCTTGACAGTACCACAGTGCCCTTATGTGGGCCCCTCTGTCATTATACTTTTTATTTCTTTTCTGGATCTGGACTCTAAACCATCTGTTTATCATATTTACAAACCCTGGAAAACCTTACAAACCATGCACATGTTTTCATTATATTACTGTATTATGCCTTATGTAATAATAACATGGATTGCATGTAAAATGGTTCAACAAAAGGGTATTTTCATGACAACTGCACCATAATATTACATCCCCTGGACATGTTTGGTATGGGCGTATTCAGGGAAATGCAAGAAATTGAATGAAATATGTTGCATACCAAATAACATTTAATAAAACATAGTTTCAGAAACTCAGGGAAAACCTGATTCACAATGGAATGTCCTCTCTGGTAATCATCTCCTTTTCCCAATTTCCCCATTAATTGTTTTAACAACAGCCTCCAAATGGTGGGGGCCTAAATTCCAGATTTTATTATTCGGCCAGGTTAATTTATGGCAATGCCGCCTAGATCAAACGCGGGATTTGGCTTAAAAGGAAGGGAGACAAAGCAATCTAGGAAGATCGTAATCGACTTCCCACATTGCACATACTCTGTGCTCTGTGTGTAGCTAAACAAGGAAGATCGTAATCGACTAGTAACATTGCACATACTCTGTGCCTCCTACCCTCTGGGGGCTTCACCGAACTGAGATTTAACAATAGTGCTAAACCCGGGAGCATATATTGAGGAATGATGGCACAAGATAGAGTCGAGTGTAACCACTCCAAGATCCATGTATAGTTAAAACCAAATTTTAAATTCATTTTTCATTTGGAGTCAGATTATTACGAGAGTAAAACCTAGTAACTGTTACGCGTACTTGCTGTGGTCATGGATATATTTGATGTGTTGTTCTGCTCATTTGTGTGAATTCTGATGCTCCCATTGGAATATTGACAGTCCGGCGACAAGTCAGATATATCTCTGATGACAACATAGCCCCGTTTGCGAACGGAGAGTAACAAGAATGTTACTGGTCCGTTTCAGGCCAGTTTTAAGCGGGATATGAAGCAACGCCATCATATCTGACCCGTGGCAACGGAACCAGTGCATTCTTAAGTATAATTGTGCCCTGTTCTTACGAACAGAGAAAAATAAATAACATCTCCGGTTTTGAATCACACCAGCCAAGGGAAAACACGCGATGCCTTCCCCTCCAGCTACAAACCCTCATTGGTCTAGCTGTGAGGTGTTTACATACTTATTTGAAAACAAAGAACAAAGAGAAGTTTTATAAGCCTGGATGTTTGTCAGCTGGAGCGCAGATCGGTCTATCTGTAGAAAAGCCAGCCTCCATCCTGGTTTTTCTTGCTGATCCTTTTGTCCTTTTGGGAAGCTGGAAGCTGTGTTAGCTGGCTGTTGCAAGAAGGTCCATAGGCTATGTGCGTTTACTTGTTGCTATGTTGCAGAACTATAGCAACGTGTAAAGTTAGTAAATAAACTGATCCCGTGTGGATGCAGTTACTTTAGCTTACTATAGCTAACACATTTACTTAAAGTTTTAACCTGTTGGTCATGGCAATAACCCACGAGCAGTGTTGCCAGATTTGAAAATGGTGAACCCGCCAAAAGCCATTTTCCCCAAACAAAATAAATAAAAATTTAGTTTAATTGGAATTCACCCAATCTGACAACACTGCCCGAGAGAGACTGTGTGTCTCTCCACATGTTCCTTTATAGGCAGGTGTTTGCTGTCTTTAGGCCTGTGCCGTAAGAGCTCGTGCCAAACAGACAAGAAAGAAACAGAGATGGGACGGTTAATTTTATAGGACAGGTGTGGGTGCACTCTTCCTCTCTCTGGGAAACAATGTTTCCCAGAACTGCCGCATATCCCTCTCAGGGGTGAGAAATATTGTGCAACTGGAAGTACGCAATTGAAATGACATCCTGGTTGGTTCTGGCTAGAGCTGTGAAACAGATTCTCACAAAGCATGCATTTAAAAGCTCATTGGCTGTGTGGAAGAGGCAATGAGGAAAAGCATTGGTCAAAATATCTGAATGATAAACTTGCCACCGAGTTGGTAAGAGACTTTATTATGCCCATGGGGAAATTTGTTCCGCAGCAGAGTGGTAAAAAGATAACAATAAATATACTCATGACCACAGATAAACATTAAAAACATTAAGTATGGAAAATGCTTATGGCCCTGAACCATAGTCTTAATTATGAATCTAAGAAAGTAATATGTGATACAACATATAGCATATCACTACATAACTACATTTCTACATTAATTACAGCACAAAGCATGAGTATTGGCATTGCGAGAAAGCTCTGCAATTTCAAGTGCACTTCAGCACACCTCCAGGTGTCCATACAGTCAACCCACCCTGACAGTTCAACTGACAAAGTTGTCACCAGTAATTTATTTCTGTATTAAACACTCTCCTTCCTTAATAGGATGGACCGCTGAGACTCAACAGCTGCTACTGCAGGAAAGTCCCCGGGGAAACCAGACACAATTCATCATTTGTTAATTAGCCAGTTAAGTCGGATAATTAACAGTCTACCCACAAAGACAGAAATTGTGGAGGCTGAAAATGACATGACATGATTCAGTTTTTTTTTATTTCAAATGTGTAAGAAGTGTTACTGGCAATCATATTTTGTTTAAGTATTTTATGAAAATGTAGATTGCTAGTTACTTTAAAAATGTAAATGTCACCTATCATAATTAACTTGTTTTAGAATTTCTGTAAATTCCCTGAAGAAGGAAGAGGAGGTGTAGGGTCACCTTTGAACGAGTGATAATTATAATCTGAATTTACTTTTAAAGTGAGTGACATGTTGTAAATCAGGGTCAGTGCCATTTTAGTTCCTTGTTAAAACTTTTAAAATACCATGAAATTCTCCCAGACAATTTGCAATGGTCCATCAGTTAGCAGGGTAGGCCTCCTCTCTCATTGTGCTAATTCATTTGGCTGCCTACAGACAGACTATACAGACTTCACACATACTGAAGTCCTACAGTGGTCATGTGCAGTTCAATTAGTGGAAAGGAGGACCATTCGGCTACCTACAAAATTCAACTCAATTCAATTTTATTTGTATAGCGCTTTTCACAGACAGTCACAAAGGTGCATTACAGTAGAAATACAAAAAAAACCTGGGGAAAAAACCAGGCCTCAACAAAAAAGTGAGCTAAAAAAAAGGTTTAAAAAATATATATATAAAAAACCGCAAGTGAGAATAGAAACACTCAAACAATGGTGAGAAAAAACACCTTGATCAGTGAAAATCTCAGGAGGAATATGGCTATAGAGCTCATCCTCCACTGGCCGGCCAGGTGTAATAGTAAAGATATGAATCGTAACGTATCGGTATGTAATGAGGGATCTAGCAGAGCAAATGATCAAATAGACTGAGCAGGTTACAGTCAGAGGTAGTTAAGTTAGCCGGTAAAATACATAGTCCAAGAAAAAAAAAGTACAGTAATATGCATTTCAGAGGGGTGTAGTGATCAAGGCCTCCAGGTCCTGTCATGGGACGATCTGCAAACTCACAGCAGGGGAAGGAGCAGAAGCCCCCAGGAAGAAAATACAGAAAAGAAGAACGATTCGGCAGTGTATATTTATAAAATTACCTGCTGCATATGCAGAGGCTTGAATGTTATGCAGAAAGGTCCCTGTGTGCTATGCTATGCCAGCATATCTAAAAGATGTGAAGGGGTGAGAGGTGGGAAGGAGGGGGGTGAGAGTGATCCTGGACAGACAGGACCCAATGGCAGGGCAACAGCACAGTCAGCTCAGCTCACATAACAGCTCTATGGTCCTGATTTACCCTTCCCCAACCTCTTTAATGGTCTAAAATGTCTGACTGAAGAGGTACGTTTTCAGCCTACCCCTAAAGTGTACAAAATACCAGCTTTTAAAAGATAAAAATGAATCAATTACAGATTTTTTTTTTTTACAGAGAACTGTCAAAAAGATGCTTTACAGAGTAACGGAGTGGAAACAGAGCAAAAACCAGGCCTGAATCCCCAAAAAGCAAGAAATGTAAAAAAAAACTCCCTGGTGGGAAGAAAACACTCAAACTGTGGCGAGGAACTCAGCTATAGGCAGGAAGCCCATTCGCTGGGCTGGTATAAAATAGAGGTAGAATGGAGGTAACACAAATGTAATAAGGGATCTATCACAGCAAATACCTAAATGTGTTCAGCAGATTACAGTTGAGGTATTAAACTAGCAGGTAAAGTAGGAAGTCCCAATGAAGGGATGTATGATTTGCAGTTCAGAGGGGCAGGGTAATGCATCTGGGGCTCCAGGTTGCCTCAAAAGTTGGGCTTGAACCAGGGGAGGGACAGGGCTGGAGCGGATGGATGGCACAAGCGAAACTTTCCAACTACACTTATAAGAAGCTACAATAAAATAGTAAGAGCTAGGGCTGTCAAACAATGGTTCAATATTGCTATTGTAAAAAAAAAAAAAAAAAAAGTTTAAAAAATGCTGTCGTTGCTATGCTGTTTGATGGAGATGGCACTTTCACTTCATCCGTGATGCGATTATAACGTCTTTTCCTCTGCTGGGAATATAGTGAATAAAGTGAATAGTGATTTAAGTGAATGAAAAGGACATTGGCACTGGCCTCTTTGCAAGTAGACAAAATGGTGTTTTGGCACATAACCCACAGGCCAGAAATTGGCATAAAATGATTAACTAGTCAACTTATGTTTACCTAATTCTTTTTCCCTGCTAGTATTTTGGGAGTTCAAGCATTTTGGGAGAATAATGTTAAAACTGTTGATATTTGGACTCAGCTGACAAGTAGCCTATGCATCCATGACTAAAAGATTAAAATGCACAACAGTTTTATCCATTTTAGTGGCTTATCGATTTTTAGGCACACCTTTCCTTATGACATAAAATTGCCACGCAATTGACACAGGAATAAAGTCGGCCAAATTCTGACATGTAATTCAACAATTTTGGGGTTCAGGTCTGGTGTTTGCTCTGTTTGCCCTTTTTGCTCAGTTTCTTGCCTTGCTACTCTGTAAAGCATCTTTGTGACAGTTCTCTGTAAATAGCGCTATACAAATAATTTGAATTGAATAGAGAAATTGTAACTGACATCACGCCGCAGTGCATTTCAGGGTGACCTCCCATCTTTAGAGGAATGCTTAGCTCCGTGATTTGGAGATAACATTCATATTTAGAAAAAAAAAACGAAGCCATGATGTTTTAGTTTGCTTTCATTGGACGTGAAGCAAACTAAAACAGGTGCTGTGTGCCGATAGCATGTTCTACATTAACAGCTAGAATGAGTTTAATTTCTTCACAACCAAGTCCCCCAAGCAGAGCAAAAGCCAGCTGCAAGATTTAGTCAGTGATTGCCACAGTGGCAGTACATATTTCATTAAATGTTGCATCCCATAATATAGAAATTTGTTTTACTGCATTACTACCAAAAGGATACCAAAAGGAAAGCCTTCTGCTCTTGGCAGAATGACATCAATTGTAGGGCCAAAAGACAGGCACACTCCAAGGCAAAGGCAAATGTCCAGAGCAGGGTGAGAGAGCTGAAAAAGAAATGGTGGACGGAGAAGGCCCTGGAAATCCAGCGGCTAGCTGACTCAGGTGACACCAGGGGTTTCTTCAATGCCACCAAGGCTGTGTATGGACCCCAGCTACCGAGGCATAAACCCCCTCCACTCCAAAGACCGACAAACCCTGTTGAAGGACAATGTGGACATCAGCTCCAGGTGGCGAGAACACTTCCAAGAGCTCCTGAATCGAAACACCACAGTTCAGATGGAAACCATCAATCAAATACCTCAGCGACCCATCATGGAGCACATGGGTGACCCCCCCAGCAATAAGGAGGTCCTGGATGCCATCAGAAAACTGAGCAACAACAAGGCCTCTGGACCTGATGGGATCCCGGCAGAAATCCTCAAAGAAGGCGGTCCAGAACACTTTTGCCACATCCACAACCTGCTTGGCAAGATCTGGGACAAGGAGGAAATCCCTGCTGAACTCAGGGACGCCCTGATTGTCACAGTCTTTAAGAAAGGTGATAAGGTGGTCTGTGGCAACTATAGAGGGATATCCCTCTTGTCTACAACAGGCAAAGTACTGGCCCGCATATTATCCAACCGACTACTGTCACTGTCAGAAGAGATCCTCCCTGAGTCGCAATGCGGCTTTCGTCCTGCCAGGGGAACCTCCGACATGATTTTTACAGCTCGTCAGCTACAGGAGAAATGCCAACGTAAGATCCTTAGGATCAGCTGGGAAGATAGGCAAACTAACGTCAGCATCTTGGAGGAAGCCAACATCCCCAGCATCACCACAACTATCACTCGGCACCAGGTACGATGGACGGGCCATGTTATACGCATGCCAAATACCCGCCTTCCGAAACAAATGTTTTACGGTCAACTGAAGGAAGGGCAATGCACCCAAGGGGGACAGAAAAAGCGGTACAAGGACAACATCAAAACCCACCTGAGAAAGTGCCGCTTAAACCTCAATGTTTTTTGAAGAAGATAATTTCTCTCCGAAAAGAGCGATTACACGGAAGTGGAGCGGTAAATTGAAAAAATCATATTAAAGCAAACAACCGTTAAATTAGCGATTTATATATTGTTATTTGATTATACGGTAGCATGTTTGACATTATACAGTTGAGGCCAAAAGTTTACATACACCTAGACTAAAAATATTCAAACTCAGTTTTTCACAACTCCGCACATTTCATGTTGCCATACATTTCTTTTGGAAAGTCAATTAGGGCATCTACTTTGTTCACAATTGTTTTAAAAAGGTAATTTAAAAACAATTGATTAGAGACAGATTTATTTCAGCTTTAATTCACTATATCAGAATTCCAGTTGGTCAAAAAGTTACATACACTAAGTTGACCGTTTCTTTAAACAGTCTGGAATATTCCAATTAAATCATGTAATGACTTTTTAGAAGCTTCTGATTGGCTAATTGTCATAATTAGTTAATTCGGAGTTAATTGACACCTGTGGCTGCATTTAAGGGCCTACCTTTACAGCCACTGCCTTTTTTTGCCCTTGAAACCATGGGAAAATCCAAGCAACTCAGCCAAGACCTCAGAAAAACAATTGTGGACCTCCAAAGTCCGGTTCCTCCTTAGGAGCAATTTCCAAACAACTGAAGGCACCACGAGCATCTGTAAAAACAATTGTATGCAAATATAAAAATCTTGGGACCACACAGACACTGCATCGTTCAGGAAGGAGGCACAAATGAACTCCCAGGGATGAACAAACTTTGGTCCGAAAGGTTCAACAGAACCCCAAGACAACAACAAAGAAACTGGTGAAGGAGTTGGAGGCATCAGGCACCAAAGTTTCTACATCCACCATTAAGAGAATCCTATATCGCCATGGCCTGAAAGGCTGTCGCGCAATGAAGAAGCCCCTACTCCAAGATCGGCATAAAAAAGCCAGAATGAAGTTCGCAGTTGATCACCAGGACGAAGACCTAGCCTTTTGGAGGAGTGTTCTCTCGTCAGAAGAAACAAAAATTGAACTGTTTGGCCATAATTATCAGCGCTAAGTACAGAGAAAAAAGGGTGAGACTTTTAATCTGAAGAACACCATCCCAGCTGTGAAGCATGGGGGTGGCAGCATCATGTTGTGGGGGGTGTTTTGCTGGAAAAGGGACTGGTGCACTTCAGAAAATTGATGGCATCATGAGAAAGGAGGATTATCTAGAAATACTGAAGCAACACCCCAAGACATCAGCTAGAAAGTTAAAGCTTGGTCACAACTGGGTCTTCCAGCAGAACAATGATCCTAAGCATACCTCCAAAGTTGTAACAAAATGGCTTAAATACAACAAAGTGAAAGTATTGGAGTGGCCATTACAAAGCCCTGAAAATTTGTGGACTGAACTGAAAAAGTGTATCCAAGCAAGGAGGCCCACAAACCTGACTGGGTTACACCAGTTCTGTCAGGAAGAATGGGCAAAAATTTCAGCAAAGTATTGTGAGAAGCCTGTGGAAGGCTACCCCAAGTGTATGATTCAAGTTAAGCAATTAAAAGGTGATGCCACCAAATAATAATCAAGTGTAAACTTGACCCACTGAAAATCTGATATAGTACATAAAAACTGAAATAAATCTGTCTCTTAGCTATTATTTTTAAATGAAGTAGATACCCTAATTGGCTTAACACAGTAAATGTGTGGAGTTGTGAAAAATTGAGTTTGAATGTTTTTAGCCTAGGTGTATGCACCTTTTCGCCTCAACTGTACATGACAAATAAACTGTTAATGTATGTTTTCACCAAATGGGTTTAGGTCAAAACCTAGTCAGACAAGCTGAAAACTAAACTCACATGTAACATTGTAACTTTGTGTTTTATATCAGGTCCTCCTTGCAAAAGAGATTTTGATCTCAATGTGGTTTTTCCTGGTTAAATAAAGGTTAAATATTTTTTCTTTTAAACATTGAATAAACTATATTCTCATTGTGCTACTGTGAAAAAACTTACAATAAATTTATTCAAACCAAGATATTTGAGGAATATCTGATATCTGATCAGCCAATCACATGGCAGCAACTAAATGCATTTAGGCATGTAGACAGGGTCAAGACGATCTGCTGAAGTTCAAGTTCAGATTTAAGTGACTGAACGTGGTATGATTTGAGTATTTCAGAAACTGATATACTGGGATTTTCACGCACAACCATCTCTATGGTTTACAGAGAATGGTCCGAAAAAGAGAAAATATCCAGTGAGGGGCAGTTCTCTGGGCGAGAATGCCTTGTTGATGGCAAAGGTCAGAGGAGAATGGCCAGACTGGTTTGAGCTGATAGAAAGGCAACAGTAACTCAAATAACCACTTGTTACAACTGGGGTATGCAGAAGAGCATCTCTGAACGCACAACACGTCGAACCTTGAAGCAGTTGGACTACAGCAGCAGGAGACCACATTGTTGCTGACCATGTCCATCCCTTTATGACCACAGTGTACCCATCTTCTAATGGCTACTTCCAGCAGAAAAATGAGTTCACTGTACTCAAATGGCCTCCACAGTCACCAGATCTCAATCCAATAGAGCACCTTTGGGATTTGGTGGAACGGGAGATTCACATCATGGATGTGCTGCTGACAAATCTGCAGCAACTGTGTGATGCTATCATGTCAATATGGACCAAAATCTCTGAGGAATGTTTCCAGCACCTTGTTGAATCTATGCCACAAAGAATTAAGGCAGTTCTGAAGGCAAAAGGGGGTCCAACCCGGTACTAGAAAGGTGTACCTAATATAGTGGCCGGTGAATGTATTTTTACAGCATCCCAGCCATAGATGTAGCCAGGGAGCAGCTAGGCAGCCTCAGGAGGATCACCTAGAATATAAAACAAGGTTTTACGATCTCAGCTTCACAACAACTGGAAGGAAGGGAGACAAAAGAACCGTGAGCACAGCACATAGTCAAAATTAAAAGGGAAATTTTTCAGCATACAATATAGCACTCTGTCACAAATAACCTAATCACATACATGGCCGAACCTGACAGGGTACTGCTTGTAAATTCTGCAAAACCACAGTTTTCAAACCAGGTTAACAGCCTCAGCTATTCAGGCAGCATATGGGCGTGAGCTAGATATGTTAGCCCCGAAGCTAGCCAACAACACCAAACTAGATTGGCTTTACTTACCAAGGATTTTCAGGGCTAGTTTGCTAGTTTCTTTAAATAATAATAATTTGGCACCCATCACAAGGCTGTCCGTTTTATTATATGGCCAAGTATTAGTCGCGCTGCACACTGCATCTTCTATAGAACATTTTCCAGTAATGAGCGGTGCGCGTGGACTGCGCAAAGCAAGTTCCGTCAGGGAACTCAAAACAACCGTATACTCACGTTTCCATAATCAACCAATTGCATACACACAACACTTTTTTCTCACCCATCCAATCACAGGTACGCATCACCCATGGAGTGCCTTTTACCAACAATCAGACCTCTCCCTCAGCGCTGCTGCTTGCCTGCGCTGCTTTGCATGCTTCACTGCTGCTCAGAATTGTGCTCACCCCCCACACCTGTTGTTTGAATCTGCTTCTAGATACTGGGGGGTGCTCTGGTATTGCTCTTTAGTAGGGGAGATGCATAGTACTCTCTGTTAGATAGGGTAGTGCGGGTGCATGCACTAATACCTGAAGCAGATCCATTCATGGCCAAACCAAAAAATGTATTTACACATTCATGTATTAATATTTTAATATGTAAGTTGTACTGACTGGAATAGATTTAGTGGTAATCTCACTTCAACATTTAGAATTTTAAGGGATTCTGTTCAATGAAGGTGAATTATGGAGTATATTTAAGTTTATAAAACGGGTAGCTCAAATCAAGCGATCTGATTGCTTGATTCATAGCCGGTTCATAGCCGTGGTATATTAACCATATACCACAGCTATGACGTCTAATTCCTTTGCACAATTCAGTATCACTCCGTGTCTGAGAAAAAAAAAAGTTTTTTCAGTGGTTAATAGGAGTGTCTCTATTACTTTCATATTGCCATACTTGGTGACCGTTTTATAAACGCAATACCTCACTTCAGGCCGTGGTATCTGGTTATTATATCACAGCTAAGGGGCTGTCGGCCCTCCGCGATAGCTGTGATATAATAACCATATACCATGGCCTGTCGTGAGCTATTGCTTAAATATTTAAGGAGTATATTAAGATTGCCCCCCTCACTTCTATTATAACTTGTAGCTCACTGGCAGGAGCTATGCTCCGGTATGATGCGAAGGCTAGACTGTTGATCAAAAACATAATAGTTTGTTGGAAATTTTGCTAGAAATAAAATAAATGTATTATTTTTTAAATCCCTTGAAAAGCTAGATGGTGCTGCTGTCATAGTTGTTTCATCAGAAATTATTCCTTGCAATCCATACCACATGATAGGTTGTACAGATGACAGACATACAGTCGCAATGTAATATTGGGCGTCTCTTGACTGTTGAGTAAGCTCGATTGCATACTCAGAAATCTTTGCCAAACAAGTGGACATCTGGGTGCTTTTCGTGCACTCAAACTGAACATACTATACAATGGGAACACACTAAATTCTCATTTTGTGTCACAGTTAGTATGATAAGTACGGATAGTATGCGGTTTCGAACACAGCCATGGTCTAGGCATGTTTTTGTAGAGATATAATTTCCTAATTGTACTGTGTTATGTGCTCTAATTTATTTTTTGTTGTAATTTTCTCTTTCTGTCATTTGAGTGTATTTTGTGCCGCCTGTACTTTCCAGGCAATGCGTGTGCATGGTTCGGTTGTGGGTGCAAGCCTCACATGCACTATATAAGATGGCGATTCAAGGCAGCTGCTCCCTCTCTTTGTGATCCTGCAGGCACGCACACAACCCAACTATTGGTCTCCAAATCTATCCAAAATGTCTAAATTATGCATTGCTGTAAATCAGAACATAATCATATATTTCACTACAAATCAACTGTTTGACTGAAAAAACTCACTGTTGCATAATTTTCAACTGGGAATTACAAGCTTTCCGTCAGTACAGGGGCTTAAAATATCTAGGGGTCCTGAAACTTATCCAAAATCTCTCCAAAAATGAATAAATGCTTTTTGTCCATTATAAAGCATATACATGTGCCCCTTATGAAGGTTTAAAGTGAAACATTGATATCAGATTTAAAAAATAATGCACAGTATGATAAAAAATTATCATACTGTGGTACAGTACCTAAATGTGTAATCATTAACTCTCGTATGTTTTTCTGTACTGTACAGTATTTGATGTTTTTTTGTATGGGGATGGGACGACATTAAAACAATATTCAACGGTCCACCGCGTTTTGGCAATGTTCCAGTTGAGGTCATATCCAGTACATACATTAAACACAAACAACAAGCAAATCAACGAAATCTTTGTTACAGTGTGAAATATCGTACTTCTAAAATACCAC